>NC_091997.1:22928026-23531359 GCF_044704955.1 Pristiophorus japonicus
GAGTGCAAGCAAGTCTTCCTCGATTCCCTACGATGATGACAGGCAGAGGGCAGCACCAGACTCTGAGTGTGAAAAGCAGCAAGTTTCTGAGCGAGCCCAGTCGCTGATGCAGCCACACGGTCACAAGGACCCGAGAAGATGGGGCTATTTCTAGGTGAACTTCCCTCGACATCATCACCATTATCACCATCCGTGGATCTGCACTACCCCAGCACTTGCCTGTGACTGCGCTGGCGTGGCAATTAGCCAGACTTTCGGCGGAAGAAACAAAAGAGATAATAGAGAGAGAGAAAAAAAGTTCAGTGCTTTGGAGGAGGGAGAAGAAAAGTTGAGAATAAAAGTGGAGTTGGTCTTTACATGGGTTTCTTGCTGGGGACTGAGGCGCTGCTCCGACCGGATAAAAGTGCAGTGAACTGGGGCCAAAGTGACCTAAACTTAATCAATGGATCGGCATCCAAACTTGGTGTCTGTGTGGCTGCAGTTGGAATTATGTGTCATTTCCATCCTGTTCAGCAAAGGCAAGTAGTGTTACTGTCAAATAGCAACTGAAATAATCTAATATTTCATCTTCAACAAGTTTGGGAATAAATCGGGGAGGATGGGGCAATTTTCTTAACTTTTTAAAAAGTAAAAAAATGTGTTTTTATAAAGTTTGCGAATAGTTGTTTCTTACTTTTAAAAAAAGTTTTAATTTTAATGCACTTTTATTTAATCGAAATATCTATCAGTAAAATGAGAAATGGACAAAAACGTCCGCTGTTTGAACGAATGGATAAATGTTTCCGATATTGTAAAGTGTATCCTGACATACTTGAGTTTTTTTGACACTTTGTTGTGTAGGAGGCTGGGGGTGCTCCTCAAAGGCCAGTCATTAAGGAGTAAGGGATGGAATGAGTTGTGACAGGGACTCACTGTGGAAACTCACTAATGAATGTTGAGTGAGTTTCCTGGAGTGTGGAACCCAAAAAAAGCGATTAGATTATTGACCAAGCGGACCCTGGGCTGGCACTAATTGCATGAGAATATTTGTCAAAGGTTCTCGGAGCAGATTAGAACAAAAGGATCTTTTCCTAAACACAGGCACAACACTACATTCCTCCCTTCCTTTTCATTTTATTCAATTGTTCCTTGATGCTTTTACTCAAACTATGAAACTGAAATCCACCTCTTGTAAATTTCATGCTTTACTTTATTAACTTCAACTGATTCTCGAAGCAAAATCTGAAAAAAAAAGTCTTGTGACAGATGACAGCCTCAGTAATTCAGGCTCTTTCCATTGACCCGAGCTAAGCCAGCCAGGCTGACAATGATCTGATGAAAGGGGTTGTTTAGGGGTCAGTCATTGTTATAAACATTGTTTCAAGCTTACAAAGTGTGTGGACAAAATTGGAGTCGAAGACACGAGCCATTAATGTTTCCTATTTCAGCTACTTAGCTACCGGGTTCATTAATAGCAGCCGCAGAAATTCCACGTTGCGATGTTTGCGCACTAATGCTTAACACATTTATGTGAAATTACTTTCTCCATATTAATGGCAACTTATTTTTATTTTTAAATATCCATGTTAAAATAGCAAAGCAACTTCATAGGAACGTGCTAAGCCTTTGAGAACTAGTAAGCACATAGTAATAACTAAATAACAAATAATTATGCTCTTTAAATCTCTTTATGGCTTGGTCCCTCCCTGAATCTAGAACATCTTCCAGCCCTGAAACCCACATCCACCCCGACCCTGTCCATTTGTGTATTACCCCCTTCCCCCATTGCCCCATCGGTGCCCTCCCTTCAGTTCCTTGGCCCCACACTCTGGCATTCTCTATCTAAACCTCTCTGCCTCTCCACCTCCCTCTCCTCCTTAAAACACACCTTTTTGACCAAACATGTGGCCCCCCCTTCCCCTAATATCTCAGTTGACTTAGCATCCAGTTATTTCTGATTACACGCCTGTGAATCGACGTGGGCGTCTTGATCAATGGTATTATATAAACGTGAGTTGCTACTGCTGTTGCAGCAATGTGTGCTAAAAACATAGAGAATAAGCTGGTTAGAAATGTGTCGTTAAATCACAGGCCACATCTCCGGGGGTGAGAGGATGAGGTTTGGGGGCGAGGGTGATGTTTGGGGGGGGGTGAGGGTGAAGGTTGGGGGGTGGGAAGGTGAGGTTTGGGGGTGGGAGGGAGTTTGGGGGTGAGGGGGTGTGGGAGGGTGAGGTTTGGGGTGGGAGGGTGAGGTTTAATGGTGGGGGGTGAGGTTTGGGGGTGAGATGGTGAAGTTTGGGGAGAGAGGGTGAGGTTTGGGGGTGGGGGTGAGATTTGGGGGTGGGGGGGTGAGGGGGTGTGTGAGAGTGAGGTTTGGGGGTTGGGGGGTGAGGTTTGGGGGTGAGAGGGTGAGGTTTGGGGTTGGGGGGTGAGATTTGGGGGTGGGGGGTGAGGGTTGGGGTTGGGGGTAAGGTTTGGGGGTGAGAGGGTGTACCCCATAATTTATTTGGAATGGTTCACGTTCCCGCTCTCTCCCCCCCACTCCAAAAATCCCATAGTGTCTTCCCCAGTTCTTTAAACATGGCCCTCCTCTGAATTAAATGTTAAAGTGTGCTCCAATTCAACTTATAAAACAAACTGCACAGTTGGACTGTGATGTTTAACTTTACTTGCGTGTTGGTTTTACACAGGCTAACAATAAAGTTCAAACAACTCATTTTTAGGTCTGTGCAGTCCTCAATTATTGAAAGTTCTACCTACAATTTATTAAGTGTCCCATCTGTAAAATATGCCCTTGAAGATTCAGTGAACGATGAGGGTATAATCGGAAAATTTCAATGAGATTCCCAACTTGCAGTGAGGTCAGAGGTTGCGGATAATTGATTGCAATATTTAATTTAAGGACATTTTATTCAGTGCTGGTGAAAATGTTTTTGTTTTCCTGAAAGAACTTTGCATCCCAATGGACTGGCAACACTTGGGGTTAGCTCACAAACCTGCGCTCCGCCCTTGACTCCCAGAGCTGTGGGGACTGCTCAACACTTGTGTGGTCTGGCAACTGTGGAAATAACAAAAAAAATGGTTATTTCCTGACACTGACCGTCTTTGTCCAGTTGCTGAATGAAACACACGTGCATCTTCTGGCTGCATTGCGTGTTGCACAAGTTTTTCAAGCCCGCTCTGCAGGATCACAGCAGCGAAAAGGACTCTCGTTCTGTGCAACAGCCAACACATGATTTTGAAAATATATTTTTCCATGTAAACTCTGTGGAGTCACACCACAGGCAGCATGCTGCCTTTCCCAAGTTCTGCAGCGCCAAGCGCTGGGATGAGGTAACAATGAAGTGTCCCAACAGGAAAATGGCACTTTGCCCCCAAGATCCCCATTGCTGTCACAGACCATTTGCACACACACGGACTTTGGCCCCACCCATTTACCTCTCCAGCAGTGACAGCCCTGGCTCATTATCATCATAGGCAGTCCCTCAGAATCGAGGAAGATTTGCTTCTCACTCTCAAAGTGAGTTCTCAGTTCTCAGGTGGCTGTACAGTCCAATGTGGGGAATTACAGTCTCTGTTCACAGGTGGGACAGACAGTGGTTGAAGGGTGGGGAGTCTGGTTTGTCGTATGCTCCTTCCTTGTTTTCTGCGTTCTCTCGGCGACGAGACGCGAGATGCTCAGCGCCCTCCCGGATGCACTTCCTCCACTTTGGGCAGTCTTAGGCCAGGGACTCCCAGGTGCCAGTGGGGATGTTGCACTTTATCAAGCAGGCTTTGAGGGTGTCCTTGAAACATTCCCTCTGCCCACCTGGGGCTCGTTTGCTGTGTCGGAGCTCCCAGTAGAGCGCTTGCTTCGGGAATCTCGTGTCGGGCATGTGGATGATGTGGCCCGCTCAACAGAGCTGCTCGAGCATGGTCAGTGCTTCGATGCTGAGGATATTGGCTTGAGCGAGAACACTGACGTTGGTGCGTCTATCCTCCCAGTGGATTTACAGGATCTTGCAGAGGCAGCGCTGGTGGTACTTCTCCAGCGCTTTGAGATGTCTGTTGTATATAGTCCACGTCTCTGAGCCATGTAGGAGGGCGGGTATCATTACTGCCCTGTAGACCATGACATTGGCGTCAGATTTGAGGGCCTGGTTTTCAAACACTCGCTTCCTCAGGTGACCGAAGGCTGCGCTGGCGCACTGGAGGCAGTGTTGAACCTCGTCATTGAAATCTGCCCTTGCTGATAACAGGCTCCTGAGGTATGGAAAATGATCCACGTTGTCCAAGGCCACACCATGCATTTTGATGACTGGGGGGCAGTGCTGTGTGGTGGGGTCAGGTTGGTGGAGGACCTTTGTCTTACGGATGTTTAGTGCGAGACCCATGTTTTTGTATGCCTCAGTGAAGGTGTTGATGATGGCTTGGAGTTTGGCCTCTGAATGTGCGCAGACACAAACATTGTCCGCATACTGTAGTTCGATGACAGAGAATGGGACGACCTTGGATCGTGCCTAGAGGCGGCGTAGGTTGAACAGGTTCCCATTGGTTCTATAGTTTAGTTTCACTCCAGCGGGGAGCTTGTTGAGAATGAGATGAAGCATTGCAGCAAGGAAGATCGAGAAGAGCATTGGCGCGATGACACAGTCCTGCTTGACCCAGTCCAGACGTGGATTGGGTCTGTGGTGGATCCGTTGGTCAGGATCACGGCTGCATGTCGTCGTGGAGCAGGCGGAGGATGGTGACAAACTTTTGGTGGCAGCCGAAACAGAGGAGGACGCTCCATAGTCCCTCGTGGTTGACAATGTCAAAGGCCTTTGTGAAGCCAAAGAAGGCCATGTACAAGGGTTGATGCTGTTCCCAGCATTTTTCTTGTAGTTGTCGCGCGGTGAAGATCATGTCCGTTGTACCCCTTAGTGGACAGAATCCGCATTGGGACTCTGGGAGGAGTTCTTCAGCGACAGGAAGAAGGCGATTCAGGAGGATTCTAGCAATGACTTTCCCAGTGGCAGACAGCAGGGAGATTCCTCTGTAGCTACCGCTGTCAGACTTGTCCCCCTTTTTGAAGATGGTCATGATTATGGTAACTCTGAGATCTCCTGGCATGCTCTCCTCCTTCCAGATAAGAGAGATGAGGTCATGCATGCATGCCAGTAATGCTTCACTGCCATACTTTAGTGCCTCGGCGGGGTTTCCATCTGCTCGTGTTGCCTTGTTGTTCTTGAGCTGACGGATGGCCTTTTCTAACTCGTGCAGGGCTGCGGTTTTGTTGAGATGGTGGTGGGTAGCATGCTGTGAGATGGAGTCGAGGACACTTGCGTCGAAGACAGAGTCTCGATTAAGGAGATCTTCGAAGTGCTCCTTCTAGCGGGCACTAACTGCCTCACTGTCCTTAATGAGTGCTTCCCCGTTCTTGGCCATCAGTGGGGTGGGGTCTTGGGTGCTTGGGCCGTAGGTGGTCTTTACTGTGCTGAAGAATCCTCGCACATCATGGCTGTTGGCCAGCTGCTAGATCTCCTATGCTTTCTCCATCCACCATCTATTCTTTAAGTTGCGGGTTTTTTGTTGTACCTCGGCCTTCAGTCGCTTGTAGAGCTGTTTTGCTGCTCCCGAATTGGGTTGCTGCTTGAAGTTAAGAAATGCCTTGCGCTTGTGACTTATTAGCATCTGGATCTCCTGGTCATTCTCATCAAACGAGTCCTGGTGTTTCCTGGGTTGAATGACTCCCGAGCGTCTCTTCACAGGCGCTGGTTATGGTGACCTGGAGGGCAGCCAAGGCGCTGTGGGCACTCTGCGTCTTGGGGTCATCATGGGTCGCCAGGTTGGCAGTGAGGCGCTGGCTGTATAGGGCTTTCTTATCATCATCATCATCATCATCATAAGCAGTCCTTCAGAATTGAGGAAGACTTACTTCCACTCTTAAAATGAGTCCTTAGGTGGCTGAACCATCCAATACGAGAACCACAGTCCTTGTCACAAGTGGGACAGATAGTCGTTGAGGGAAAGGATGGGTGGGACAGGTTTGCCGCATGCTCTTTGCGCTGCCTGCGCTTGATTACTGCATGCTCTCGATGATGAGACTCGAGGTGCTCAACGCCCTCCCGTATGCACTTCCTCCACTTAGGGCAATCTTTGGCCAGATACTCCCAGATGTCAGTGGAGATGTTGCACTTTTTCAGGACGACTTTGAGGGTGTCCCTGTACGATTCCTCTTCCCACCTTTGGCTCGTTTGCCGTGAAGGAGTTCCGAGTAGAGCGCTTGCTTTGGGAGTCTCGTGTCTGGCATGCGAACGATGTGGTCTGGGTCTTTGAATGCCCCACCATTGATTTTCCTGCGGTATTGTTTCATAGAAACATAGACACATAGAAAATAGGTGCAGGAGTAGGCCAGTCGGCCCTTCGAGCCTGCACCACCATTCGATAAGATCATGGCTGATCATTCCCTCAGTACTACTTTCCTGCTTTCTCTCCATACCCCTTGATCCCTTTAGTCACAAGGTAGACATCTAACTCCCGCTTGAATATATCCAATGAACTGGCATCAACAACTCTCTGCGGTAGGGAATTCCACAGGTTAACAACTCTGAGTGAAGAAGTTTCTCCTCATCTCAGTCCTAAATGGCCTACCCCTTATTCTAAGACTGTGTCCCCTGGTTCTGGACATCCCCAACATCAGGAACATTCTAGCTGCATCTAACCTGTTCAGTCCTGTCAGAATCTTATAGAAACATAGAAACATAGAAAATAGGTGCAGGAGTAGGCCATTCAGCACTTCGAGCCTGCACCACCATTCAATAAGATCATGGCTGATCATTCCCTCAGTACTCCTTTCCTGCTTTCGCTCCATACCCCTTGATCCCCTTAGCCTTAAGGGCCATATCTAACTCCCTCTTGAATATATCCAATGAACTGGCATCAACAACTCTCTGCGGCAGGCAATTCCACAGGTTAACAACTCTCTGAGTGAAGAAGTTTCTCCTCATCTCAGTCCTAAATGGCCGACCCCTTATCCAAAGACTGTGTCCCCTGGTTCTGGACTTCCCCAACATTGGGAACATTCTACCCACATCTAACCTGTCCCGTCCCGTCAGAATCTTATATGTTTCTATGAGATCCCCTCTCATCCTTCTAAACTCCAATGTATAAAGGCCCAGTTGATCCAGTCTCTCCTCATATGTCAATCCTGCCATCCCGGGAATCAGTATGGTAAACCTTCGCTACACTCCCTCAATAGCAAGAACGTCCTTCCTCAGATTAGGAGACCAAAACTGAACACAATATTCCAGGTGAGGCCTCACCAAAGCCCTGTACAACTGCAGTAAGACCTCCCTGCTCCTATACTCAAATCCCCTAGCTATGAAGGCCAACATACCATTTGCCGCCTTCACCGCCTGCTGTACCTGTATGCCAACTTTCAATGACTGATGAACCATGACATCCAGGTCTCGTTGCACCTCCCCTTTTCTTAATCTGCTGCCATTCAGATAATATTCTGTCTTTGCGTTTTTGCCCCCAAAGTAGATAGCCTCACATTTATTCACATTATACTGCATCTGCCATGCATTTGTCCAAGTCACCCTGCAGCCTCCTAGCATCCCCCTCACAGCTCACACCACCATCCAGTTTAGTGTCATCTGCAAACTTGGAGACATTACACTCAATTCCTTCATCCAAATCATTGATGTATATTCTAAAGAGCTGGGGTTCGAGCACTGAGCCCTGTGGAACTCCCACTAGTCACTGCCTGCCATTCTGAAAAGGACCCGTTTATCCCGACTCTCTGCTTCCTGTCTGCCAACCAGTTCTTTATCCACGTCAGTATATTACCCCCAATACCATGTGCTTTGATTTTGCACACCAATCTCTTGTGTAGGACCTTGTCAAAAGCCTTTTGAAAGTCCAAATACACCACATCCACTGGTTCGCCCTTGTCCACTCTACTAGTTACATCCTCAAAAAATTCCAGAAGATTTGTCAAGCATGATTTCCTTTTCATAAATCCATGCTGACTTGCACAGATCCTGTCACTGCTTTCCAAATGCGCTGCTATTTCATCTTTAATAATTGATTCCAACATTTTCCCCACTACTGATGTCAGGCTAACCGGTCTATAATTATCCGTTTTCTCTCTCCCTCCTTTTTTAAAAAGTGATGTTACATTAGCTACCCTCCAGTCCAGAGGAACTGATCCAGAGTCGATAGACTGTTGGAAAATGATCACCAATGCATCCACTATTTCTATGGCCACTTCCTTAAGTACTCTGGGATGCAGACTATCAGATCCCGGGGATTTATCGGCCTTCAATCCCATCAATTTCCCTAACACAATTTCCCGCCCAATAAGGATATTCTTCAGTTCCTCCTTCTCACTAGACCCTCGGTCCCATAGTACTTCCGGAAGGTTATTTGTGTCTTCCCTCGTGAATACAAAACCTATGTATTTGTTCAACTGGTCTGCCATTTCTTTGTTCCCGATTATAAATTCACCTGAATCTGACTGCAAGGGATTATGTTTATCTTCACTAATCTTTTCCTCTTCACATATCTATCGAAGCTTTTGCAGTCAGTTTTTATCTTCCCGGCAAGTTTCCTCTCATACTCTATTTTCCCCCTCTTAATTAAACCCTTTGTCCTCCTCTGCTGAATTCTAAATTTCTCCCAGTCCTAGGTTTGCTGCTTTTTCTGGTCAATTTATATGCCTCTTCCTTGGATTTAACACTTTCCTTATTTCTTGTTAGCCACGGTTGAGCCACCTTCCCCATTTTATTTTTACGCCAGACAGGGATGTACAATTGCTGAAGTTCATCCATGTGATCTTTAAATGTTTGCCATTGCCTATCCACCGTCAACCCTTTAAGTATCATTTGCCAGTCTATTCTAGCCAATTCATGCCTCATACCATCGAAGTTACCTTTCCCCAAGTTCAGGACCCTAGTCTCTGAATTAACTGTGTCACTCTCCATCTTAATAAAGAATTTACCATATTATGGTCACTCTTCCCTAAGCGGCCTCGCACAACAAGATTGCTAATTAGTCCTTTCTCATTACACATCACCCAGTCTAAGATGGCCATCCCTCTAGTTGGTTCCTCGACATATTGGTCTAGAAAACCATCCCTAATACACTCCAGGAAATCCTCCTCCACCGTATTGCTATCAGTTTGGTTAGCCCACTCTATATGTAGATTAAAATCACCCATGATAACTGCTGTACCTTTATTGCACGCCTCCCTAATTTCTTGTTTGATGCTGTCCCCAACCTCACTACTACTGTTTGGTTGTCTGTACACAACTTCCTCTCGCGTTTTCCCCCCTTTGGTATTCTGCAGCTCCACCCATACAGCTTCCACATCATCTAAGCTAATGTCCTTCCTTACTATTGCGTTAATTTCCTCTTTAACCTGCAATGCTACCCCACCTCCTTTTCCTTTCTGTCTATCCTTCCTGAATGTTGAATACCCCTGGATGTTGAGTTCCCAGCCTTGGTCACCCTGGAGCCATGTCTCCGTGAAACCAATTATATCATATTCATTAATTGCTGCCTGTGCAGTTAATTGGTCCACCTTATTATGAATACTCCTCGCATTGAGGCACAGAGCCTTCAGGCTTGTCTTTTTAACACACTTTGCCCTTTTGGAATTTTGCTGTATTGTGGCCCTTTTTGATTTTTGCCTTGGGTTTCTCTGCCCTCCACTTTTACTTTTCTTCTTTCTATCTTTTGCTTCTGCCCCCATTCCACTTCCTTCTGTCTCCCTGCTTAGGTTCCCATCCTCCTGCCATATTAGTTTAACCCCTCCCCAACAGCACTATCAAACAGTCCCCCTAGGACATTGGTTCCAGTCCTGCCCATGTGCAGACTATCTAGTTTGTACTGGTCCCACCTCCCCGAGAACCGGTTCCAATGTCCCAAGAATTTGAATCCCTCCCTTCTGCACCACTCCTCAAGGCACGTATTCATCTGAGCTATCCTGCGATTCCTATTCTGACTAGCACATGGCACTGGTAGCAATTCTGAGATTACTACCTTTGAGATCCTACTTTTTAATTTAACTCCTAGCTCCCTAAATTCAGCTTGTAAGACCTCATCCCATTTTCTACCTATATCGTTGGTACCTATATGCACCACGACAACTGGCTGTTCACCCTCCTGCTCCAAAATGTCCTGCAGCCGCTCCGAGACATCCTTGACCCTTGCACCAGGGAGGCAACATACCATCCTGGAGTCTCGATTACAGCTGCAGAAATGCCTATCTATTCCCCTAACAATAGAATCCCCTACCACTATAGCTCTCCCACTCTTTTTCCTGCCCTCCTGTGCAGCAGAGCCACCCATGGTGCCATGAACTTGGCTGCTGCTGCCCTCCCCTGATGAGTCATCCCCCCCAACAATACCCAAAACGGTGTATCTGTTTTGGAGGGGGATGACCGCAGAGGACCTCTGCAATACCTTCCTTCCACTGCTCTTCCTGTTGGTCATCCATTCCCTATCTGTCTGTGTAACCTTTACCTGCGGTCTGACCAATTCACTAAACGTGCTATTCACGATATTCTCAGCATCGCGGATGCTCCAGAGTGAATCCACCCGCAGCTCCAGTGCTGCAATGTGGCTGCAGCAGGATACACTTCCCGTACATGTAGTCGTCAGGGACACTGGAAGCGTTCCTGAGTTCCCACATAGCAGAGGAGGAGCATGACACATGTCCGAGCTCTCCTGCCATGACTTAACCCCCAGATTAACTTAATTTGGCAACAACAACGATAAAGGTTACCTACTGATAAGGAAAAGAAAAGAAAAACTACTCACCAATCACTAGCCAATCATTTACCCCTTGGCTGTGACGTCACCTTTCAATTTCTTTTTACTTCTTTGTTTACCTTCTGCCCCAGCACCAGCTGGCCTCACAAACTCCCCGGACTCGCGCTGCTCTGAACTCCTGCCTCCTCGACTGCCGCTGGGCCTTTATAGGCTTCTTTGGGGCTACATTGATGTTGATGACGGAGCGGATTTGGCGATGGTCCGTCCAGCAGTCGTCGGCTCCTGTCATGGCGTGGGTGATGCGCACTTCCTTGCGGTCCCTCGCTCAGACGATGACGTAGTCAAGCAGATGCCAGTTCTTGGAGCGAGGTTGTTGCCATGATGCCTTATATTTGTCCCTCTGATGGAACAAGGTGTTGGTAATGACAAGGTCATGTACGTGGCATTTTGTCAGGAGCAGGGTGCCACTGGAGTTGGTTTTCCCTACCCGCTCTCTGCCGATCACAACTCCCCAGAGGTCTGTGTCCTTGCCGACTTTGGCGTTGCAGTCGATGATTAGCCTGTCATCCGTAGGGACTCGGGACAGGGGTTGTTCGAGGTTGGAATAGCATTCTACTTTGGTCTCATCTGTTGCGTCGTGTGTTGGGGCATACACACTGATGACTGTGGCGCACTGGTTCTGGCTGAGGAGACTCATGAGACGTTCGCTTATCACGCAAGGGGAGTCATTGAAGTGGTCGACCAGTTTGTTCTTGATGGCGAAGCCAACTCCATGGAGGCTGCGTTCTTCTTCTGGTTTGCCTTTCCAGAAGAAGGTGTAACCACCACCTTGTTCTTTGAGCTGGCCTTCCCCTGCCCGCCGGGTCTCACTTAGGGCGGCGATGTCGACGTCGAAGCCTCTGAGCTCCCGGGCAACGATAGCAGTGCGGCATTCCGGTTTGTCGCTGTTGGGGTAGTCCATGAGGGTCCTGACATTCCAGGTCCAGAACTTCATTTTGAAGGATGGAAGATGCCTGTGCATGAGTTCTTTTAACGTGGGGTGGCCTTTGCACACCGGCTACCAGACGGGCTTAGCAGAGTGAGGTCCTGGTCCAGTGGCAAAGGGAACCGAGACGATTGGAGACCAGGCTCTACTGGATGGGGCAAAGGAGCGGCGAGAGATTGCAGAGTGACGTGATCGGGGCCCAGGAGAGGCGAGGGTTCGGGGCCCAGAAGAGGCGAGGGCCCAGGGGCAGCACGGGCCAGCCCACACTGCGATATGTGTGCGCACTAGGTCTGTGCAACAGAGCAGGTCTCCAATTGTCTTGGTTAATCCTTGCCACTGGACCAAGACTTAACTCTGTCAAGCCCGTGTGGTGACAGATGTGCAACGGTCACCACACGTTAAAAAAATCCACGCACAGGCATCTTCCACCCTTCAACATTTAGTTCTGGACCTGGAATATTAGGTCCTTCATTGAAACATCTGTGAACTCATCCCTTTTTGGCGTGGAAGCAGGTCATCCTCGTTTCAAGGGACTACCTATGATGATGATGATGTATGGGCCTATTTGCCTACAGTGGGATGTGAGCCGTAAGCTCGGTGCTGAACAGCGCCTTCAGGAGAGGTGGTGGGAGATCTGAGGTGTGATGGGGGGTTGGGGATGAGAGACACTGGTGCCTTGCTCGTGTTTTTTGCTGCACCACGCTCCATTTTGTATATCGAAGGGGTCTTGGGAGAAGACAGAGTGGCTGCCACTATTACCCGCTCCCCGTGCCCGACAGCGGTTCCTCCACAGCTTCTCCAGGCCTCCGTAGTTGGGCCGCCGAGGCAGGCTCTGGTCTGGCCGGAAGGTCTTCAGGGATGCGCTGGGCCGGGCCGCCGGGTCGAAGAGACCGAGTCAGCCGGGGTGCAGGGGAGCAATGCGCCCAGCGGGTGGGCTTCGTGAGCACCTGGTGTAGGTGGTGTACTACACTCCGAAAGTATTTCATTGGCTGTAAAGTGCTTTGAGACTTCCGGTGGTCGTGAAAAGCGCTATATAAATGCAAGTCTTTCTTTTCTATTTGGTATTTCTAACCACACATCCCAACATTTCCACGGACCCCAGCAATTCAGGAGCTTTAATATTCTACACAACATCCAATCAGTTCGACCTGCATTGATCCATTTGCCTCTCGCTCCTGTTCCTATTTTATCCAGCTTTTTAAAGGTGCTAAAACAGCATTTACTGCTTCAGCTAACAGTCAATTCCTCAACCCCGTCGGGAAAATAGTCCTCCTACTCACTGGTCCCACTTGAGGCTGGCTAATGTTGTACTCCTGCCCTCCAGCTTGATCCTCACAGTCCAAGTTAAATAATCTGCTCACATCTACATTATTAGCAATTTAAAAGCTGGCGTCTGTTTTTTTGTTGCAGCATCTGTGATTGACCACACATTGAGTTCTCAACTTCAACCATGAGGTGGGGCGGATAGGGGTGTGAGGGTGGAGGTGGCAGGAGAGCCACAGTGAGGAGGCGAGGGCTTTACTTTGGACACTCACAGGCACTTGCTCGTGGAGCAAGGTTGGGGCAAAACTACGGGTAGGTTATGTACCTGTCCTGCTGTGGAGTGCAGTGTGGAAGTGTGCAGCGCAGGAGGGTAAGTGTAGGAGGTGGGTACAGTGTAGGAGGGTACAGTGTAGGAGGGTACAGTGTAGGAGGGTACAGTGTAGGAGGAGGGTACAGTGTAGGAGGAGGATAGTGTAGGAGGAGGGTACAGTGCAGGAGGATGATACAGTGTAGGAGGGTACTGTGTAGGAGGAGGGTACAGTGTAAGAGGAGGATAGTGTAGGAGGAGGGTACAGTGCAGGAGGACGGTACAGTGCAGGAGGGTACAGTGTAGGAGGGTACAGTGCAGGAGGAGGGTACAGTGCAGAAGGGTACAGTGTAGGAGGAGGGTACAGTGCAGAAGGGTACAGTGTAGGAGGAGGGTACAGTGGAGGAGGGTACAGTGTAGGAGGGTACAGTGTAGGAGGAGGGTACAGTGCAGGAGGGTACAGTGTAGGAGGATACAGTGTAGGAGGATACAGTGTAGGAGGGTACAGTGTAGGAGGAGGGTACAGTGCAGGAGGGTACAGTGTAGGAGGATACAGTGTAGGAGGATACAGTGCGGGAGGGTACAGTGTAGGAGGATACAGTGTAGGAGGATACAGTGTAGGAGGATACAGTGCGGGAGGGTACAGTGTAGGACGGTACAGTGTAGGAGGATACAGTGTAGGAGGATACAGTGTAGGAGGATACAGTGCGGGAGGGTACAGTGTAGGAGGATACAGTGTAGGAGGATACAGTGTAGGAGGATACAGTGTAGGAGGGTACAGTGCAGGAGGGTACAGTGTAGGAGGATACAGTGTAGGAGGATACAGTGTAGGAGGGTACAGTGTAGGAGGAGGGTACAGTGCAGGAGGGTACAGTGTAGGAGGATACAGTGTAGGAGGATACAGTGCAGGAGGGTACAGTGTAGGAGGATACAGTGTAGGAGGATACAGTGTAGGAGGATACAGTGCGGGAGGGTACAGTGTAGGACGGTACAGTGTAGGACGGTACAGTGCAGGACGGTACAGTGCGGGAGGGTACAGTGTAGGACGGTACAGTGCGGGAGGGTACAGTGCAGGAGGGTACAGTGTAGGAGGGTACAGTGCGAGAGGGTACAGTGCGAGAGGGTACAGTGTAGGAGGGTAGAGTGTAGGAGGAGGGTACAGTATAGGAGGGTACAGTGTAGGAGAGTACAGTGTAGGAGGGTACAGTGTAGGAGGGTACAGTGTAGCTGACAATGCGCACAAGACCTAAAAGGACAAGTCTGGAATAAAATATAAAATAGCCGTACCTAAACAGCTCTCTCTGTGCCAGAAAAAAGTCATAAAGGATAAACATTGGGACTGAAGTATTTGCGTGCTATTTGATGGAGCTCAGTGGAAAAGATTTAAATTCCCACTCATCAGTTGTTACTGTTCTTATGGAAATAAATATCAAGTCTGTGGGGCAAAATTTCCATTTTAACAATAAACAAGAGAATGTTTTTCTTCATAATTATTAAACCATTTACCAAATTGCAGGAATATATGGTTTTGAATTGAATGATTTATGAGATTGAGATTTAATTAGTGAGTCACGAGTTGTTGAGGAATAAAGACATTGGCCGGGAAATTCCTTGGAGCTGCTCCTGCTCCGGAATACTGCCCCGGAAGTGTGGCCGAGAGCGGCGAGGATTTTTGCAGCCCGTTGTCCTGTTCTTTATTTAAAGGGACCTTTCACTCCATTACTGTGTCATAAGGCAGTGTGGAATTGCAGCACTCCACAGAAGAATTAAGTCCTGCCAATTTGCGGCAGCGGGGTGATAACTGAGTCACGCAGAGCGCAAAGGCCCCCGGTTGTGTTCCGAGTCTGTGTTGAGTTCGCTGGGACAGTGGTGGGATCCTATAACTTGTCCTAGTGACAGAGAGAGGAGAAAAGATCGGCCAGGGTTCCTGCTGCTGATCACCAGCCAGTGGTTCCTGCCGGAAAGTGGGGAGATATGCACTTTGGCAAAGCCTCTTATTAAAATTCGTTCCGGGATGTGGACGTCATTGGCAAGGCCGGCATTTATTACCCATCCCTAATTGCCCTTGAGAAGGTGATGGTGAGCCGCCTTCTTGAACCGCTGCAGTCGGTGTGGTGAAGGTACTCCCACAGTGCTGTTAGGGAGGGAGTTCCAGGATTTCGACCCAGCGGTGATGAAGGAACAGCGACATATTTCCAAGTCAGGATGGTGTGTGACTTGGAGGGGAACTTGCAGGTGATGGTGCTCCCATGCGCCTGCCGCCCTTGTTCATCCAGGTGGTAGAGGTCGCGGGTTTGGGAGGTGCGTGGTTGAATAGCTCGCATAACCTCACGATGCAGATTCATAAATAAACTACTGGGTTGACTACTGAAGTAAGTGCTGGTGTCCATGGAGCTGTACGTGGGAATCAGTCTAAACATTCAGGAGAGGAGGAAGATAAAACTGGAAATAAAATCCTGCAATTGATGTGGAGATTCAATGTGTCAGTCGATCAGATCATTGGGCCAGAGAGTGGTAGGTCCACAGGATTATACCCACAATTTCCCCACGCAGTCAGCTCCTGATCCTATCAGTTGTTCAACAGGGATGCTGTGCAGAAAACCGAGGCACTTGTCCTTGGAGAGGAACAACCAGGTCGGCTGATCAACCGGGGTGCCTCCCACATACGTCCCACCCACCGCTTGGGAGAATGGTATCGGCGGACTCCTGGGAGCTGGTCACTTGCCATTATCCAAGTCCAGAGATGGTGGCCAGGATTTTCAGCCTCAGACCTCGCCCGCTCATGATCAACTGCCCATTCACTTTAACGGGTGGGGGGAGTGGGGGGAATTGTTTGTTGGTGAGCACAGAATTGGAATATGCCAGCCAGTGTGCGACACAAGGACATGAGAGTGAAGGGACAATACACAATAAACTGCAAGCTGGAGTATTTAGTGGGAGTCGAGGTTATGTGCCTTTTTGTTCCTGATGTGGTTGATCATTGCGCACTCAGAGTTTGTTATCTGCATTTTGTCCAGTCGCCTCACTCATGAGTCAGTGTACAGTGACGCACAGATTCAGTGGGTGAACATTGGAACAAATAAAATCTAGAAAATAAACATAGGAAAACATTAACCAGAAGGAGCATGGATTTAGTCCAGTTATTGTGTTGGCACACAGATTTAGTCCAGTTACTGTGGGAACACGGATTTAGTCCAGTTACTGTGGTGGAACACGGATTTAGTCCAGTTACTGTGATGGAACACGGATTTAATCCAGTTACTGTGGTGAAACACAGATTTAGTCCAGTTATTGTGGTAGAACACGGATTTAGTCCAGTTACTGTGGTGAAACACGGATTTAGTCCAGTTATTATGGTAGAACACGGATTTAATCCAGTTATTGTGGTGGAATCATTTTAGGAACTGGTTTGGAGCAACAAAAGACCATTTTGCTCATCAATCCCATTCCACCCAGAGTCCATGGCTGATTCTCCTGTGATGAACTTACCCGCCTCTCTACGACCACCGCCACTGGATTCTTTACTGTAAGGGGACTGAGTAACTCAGCACCCCAATCCGGTCGCGATACCCATGGCGCGCTGGAATAGCGAGGCCTGAGGCCCAAAGTAAGTTCGCCTTCTGGCCTCAACAGAACGAATCAGATGAGCTGTGGGCGCTAATCAGGCACCCCAATGCAGCTCGCCTGTTGGCCTCTTACCAATCTTGCCCCACGCCAGGGCCCAGAGGTAAGTGTAGGAGGGGGGGGGGGCGGGGCGGAGGTGAGGAGGGGGGTAGCGTCAGTGGCCCACACTTGTATTGTGGAGCCAGGAGGAGCCGTCTAGTTCCTTCCGACTCCATGGACACTAACATTTTGGGGGGCCACCAGCGGTCCCTTTAAAGGCCGCTGGTTTGGAGGCTCCAGACTTGGAAAGGTCAGTAGGATCTGGCTCATTGGAAGATCCCAATAGGGCAAACCAATTTACTAACCAGGGTCTGAGACGAGCGCAGGAGCCTCATTTCACGCGGCCGCCAAGTAATGTTTCCCCCTGATTTTATTCTCGTTGCATGGTTCCCTTTAAGGGCGGCGCGCCTCATTCACAGTTTTACGCATGCGCAGAATTCACCTTTGGAGAAGGCAGTCCCAGGCTGCGGAACTGGCAGAGCGTGGGAACGCTGCCGTCAAGGCCTCCTTTAAAACAAGAAGCCCCTGACCAATTTACCAGTGGCCTGAATGCCTGTGCAGATTGGCGTAGGCCTCTGGTCTGCCAAATCTGTTTTCCAATTTTAGGCACATAAAATAAGCGCAATTTAGAGCCCTAATTTCCTTCCACTACTTTCCTTAAAAAAAATATAGCAGCACTGTTACCATCTACATGTCCTTCAGACCCCGCTTCTGAACAGATATTAATCCGACTTCCTTTTAAAAGATGCTAATTGTCACAAATCAACGACCTGCTTTGCGAGTTTGTGGTAAAAACAGGTTTTTCTACTCTTAATCTTGCCCAAGGGTTTGGAATGATGTGCTGATGTCCTCCAGTACGACAATCACTGTCCACGTTAACTAGTCTGCTGTCTTCAGCCTTATTTTATTGTATTATTTTAAAGCCTTTTAATATGTGCATTCTTGTGTCCATCAAGATTAAGGATTTCAGTGATTGTGGAATAGCAAGCGTTGTCATTATTTACATTAGTGGACGTGAAGCACTCCCAAGTCAGGCACAGCACGGGTCAGATGTAAAGTTAAGCTCACTGCCTATCACTGGGCCCTAACGCAGCCTCCGAAGATGCTTCCTTTCCTATTGGGTTCTGAGTCAGATGATCCTGGATCAATCCAATTGTTCCCTGGGTCAACTGGTCAGTTTTACCAGCACAGGTTGTGAGGTCACGCAGAATATTCAACGTGAGCGTGCATATGGGGTTGGCAGATGCTGCAGTGGTGTAATTTTGTTGCTCCAAAGATATTGGCATTGGTTCTTCAAACCTTTACCAGGTGCAGATTGCATCAAAGGCACAGTTCTGTAGGGCTGGTGCTTGCTGTAAACTCCTCGCACACAGTCTTTGGACCCTGCTGTTTGCTGAAGGCAACGTCCCCAGCATTGATGCACTGACCACACTCGATCAGCTCCGCTGGGCAGGCCACATTGTCCGCATGCCAGACACGAGACTCCCAAAGCAAGCGCTCTATTCGGAGCTCCTTCACGGCAAACGAGCCAAAGGTGGGCAGCGTAAACTTTACAAGGACACCCTCAAAGCCTCCCTGATAAAGTGCAATATCCCCACTGACACCTGGGAGTCCCTGGCCAAAGACTGCCCTAAGTGGAGGAAGTACATCTGGGAGGGTGCTGAGCACATCGCGTCTCGTCGCTAAGTGAATGCAGAAATCAAGCGCAGGCAGCGGAAAGAGTGTGCGGCAAATCTGTCCCATCCTCCCTTACTCTCAACGACTATCTGTCCCACCTGTGACAGGGACTGTGGTTCTCGTATTGGACTGTTCAGCCACCTAAGGACTCATTTTTAGAGTGGAAGCAAGTCCTCCTCGATTCCGAGGGACTGTCTATGATGATGATTGCCGAAGGAACTTTGTAGGTCCGTTACCCAAATCAGGGTGCAGGAGTGCATCAGTGATTTCACTGCACTTGGTTCTCTGCAGCACAGGAGAAGGTCGCCCAAGGGATGTCTGGAGTCCATTCCAGTTTACTCCTGGCAACGTTCTGCTGTCTTTAGTGCCAAGTTATTGGATTGAGCAGGAAATTTGGAATGTCCTATTGTTCAAAGGCCAGGGGAATCTGTTAAGATTGCTAGCGTGGACGCCATTCGGAACTGGAGTGAGACAACCCAGGTTCATTATACTCTGGACGCTTGTGGCTGTCAGAATGAGGAGGCTTGTTTATCCGTCTGGGGTGGAATTAAACTTGGGTCCCAGAGGCGAAAAGGCAAGTGATCTAATTACACTGCACCACCCAGTGCCCTTTAAAAACTTGTTTGGAAAGATGTTGTCTATTCCAAAGGACTTTACAGAGTAACATAGGAATGTTCAGCACTCACACTCTGGGTATATCATTGCACTTTGGGTGATGGAATGCGGGGAGTACAAATTTCAACATGATATTTTTGAAAGATTGTGCCAACTGATTATTCCTGTGATTAAATACTCCTTTGGAATTGTTGAGGTGGTTGCGTGAAGCCGAGGCAGTGGGTCTATATCACACCACGCATAAAGGAGCCTTGGCTCACGTGGATTAACTGTTTCCGTTAATCTAACTGCATGTTGCCCACCCAATAAACAAAAGATTTAAAATGCATCTGCCTGCTTGTCTTGCTGTTTGCAGTGATCCAGCAGCCGTCTGGTGGAGCAGGATCTGAATGACTGGTTCAAGTGTGAGTGAACTTGTGTGTCATGGTCAGCTGGGTCAATAAGATATCGGTCCTGAAATCCAGGTTCTGGGCTTCCCGTGGGCATTCGCCTGACAACAAGAGAAAAGATGCGCACTTACTTTTAGCTCGGGCGCTCACCAGCGATTGTGGTTTTAGGCCTAAGATGCATGCGCATCGGAGCACGTGCACATCTGAATGTACGTAGAGCTGGAGCTGGAGTCATCATCATCATAGGCAATCCCTCGAAGGGATGAGTTCACAGGTGTTTCAATGAAGGACCTAATATTCCAATTCCCGAACTACATCCTGAAGGATGGAAGATGCCTGTGTGTGGATTTTTTTAACATTTGGTGGCCGTTGCACACCAGCCACCACATGGGCTTGACAGAGCTAGGTCTTGGTCCAGTGGCAAGGATTACCCAAGACTAACTGGAGACCAGCTCTGCTGCACAGACCGAACGCGCACACATATCGAGTGTGGACTGGCCCGTGCTGCCCCTGGGCCCTCGCCTCTTCTGGGCCCCAGATTCACGCCTCTCCTGGGCCCCGGTCACTTCCCTCTACGGATACTTGCCGCTCCTTCGCCCCTCCTGCTGTGCCTGCCCGCACTGCAATCAGCGACCTGGCTTCGTAGCCGTCGCCCTCCTGCAGCAGCACGCGCTGCTCCCTCCAATGGCCCTGGCCTGCTGATGGTCTTGCAAGCCGGGACCGCGATGATTTATGAGAACAGTGGTTACCCCACCCTGCTGACTGACATTCCCAGAGAAACGTGGAGTCACGGGGGCCTGGACACCCAATCCAGATACAATATTCTCATTCATAATAATGGCAACTCCGTAAGTCGGAGTTCTCATTATTGTGAATGAGAACCACCCACCCCACAACACCTAAACACAAATAAAAAATAAAAAAACACCCCACATATTTAAATGAAAGTTAATAAAAGTGTTACAAAAAATATATATTTCTCTGATTTTTTAAAAAGTTTTGTAATTATGGTTTAAAATAAACTTAACTTAGTGGGCAGGGTTTTTAACCTAAAAATGTGTTTTAAAATTTTATTTTTCTATGTTTTTTATATGTTTTAAAACTCTTACGCTGGTAAAAGTAGGCTATGCGTCTGCTTTTACCAGGCGCAATAGTTTCAAGGACATTCGCTGGGCAAGAGATGGGTAAATACCGCAATCTCGCCCATGCAAATATCCTTGCTGCCAAGGTACGTGCGATCAAACCAGAGCCTGACAGATTGGAAAAACTGGTTTTGGGCACTTGCTCGTCGCGTGCCCAAAACCGGCTTTTGCGATGCCTCCCTGGGTCAGTGCGGAGTGTGTACAGACCCGGAGAGGCCGGAATTTCAGGGCCAATGAGTCAATTATTGAATCTATTTGAAGGCCCTATTCATCTCCTGCATAGCTATATGCATGACAGCAATAGTTGGCTACTTGGTTGTTAAAATGCGAACATTTCCACTGCCCTTTGTGTGAAGAAGTGCTTCGTGACATCACCCCTGAACAGCCCAGCTCTAATTTTAAGGTTATGCTCCCTTGTTCTGGACTCACCCACCAGAAGAAACTGTTTCTCTCCAGCTCCTAACTATGCTCTCTGCAGTGTCAGCTACAGCTCAGTGGACTCACCTATGAGTCAGAAAGTTGTGGGTTCAAATCCCACTCCAGGGACTTAAGCATAAAAATTCTAAGTTGATACTCCAGTGCAGTGCTGGGGGGGTGCTGCACTGTCAGAGGTGCTGTCTTTCAGATGAGACGTTAAACCGAGGCCTCGTCTGCTCTCTTAGGTGGACGTAAAAGATCCCGTGGCACTATTTCGAAGAAGAGCAGGGGAGTTATTCCTGGTGTCCTACAACAACAACTTGCATTTATATAGCATAGTGAAGTGTCCCAAGGTGCTTCACAGGAGTGTTATGAGATTTTTAAAAATTGACACCGAGCCGCATAAGTAGACATTAGCGCAGGTGACCAAAGGCTTGGTCAAAAAGGTAGGTTTTAAGGAGCATCTTGAAGGAAGAAAGAGAGGTAGAGAGACAGAGAGATATAGGCAGGGAGTCCCAGAGCTTGGGGCCTAGGCAACAGAAGGCACGGCCACCAATGATTGAGCGATTATAAGCAGGGATGCTCAAGAGGGCAGAATGCTGGCCCTCAATCAAACAAAAAAACATCTGGTCATTATCACATTGCTGTTTGTGG
This sequence comes from Pristiophorus japonicus, assembly GCF_044704955.1. NCBI lineage: Eukaryota > Metazoa > Chordata > Chondrichthyes > Pristiophoridae > Pristiophorus > Pristiophorus japonicus. Next base: position 22,949,858 of record NC_091997.1, read on the forward strand.
GAACTTGCTTGTGCACAAATTGGCTGCAGTGTTTTCCACATTACAACAGTGACTACACTCCAAAAATATTTTATTGGCTGTAAAGCGCTTTGAGAGGCCCAGTGGTTGTGAAAGGCGCTATATAAATCCAAGTTTGTCTTTCTGATTATCTTACTATATTTCTTTCTAACTTCCCTAATAACTCCGATACCTCATTTAGATCACCCTTTAATCGTCTATACTCCAGGGAATATAAGGCATGCACGCACTCTGTCTTCATAATTGAACCCTTTTAAGCTCTGGTACCATTCTGGTGAATACGCGCTGCACCCTCTCAATCTATCCTTGCAAGGCACTAGGATTGTCGCACCTCACTGACGCCCTAGCTCGGATCTTGACACGATCTGGCATCAAAACTAGAGCTTTCCTCGTCTGCATGGTTTATTTCTACCAACCGAGGAATCAGGGAGCCTTGTTCAGATTTTTGGACGGCAATCTGTTATCAAGACAGCGAAAGATGAACCTGTGTGGATTTAATGCTAGCTAGGGCAGACAGTACATTTGAGGTCAGCACGAGATACTTTTTTTTGGAATTTCAGAGGATTCCTGGTGCTGTCACTTTCAGTTTCTGAGTAAGACGTGCAACAAGAAGCAGGAAATAACATTCCCAGGACTTCTTTCCAATATCAAAGTGGATTTCCTCTGAGAAACAGTTCAGAGGAATTACTCTGCAGGAACATCACTTTGCAGGAAGTTGAACAGCTTTCACAGTGACTCCTCCTCGGCATCTTGTGGTGCCCTGGATTACACTCCCTAATGAAGAGAGGCTGTGTGAGGAGTGCAATGATGATGATTAGAATGAAGTCATGCTGTGGGATATTGGTAACAGATGCATTAATGTATTTGTATAAAATGTCACTATTTTAACAAAGGTTTTTTAACCCAGTTAACACTTTTATTGAGCAGCAGACAGCGGAATCTCATGCCAACTGGTTAACCCATTGGTTACTGATATCGCACCACACAATTTCAGCCACAAAGGGTGTGTGTTTTTTCAAGAAAATGTCAGCAATAAAAAGCTATCTCACATAAAAAGGGTGTTTATCAGAGCTAACTGGGCTTTAGAAAGGAGAGACAGCAATTGAAAGAAACGCTTGGATTTGTGGTAACACAGATTCCGTTCCCTAGCCACTGACTCCATCCCTCTCCGCAACGTTTGTTTGAGGCTGATCCACATTGTTCACAACCTTGGTATCATATTTGACCCTGAAATGAGCTTTCGAACACATATCCGCAGCTTAACTAAGACCGACTATTTCCACCTCCGTAACATCGCCCGTCTCCACCATTGCCTCAGCTCATCCGCTGCTGAAACCCTCATCCATGCCTTTGTTACCTCTAGACTTGACTATTCCAACGCACTCCTGGCTGGCCTCTCACATTCTACTCTACGTAAACTAGAGGTGATCCAAAACTCGGCTGCCCATGTTCTAACTCGCACCAAGTCCCGCTCACCCATCACCCCCTGTGCTCATTGACCTACATTGGCTCCCGATTAAGCAACGCCTTGATTTCAAAATTCTCATCCTTGTTTTCAAATCCCTCCATGGTCTCACCTCTCCCTATCTCTGTAATCTCTTCCAGCCCCACACCCCCCCGAGATGTCTGCGCTCCTCTAATTTTGCCCTCTTGAGCATCCCTGATTATAATCGCACAACCATTGGTGGCCGTGCCTTCTGTTGCCTAGGCCCCAAGCTCTGGAACTCCCTCCCTAAACCTCTCTGCCTCTCTACCTCTCTTTCCTCCTTTAAGACGTACCTTAAAACCTAATACAAAAGCAAAATACTATGGGTGCTGGAATCTGGAATAAAATCTGGAATAGAAACAGAAAATGCTGGAAATCTCGGCGGGTCAGGCAGCATCTGTGGAGAGAAACAGAGTTAACGTTTTGTGTTTTCGTCATCGAACTGAAATGTTAACTCTGCTTTCTCTGCACAGATGCTGCCTGACCCGCCGAGATTTCCAGCATTTTCTGTTTTTATACCTTAAAACCTACCTCTTTGACCAAGCTTTTGTTCTTCTGCCCTAATTTCTCCTTATATGGATCAGTGTCAATTTTTATTTTGCCTTATAATACTCCTGTGAAGCACCTTGGGACGTTTTACTACGTTAAAGGCGCCATATAAATACGCTGTTGTTGTTGTAAGATGTCATCTTCCATGGATCCATGAAAATAAACCGTTCAATATTGAAAAAAAACAATTTCAGCTCGGAATCCTCCAGCAATGTCACCAGGACGGCACTGCATGAAAGCGAAAGTCCATGTCTCCGTCAAGTGGTATAAGGATTTATTACTGTTAGGAGAGAGGGCGAGAAAATTGAAAAAGAAAGTAAACCTAATCTACAGGTTTCTTTATATAGCACCATCCTTTTTGTATTTGCTGAGTGAAGTGAATGCACTCTGCTGATTGGCTAAGAACATGCTCACTCCTATCCCTAGTTTCCATATAATTGGTCAGTTTTCAGATCAATCACAGAGAATCTTTCAATCCCCTTCAGTCCTTTCCCTGGGTCTTGATATAACAGAAAAATTAGAACTAAGGAGGGAAACGAGCAGAAAGATACCACACGAGCAGTCTCCAACCAGCAGGCACAATGCACGAGAGTCCTCTTGCCTGATGCCACGAGCCAGTGTCTGCTGCAGTGTTTATGGGGGAAATACAGACACCCAGGCTCAAAATGCCACTTTTAAAATGCTACTTCCTGAGATAGCTGTGAGGTGAGTACTTGTTATTCACACGATTCACCTTTCCAATCATCTTCTCCTTTAAAGGATCAGTGTAAAATGGTCGGAGGAGCTTTTTTAACACAGTTATAACAGAAACATTATTTTTTCATTTGTCCTGGGGATGTGGGCGACACTGGCAGACCAGGAATGATTAGCCATCCTCATTGTCCTGAGGGCAATAAGAATCAACCACCTCTGATGTAAGTCAGACTGTGTAGAGCTGATTGGTTCCCGTCTCTGTAGGGCGTTTGTGAACCAGTTGGCTTTTTACGGCTATAAAAAGCAGCTTTCGTGATCATTTTTCTGGTGCTAACCCAGAATTCACCAGATGTATTGAATTCAAGTCGCCATGTTGGGTTAATGAACTCACAACCATCTGGGTTGCTAGCTCAACACCATAACCATTAGGCTGCTCCACCATATCTTCTTCTTTTGCATGGTCGTAGAAAAGCAAATCTAATGTCAATATCCAGGCCAAGGCTTCTGGTGTAACAGTGTGGACATCTTGTAGGCTGCCTTTGAATTCCCTCTGAGGGCTGTGCTCAGTGATGTGCTCCAGGGTCTGATTAGGAGCTCCACAGTCACATGATGGGGAGGCTTTAATCTTCCACCTATGGAGAAGGTGGCAGCATCGACCATGACCGGTTCTGAGGCGGTTGATGGTTGTCCACTGTTTGCGAGGAAGGTTTGATCCTTCAGGTTGTACTGTGGGGTCCTCGGTAAGGAATCCATTCCGTATGTTGCAGTTCTTCCAAGCTTTTCGCCATCAGTCATCAAGGCTGAGGGGAGATCGCTGAAGGGCTTCAGCGATGGTCCAAAATGGCCTTCTAGATTTGAGACAGGTTGGCGGTAGGTTGTTCAAGCCAGTCTGAATCGGCATGTCTTTGCTGGTGTAGCAGTTGTATTCTCTGGAGACTGCGTATTCGTGGCACAGGTGTGGTGGTGTGATGTTTGCAAGCACGGGCAGCCAAGGTGTTGGTGACTGTACCATATGATAACTTTGTGGTTAAAGTCAATACATTTCTTGTGCGTACTGTCATTGTGACAGAGAGAATGACTATGGAGTCCTCCCCCTTTATCCTGTCCCCATAAACAGCGTTAGTCACTCGGCCTCGCCTCTAAATCCAAACGTTAATGGTGGCAATGTGAGCTGTAGTTTTGGGAAAATCCTACTCGCTCTCCTGAGGAATCAACTGAATTCATAGCAGAAAGAAAGCAGCAGGGAATCGTTAACATCTGTTCTGTCGATAGGTGTGTGTCTGTTTCAGTTTTCATTAATGTGCTGTGTTAAATATTATTGTGGCCGGGCTATTTATAAATGTTTTAATCAAAAAGGTGCCTTGACGATCAGTGACTCCTTGGCTCATGAACTGTTAGGCCAGCCTATTTGTGAGTTAGGAATAGTTATCCAATTTGCCAATTATCCTTTACTGTACTAACAAACTTTGGAAGTTGTAATGTATTTGCTTAAGAATTTATAGCAACACATTGCTATTAAGAACTAGTTGGTTTATTAGCAAAACATTTAACAATCACACTACACATTATCAGTTCATCCACTAGGATCACAACCACCTTCTACATCGTGGATTTCCAAAGCCCAACTGGCTGGGGTTTTATTGAGTCCTGTGAACATCATGTGACTGGCTAAGCCACTCCCACTCAACAACTCTACAACTATTTTGAGTAGAAACTTTAAATCAAGTGCTTGGAACAGCTCCACAATTATATTTGTGAACATAAATCAAGTGCCCCTTGTTAATGGGGGGGGGGCACTAAAACTGGCAAATTAAACAAATTCACTTTTAAACTTTAATGACCAAATTAAAATTTGGTTGCCGGGGGTGATGATGCACTCCAGTCCCTCCGGTGTCCACCTCTCATGGAAGGCCGCGAGCGTACCGGTGTGCACCACGTACTCTATCTCCAGGGACACCCTGGCTCGGATGTAACCACGAAAGAGAGGCAGGCAGTCGGTCAACAGCTCTACAAACCTGTGCGCATACTCACAGGGGCATACATTACAGAAATGTTAAGCACTGCACCTCAAAAAAAGAACTGAAAGCCCCGATTTTAACTTACGACACCCGGCGAGAACAGTGCAGGTTCGGGCTGGGTTCCCAATGTGCATCCTGCCTGATTTTATCCTCCATTGAAATCAATGCAGCAATTAAATCGGACAGGGTGTAAGTTGGACATCCGATCCGGACCCGCTCTGTTCTGGCTGGTGCGTGTTAGGTTATATCTGGGCTTGAAAGTTGCTCAGTTAGAATCATAGAATCATAGAAGTTTACAACACGGAAGGAGGCCATTTCGGCCTATTGTGTCCGCACTGGCCGACAGTGAGCTATCCAGCCTAATCCCACTTTCCAACTCTTGGTCCATAGCCCTGTAGGTTAGCTGGTCTCAAACAGCCACTCCTGATCACTGTCCAACGACCCCTGTTTGAAGATTGATGTGCATGAACCTTAGTTGTGATCATGTTTAGGCCTGATTGTGATGCCTCCCATGTTGGGAGTAGGCTGCTAATGTGGTCTAGGCGTACAGGATGAAGCACCAAAGGCCTCTGGTATCCTTACATAACTCATGGGGCAAGGGCAATATTGGGGTGGGGAGGGTGTGGTGGGCGGGGGAGTTCTTAAAAGTGAAATCCATGTTAAAGCATGGGCTTCATCAAGTGGGAGGAGGTGGTGGGATATGCAACTTTTACAAAAGTGACTATACTCCAGAAGTATTTTATTGGCTGTAAAGTGCTTTGAGACGTGCGGTGGTTGTGAAAGGCGCTATATAAATCCAAGTCTTTCTTTTATTCCAAATTAAGGGATTTGAGAGGATTATGAGGAATTACCTGATTGCAGGAACAAAATCAATATTGCACGATTCATGGCCGAGATTAAAAAATATAAGTTTAAAAAATCTAAAATGACATCTTTCTGTCTATCTGACCATATATCTAAAAGCTATTTTAAAATAGCATTTCAGTCTAGCTAATGTGAGCAATGTCACAAAAGATTATAGTCAACCGTGACCCAACCATAGCACTTTCACCTCCCTGTCAGAGGATTGTGGGTTTAAGCCCCACTCCAGTGACCTGAGCATACAATCTAGGCTGGCACTTCAGTGCAGTACTGAAGGAGTGTTGCATTGTTGGAGGTGCCATCATTCGGGTGAGACATTGAATCGAGGACCTGTGGACCTGTCAGTCGGCCATAAAGGTCCCAATACTCAAAAAGCAGGGGTGTTCTCCCAGTGTCCTGGACAATGTTTATTCCTCAACATCACTAGAATAGATTATCTTATTACTATTTGTGAGACCTTGGAGTATGCAACTTGCTGTGCTTCCCTACATTACAACAGTGACTACATTCTAACAGTAATTCATTAGCTGAGAAGGGGCTTGGGATGTCCTGAAGCTCTGAAAGACTATATTAAATACACATTCTCTTTTTTTTTAATCTAATCTTGTATCTAGCACTTATTTGTCACATTTCACACGTTAAAGTGTGACATAATGTTACAGATATGTATGCACTATCTCTGCAGCCACTTCTGTTAGGATACGGGCCATCAGGTCCAAGGGACTTTTTCACCTTTGGTCCCATTATTTTACTGAGTACTTTTTCTTTCGTTATAGTGATTGTTTTTAAGTTCCCCCTCCCTATAGCCCCTTGATTATCCACTATTGGGATGTTTTTAAGCGTCTTCCACTGTGAAGACCAATACAAAGTATTCATTCAAAGTCTCTACTATTTCCTTGTTTCCCATTATTAATTCCCCAGTCTCATCCTCCAAGGGACCAGCATTTACTTTAAGCTACTCTCTTTTGTATATACCTGTAAAAGCTCTTACTATCTGTTTTTATATTTCTTGCTCGTTTACTCTTATAATCCATCTCCTCTTTATTATTTTTTTAGTCGTCCTTTGCTGTTTTTTTTAAATTTCCCAATCCTCTGGCCTCCCACTAATCTTGGCCACATTATATCCCATTATTTATACCATCCTTTCCTTCCTTAGTTAGCCACGGATGGTTCTCCCTTCTCTTAAAGTCTTTCCTTCTCACTGGAATATATTTTTGTTGAGAGTTATGGAATATCTCCTTAAATGTCTGCCACTGCTTATCAACCGTCTTACACTTTAATCTATTTTCCCAGTACATTTTAGCCAACTCTGCCTTCATACCTTTGAAATCACCTTTACTTAAGATCAGAACACTGGTTTGAGACCCAACTTTTTCATCCTCCAACTGAATTTGAAATTCAACCATGCTATGATCACTCTTTCCTAGAGGATCCTTTACTATGAGATCATGTATTAATCTTGCCTCATTACACAGTACCAGATCTAAGATAGCCTGCTCTCTGGTTGGTTCCACAATGTACTGTTCAAGGAACCCATCCCGGATACACTCTATGAACTCTTCTTCAAGGCTACCATGGCCAATTTGATGTATCCAATCAATATGAATATTAAAATCCTCCATGATTATTGCCATACCTTTCTTATAAGTCTCCATTATTTCTTGATTTATACTCTGTCCATCAGTGTAACTACTGTTAGGGGCCTATAGACCACTCCCACCAGTGACTTCTTCCCCTTATTATTTCTTATCTCCACCCAAACTGATTCTACATCTTGATCTTCTGAGCCAATATCATTTCTCACTAACGCACTGATCTCATCCTTTATTAACAGAGCCAACCCACCTCCCTTTCCTTTCTGTCTATCCTTCCGAATTGTCAAATACCCCTGAAATTTCAGTTCCCAGCCTTGTTAAACCTTGCAACCACGTATCTGTAATGGCTATGATCACACCCATTTATCTCTATTTGTGTTGTCAACTCATCTATCTTGTTACAAATGCTGCGTGCATTCAGATAAAGAGCTTTTAATTTTGACTTTTTACCATTTTCCCTGCTTTGACCCCACTTTCTGATACATTCTTATTTTTATGCATTCTGTCCCTTCCTGTCACGCTCTGGTTTTCATTTCCCCCATCGCTACCCTGCTCTATTGCCTTCTCCTTTCTCTTTGACTTTTTACATTTCTGCTCACCTGAACCATCCCCCCCACTATTTAATTTAAAGCCCCATCTACAGCCCTAGTTCTTCGATTTGCCAGGACAGTTCCAGCATGGTTCAATGAAGCCCGTTCCATCGGAACAGCTCCCTCTTACACCAGTACTAGTGCCAGTGCACCAGGAATCGAAACCCATTTCTCCCACACCAATCTTTGAGCCACCTGTTCATCTTTCTGATCTTATCTGCCCTATACAAACTTGCTCGTGGCTCAAGAAGTAATCCAGAGGTAGTAATACCTTTGTGGTTCTGCTTTTTAATTTAGCCCCTGGCTGCTCATACTCCCTCAGTAGAACCTCTTTCTTTGTCCTATCTATGTCGTTGGTACCCACGTGGACCACGACAACTGGATCTTTCCCCTCCCACTCCAAGTTCCTCTCCAGCCCTGAGGAGATGTTCTTAACCCTGGCACCGGGCAGGCAACACAGCATCTATCCCCCTAACTTTATTGTCCCCTACGCCTATAACATTTCTTTTTACTCCCCCCACTTGAATGGCCCCCTGTACCATGGTGCTGTGGTCAGTTTGCTCATCCTCCCTGCAGTCCCTGCTCTCGTCCACACAGGGAATAAGAGCCTCGAACCTGTTGGACAATTGCAAGGGCTGAGGCTCCTCCATCACTGCCTCCTGGGTCCTCATACCTGCCTCACTCATAGTCACACCCTCCTGTCCCTGACCACGGACCAAATTTGAATTATTTAACCAAAGTGGTGTGACTGCCTCCTGGAACACAGCGCCCAGGTAACTCTCCCCCTCCCTGACGTATTACGGTGTTTGAAGCTCGGACTCCAGCTCATCAACACGGAGCTGAAGTTCCTCGAGCTGCCAACAGTTACTGCAGATGTGCTCGCCATGGACCTCAATGGTGTCCACCAGCTCCCACATGCAGCAGCAGTAACACATCACCTCCCTTGCCATCTCTAATGTATTGTATTTAATTAATTAAGTTTTGAATGTTTCATTTTTTAATCCAGCTCTTAATTTAAACCTCTGCCTAAGATAAAGAGACCAACCAATCACTTCCCTGCTATCTTGTGACATCACACTTTGATTCTTTTTACTTCTTACCCTCCCAGATTGGTTGGTGCTATTCCGGCTCGCCCTGTTTGTAGTTGCCGTTGACCTGTTCCTCTCGCGCTGGGTGAACTCTGGCTTCTGTAGCCTTCTATTCCTTTCTCCCTCATATATTTATTTAGCTTCCCCTTAAATGCATTTATGGTATCTGCTTCAACTATTCCTTGTGGTAGCGAGTTCCACATTCTAGCGTCTTTGCACATTCTTTAACCCAGCTTTACACTCGATGTTCAGTTTTATTGGTAGCTCATAGGGAAGTCTACTCCTCACTTGACTACCCAATTGAAAGCTTTCCATTTACATTCTCCCCCAGCCCCGGCACCAGCACACATAGGCAAGGTTTTGTGATTCTAGCCATAGATATTTTTAATTGAAAAACTACCATTAGCGTTGTACTTCTTCCTGACTCTCCTTTCCAGTTTGGGCATGTGGCACTTTGAACCTTGCTACATATCCGAGACTAAGGATGGCTATCCTTGTGAAAAGATTTCTTGAATTGCTCCTTCAATATATTGGGTCGAAATCCCTGTCAGTGTGTGATTGTATGAATCCCTACTTGTATCAGATTCCTTTATCTGATATTGTAACTGAGACATTAATTTAATAAATAATTATGCAATAGAAACCATTCTGATGTTAACCTCTTTCAACACTAAGAAACTCCAATTACAGCACTAAGTTTTTGACTGTGACTTCCATGATGGCTCGGGCAAGGAAGGTTCACAGAAATAATCCCTCAGCTGATATCAGCCAGGGCACCCAAGATATACAGTTTTGGTCTCCTTACCTAAGGAAGGATATACTTGCCAATGAGGGAGTGCAGCGCAGGTTCACTAGACTGATTCCTGGGTTGGGGGGGGGGATTGTCCTATAAGAAGAGATTGAGTAGACTAGATTTATTCTCTAGAGTTTAGAAGAATGAGAGGTGATCTCATTGAAACACACACAATTCTTACAGGGCTTGACAGGGTAGATGCAGGGAGGATTTTTCCCCTGGCTGGGGAGTCTAGAACCAGGGGTCACAGTCTCAGGAATAAGGGGTTGGCAATTTAGGACTGAGATGAGAAATTTCTTCACTCAGGGTGGTGAATTTTTGGAATTCTCTACCCCAGAGGGCTGTGACGGCTCAGTTGTTGAGTATATTCAAGACAGAGATTGATAGAGTTTTGGATATTAAGGGAGTCAAGGGATATGGGAATAGTGCAGGAAAGTGGAGTTGAGGTAGAAGATCAGCCATGATCTTATTGAATAGCAGAGCAGGCTCGAGGGGGCCAAATGGCCTACTCCTGCTCCTAATTCTTATGTTCTGAGATATGCCAACAGTGGGGTGGGCACCTACTGGCCTCATGCAAGTGAGATGCCCTCCACTGACCCATGCCCTCCACTGACCCTGCATCATCCTTGGAGGTCATCTGTGGTTATGACCCCAGTGTAATCGCTGATATCGCAGCCTATGGCGTTTCGACCTGTCGAAGTTTAGTGATTCTTTGTAAGTGAATTTTAGTGAAAGGATTCTGGTGATGACTTTGGTCCTTTTAACATGTATGATATTTTTTTTTAATTGATTTCTAAGTTTTGGATTATTTTCTGTCATTTGGACCAAAAAGAAGTTGTTCCTCATCACAATGTATTTATTTTGCACAATCTTCCTCCTGCACCTTCACAGCAAAGACTCGTTGCACGGTCTCCAGCTCTACCCTATTGTTTGCCAGGTCCTCAAAAATGTCGACCTCTTTAAGTACCCTCAGCTTTTCCTTCCTGCTCCAATTTTCAGGCTTTCAAAAGCCAAATGTAGAGTCATCTAATCACTGCTTCTTGATTTATACTTGTTTCTCTCCCACTCTCATTAACCTCGGCGATGTCCTGTATTATGGGCCTTAGCTCATCACGTGGGGTTTGTCATTTTCAGAAGCAATCTTGCCAATTGATTTTTTTTCTTTTGTTGAAAACTTTCACATTTATTTTGAGTGTTCAAATGAACAGCATGGAGTTCGTTTCCTGCCCTAAGGTGATTACAGTTGTGTTGGGGCGGAAGACACTTCCCCATGGGGATGGTGCATAGACAAAGGGTTGAATCGCCCCCAGGATGCTTCTGTGCTTCTTGAAGCAAAATTCAAGAGCGATCCTTCGAGAAAGTCAACTGCATTTCCTTCCATCGGAAGAATGATCCATGATGAAGGCAGGAGGTAAAAATAAAACAACTAGAGGGAAAGAGAAAGTAGAATGTGGTTAAGAACATAAGAAATAGGAGCAGGAGTAGGCAATTCGGTCCCTCAAACCTGCTCCCCATTCAATAAGATCATGGCTGATCTTCTACCTCAACTCCACTTTCCTGCGCTATCCCACAGATGGCAGTAACACTTGCCCAAAAGGTCGTTCTTCATGTGTGAGCTTGGGCAGTGCGTGTTCAACCAATGAAGGTGCGGCACAATTGAGCCCAATTCTTTCCTTAGCTTAATGTCCACAAATGTGCATTTTGCAGGGCGGGGTCCCTCCACGTACATTTTCCAGAACAGGTCATAGAATAGTGACTTCTCCTCTACCTCTAGCCAACGGAGGCCAATTGCAGTGTCGCCATTGATGGTTTATCCGACATCATCTAGTTCCACACAGACATGTGATAAAACTTTCAAGATCCCCCAGCTCCAAGTGGTTGAGCATCACATCACGTGGTGCACTTACCCACTGAGATAATGGGGAACCACCTTGGCTTTCTTGGAACTTATGAACACATGGCAGATGCAGCATAATGTGGATAAATGTGAAGTTATCCACTTTGGTAGGAAAAACATAAGGACAAAGTATTATTTAAACGGTGATGGCATGGGAAGTGTCGATGTAGAGAGGGACCTGGGTGTCCTTGTACACCAGTCATTGAAAGCAAACATGCAGGTACAGCAAGCAGTGAGGAAGGCAAATGGCATGTTGGCCTTCATTGCAAGAGGATTGAGTACAGGAGCAAGGATGTCTTACTACAGTTATACAGGGCCTTGGTGAGACTGCACCTGGAGTATCATGTGCAGTTTTGGTCTCCTTACCTAAGAAAGAATATATTTACCATAGAGGGAGTGCAGCGAAGGTTCACCAGACTGATTCCTGGGATGGCAGGACTGTTGTATGAGGAGAGATTGGGTCAACTAGGCCTGTATTCACCAGAGTTTAGAAGAATGAGAGGGGATCTCATTGAAACGTATAAAATTCTGACTGCGTTGGATAGACTGGATGCGGGGTGAATGTTTCCCCGGGCTGGGAAGTCTAGAACAAGGGGTCACAGACTCAGGATACGGGTTAGGAAATTTAGGACCAAGATGAGGAGAAATTTTTTCACTCAGAGACTGGTGGACCTGTGGAATTGTCTACCACAGAAGGCTGTGGAGGCCAAGTCACTGAATATATTTAAGAGGGAGATAGATTTCTAGAAAGAAAAGGCATCAAGGGGTATGGGGAAAAAGCAGGAATATGGTGTTGAGATAGAGGATCAACCATGATCATATTGAATGGTGGTGCACACTCGAAGGGCCGAATAGCCTACTACCGCTCCTATTTTCTATGTTCTCCTTTTGCCTCCTGTAATCTATCCATGCCACATGTCTCCCCCAGCTCACAATGCAGATTAGTGATCTGTTTCTGCACCACTGCAATATTACTGCATCACTGGCCGCTGCATGGGAGGTGCATGAAGGTGGGCGGGGAGAACTCTTGCTCCATTTTTCTCCTTCCTCCCTGCGAGGAAGCACCTCGCGTCTATCCAGCACCTTGTTGCAACAACATAACTGAGCTCACGAGACTTACCATGTGAAGAATAACAGCCGCCAAGCCACATCGAACCCCATTGTGGCATAGCGTGTTCGAGCCTTGCCCAGCAGTTACATTCTAAAAAGAGTCAGCATGAAGCAGAAGCATTGAAATAGCAGCCACTTTGAATGTAACATTTGATGGAAGCTGAGAAAAGGAAAGTGCATCCAATAGCATTTAGGTTGTTCCCTGTGAATTCAGATGCAAGGGTCAGCAATTTGATTAGCCAGGATCATGATTTATAATTGCTTCAGTTGGAGTGAAGGTGAAGTGGTCTGAGACTTGGGTTGCGAAATTTCGTGCCGTCCGGTTTGGGGGCGGTAAGAGCCTCGAGGTGGGAGTTCCTGCGCCAGGCGCGGAGGTCACCCCTCCCCGACCTATATTCGGGTTACCGCCCCCCCCGAGAGTAGGAGGAGCGCAAAATATCACGCTCCACTTGCTCAGCGGGGCAGGAGCAGGGCGGAAAGCCCCTGTGAAACTCGCAGCGCTACGCGGTGTAGACAGGGTCCTCGTCTTCATTAAAGGGGAGGGACTCTGCGGGCGGTAAACCGGGACATCGCTGGACCACCAGGGAGCGGGGTGCCCTGGCAGCAGAACGGCACACAAGCTGAGTGCCGAACTGAAAGATCGCGGCACAGACCCCTACGATCGAGGAGCAAGAAGGCCACTACTAGTAAATCGGCCATTTTTTGTTAACATTCCCCACCTCCCCTTTAATTATCACCCCGCGAGCAGCCTACAGCCCCTGGGGCACTAACAGAATGCACAAATGCCCCCGAATTTCTCCCCCTTGGTGTGAAGGTGAAGTGGTCTGAGACGATCTCCTTAAACCACTCACCTGAGTTGTATTACATTGCTCATGAGGTAGACACCTCAAGTTGCTGGAGAAATACCACCAACGATGTCTCCCCAAGATCCTGCAAATCCCCTGGGAGGACAGACGCATCAATGTTAGCGTCCTTGACCAGGCCAATATCCCCAGCATTGAAGCACTGACCACACTTGATCAGCTCTGTTGGGCAGGCCACGCTGTTGGCATGCCAGACACGAGACTCCCAAAGCAAACGCTCTACTCGGAACTCCTTCACGGTAAACGAACCAAAGGTGGGCAGCGGAAACGTTACAAGGACACCCTCAAAGCCTCCCTGATAAAGTGCAATATCCCCACTGACACCTGGGAGTCCCTGGCCCAAGACCGCCCTAAGTGGAGGAAGTGCATCCAGAAGGGCGCTGAGCACCTCGAGTCTCGTCACCAAGAGCGTGCAGAAAGCAAACGCAGGCAGCGGAAAGAGCATGCGGCAAATGTGTCCTACCCACCCTTTCCCTCAACGACTATCTGTCCTACCTGTGACAAAGACTGTGGTTCTCGTATTGGACTGTTCAGCCACCTAAGAACTCATGTTAAGAGTGGACGCAAGTCTTCCTCGATTCCGAGGGACTGCCTATGATGGTGATGATGGAAGGCCCAAATCACTTTCCTTCAATGTAAACAGTGTAGTGTGACTGGCCTATTGGATAAGGCTGTGTCACTGAACAATTCACTGAACATTTGTTGCACGTTCCAACACTGGTGTAAAGCTGTAATTTTTCACACCAGTACCTTTGTGTTGTATGTTTAGTATTTTCCAAACTAGTTACAGAAGTATTTGGGATTCCAAGGACTTGAACCATAAAAGTTCTTACACTTTTTGTTTAAAGACAAACTGACAGCTTAAGATACAGATGCATATCTGAAACGTACATGTCTTAATGTCATCGAATATTGTCCCTGGCTTGGCTCCCAAAATAATCAAATCGAGAAATGCTGGCAATTATGAAAACAGTGAAAATGCCTAACTTGCATTAAAACACATGTCTGAAACTGGATGCTGCATTCCTGTGTTGAATACTGGGCATTTTTCCATGTGAGTTTCGCTGGCCAACATTTGGTACAGTATTTGAAGGTGTTGGCCCTGTCAGCAAGTGACAGTCACCACCCTCAGCTCGAACAGACTGCAACTCCCAGACTAACCTCATGACTTTGAGGAACCTCAAGTCTTGGTGAAGAGAAAGCTGAGTTTTCATAGAATTACATAGAATGTACAGCACAGAAATCGGCCATTCCACCAAACTGTTCCGTACTCCACATGAACCTCCTTCCACTCTACTTCATCTAACCCTCTCAGCATAACCTTCTACTCCTTTCTTCCTCATGTACTTATCTATCTTCCCCTTACATGCCTCTCTGCTATTTGCCTCAAATAAGAACAAAAGAAATAGCAGCAGGAGTAGACTATTTGGGCCCTCGAGCTTACGCCATCATTCAACAAGATCATGGCTGATCTTCTACCTCAACTCCACCTTCCCGCACTATCCCCATATCCCTTGATTACCTTCGTTCCCAAACATGTATCGACCTCTGTCTTGAATCTACTCAACAACTGAGCCCTCTGGGATAGAGAACTCCAAAGATTCACTACCTCATCTCAGTCCTAAATGGCCAACCCCTCATTCTGAGACTGTGACCCCGTGTCCTAGATTCCCAGCCAGGGGAAACATCCTCTCAGCATCTACCCTGTGAAGCCACCTTAAGAATCTTATATGTTTCAATCAGATCACCTCTCGTTCTTCTAAACTCTGGGGAATATAGGCCTAGTCTACTCAATCTTTTCTCATAGGGCAGTGCCCTCATCTCTGGAACCAGTCTAGTGAACCTTTCTTGTGCTCTCTCTAAGGCAAGTATGTATTTCCTTAGGTAAGGAGACCAGAACTGTACACAGTACTCACCAATGCTCTGTATAATTGTCCTTATGGCAGCCAATTCCACATTATAACAACTCTCTAGGTTAAGACATTTCTCTTGAATTAGTGCCCTCTGTTGCGGAAACGAGTTCAGCTGTACTTCCAACCAACTTTAATGGATTTAGGCGCACGTGATATGTTTGCTTTAAAAAAAATGGCATTTAATTATACCTTTGAGCTCTCTCTGTGGTTGATTGGGTAAATGCACTGCCTGATGTGCTACTGAGCCATGCAGAGCAAGAACGGCCCAGGATTGAGCCTTGGTCTATGCTGAATTAGGTGATCTGTGCCAGGGTGACAGTGGGAGCATTGATGTTACCCTGAGTGTCCCCAGGCTAATCGGACAGTGTTCCCTATTCTGATTGTTGTTCAGTGAGAAAGTCCGAGTGTGCGGATGTTGGTTGAGGACAGGATGAGGTTCAGTTGGTTACTCCTGACAGTCAAATAGCCGGCCGACATTCACAGTTGAGACTCACACATCAAGAATGGCCTTTGGGCTGCAATATCGGCAGGCTCCCTGTGATGGTGACCCCTAAACCTAAACATGAATCAGTGACTTCAGGAGAGTAGGGGAAAAGTTGCTTGATATGCAATTCTGTCTGGTTCAACTGTGACATGAGTGGTTTGTTTGCACTATGCAGTTATTGCACTTTGCAACATATATTCATTGTCCATCGGGGCAACCTATTGGATAGGCAATCTATTTCCAGCATCCACGGTATCTTGCTTTTGTATTATTGTTTAATTCCCTGCCGCTTCTCTTCTAGTATGCCCGTCTTATTTCCAATGCCTCGCTCTTCTCTCCAATGGGATTTCCGTCTGTCTCTTTTTATTTTCTTTCCTATCCCCCACCCCCCTTTCCCTGCCCCTACACTCGCTTAAAAACCTGTTGCATCTCTAACTTTTTCCAGTTCTGACGAAAGGTCATCGCCCTGAGACGTTAACTCTGTTTCTCTCTCTATAGATGCTGCCTGACCCGCTGAGTACTTCCAGCAATTTTGCTTTTTATTTCAGATTCTCAGCATCCGTAGCATTTTGCTTTTGTATTGGGGAGGGAATTGGTTAGGCAGTGGGAGACAGAGAATCGGTGTAACGTGTACGCATGCCAATTAGTAGTATGTGAGTAGTGTTGCTGTCCCCGAAGGATCTGTACTGACCCCGCAGCTTCTCACTATATTTATAAATGGCTTGGATGAAGGAATAGGGAGCCTGTAAAACGAAGTTTGCTGACGATACTAAGTTAGGTGGCACGCTCTATCCGGGTCGGGGATATAGATAGAGCTGGAGCGCCAGGCCCTGGAACATCGGGGGCCGTGCCGACCTGTGTGAGAACACCACCGCAGGTCGGGGCTATGGATAGAGCTGGAGCACCGGACCCTGGAACATTGTGGGCGGAGATCTGGCGAATGAGGTACAGGGTCCAGAAGAGCCGAGGGCCCAGGGGCAGCAAGGGCCAGCCCACACTGCAATATGTGTGCGCACTAGGTCCGTGCAGCAGAGCAGGTCTCCAGTCGTCCTGGTTAACCCTTGCCACTGGATAAAGGCCTAGCTCTGTCAAGCCCGTGTGGTGGCTGATGTGCAACGGTCACCACACATTAAAAAAATCAACGCACAGGCATCTTCCACCCCCTCAATTGGAGTTCAGGACTGGAACATCGGGTCCTTCATTGAAACATCTGTGAACTCGTGGAAGCAAGTCATCCTCGCTCGAGGGACCGCCTATGATGATGCTATGAGGTGGCACGGTAATAGTACAGATGGGAGTAGAAAGTTGCAAAGGGCCACCGACAGATTAAGTGAGTGGGCGAAACTGCGGCAGTTGAGTTCAATGTGGAAAAGGCAGATCATAATATTTTCTCAAGAGTGAGAAGCTGGGAACTGAGGATGAGCTGAGAGGTTTCCGGGTCAAAGTACTGACATCACTAAAGGACAGGTACAAAAATTAATTAAAAATGTAATGGAATGTTGGCCTTTATCTCACAAGGGCTGTGAAACCAAGAGGTGGAGGTTATGTTACAGCTGGACAGCGCTCTGGTTAGATCCCGTCTGGAGCACTGTGATCAGTCCTGGGCCCCGGCCCTCATGAATGATATATCGGCCTTGCAGGGGAAGCAGCACAGATTCACCAGAATGAAACCGGAGCTAAAAGGGTTAAATTATGAAAATAAGTTGCACAGACTAGGCTTGTGTTCTATTAAAAGATTAAGGGGTGATCTAATTGATATTTCTAAGATAATTAAATGGTAGATAGAGAGGAAGTATTTCCTCTGTGGGGGAGTCCAGAACAAGGGGGCATAAGCTTCAAATTAGAGCCAGGAGTGATGTCAGGAAGCACTTCTTCATCAAAAGTGTAGGGGAAATCTAGAACTCTCTCCCCCAAAAAGCTCTTGAGGCTGGGTTAATTGAAATATTTCAAAACTGAGATTAATAAATGTTTGGTCGGCAAGGGTATTAAGGGATATGGAACCAAGGTGGGTAGATCAAATTCAGAAAGAGATCAGCCATGATCTAATTGAATGGTGGAACAGGCTCGAGGGGATGAATGACCTATGCCTGTTTCTAGGTTCCAATTGTGGCAACTTAGTTTATCAAAAGTATTAATAAATGCCTTTTTCCACCTGTTTTTTTTATAATGCCACCAATGTCTTTGGGACTGAGCATTCAGAGATTCGGTTTGACTTGCTCTGTTGCCATCGACACTATTGGTCCAGATCAGCAGACATGGAGGGTGGACCTGTTAGAATGAGTTCTGCACGCTCTCGGCGACGAGACTCGAGGTGCACAGCGCCCTCCCGGATGCACTTCCTCCACTTAGGGCGGTCTTTGGCCAGGGACTCCCAGATGTCGGTGGGGATGTTGCACTTTATCAGGGAGGCTTTGAGGGTGTCTCAAGCATCTCAAGTCTCATCGCCGAGAGCGTGCAGAAATCAAGCGCGGCCAACCTGTCCCACCCTCCGCTTCCCTCAACGACTGTCTGTCCCACCTGTGACAGGGACTGTGGTTCTCGTATTGGACTGTTCAGCCACCTAAGAACTCATGTTTAGAGTGGAAGCAAGTCTTCCTCGATTCCGAGGGACTGCCTATGATGATGATGATGACCTTTTAGAGTAGCACAGGTCTCTTTCAAACTCTTCCCCCCATCTCGTCTTTCCTTTCCACACCAACACAAGGGCCCTGACAGCTCCCCTGTGAGCCAGAGAAACCTGAGTATGGCGGGGAGCTCCACTAGATTGGGAGTCAAATCCTGGTGGAGGTTCAATGTTTATCAGTGCAGCCGCCCAAAGTAGAAAGGTATTGTATCATATGGGAATTGTTAATATTTCACTGTACGCCAAGGGATAAGAATTAACATTCCAAATGATCTGAAAATATTATTCAATGGTGCTGTGTTTTAAAGAGACTTTGAACCTTCAACCAACAATGTTAGTGATGGATTGTTCCGACTTGCTCGTTGGTTGTGGCTTTCTATTTCCCTCATTAAATGTTCTTCATCAAAACCTCTTGTCTTTTTTTTCAGGTGAAATCAGATGCTACTGTGATGGGCCGCAGTGTGTAGCAACAGGCTACATGTGCAAGTCCCAGCTCGCAGCTTGCTTTACCAGACTACTGGACCCTCAGAACGTCAATTCTCCCTTATTGCATGGCTGTATGGACACTTTCTCCAATACAACAGAGATCTGCCATTCACAAAGTTCCTACCACCACAAAGGACACTGGTCACTCTTAGAGTGCTGCTGGGAAGACATGTGCAATTATAAAGGGCTACAGGAAGTCTTGCTGCATTCTGGGAATAGCATGTCAGGTAATGAACCTTCGAGCATGACTAGTGCATGGTCCATTTGAGAATCGCTTTAATAGGGTTTTGCCACCTCGTGCAAAGTGTGAATAAAGGGATCGCACTCCACTGGTCTGACACTCAGGACAGTATCGCAATGTACTGGGAGGCTGAACACTCCCAGTAGAATTTTTCCAAACATACTCTATTTTATTTTCAGCTTACTTGCTCTAGTTTTTGTATCGTATTTTTCCTCGCCAATGTTTATTTTCTGCCTTTTTTTATGATTTTAAAAACTACAAGTACTGCAGAATCTAAAGGTGGACTTGTAGTCTTTGGGGTGTCAGAGCAAGGTTACGAATTCTAGAATGGGATTTCATTAAAAATGTAAGCAAGTAGGAAAAGGAAAAGGACATTTTGTCGATTTGGCTCATTCTATCCCCAGGTTTTGTTCACAAACCAATCATCTTTGTTCCCACCCCAATCTCGATGGTTGCTATTGAAATACAATTTGTTTCAATCAATTCAGCACATATTACTAGGAGACATAATCAGTCCAGTTGTGAAGAGACTATTCCATTTTGCTGTGTACTCTTTCAGTTAGAAAGCTGTCTGCTGGTTATTGTATTCATTCGCAGGATATGGGCATCACTGGCACGGTCAGCATTTAACGCCCATTGCTATGGTACAACTGAGTGACTTGCTTAGCCATTTCACAATCAACCACATTGCTGTGGGTCTGGAGTCACATATAGGCTAGACCAGCAGATTTCCTTCCCTAAAGGACATTAGTCACCATTACTGATACTATACCAGATTTATTTAATGAACTGAATTTGAATTCCCAACTGCTGTGATAGGGTTTGAACTCACGTCTGTGGATCATTACTGTAGACCTCTGGATCACTAGTCTAGTGACATAATCACTATACTATCATTCCCTATTGTTGATATATTACAGAATCATAGGTCCAACTACTGGGCGAGGGGGGTGGAGGGGAGGAATCGGGCATTTGTTTCCCTTTACTCCAATCTTTCTACATAGAATTACATTGGATTACATAGGATATATGGCACAGAAACAGGCCATTCGGCCCAACCAGTCCATGCCGGCGTTTATGCTCCACTCGAGCCTCCTCCCATCTTTCCTCATCTAAATCTATCAGCATAACCCTCTATTCCCTTCTCCCTCATATGCTTGTCTAGTCTCCCCTTAAATGCATCTGTACTATTCGCTTCAACCTCTCCCTGTGGTAGCGAGTCCCACATTCTCACCACTCTCTGGGTAAAGAAGTTTCTTCTGAATTCCCTATTGGATTTCTTGGTGACTATCTTATATTGATGGCCTCTAGTTATGCTCTTCCCCACAAATGGAAACATTCTCTCTGTATCCACTCTATCAAAATCTTCCATGATTTTAACGATCTCTATTAGGTCACCCCTCAGCCTTCTCTTTTCAAGAGTAAAGAGACCCAGCCAGTTCATCCTTTCCTGATAGGTATACCCTCACATTTCTGGTATCATCCTTGGTATAATATGGCAACCAGAATTGTACACAGAACCTCAAGCGAGGTCCAATTTTGACATTGCTTATGTCTCCCTCTCCCCCTTGCAACAAATTGACCTTAATATTCCCCCTCATCATCTCTCTGAATGTGTTGTACCTCTATTCACCATGTACCTTTACATCGACATCATCAATCCATTTCATTATGTTAAAGTCTAGGATTCTGTCTTCCACTAACCTATATTTTCTGATGAGAACAGATTTAATTTCTTTAATTTATCTTCATGGCTTAATGAGCTAAAGCCAGGAATGATCCATTTAATTGCTCTAAATCCTTTCCACTGCCTCTATATCCTTATGTAAGTACAGTGACTTCAGTTGTACACAATACTCCATGTGTGGTCTTGCTAATGCTTCCTAAAATCGCTTAACCTCAAGAGCTGTACCCTTGCCGCAGGAGTAACATTCCATGGTTCCCACAGCTAAGTGGGGATGGTTTATGCTGTTATTATTTTCTGTTGTGTTCCATAAAAATTCTCATGGAGGAAATGACCGTGGCTTCATTAGGATCTTGTTAGAAATGGAGACAAACCTCTCTGAATGCTTCTTTATGCTAAGTGTTATCTCCAAAGTGAGTTCTTCCTCACAAAGTTGTTGGTGAGCCACCTCCTTGAACTGCTGCATTTATACAGTACCTTTTTATGACCTCAGGCATCCCAAAGTGCTTTTCAGTCAATTAAGTACTTTTAGAAGGGTAGTCACTGTTGTAATGTAGGAAACACAGCAGCCAATTTGCTCACAGCTAGCTTCCACAAACAGCAATGTGATAATGACCAGATAATCTGTTTTTGTGATGTTGATTGAGGGACAAATATTAACCAAGGCACCAGGGCTAACCCCTTCTCTTCTTCGAATTAGTGCCATGGGATCTTTTACATCCACCCAAGAGGGCAAACGGGGCCTTGATTTAACATCTCATTTGACAGACAGCACCTCCGACAGTGCAGCACTCCCTGACTACTGGACTGGAGTGCTGGCGTAGAGATTTTTTGCTCAAGTCTTTGGAGTGGGACTTGAACCCACAACCTTCTAGCTCCGAGACAAGAGCATTGTTCCCACTGAGCCACAGCTGACAGCTAGAAAATTCAGCTTGCGATTGCAACCTTTAAACAACTGTGTAACTTTGTACCATCTTGCACGTGTGCGTGAATGTTACTGCCACTTCTTCTTCAGGAAATAAATAAACAAGGTAAATCCAGAGCGCTGACCGCCTTTCACAGGTTGGTGAATGCTTCCACCAGACATAATGAGGGCATCTTTACCATCTAGTGCCCCAAGTATTTGGACTGTGGTCCTGATCACATTGATGCCTGGACTCACTGGCCCAGATTCTCCAGAGGCCAGCCAGAGCGATGTTAATCTACTCTGCTTACACTCCAAAACAAAATCAAGTCACAAACAAGGTGAACTTCAGAAACGCCGCATTGCTCAGATGTAAAAGCACTAGGAAAGTTGCAGTTTCATATTGTTTAAGTGGATAACTGGAGGGCATTTAGTTGTCAAAATCATGCTTGACTGATGTATAAATAAAAATGAGCCATTCAACCCAAATATTGACACAAGCGTCTCTGTACCCAATTCAAAGTAGTAAAGTAAATAAATATAAATCTTGGAAATGGAGCAACGCTACTAGCTGGTAAAAGTATTACCCAGCACAAAGATGTCAAATAATCAACCTTCATAACAAAATTGGAAGAAATATTTAGCAACATGGGGGGAAGGAGTCAATTAATAGAAAATTGCCAATTTCCTTGTTAGCTTGCTTTTCGAACCCTTTCTGTTTTCCTTCTCCATCGCGCCTCTATAACGTGCTGTGATGTTGCGCACAGAATGAGGAAATGATACAACTCAATGTTGGGAGGCATATGTCCAAATGTTGCCTCCATGTGGCGTTGCGACATTGGATCTGGGGCAATTCCAGTCAGTATGGGGCTGGTTTACATTACAGGCAGGCAGGGGAGCAGGGTCCTGTGCAGGGTTTTCCACTTTCTCTTCAAACACAGATTGTTAAACATTGGAAACTTTTAAAAATTACTCATAAAAAGTATTTATAAAAGCAGAAAATGCTGGAAAATCACAGCAGGCCCGTCAGCCTCTGAGAGAGAAAGAGAAGTTAATGCTCAGCATGTAACGCTTCACCAGAACCCTGACTTTATTGATTATGTTGACCCACTTTCATAAAATATGTCATCCAGAGTACCAAGGCTCGAGTCTTTAGTCATAGTAAAGTCTGCATCCCCATCACCTCCATCACCCCTTCCTCATCAAGCTCCATTGGTTTCCCAAATACCAGAGAATCAACTTTTAATATTCTCATCCTCACCTTCAAACCTTTTCATGGCCCAGCTCCTCCTGACCTCCAGATTTTCACCGGTCCTACATCACTGTGCACATCTTTCAGTCCTCTGATACCAGTCTACTTGCCGTGTAGGAGTTCCTAGTAGAGCACTTGCTTTGGGAGTCTTGTGTCAGGCATGCGGACGATGTGGCCCGCCCAATGGAGCTGGTCGAATGTGGTCAATGCTTTGATGCTGGGGATGTTGGCCTGATCGAGGATGCCAACGTTGGTGCGTCTGTACTCCCAGGAGATTTGCAGGATCTTGCGGAGGCAGTGTTGGTGGTATTTCTCCAGTGATTTGAGGTGTCTACTGTATATGGTCCACGTCTCTGAGCCATACAGGAGGGCGGGTATCACTACAGCCCTATAGACCATGAGTTTGATGCCAGATTTGAGGTCCTGGTCTTCAAACACTCTCTTCCTCAGGTGACCGAAGGCCATCGGAACTCCTACATGGCAAGCGATCCCCAGATGGGGAGAGGAAACATTTCAAGGACACCCTCAAAGCCTCCTTGATAAAGTGCAACATCACCACCGACACCTGGGAATCCCTGGCCAAAGACCGCCCTAAGTGGAGGAAGAGCATCCGAGAGGGCGCTAAGCACCTTGAGTTTCGTCGGCGAGAGCTTGTAGAAAACAAGCGCTGGCAGCGGAAAGAGCGTGCGGCAAACCAGACTCCCCACCCACCCTTTCCTTCAACGTCTGCCTGCCCCACCTGTGACAGAGACTGTAATTCCCGTATTGTACTGTTCAGTCACCTGAGAACTCACTTTTAGAGTGGAAGCAAGGGACTGCCTATGATGATGATGATGACCAGTCTACTTCTCCTTCCCCACTCTCTCTCTGTTCCTCTGTTAGTGCTCTGTCCTTCAACCACCTTGCTTCTGCCTTCTGTACCTCCCCCCTCCAGTATCGCTGCCTTGACAAACGAGCGATATTGACTCAGCCGCCCGCTATACATCGCTCCCCTAATGGGTCGCCAACTCTGCTTAGACATATTCCTGGAGGTTTCATCACATGACCCTCTGACTCCAACCAGCCTGCTTCCACACTCGATTCCCAACATGTCTATCCCTGTGGTGCCCCGCCTTCACACGGCCAGGCAGAAAGCGAATACTCTCCTCATTGCCCGAGTGGATGATTCATGACTGTCAGACAGCCATCATTTCCATGTCTGATATATTTATAACTAACCAACAAAATTGTTCCCCCCAAAAATCAAACAAAATGCAATATTTTTAACATCCCTATGATTTTTCACGCTGGGCTACTCGCTGAAGTGTCCTGGAGATTAAACTTTAATTCCTGGAGACTCTGGGGCAATCCTGGAGGGTTGTTAATTCCATTGCCCGATTTTGATTCCCATTGATTTCAATCGGGAGAGATGACTAACAGACGGCTGAATCGATATCACTCGTTTTACGCTTTACCCAAAGTCAAAATTACCCACTGTCAGAAAAGACAGAGAAAGGTATTTTTCGACATAAAAACAAATGACCATAATACTGTCTCTTGAAACAGAATCATTGAATTAAATCATTAAGAAAAGGGCTAAGTTGTGTATAATGTAAATAATGCAAGTGTGATCTATGGCTCAGTGGGTAACACACTTACCTCTGAGTCAGAAGATTATAGGTTCAAAACCTACTCCAGGAACTTGAGCACATAAATCTAGGCTGACACTCCAGGGCAGTGCTGAGGGAGCGCTGCACTGTTGGAGGTGCTGTTTTTTGGATGAGATGTTAAACCGAGGCCCAGTCTGTTTTCTCAGGTGAAAGTAAAAGATCCCATGGCACTATTTTGAAGAAGAGCAAGGGAGTTATCCCTGGTGTCCTGGCCAATATTTATCCCTCAATCAACAAAACAAAAACAGATTATCTGGTCGTTATCACGTTACTGTTTGTGGGCGCTTGCTGTGCGCAAATTGGCTGCCGCATTTTCCACATTACAAAAGTACCTTATTGCCTGTAAAGTGCTTTGAGACGTCCGGTGGTTGTGAAAGGTGCTATATAAATGCAAGTCTTTATTTTAACAGCTGGTTATTGACGGATGATATCTCAAAGCCCCGCTTCAGCATCAAGCTCTATAACATAATGGTGAGAGGATTCTCCATAAGAACATAAGAAATAGGAACAGGAGTAGGCCATACGGCCCCTCGAGCATTCTCCGCCTTTCAATGAGATCATGGCCTCAACTCCACTTTCCTGCCTGTACCCCATAACCCTTGACTCCCCTATAGTTCAAGAATCTGTCTATCTCAGCCTTGAATACATTCAATGACTCACCCTCCACAGCTCTCTTGCGTAGAGAATTCTAAAGATTTACGACCCTCTGAGAGAAGAAATTCTTCCTCAGCACCGTCTTAAATGGGTGAGTCTTTATTCTGAAACTATGCCCCCTAGTTCTAGATTCCCCCACTCTACATTGTTCCTGCCTTTTGTGTTGATGCCCTGCTGTTCTGAGTGAGCATTGATGTAAAGGTGATGATAATTGTGCCCCGATCTGACTCCTGAGTGCACTGAAGGCAAGCCATCTCACGTTGTTTTAGATTCGCACCATGCGGAGTATAACTCCTGTCTGACGTGAAGGCAGATTTTAAAAAGTGCCCCTTGAGCCCCGTGGATCTGCGATGATTATAAGCTTCGTACTGAACCTTTTTTAAAGTGAAGAGGAAGCAGAGACTGTCACCTGCGCTCTGCCAAAGGTGAACAGAAAACCTAGCGGGCTTGCGTTTGGGTAGCAAGCAGAAAGCGAATCACAACCAGCCACTGCCCATAGTGTAACTCACTCTACAGCTACAGGTAGTGCTGTACAGGTCCAGCCTGAGAATAGCAAGCAGTCTGATGGATCTTGATTTCAGCTCTGAGAGGTTGCAGGAAGTGCATGCAAGGCGTGCTTATCAGAGTGAGCGTGCACATGCGTGTGTGTACGCACACTATATATATATAGATATAAATACACGCACACGTGTGTACGATATTCGTAGCATTCCAATTTTCAAATTTATAGAAAATTTGTAAAGACTAAGAACTGGATTTTCGGCTCGGTTACGCCTCAGTAAATGGTGTTCCTCGGCGTAACGCCAGGCGTCCAGCCTTTCCGCCCCGCCGGAAAATTCGGCTCATGGTTTGCAGCGGGGCAAAACTTACTTCTCCACCCTGTAGTTTCACTGAGATCATGACATCAATCGTGGTGCTCCGCTACCGCCTCAGGTGCAAAATTCGGCCCTAATGCTTCAGTTAATGCCCGCCCCAGGAAACGTCTGAAAAAACAGGTGTTCCCAGGGTGCAGCAGGTGGTATGGGCAGCGTATTTAAATGGAGGGATGAGCTCATACATCACAGGTCACATTGACTGCAACGGTTGTGCACATCACGCTGCGTGCAGCTCCACCTTGCAAACGGCACTTTTATCTGCCATTATACTGCCCATACAACCTCAGTGAGAGAATTTAATGGGGGCATTACTAGTTTGCCAGTGCATCATGCTCCATGCTAATGCCAGGCAGCGTCAAGCTAGAGGAAGGACTCTTGGCCATGTCGGCCCAGGGATGAGGAGAGGCCGAAGATGTCTGGTAGGAGGAGGGCTTACCCCCCGACGGGTTTACAGGCACCAATGCTCAGACCTCCAGCTCTCTGAGGAGCAGTATGCGAGAAGGCTGCGCTTCCGAAAGGAAGTGCTGACAGAGATATGCCATCTCCTACAGGCAGACCGATACCTGGCCCGCTCTGGAGGCAGCCTTCAATACTCCCCTCAACAGGTATCCGAATTCATTGTGGTGTGCTGCATGTTGCACAGCTTGGCTCCACAATGAGGGGCCAGGCTTTGCCAGTGGGGATTGCAGGCCCACCTCAGGAGGAGGAGGAGGATGATGAAGAGGAGCCTGGCGAGACCCCCATTGGATAGCCTCCCCATCCACGGGGGAGGCAGCGTGGAGATGCTGCCGGATCAAGAGTCGCACGTCGCCGGCTCGTAATGGACCGGCTCCTAAATGGAGAAAACTGAGGGATGGAGCCAATACTGGACACGCTATGTGCCTAACATCTCCGCTGAACGTTGGGATGATGCACAAGACACCAATGGCACAGGATGAATCAGAAATCTTACTGCAACAAAGTAACAAAAACTCCCCCACCAAAATGAAACCAGACAATAGACAACGTTATGTTCCAGTGCACTGAGCAGCAATGACGTTCCTTAAATCAATGAAACTTTTTTAACGCCGCGATTTTCGGCTAGGGCGCTAAAACTTCCTTGTGTAATGCCTGATTTTGCGCCCCCCCGATTATGGAACCTCATTTTTTGCCGAATTTTGCAGACAAGGACGCAAACTTTTTCCAGGCGGTCTCAGGACTGCCCCGCCGACATTACCGCCCCGAAATCTCAAAAGCCGAAAACCCAGCTCTACCTCTGTAATCAGAAACATCTGTGAGTTCAAACGAGTAGTAGAGGAGCTTCAGCACAGAGAGGGTTAATGTGTTGCGAAGAGTAATAGTTTTAAGGTGGGTAGTTGATATTGAACACAAACCTGTCATTTTTATTTTGAATACTAAGCTTTTTGTAAAATCTTTTCTGAAGGAACATAATTTTACAAGTATAAATCTTTTAAAACGGAGTCTGTTTAGAATAATGAATAGCAGCAACTTGAATGTTAACCATCAGCTTAAACTGTAGCAGTTAGAAACCACTGATTTATAGGCCGTGGTGAACCAATTATGGGGCTTTAATTACTTCACCCTGATCCGCCTTCTGTTTAAAATACCTTTAACTTTTGCAGAAATCTTTTTACCAATTGTTCAGCTTCTTAAAAATGAACTCTCCCTGTTTAAAAATGTGCAGTCACAGGGCAGGGCCTCCTTCGTGGAAGTTCAGGTCCAGGACAAGCCCAGGCTCCCAAAGCTGCCTCCGTGGAGAGAGAGAGAAATAAAAATAACATACAGACTGTAATGTGTTTGCTTCATGGGCTTGTTGCATATGAATTCATAGCAACACATTGCTATTAAGAACTAGTTGGTTTATTAACAAAGGTTTAACGATCACACTACACATTACCAGTTCATCCACTAGGCTCACAACTGCATACCTCATCGTGGATGACCCAGGTCCAACTGACTGGGTTTTTATTGAGTCTTGTAAACATCACTCATGATGCAACAGCTCTACAACTATTTTTGTGAAAACCATAATCAGATGTCCCCTTAATAACGGGGTGGGTGGTGGGGGGGAGGGGGGGGCATTAAAACCGACAAATAAACAAATTACCTTTTTGCCATAATTTAAATGAACTTAAAATTTGGTTGCCGGGGGTGATGATGCACTCCAGTCCCTCCGGTGCCCACCTCTCGTGGAAGGTCGCGAGCGTACCGGTGGACACCGCATGCTCCATCTCCAGGGTCACCCTGGCTCAAATGTATCCGCGGAAGAGAGGCAGGCAGTCAGGCTGCAACAGCTCTACAAACCTGTGAGCATGCTCGCAGGTGCATTCATTACACAGACTGATTTACAAAGAAACTGGGACAGATGGTGACTGGGTGCGGGTTTCAGGTGGCTGGCTGGTCGAGTGCGACCACCTGGTCACCTGATAGTCCTGACGGGAGGAGAGGGATGGTCAATTTTGAGGGCCGGGCCTCATTAGCAGAGGGTCAACGGCCTGTGAACAGGAAAGTCAGCACCCTGAGGTAGCCCATCGGCTCTGGGCTACGACAACATGGGGTATCCTCGGGGGCCAGGACGGGGGGTCTGTTCTCAGAGGGCAGGGGGGTGCGAGGCAGGATAGAGAACCCAGTGCATGCATCAGTGCACCAGGTTGATTTTGTTTAGCCCGGAGAAGCTCCTTTTTTGCTAATGGCACATGCAGTCCGAAAATGGAAATTGGAGTCCAGTGTATGTCATAGAACCTTGACTTGCACTTAGAGCAGAACGCTCTACTCGGAACTCCTTTGTGCCAAAGGTAGGCAGAGGAACGTTTCAAGGACACCCTCAAAGCTTCCCTGATAAAGTGCAACATCCCCACTGCCACCTGGGAGTCCCTGGCCCAAGATTACCCTAAGTGGAGGAAGTGCATCCGGGAGGGCACTGAGCACCTCGAGTCTCATCGCCGAGAGCATGCAGAAATCAAGCGCAGGCAGCGGAAAGAGTGTGCGGCAAATCTGTCCCACCCACCCTTTCCCTCAATGACTAGCTGTCCCACCTGTGACAGGGACTATGGTTCTCGTATTGGACTGTTCAGTCACCTAAGGACTCATTTTTAGAGTGGAAGCAAGTCTTCCTCGATTCCGAGGGACTGCCTATGATGATGATGCATGTAGAGGGCCTACCACTTGACACAACTCAGTGCTCCAGCTGTTAAGGAAGCCCTGGGGATAATAGGACAGCCACACTGTCGGCGACAACAGGGCGGTAAATCATTCCCCACCATTTTCAGGGCACTGTCACCTCCCCCTTGATTCCTCAAAGTCTGCCCCAGAGTTTGTGGCCTTCTTTGCATTTTCTTCCCTCGTTTTCTCTTGTGGGGGTGGCGATGCTGGTGTGCCTTGGTTCACTGAGTGCGAGCCGCCATCTGGTCCCTGGTTCACTGCCTGAAGAGGCGGTGAGTCTGAACAATCCATATTGGCAGGCAAGTTGACTCAAGGGCGTGGAAGCAAATCATAGCCAAGCCCAATCCTGTCCTGATGCAAGGCCCACAAACACGCAGTTTCCAAGAGATCAGGAGCAGCAACTTTGGCTGATTTTCCCCCTCTGTAGCTTATGTCAATAAGGCCAAGTGTAATATCTCCACTTGCTGTCAAGGCCGAGATTAGCTGAGTTAACAAACCAGGGATTATATGTGGATTCTTACTCGTCAGTACCACACCGTACAGCCCTTAGTCATTGGAAGGAAGCATGCATTTGCTAATCACTATTAAGACTCTCTTTCATCACTCAGGGCCAATATCACTATACACTTGAGTCACAAGACTAAATGTCAGTCCTGCTACTCTCAACCCTGTTGTGGAAAAGAAACCCAACTTGCAATATTGTATTTGAGAAAAGCTTCCAGTAATACTGCAGTGTGTAGTATTCCACATAACTTTTCATTAACTTGAGTATATTGGAGACAGTGAGGATCAAATCAAATTGAGGGGATTCACTTTTGTAGACTAGACTAACTGCTCTTGTTTACCTCAGAAAACAGGAGATTTTGAGCTAACCTGGAAGTGAACCTAACACAAAAGCCAGATACTGCGGATGCTGGAATCTGAAATAAAAACAGAAAATGCTGGAAATCTCAGAGGGTCAGGCAGCATCTGTAGAGAGAGAAACAGAGTTAACGTTTCAGGTCTGTGACCCTTCGTCAGAACTAGCAAAAGTTTGGAATGAACAGATTCTTAAGGAGCACTGAAAGGGGGAGGGGAGGAAAGAACAAAAGGGAAGGTCTGTGATAGGGTGGAAGGCAGGAGAGATTTGAGAGACAAAAGGTGATGATGGGCCAACTTGGGATGGAAGTAAACCTTTTAGGTCATGCTGATAACCGACAAAGGTGATTAGGAAAAATATGTTGACTCGTGTCCAAATATCAGGGACGCACAAATTAAAAATTAGGACGATAAGAGTCAGAGGTGAGGTCGGATGGAAGTTTTTCACCCCAAATGTGAAAAAAATCAACGAAAGAAGCCAATGAATCAGACGGAATAAATGGCTCCAAGAGACAACTGATTGTGAATTTGGAGAGAGTAGAAATCGAGAGATCATCATCATCATAGGCAGTCCCTCGAAATCAAGGAAGACTTGCTTCCACTCCAAAAGTGAGTTCTCAGGTGACTGAACAGTCCAATATGGGAATTACAGTCTCTGTCACAGGTGGGACAGACAGTCATTGGAAGAATGGGTGGATGGGACAGGTTTGCCGCATGCTCTTTCCGCTGCCTGCGCTTGATTTCCGCATGCTCTCGGCAACGAGACTCGAGGTGCTCAGCACCCTCCTGGGTGCTCTTCCTCCACTTAGGACGGTCTTTGGCCAGGGACTCCCAGGTGTCTGTAGGGATGTTGCACTTTATCAAAAAGGCTTTGAGGGTGTCCTTGAAACGTTTCCGCTGCCCACCTGGGGCTCGCTTGCCGTGTAGAAGTTCCGAATAGAGCGCTTGCTTTGGGAGTCTTGTGTACGGCATATGGCGACAAGGAGCATCGTTGGGTTGGTTTATCAAGAAGGGACAACCTTGTTGGGCCCAGTGGCTTTTTGCTGTTCCTCACAATTCTTTTGCGAGCTCCAGTCAGCGAGTTCATCGTTAGCAGCAATGGCTGAGCATTATTGGCATGTTGACGTGAGGAAACCCATGAAGCAGAGAGTGAGTTAAGTGAGGCTGTACAAGTACAAGATGACCTCTTGCCCTGAGTGCTTGGTGTTTGTTTATTAGTGTTCCTGATCTTTAAGGGGTTGTGTAACTACAGGCTGCCATTGCGTTGGAATATTGCTGTGTGAATTGGTGGGAAAATAATTATTTCTGAATATAATATAAAGGGAATGCATACCAAATGTAAGGAAGATGCAGATTCCCCGATCAGAGACAGACTAAATACTGTCAGTAACGGAGGAATTCGTCATGTCAATAGCTCATTAAATAATAAATGTTTTGACATGTAAGTTTATGATTTACCTATGGTATTCAAAACATGTACCAGTAATTTTACTATAGTTTCACAGATTGCAGTGTATGAGGATCCATAACAGAAGTTCTGCTGTATTAAATTCCTGTCACAGTGGAAGCTGCTTAAAATAATCACCCTCAGGAACTCCTATTGGATTTGAACAAATCCAACACAACCAGCCATTTTCACCACAGACCTCTATATATTGCTGTTACAAGAATACAAGTTGGGAGACATACATTGATCTGGCCAGACCACATCTCGGGTACAGTGTCCACTTTTGGCCAGTGAGACACAAAGATGAGACACTCAAGCCTTGGGGGCAGTGCAGAGAACGACAACAACTTGTATTTAACGTAGTGAAACGACCCAAGGCGCTTCGCAAGAGTATTATGTGATAGAAATTTGACACCGAGCCACATAAGTAGAAATTAGCACAGGTGACCAAAAGCTTGGTTAAAGAGATATGTTTTAAAGGAGCATCTTAAAGGAGGAAAGAGAGGCGAGGGGTTTAGGCAGCGGGCTCCAAAGTTTGGGGCCCAGACAACAGCAGGCACGTCCACCAATGGTTGAGCGCTTGTAATTGGGGATGCTCAGGACCATGTGGTCGGTCCCTTAAGTCAATGCGCTGAGCTGTGAGGAGAAGTTGGAGCAAGTGATCAGGAAGGTCAATGGTATCTTGGCCTTTATTGCAAAGGGGATGGAGTATAAAAGCAGGGAAGTTTTGCCACAGCTATACAGGGTATTGGTGAGGCCACACCTGGAATACTGTGTGCAGTTTTGGTTTCCATATTTACGAAAGGATATACTTGCTTTGGAGGCAGTTCAGAGAACGTTCACTAGGTTGATTTCGGGGATGAGGGGGTTGTCTTATGAGGAAAGGTTGAGTAGGTTGGGCCTCTACTCATTGGAATTCAGAAGAATGAGAGGTAATTTTATCGAAACATGTAAGATGAGAGCTGATCTTAGCGAAATGTATAAGATTATGAGGGAGCTTGACAAGGTGGATGCAGAGAGGATGTTTTCACTGATGGGAGAGACTAGAACTAGAGGGCATGATCTTAGAACAGAGATGAGGAGGAATTTCTTCTCTCAGGGGTTGTAAAGCCGTGGAATTCGCTGCCTCAGAGAGCTGTGGAAGCTGGGACATTGAATAAATTTAAGACAGAAAAAGACAGTTTCTTAAACGATAAGGGGATAAGGGGTTATGGGGAACGGGTGGGGAAATGGAGCTGAGTCCATGATCAGATCAGCCATGATCTTATTGAATGGTAGAGCAGGCTCGAGGGACCGTATGGCCTACTCCTGCTCCTATTTCTTATGTTCTTATGTTCTAAAATGGGACTCGTCAGCCTCGAATGGAGGCAGTGAAATGGCAGTGTACCTCATATATAAGATAGTAAACGGAATAGAACAGGTAAATGCAGAACATTAATTCAAATTAAAACCACAGCCTTAAGACAAGGGAGGCACACGCTCAAACTGGTGAAAGAAAATATCAAGTTCTTCTCCAAACGGAGAGAGATCAACTGGTCGTGGAATAAAGGCAAATACCCTGTAATCATTTTAAATCAATGGCATCAAAATCGGGCACCTTGGAAATGACTTGATTTGTATTGAAGTTTTCCCTCTCTCCCACTCCTTCAAGTGGTAAAGTGGTAGATCTGGAAGATTCCACACATGGCGATCCAGTTTTAATCTTAATTTTGAAATGTTACTATTTAACCCTTGGATTTCCAGCAGCCAGGGAGTTCTGTGGTTCCTGGGCTGGACAGCTTTCACAGACATCAACCTATACGCCATGATTCAGAAACATATCTGAATGTTACAGGACAGTGTTGCTTTACTTTTAATCATCCTGTCCATCCTTTCTCACCTATGGCCTCTTCTCCTTTTACTCCCCCTTCTTCGTTTAATATGTTGCATTTTACTTATGCATTTCCACCTAAGCTAGTTTTTAGCTTTTCGGTTTAGTTTAAATGTATGAACCTAACCCTTTTGACATTGCACCATTCGCTGTGGAGATGGGACCCCTATCGGATGTTGGTTTTACAGGCCGTTTTTCAACCACCTCAAATTGGACCTTATTATGTGATTGAACTGACCAAGTCCGCACTAGCATTTTATTAAACCATGATAGCAGGCATTAGCTGCCTGTTGGAACAGGCACTGTCAACACTACATATCTGATGGCAAGTACCTGAAAGGGTTAAGAATCTCAAGGATGAGACTATACAACTCATGGAAACTCCAG
Organism: Pristiophorus japonicus; assembly: GCF_044704955.1. Taxonomy (NCBI): domain Eukaryota; kingdom Metazoa; phylum Chordata; class Chondrichthyes; family Pristiophoridae; genus Pristiophorus; species Pristiophorus japonicus. Next base: position 22,983,908 of record NC_091997.1, read on the forward strand.
AATGAGGTTGCTTCACAACTTTATCCTGGAATATCCCTTTAATCCATTAGTTGACTCTAGGCAGTGTGCTAATGTTGGGATACTAATTTATGTGTTCTACACAGAGTCTCACTTCCTATGACAGAACACTCTAATTCTACTTGACAGGCTACAGAGCAAACCTATGTCTTGCTCTAAGATTCAATGCAAATCCAAATCTATTAAGACTATTGGATGAGGTGCCCTACTCAATGCCTGATTTCTAGCCTCTACAACATCACAGGGGTAGTCATGGGAACCGTACCACAAGGGTTATTCCTGCTTACATCTGACATTCATGTTAACGATGAGAAGGCATGAGCTTCACCTTAACATTCTGCATCAATCCGCAAAGTCTCCACACAAGGCTGTGAAATAGCCAATTCCCTCATGAGTCCCATGGTCTGCCGATTTTTATCTTTGTATTCATGATTCGCACATAACAGGGCTCACTACAATATCAGTGGTGTAGGGTACCAGTGTCTGGAAGAGCCCGTGTTCCATGTTTATGTTAAATGTATGAGGTTGCAGCCCCTCTTCCAATATTTGAAGGGGCTGCTCCTCAAATTCTGGTTGCACTTCAGTCCCACACTCCTGATCTTTGGGCACTCTGTGCGGAGGGGAGTGGACAGGTCGAAGGTCCTCCTCGTACGTGGACGTGCCCAGGACTGCTCCTGGGCACGTCCAAGGTGGTCATCAACCGGTCCAGGCAGCGGGCGGTCGAGGCGGTCGTTCAGCCAGACTGCCTGCCTCTCTTCCATGGTTACATCCGGGCCAGGGTATCCCTGGAGATGGAGCACGCGGTGTCCACCGGTACGCTCACGGCCTTCTGCGAGAGGTGGGCGCTGGAGGGACTGGAGTGCATCATCACCCCCGGCAACCAAATTTTAATTTGACTTAAGTTTACTGTCCAAAGTTTAATTGGTTTATTTTGCCGGGTTTAGTGCCCCCTCCCCGCTTTAATCAGGGGGCACTTGATTTATGTTTTCAACTAAAATAGTTGTAGGGTGCCAGCACCACTGGAGACAGCAACATCCCTTCCAAAGGCCAAAGACCTCCTGTTGTGCCAAGTGGCTTATCCCACCGGTACAGGCCAGAGGTGCGGTTTCTCACATGATGTCATAGAATCATAGAAGTTTACAGCACAGAAGGAGGCCATTTCGGCCCATCGTGTCCGCGCCGGCCGACAAAGAGCTATCCAGCCTAATCCCACTTTCCAGCTCTTGGTCCGTAGCCCTGTAGGTTACGGCACTTCAAGTGCACATCCAAGTACTTTTTAAATGCAATGAGGGTTTCTGCCTCTACCACTCTTTCAGGCAGTGAGTTCCAGACCCCCACCACACTCTGAGTGAAGAAATTTCCCTTCAAACTCCTCTGAACCTCCTACCAATTACTTTAAATCTATGCCACCTGGTTATTGCCACCTTGTCATGTACGTATCTTCCCTAGCCAACGTGCAGAAACCAAAACCATGAACCCAACTCTTAAACCCCCGTGATTGCACAGATGTTTGCTGCTCCAGTGCTGTTCAATCCATCCCACAGTTCAAAAGCTGACACAGAAACGATGGGCCGAATGGCCACCTTCTGTGCCGTATGATTCTATGATTTTCAGAACATTTTCATTTAACAGCAGTACACTATTGTTGCTTTATACATGTAAAAAGAAAGACTTACATTTATATAGTGCCTTTCACGACTACCTGACGTCTCAAAGCATTTTACAGCCAATGAAGTACTTTTGGAGTGTAGTTACTGTTGTCATGTGAGAAACGCTGCTGCCAAGTTGCGCACAGCAAGCTCCCACAAACAGCAGTGTGATAGTGACCAGATAATCTGTTTTTGTTATGTTGATAGAGGGATAACTATTAGCCAGGATACTGGGGATAACTCCCCTGCTCTTCTTCGAAATAGTGTCATGGGATCGTTTACGTTCATTTGAGAGAGCAGACGGGGCCTCGGTTTAACGTCTCATCTGAAAGACAGCACCTCTGACAGTACGACGCTCCCTCAGCACTCCACTGGGGAGTGTCAGCCTAGATTTATGTGCTCAAGTTCCTGTAATTGTGAATTGCTGTATGTTTTCCTCTTTCTCGTTGGAATAGTTACAAATCAACACTGATTGGAAATAAACGTAAGAAGTTGCTAACATGACCTCTCGATTCGATTTCAGACCGACGAGCCAAGAAGCAGCGGACCCCTGGGGATACCAGCCTGGCCTACCAGCAGAAGGCCAATGCCAAGGAGATCTGGTTCAGGGCAGCCGTGATCGCCGTGTGCATTGCCGGCGCGTTTATCTTGGTGCTGCTGGTCATGTTGGCCCTCCGAATGCTGAGAAGTGAGAACAGACGCCTGCAGCGGCAGCATGAGCAGATGATCTCACGGCTGCACTACAGCCTTCAGGAGCCTCTCACGGAAAAATTCCTGGTGGGGAACTTGGACCTTGAACCCTCGCCGGCAATGGCCAGAGACCATGAAAACTGCTGCATGGTGCATAATAAGCAACAGTACTTGGACCCGTACAGTGAAAAAATAGGCTCATTTTTTCCTTGGGATGCATACAGTGGTCACAAGAAGCCAACCCTGGTGTGATTATGGGTGTTCCTGCTTAACCGTTAGCTTCCCTGGTAAATCCCAAGGCCCGCAGTTAACCATACAAGTTTAACGTTGGCCTCTTATTTCTATTAAAACGCAGTCGTGATTAATAATGAAAGAATTGGCAACTCTCTTTGTAGTTTATAATCTGTTTTGGTGCCAGGTTCTGAGGTACTGTTTAATGTCCTGGCACAGTTTCACTTGCCAGTGTCCAACTTGTGGGAACCCTTGAGGGTAGAGAGTGCAATGCTTTTCTCTGATGTAACTGCCAGATTGTAAACTCCAACGAGACCCTGCTGAATAAGAATTTTAACACTGATGGATGATGCATGTCAGGCTTATTTACAGATACACACCTTCTGAATGATAATTGTATTATAATGTACAATATAATTACAGATTTGGTAATACACTGCAAACGGTAATCTTTTGGTACCTTTATCTGATGCCGCATCAGAAGAAAACAATTGCATTTATATAGTGTCTTTCGCAACCACCGGATGTCCCAAAGTGCTTTACAGCCAATGAAGTACTTTTGGAATGTAGTCACTGTTGTAATGTGGATTACGCAGCAGCTAAGCTCCCACAAACAGCAATGTGATAATGACGGGATAATCTGTTTCTGTTATGTTGATTGAGGGATAAATATTGGCCCCAGGTCACTAGGGATAACTTCCCTGCTCTTTTTCGAAATAGTACCATGGGATTTTATTTCCGTCCTTCTGACAGAACAGACAGGGCCTCGGTTTAATGTCTCATGCAAAAGGCAGCACCTCCAACAGTGCAGCACTCTCTCAGTACGACACTAGAGTGTCAGCCTGGATTTATGTGCTCAAGTCTCTGGAGTGGGATTGGAACCCACAACCTTCTAGCCTCAGAGGCGAGTGTGCTACCCACTGAGCCACAGCTGACACATGACTAATATCATGTTCTCTGCCTGTGGGGCAATCTTCACCTCATTCTCTTATCCTGTTGGTTACACTGTGCAAAGTAATGGAGGACAGTAACTCATAGCAACAACACTTGGGAGGGAACAGAACAGTCAGGTGTGACAATGCCAAGAGGGGAAGATATGAACCAGTATGGCAAAATACAAATGGAAAACTGGCTGTGGATCAACATGCCCTTTGAGTCGCGCACCCAAAAAAAATGAACGGGAACATTGGTGTGGGCCATAGGAATTGCTAGACTACAAAATACTACGGTCCATCTAGTTCGTCTTCTATCACCCTGGTAGATGCATGATGCAATGATAGTGGAGTTGATACAGAGTAAAGCTCCCTCTGTTCTGCCTAAACTATTTGCCTCAGCCTCAATCTCTACAGTCGGTCATCTCTACAGCACCTGTGCAACGTTTTCTTCACCCATTGTAAATAGTTCTTGGGCCTCCCCCTGGGAGATTGCCAGTTTAGCGTCATATTAGGGTTGGCTTTGTGTGGTTGACTCATGCCAGCAGTGGACCTGGTTGAGACTGCCTGAACTTTTTGCTTCATTTCGGACACTTATAGCCAGCAGAGATACGAGATTTCATCCCTTCAGTCAGAGTTGAATTCCAGCTAAGGCCTCCCAGGTGAAAAGATGTTGTGGTGCCTTCTGTGCCATCATGCCACTAGTCAGACTCTATGAATGAAAAGGCCTGTGCATATCTGGGGCTTTACGATGATGGTGATTTATTTTAAGCATGAAGAGAAGGCAGGAGGAGTCCACATAGCTTCTCAAGCATTGTCACTGTTAGACCCCTGTCTTGTGTTGAAACAGAGCCAGACAGGCAATACAGTTAGAGGTTTCTGTGATGTTCATTGAGAATACCAGGGAACATTACAATGCTCTTAGCCAACCACAGAACTGCTATCAACATAATCTATAATAGCCCATCCAGACTCTCTTCCCCCACAGACTACAATACAAATTATTGCAGTCAATCCTGAGATAAAAGAAACACTTTCTTGATTTCAATCAATTATATTACCCAGCAATTTTTTTTTAAATCACAAGGTTCTTCTTAAAAAATGAATTAAAAATCCCTCTTTGAGTTGATTGAATGTAAAGTGACAAATGATTGTGCCTGAAGCTGTGCGATCATTGAGGGATGTGCGTGTTCTGATAAACCAAGAGGAGGTGCAGACAGTTTATAAGGAATACATAAGGGTGGAAGTTATATTACAGCTGTGCAGAGCTCTGGAATACTGCATTCAGTTCTGGGCAGTGCAACTTAGCAAGGATATATAGGCCTTGGAGTGGGTGAGTGCAGATTCGCCAGAATGATATTGGGGCTAATAGGGTTAAATTATGAGGACAGATTGCTTGGTATGTGTTCACTTGGATCTCGAAGATTAAGGGGTGATCTACTGGAGGTGTTTAAGATAATCAAAGAGTCAATAGAAACTATTTCCTCTGGTGGGGGGGGGAGTCCAGAACAAGGGAGCATAACCTTAAAATTAGAGCCAGGCCGTTCAGGGGTGATGTCAGGAAGCACTTCTTCACACAGAGGGGAGTGGGAATCTGGAACTCTCACCCAAAAAACTGTTGAGGCTGCGGGTCAATTATAAATTTAAAAACTAAGATTGGTCGATTTTTGTTAGGCAATTATGGAACCAAGGCAGGTAGATGGAGTTAAAATACAGATCAGCCATGATCTAATTGAATGGCGGAACAGGCTCGAGGGGCTGACTGGCCTCCGGGTTCCTCTGTTCCTAAAAGGTACCCAAGCTCTGAGAGTGTGTTTCTGTTTTGCGCACATCTCCAATTAAAAAATAAAATAATGTACAGAGTCTTAGAGAAACAATTTCCTAGTTTTGGGGTGCATTTTGTTCTTGGTCGCTATGACAGTGAGCTCCATTTGAGTTTCCAGTTTTTGTTCTTGACTATTATAGACAGCGGAGTGGAATTATCCATGGTTGTGTGTGACAGTTGTCTGCACTCAGTGGAAGTTTTTAACACTACTCTGAGGTGATATTCCTGGTAGACCAACGTCAGGGTCTGTGTCAACTATCGGGAAGACCAGCTAACACTCAAATATAATGAGTTATATAAATTACTGCATAAAAAGAGGCCATTAAGATAGTTCTTCACCTGGAACTATCTAATCCCTTTTCATTGTATGTTCTTTTTCAAATACTCCCAAACCCGTAACTTCCACCGCCTAGAAGGACAAGGGCAGCAGATGCATGAGAACACCATGACCTCCAATGATGGCCAAGGCCCAAGAATGAACAAAAACTAGCCAATTTCCTTGAAAATAACGTGACATTATCTGTCTCGAAAGCCATTTGTCGTAAAGCATTCCATGGTCTAACAACCCTCTGTATAAAAATGCTCTGTAGCACACTCCGAAATAGAAAGAGTTTCTAGGATTTTGGTGGCATTCTATTAACTGGTTCACAACCCTTTATTCTACTTGGTAGACAAAGCTTGTTTTGGAGCTGACTCTTGTCTTTTTAGAAATAGGGGTTGAGATAGAACCGGCTGTATATTCAGTCATCAAACCAAGCTTCAGGATTCCATGAAGAGGTAAAGTGCTTCAATGTTGCAACAGGATACACCTTTCTAACGAGGGAGTTGAAGTGTGTTGTGAGAAAAATTACAGGTGTCCCAGATCAGTAATCTCACATTATTCAGAATCTGCCGCTCCTCAATTGGATGGATATGAAACAATAATGAACAATAATGAGCAAGGCTTTCGATAAGGTCCCACATAGCAGACTGGTCCCAAAAGTAAAAGCCCATGGGATCCAAGGCAAAGTGACAAGTTGGATCCAAAATTGGCTCAGAGGCAGGAAGCAAAGGGTAATGGTTGATGGGTGTTTTTGTGACTGGAAGGCTGTTTCCAGTGGGGTTCCGCAGGGCTCAGATCCCTTGCTTTTTATGGTCTATGTCAATGATTTAGACTTGAATGTAGGGGGTATAATTAAGAAGTTTGCAGTTGATACAAAAATTGTCTGTGCGATTGATAATGAAGAAGAAAGCTGTAGACTGCAGCAAGATATCAATGAACTGGTCAGGTGGGCAGAACAGTGGCAAATGGAATTCAATCCTGAGAAGTGTGAGGTAATGCATTTGTGGAGAGTTAACAGGACAAGGGAATACACATTAAATGGTGGGACACTGAGAAGTGCAGAGGAACAAAGGGACCTTGGAGTGCATGCCCACAGATCCCTGAAGGTAGCAGGCCAGGTAGATTAGGTGGTTAAAGAAGGCATACGGAATACTTGCTTTTATTAGCCGAGGCATAGAATACAAGAGCAAGGAGTAAAAACAGAAAATGCTGGAAATCTCAGTGAGTCAGGCAGCATCTGTGGAGAGAGAAACAGAGTTAACGTTTCAGGTCTGTGACCCTTCGTCAGAACTGGCAATACTTTGAAATGTAACAGATTCTTAAGGAAGTGTTGGGCCCTGAAAGGTGGAAGGGAAGACCGAACAAAAGGGAAGGTATGATAGGGTGGAATTTGAGAGACAAAGGGGATGATGAGCCGAATTGAGATGGTAATAGCACAGGTTAGGAAACAAAAGGTGAGTTTCGATAGGGTGTGAATGGCAGAATGATTACCAGCTGCCATGGAAAACAGAGAGAAACAAAATAAAAATAAAGAGCGGGGGTGGGGTGAGTTTTTGTTAAAAACGAAAGCGAAGAAAGGGAACCAAATGTGGGCAGGGGGGTTATGCTTGAACTGTATAAAACACTGGTTAGGCCACAGCTAGAGCACCACGTGCAGTTCTGGTCACCACATTACAGGAAAGATGTGATTGCACTAGAGCGAGTACAAAGGAGATTTACGAGGGTGTTGCCTGGGCTGGAGAACTTTAGCTATGAGGAAAGATTGGATAGGCTGAGTTTGTTTTCTTTTGAAAAGATGAGGCTGAGGGGAGACCTTATTGAGGTGTATAAAGTTATGAGGGGCCTAGTTAGGGTGGATAGGAAGGACCTATTTCCTTTAGCAGATGGGGTCAAGAACCAAGGGGCATAGATTTAAAGTAATTGGTAGAAGGTTTAGAGGGGATTTGAGGGGGAATTTTTTGAGGGGAACTCACTGCCTGAAAGAGGCAGAAACCATCACCACATTTAAAAAGTACTTGGATGTGCACTTGCAGTGCCGTAACCTACAGGGATGCGGATTGAGAGCTGGAAAGTGGGAGTAGGCTGGATAGTTTTTTGTTGGCCGGCGCGGACATAATGGACCGAAATGGCCTCCTTCCGTGCTGTGAATTTCTATGATTCTATGGTACTGGCTTGTGGCTTTCACAGAAAAATGGACAGAACCACAGAATACGTTCCAGGAAATACCAGCAAAAATCCCATAATCACAAGTAATAAAAGCAGAATTTGTCTTATTCAGTCACCATTAACCCGTTGTACAAAAGATGAGTAGAACTGAGAACTCCATAGCTGTAAGATATCTTCAGCCCAGATAGATGTGCATTGTTCACCTGTGGAAGGTGTTTCGGTACCTGGGTCTATGGACCTGGAACCCAATTACAAAACCAGCAGAGTGCTGGAGATCAGATTGCTATCTAGTTGTGATATTTTAAATATATGCAATTTTGGCTAGTTTATTTTAAGGCTATGAATATTTCTGTGCAGTTTGTGTTGGAGTGAAACTTCGACGTGTCAAACTAAATGTCTCCCTTGTCTAATTTTCCCGATTAAGGAAACCCCTCTAACATGACAGGCACTGTTACCAGTTGCCAATAACACCTCTTCTAAGCCTATAAAACCTAACATGTTATTGTGATTTCATTTGGGGCCAATAGGGTGTAAAGCTGTATTTGAATGAAACCAGAACATTTAGCTTTTTTGGGGTGTAGGTGTATTGTATGTCAATAGTTGGTGTAAAATCCAACTCAGACATTGAGCTGTCTGACAATCGTGACCAGCAATCACTGCGGTACAAGGTTAGCAGTGGAGTCATGTCCTGTTCAATGCGCCAAGCCAGATGGGAATGAGGAATATAACCAGATTGCACCCGAGATGCCGGAATACTGTATGTTACTGTGAAGGAGTTTGAATATTAGGACATAGTACTGTTGGACATGACTGTGCTTCATTGTCTGTGGTTTTATCCGAAGAGATTAATCCAAATGGGCCTGTAGGAGCCCTGGCTAAGACTTGGACCTACAAAGCACCAAACCCAGCAAAGATCGTATCCATGAACCTACCAACAGATTTCCCATTGTTGTGTAGGGACTGTATCAGTGTCTGTGCATAATTATGTGTCAGTGGAGACTTTTAATGGATGCACGCCCCTTGTTGACATATGCACCAAAGTACATGGTAGGCCGAGCAGTGTCACATTCCGTTTTATAAATCTGCTCGACTTGTAGTGCAGAAAATGAAAACTGGATACCATGCCAGCAGATTTCAACTGTTCAATATTTGTGGTAAATTGCAACATTAAATGTATAAAAAATATGGCTGCAATTTTGTTAAAAATAGCTAATAGAAAAAGAGTGAGAAATTGGGCACGGAAGTGCACGTTTCTGGGCGCTAAGAGTGACGTTATGGATGCAAAATGGTGTCCACGGTACGCGCACACACTCCTGACATGAAGCACGTTGGACGCCATCTTGGTAAAGGCGCTAACACACGCGCGCAGTTATCATCCTCAGGAAGTATGCAGAGCCGGCACATCATGATGTCAATCAGCGTACAAAGCGGTTTTGATGCCAACGGTACCATTTTGGAGTTACACATTCCAGCTGACACCATCTCTTAAACTTGAACAGCTGAACACGCGCTAAGCAGCAGGAAGGACCCCACCACCGCCACCAGTGCAATTTAAAGGGATCATCGACTTACAGGTTAGTTGCTGATTAATTTCTTCTGGCTGTTACTGCAATTCCACCTGTTTCTGGTGCTTTCCCTAGTTGTTTCCAAAGTCGACAGGGCGTTGAGTGGCAGGTGCTGAAGTACGTTTTGCTGACTTCAAGGCTTCTGCAGAAACTAGTTGCTCCCAGGCATGGGTGCACCTTCCTCTTGGAATCAAGCATGAGAGGGAGTATGAACAGAGGCCACACAGATCAGGACATGCTGCTGGAAGAGAGAGGAGGAGGAGGAGGGGTGATAGGGCTCTCAGCAGGAGGCCAGATCCACCAGGGTATTCAGGGAGCAATTCCCCGACCTGAACCTCAGCGACGAGCAATGTTTGAGATGTCGGCGCTTCACCAAGAAGGCCCTCACTGAAATCTGTCTACTGCTGTAGCCACAACTCCAACCTCAGAGCAGGACATGGACTGCATTGCCAGTGGCTTTGAAGGTGACCGGAGCTATCAATTTTTATGCATCTTGTAAAAAAATGTATTCACGGGATGAGGCCATCGCTGGCAAGGTCAGCATTTATTGCCCATCCCTAATTGCCCCTTGAGAAGGTGGTGGTGAGCCGCCTTCTTGAACCGCTGCAGTCCGTGTGGTGAAGGTTCTCCCACAGTGCTGTTAGGGAGGGAGTTCCAGGATTTTGACCCAATGACGATGAAGGAACGATGATATATTTCCAAGTCAGGATGATGTGTGACTTGAAGGGGAACTTGCAGGTGATGATGCTCCCATGCTGCCCTTGTCCTTTTAGGTGGTAGAGGTCGCGGGTTTGGGAGGTGCTGTCGAAGAAGGCTTGGCGAGTTGTTGCCGTGCATCTTGTAGATGGTACACACTGCAGCCACGGTGGTGGAAGGAGGCGTGCTGAAGCAATGATTCCAAGCCTGGACCTCTCTGGAGGAGTCCTGCAGTATTTGGCTGAGGGGTTCTCAAACTTTGTGGTGGTACATTGCATGCTGCCCAAATTTGCCTCGTGTGTGATATCTCCAAATCAATAGGCACAATTATCTGAAAAAAACATTCAACATCAAATAATAGTATTTAAACGCTAAGTGTTAGTTCTCTTTTTTTGTAATTATAATAACATTGTTGGGGTCATGGAAAGTGAGTGTTGCTTCTCTGCAGAAAAGCAAAATATGAAATTATTCAGGCAGGGAAATGCATCTTCATAAGATCCACTTTAGTTTAATTTAAAAAAATGAATTTGACCCCAAACATTCACCAGCAACATTATTTTGGGACTTGCAGCTCTCCCTGGACTCAGGTCCAGCATGTTTGAATAAAACAATCACTCTGCTCCGTGTTACAGTGCAAATGGTGATTTCTCACCTACAACATAGCCCAGAGGATGCCAAGAGTCACAGTTCCAGGCTTGAACTTTGTGTCAGTCACGGCAAGACTGGCTGAAACTCATTTGTGTTGCAGCAATAGAACAAGAATGTACCCCAGTGACTATAAATAGTGGTGCAGTTTTACCAAAAGTGAACAAGGGTTCATTTAACTCTGTTCTGATTTATGGTAGTGTTCTCTAAGCAATGCTCATCTGCGGATTGGAGCTGGCTGTGACTATGTTACCAGTGCCACTCATGCTGCTTTTTTCAGAACTATGATATAAGGAATTGAGTGATATGGTGAATTAGTACAGACCTTTTTAACTTGTCAACCTGGCAGAACTAGAACCGTCATAGTAAAGCGAAATACTGCGGATGTTGGAAAGCTGAAATAAAAACAGAAAATGCTGGGAATCTCAGCGGGTCAGGCAGCATCTGTGGAGAGAGAAACAGAGTTAACGTTTTAGGTCGGCAACCCGTCGTCAGAACTGGAAAAAAGTTAGAGATATAACAGATTTCTAAGGAAGTGTAGGGGCAGGGAAAGGGGGGAGAGGAGCAAAGAACCAGAGGGAAGGTCTGTGATAGGATGGAAGGCTGGGGAAATTAAAAGACAAAAGGATGATAGTGCAAGGCAAAATTGGTTGGTAATGGGGCAAGTTAACAGTGATAGAGTTTTACTTAGAGATACCTCACATTGTCTCTCAGAGCAATTTCAACGCACTTCACGGACAGAGAATTACACAGACAGAAACAGCAAAGGTGCAAAGAAGCTTATGCTTCAACCAGAATGATCGAACATACTATTGGCACCTTAAAGTAGTGCTTCACATATCCGGGCTGATATGTGGCCGCTTTAGAAAGAAATAAAGAAAGACTTGGGTTCACAACCACCAGACACTTTGTAGCCTATGAAGTACTTTTGGAGTGTAGTCACTGTTGTAAAGTAGGAAACGCAGCAGCCAATTTGCGCATAGCAAGCTCCCACAAATAGCAGTGTGATAATGACCAGATAATCTGTTTTTTTATGTTGATTGCAGCACAAACCTCCCTCCCTAAGGTTTACGAGAATACTGATCATCTGCAGCATAGTCCATAACTTCATCCGACAAGAGGCCTCAGCAAACATCTCGATGACCAGGATGGCAAAGTCGTGGTTATAGTAAGAGGATGAAAATGCCATAGAGGAATTAGCAGAGGTACCAGTCGTTCAACAACACTGGTGCCCCAGGCACCGATTCCAAGTGCCATTCAAGGAGTGCCACCAATACACCATTTTTTAAAGGGGCAAATCGCGTCTGCTCAATCGGCAAATCTCCTTGCACCACACTTTCATTCTCAATACTTCAAATACTATCGATTGGCATCTTAAGTCTTCCATAATACATCCAATGACAAATAAATATTCAATACAATGTCCAAGTGGAGTGCACAGAATTTATTCCTTCTAATGTTGGCAGTTTGCGCTCTGCCTTACGTTTGTGCTTTGTTTCCTATCTCTGTAATCTCCTTCAGCTTCACAACACCCCCCGCCCCCGAGATGTCTGCGCTCCTCAAATTCTGCCCTCTTGAGCATCCCTGATTATATCTGCTCAACCATTTGTTGCTTAGGCCCCAAGCTCTGAAACTCCCTCCCTAAACCTCTCCGCCTCTCTACCTCTCTTTCCTCCTTTAAGACGCTCCTTAAAACCTACCTCTTTGACCAAGATCTGCCATAATTTCTTCTTATGTGGTTTGGTGTCAAATGTTTTTGTTTTGTCTTATAAAACTCCTGTGAAGCACCTTGGGACATAAGAACATAAGAAATAGGAGCAGGAGGAGGCCATATGGTTCCTCAAGCCTGCTCCGCCGTTCAATGAGATCATGGCTGATCTGAACGTTTTACTACATTAAAGGCGCTATATAAATACAAGTTGTTGTCGTTGTTGTTTCATATGTGTGGCACTTTACTTACAACTCCTTCCAAGTAATTCCCTTGTGGGATGAGTGTGTGGTGTTGGTTTGCAGTAGAGTTTTATGGACAGCCTGCTAGTGGCCCTATACATCCCGAAGCTGCGCATTGCAAGTCCCAGCGTACAAGTCAGCCACAGCCAGGATTGTAATGACTAACTGGTGTGGACTGGCACCATCTCCCAAGCTTGGTGCACTGGGTGCTCCTGGTGGAGGGAAGTTAGTCCCTTAAATTGTGTGCTTTTAATCTTAAGTGCTTGCAACAGGGCTTGCGGCTTGTAGCCTGTCAAACTGGCTTTTCTAACTCGATTCTATAGAAAATCTGCCGAGTAATTAGCTGGCTTTTCGCTTCCCAGCGTTTTTTCCCCCCTGATGTTTACCTAGCTGCCAAGTACAGTTCCGAGTGTACTCAGAATAACTGGGCCTCAGAAATGTGCAGCGGGCACAAACTGGTTTCGGGGCCAGATGTGCCTCTCTGCGGCCTCCATCACTGACCCGGGCAAAGTTCATGAGGTCAAGGGGTGGGGCCACGGGTAACAGGCCATTGGCAGGTTCGGTGACGCTTAGGATTTAAAAAAAAAGGACACATTTTCATCCCCTCAACTTCAGCCAATCCCAGCTGGACCCCACATCCGCCCCGTCAATGGGACACACATGTCAACACCTGTGAGCCCGGGTGTGCCAGTGACAACCCTATGTCGGGCCCTGACTGAGGGCCGGAGTGCGGCTACTCCTAAGAAGGTGCCAACCCTTGGCCAAGCCCCCGTTGCATTGATGGCCTTCCAGGAGCAGCAGAGGCTTGGCCCCAACAAGGCTATATGGGAAATATCGGCAGATGACTGGGACCCGGAGATTCTGGGTTTTCTCTTCTTCTTAGGCAGTCCCTCGAATCGAGGATGACTTGCTACCACGCCAAAAAGGGATGAGTTGAATGAGCTCACAGGTGTTTCATGAAGGACCTATGATTTCAGGTCTCGAACTGCATCTTGAAGGATGGAAGGTGCCTGTGTGTGGATTTTTTTAACGTATGGTGGCCGTTGCACACCAGCCACCACACGGGCTTGACAGAGCTTGGCCTTGGTCCAGTGGCAAGGATTAACCAAGACGACTGGAGACCAGCTCTGCTGCATGGACCTAGTGCGTACACATATCGCAGTGTGGGCTGGCCTGTGCTGCCCCTGGGCCCTCGCCTCTTCTGCGGTCTTTTTTAACCTGCCCCCGCAGCTCGCCAATTTTCTCCTCTCTCCCGAGACGCGGTCTCCTTTGCTGGGCTGAGGTTTCTCAGGGACCGGCTGTTGTGCTGCACCTCACCCAAGAGGCTAGCCTTCATGTATAAGCCTTGACGGCGAGTTAGGGTTACGGCCTCGTTGGCGGTTGCACCCTTGGACTCTGGCCAAAATAGATGGCGGCAGATTTGAGGCCTCCTGATGACGCTCCCCTTTTCATTGGCTAGCCCATTGTGGAAGGGAATGTTCCCACACTTTAGCTCGCAGACCGAAATCAGCAAAACTGTGCGTCAACCAGCAAGAATAAATCCTGCCAGTTGTTAACCCTCAAATAGCAACTACATTATCAATCAGAATATCCGGAGAAGAGGATGGAAGTATGACAGCGGTATAGTTGGGATTGACCATCGGAGGCTGTGGTAGATCAGGGGGGCTTCACTTTTCACCTCACTGCTGTTGGGATTGCCTGATGCTGACACTGGGCACCAGCGATGAGAACGTGTTCCATTTTCTAACACTAACATTCCTCACTCCGATGAACACGAAATAAGCTTTTCTTTACGGGAGAAAAAGAAATAAGGAAGCAGTTGAAGTAAATTAACAAATCGTGGAGAGGTTTAGTGCTGCAAGAGGCAGACAATGAAACACAAAAGGACAAAATCTCCTGTAAAAAGCCAATTAAATGAAGGAAAGAATGTAAATAGTACAAAGATAATCGGAAGAGTAAAGTTAAAAGAGGAAAATTGCTGGTGACATATAAAATGTGCAAACATTTTTCTTATCAGAAATCTATTCCTCTTTTAAAGCCTGTACTGGGTTCAATGGAATGATTTTTAAAGGGGCGTGGGTCACTTTTTTCAGGGCGATAATTTTGGAACAGACTGCCGCGGGACAAGTGTGTGATAATGCAGTACTTATTAAAAAATATTTCATTTTAAACATTTGCAGAGGTAATGATAACCAGTGTAGTGGCAAAGTCATACTTTACCATGTAATTATGGCCCAACCCTTCAGCACTGAGTAAATGTGTAATTCTATGAACACCCATCACTTGTTGGAGATTCCATCTTGTCTGAACACTTTCTGGAATGCTGTGAGCAGGGTAACAAAAAAATAGAAAATGAAGCTTGACTTGTCACGTTTTATTGCCATCAGACCACAATG
This sequence comes from Pristiophorus japonicus, assembly GCF_044704955.1. Lineage (NCBI taxonomy): Eukaryota > Metazoa > Chordata > Chondrichthyes > Pristiophoridae > Pristiophorus > Pristiophorus japonicus. The sequence goes on from NC_091997.1 coordinate 22,998,993, forward strand.
TAATCAACATCTTTGTGATTGGTTTAAAAAGAAATGGCAGGTATCAACCAATGAAAATGAACATTTTTCCGAAAGTCCTGGAGCTTAATTTGAGGTCACCGTGACAACAGATGGGGAAATGCTGATTGTGGTTCTACTGTTGGTTAAAACAAACCTTTGTGATTTTATAGCAAGCCTCATAAATTCTGAAGATTTAAAAATTTCTACGACTCTTACTTTTAAGAGAAAGAAAGACTTGCATTTATACAGCGCCTTTCATGACCACCGGACATTTCAAAGTGCTTTACAGCAAATGAAGTACTTTTGAAGTGCAGTCACTGTTGTAATGTGGGAAACCTTGCGCACAGCAAGCTCCCACAAACAGCAATGTGATAATGACCAGATCTTCTGCTTTTGTTATGATGATTGAGGGATAAACATTGGCCAGGACACCGGGGAGAACTCCTCTGCTCCTTCTTCGAAATAGTGCCATGGGATCTTTTACGTCCACCTGAGAGAGCAGTTGGGGCCTCGGTTTAACGTCAGTGGGTGGCACAGTTATCGTAAACAATCTCGTAGGGCAGTTCATCATGTTTCTAATCGGGGGTGACATCTGGGGGGTTGGCGTGGGGGTACAAATCAATTCTGGCAGGGGGGTCCGAACGGGCAGAGAATGGGCAGCCGTGGATCGGCCAGCCGTCCAATTCTCCTGTCCGTTGACTGCAATGGAAAGGAAAAGCCAATCTGCTGCCGCAACATTTTGCATCCCCCGCAAATTGAGATTCAGCCCCCCCTGAGGTCAGCCAAGGGGTGACATTGTGCGCTGCAATCCGCATCAGTGCCTGGGCCGCGAAGGGAAGATTGGCCAGGGTTTCCACTCCTGCCTCTCGCCTGCTGGAAGTGCACCGGCGGACATTCGGCAAGGATCTGATTGGCTTGGCACGTGATGTTAACCACCGCTGCATAGTCCGCTGGCTTACAGTCAGAACAAACCCATGAATAACCGACACTTGAGCAAGGTACTGGAGGGTGACTGGTGAGATCTACTGTCAACTGTGGCTCAGTTGCATTGTGACTATTCCAATGCATTCCTGGCTTGCCTCCTACATTCTACCCTCAATAAACTTGAGGTTATCCAAAACTCTACTGCCGTGCCCTAACTCGCACCAAGTCCTGTCCACCCATCACCCCTGTGCTCGCTGACCTACATTGGCTCCTAGTTAAGCAACGTCTCAATTTTAAAATTCTCATCCTTGTTTTCAAATCCCTCCATAGCCTCGCCCCTCTCTAATTCTGTAATATCCTCCAGCCCCACAACCCCTGAGATGTCTGCGCTCCTCCAATTCTGCCCTCTTGAGCATCCCTGATTTTAATCGCTCCACCATTGGTGGCCGTGCCTTCAGCTGCCTGGGCCCTAAGCTCTGGAATTCCCTCCCTAAACCTCTCCACCTCTCCACCTCTCTTTACTCCTTGAAGACGCTCCTTAAAACCTACCTCTTTGCCTAAGCTTTTGGTCATCTGCCCTAACATCTCATTATGTGGCTCGGTGTCAAATTTTGTTTCGTAAGGATGCTGTTAAGCACCTTGGGACATTTTGCTACATTAAAGGTATTAATTATATAAATGCAAATTATTGTTGACGACAATCCTTCTTTGCCATTGCAGGCTCTCCTGATCACAGCCGTGGGCATGATAATATGGGTTGCTTTTAGCTAGAATAAACTGGTGGTTAGAAAGGGAGCTTTAGAATGAAAGGCTGAAATATCTGATCATTTCACTGATATTAATGATTGACGTGGTATTAGTTGTGACAATTTATTTTGTTCTCAAACACAAGAGAAGGTCAAACATATCTTAAAAATATGTGAGTAACAAGACTGCAGTAATCCCAGGCTTTTTGAGATGGTATTTAATTTGATAGCAATTTACTAGTCTGCTAAAATGCTCATTAAAGAATTTGATTGACTAGACAAACATTTGTTAAATGCAGACAGTTGCAGCCTCATTCTTTGAAAACTATTGAGCGTTGAAATACAGTACTTAAAAATTCAATTTGCAAATCCTTCAGATAACTCGGAAGGAGCCACGAAGTCCAGTTCTTCATAAATCACGCTGACATGTTTCTCCCTTTTTAATGCATTTCACAATAATCAAGAAAACAGCAAATTCCCCGTCGGCGGGAGTGAGAGAATTTAATTGACAGGTTGTTTAGTTTACTCTGGTGTTTGATGTTGTAGGGTTTAATGTGAACAATAATAATAATACTTAAGAGTGTAGCTGGGGGCCTGAGAGCTACATTGGGTTCAAAGTTCTTGAAACAGCGCCCTTTCAATTCTGGGAGCTGGATTTGAACCACTCTCCTCCGTCTGATGGTTTCAAAGGCCCAAAGTGAAAGGAGTTGGAGCCGTACCTCCTGGTGGTCTCAATTTCAATGGGATATCCTGGAGCTGGGTTGCCGCTTGGCCATAGTTTTTGCCGGCTCAGGCTTGCCTGCAATTTTGAACTTGCCATCCAGACACATTCCTGCAGCAGATGCAACATCCTTTGGTTTATCAAATATCCCACTTTACGTCACAAAGATCGCAAAGATAAGTCCACACGAGGGACGATACTTGGGCCACGTACCTCCTCCTTCCTTACAAACCTATAGTCCATCGTCATAGCATCTAGCTGCCTTGTGGATGATTTCAGAGTTTGGCCTCCATGACCCTACCCAGAAGACCATTTCAGATAATAATCACACACTCTTTGTGAAGATGTGCGTCTTCACCTCAGTCTTCAGCTTGCCTTTAACTAGTTTGTGCCCACGTCCCTTTGACCTACAATGGTGTTATAACTTGAAATGATGCTCAGGATGAACCTTTTCATTTCCACTTAGTATTTTCCTCACCTCGAGAAGATCCCCTCCTTTCAAAGCCGCGGAGCTCGGATTTTTCTGACCATTCCGCATGGCTCAGTCCCATGGCAATAATTATCAGTCTCATCGTCCTTCTCGGCACCACTATCAGGGGCAGCTAAAGGGCCAGCTCATTATATGAACGTCTGCCTTCTTGATTGTACAGCCCTGTGATTGTGAACTGTTGTTTTTGACTTTTTAAACAGTGAATCGGATTCACAGTACTGTGCAATGGGAATATTTGCTCGCTGTTAACTGTTCCATGAAATGGGGATCTTGGGCTAGACTTTCGGCATATTCACCCATTTAGTGCCCATTTAGCACCCATATAAGCGCCAAGATGCTGTTTATCACCCATATTTGATGATAAGTGGAAACAAGCGCCCGATTATCGCCCATTTATCGCCGCCGCAACTTTCGGCATACAGGAATGAGCGGAATCGCTCGGCCTATTTTAAAAAAATAAAATCTGACGTCATCATTTGTGCAAGGCCCAGAATGCTGTTTATAATGGAAACCGACGCCCAAATATCGCCCAGATTATCACCGAGCGCTACTTTCGGCATCTCGCCCATATTGCACCCAAATGATCGCTCGCCCAAAAAGACGCTCAAGAAAAGCTGCACTCACCTGACCTTAACCCAGCGGTATGGACGCCATTTTTTAAATTGGAGGAAGTTTAATAAAAGGCTGCTTGAAGTGGATGGGAGCATTGAAGTAATTCTTGAGTCATTTTAAGGGCATTTTAGAATCTTGCTAATCATCTAATCACATTGTGGTCAATTTTGAGTTTATATTGTTGAGGACAATTTAAGAATATTTGAAGACAGATTAGGGCATTTATAGTGATTGGGCCTGTAACTTCTCAACCAGTATTGATGACTACTCACATCTTGCAGAATAGAGATGGGAGAAGGTTCATTGAAGAGCATTCCCAATCAAAGAGGTGGCAGACTGCTGAGGAGGAGGAGATCTTACACCCAATGCATTTACAGGGATAAGCGATCATACCCGGACTTGTTCAATAACACGTGCGTTAGAAGGCTGCGCTTTCGAAAGGAGGTCATCAGTGAGTTATGCCAGCTAATTACAGGAGATCTGCAGCCTACCAGCACCATCAGGACTGCACTGCCCGTTGAGGTTAAGGTTACTGCGGCACTTTCCTTCTATGCATCGGGCTCTTTTCAGGCTTCAGCTGGCGACATTTGCTGCATTTCTCAGCACTCCACACATTGCTGCATTCGACAGGTGACTGAAGCCCTTTACACACGCAGGATGGACTTTATAAACTCCCCTATGACCAGGGAGGTATAGAGTGAGAGGGCTTTGGGGTTCTCGAGAATAGCAAATTTCCCCAAGGTGCAGGGAGCAATAGACTGTACGCACATTGCCCTGCAAGCACCTTTACAGGATGCAGAGGTGTTTTGGAACCGAAAGGGATTCCATTCCCTGAATGTGCAGCTCGTTGTCGACCACAAGCAAATACTCATGGCAGTAAATGCAAATTTTCGAGGGAGCATCCATGCTGCGCACATCTTGCATGAGAGCACTGTCTCTGACCTGTTAAAGAATCAGCCTCAAGGTCACAGTTGGATGCTAGGGGATAAAGGATATGGTCTTGCCAGTTGGCTCATGACCCTCCTGCGTAAGCCCCAGATCGAAGCCTAGATGCGCGACAATGAAAGCCATATAGCCACATGCAATATCATCGAAAAGACAATTGGAATTTATGCCTAGACCACTCAGGAGGCAACCTACAATACCATCCTGAGCAGGTCGCTGAGTTCATTGTGGTGTGCTACATGTTGCTTAACCTAGCTATCAGCAGAGGACAATTGCCAGATGGGACTGCTGGTCCACCTCAGAAGAGAGGGGAGGCAGAAGAGGAAGACGAGGAGGAGGAGAAGGATGAGGACCTCGGGCAGTACAATCAGCCGGGCGATGAACCATGCCGCCAAACCCCCACCCCCCCACACCACTGGAAAAGCCGTGTGGTAGTTACGCAGCTGCAAGACTGTTGCGTCAGCAGCTCATAAATGAACGCTTTGTGTGCAGTTATGTTAGTGACAGTTACAGTTGCATTACGTTTCATCCTTGCCTGGCCTGGCCATTGTTTAACATTGCGTTATTAAAAGACACTGCACAACAATTGTAAAGTTCAATAAAAAAAATTTAATAATTTAACAATTGATGTTAAAACATTTATAAACAAACTAAAACACCCCCAACCGTCAATAACATTTTTCACCCAACATTTTAAATAACGATAACACTACAAAAACACCCTCCCACCACCCCAAACATTCAACAAATTTTTAATAACTATAAGAACAGGCAACAATTTTAATTAAAATAGATTAGGCCGCCCCCTCCCTACCTGCGGCCACACTTCCCTCCTCTACCTTTACCGCCCCCCCCCCCTTTCCCACTCACACCCCTAGTAACGGGGCCAAGTCGTCTTGCAGTAGAGCACCTTGAGGGCTGCTGCTGTGGGGAGGTGGGTGGGTGACGTTGGCAGATTCAATTCAGGGAGCCGAGGAGAAGATGTTTCTGAAGAAACGTCTTCCGAGTCAGAAGCAACTGCTTCCTCCAAACTCGCATTTGTTGATGTTGTTGGTGGTACGGCACCTTGGGGTGCTGTGCCGTATCCCGAAACCATCGCCTGCCGCATGGCTTTGATGGAGTCGGCCGTTCTCCGAGAGTCGCGCAGATAGTGCGGTAATGTTGCCGATCAACCGATCAAGCCCTTGGGGGAGCTCCCGACCAATGTCGATGCTCGCCCGCGACAGAGACACAATGTCCTCATTCGCAATTGCCTGTCGCTGCTCGTGCCTACCTCACTGACCAAACCTCCACATGGGCACTGGACGACTCGGAGTGCCCTGCTGCAAGCCGCTTGGCCCCGCTACTTCATCCGTTGAGGCTGACGTGGCCGCAGGTACTGCAGACGACCCTTGAGGCTCTTCATCCTCCTCGGTTGTATCTTGTTCTTCCCCCATGGTCAGCACAACCTGCAGCAAATGGGGTGTTGCTCCAGGGGCCTCCCGTTGTGCCTGGGGTGCCTGGGGAGCTGGAAAACATAATTGAGATTGATAGAAGAGAAGGGGAGACATGAGAATGCTTGCGCTGCGCAGGCATATGTACGAGGAGCAACACTACTGCAATAAATGTGAACGAGAGATGTTACATATAATTAACATGAGAGTACAGAAGAATACAGAAGCTGCATGCATAACATTATATCATTCATATATTATAATCAAATGGCATTAGATTACTTTAAATTACCACTGGTTTGCACATAACTCATGTGACGCAACACAAGAATCCACCACCACGGGTGGCAGAATGAATATCTTCCCCTGCAAGGGTTATGGCCCGCTCCTCCAGCTCGGTTAACTGAAAAAGATTCGCAGGTCCTTCTCCGGTCCGTCTTTGCTCTGCCTGATTCTTAGATATCTTCTTCTGCAAACGTGACAAGAGCATGGCATAAGCTAGGTACTATTAGGGAAACACAGACATTGTAATCCACAATTAGTCATCGCACATGCTATTCATCATTAATGTTATACGCTGATATGGTTTGTATGCAGTTGATGCATGGTTATAACATCTATGTCCAGAGAAGAAATTTAATAAAATCATGGTTAGGAACTAATGCGTGACACCAACTCCCTCGCATACAATCCCCAGGAAAGGCCCCAATCACAGGCCGTGCCATTCGCCGCCTGAGGGGAGGGAGCCAGGTTATCGCAATCGATGGAGGTCTGCGAGGCGGGGGGTGGGGGGAGGGGAATCAGGACCACTGGTGAGCTTGGCATTGACCGGACCATGAGGAAAGGGGGCACCGTGTCCCTGGGCTGTGCTCGGAGACCTCCGTGTGGCCGGAGCTAATGTCCCAAGTGTCCCAGGGCAGACAGTAAGCCAGGACAATTCTCCCCCAGTCCAGGCTGGGTCACTGTGTGACTGACAGCAGCCGGAGAGACTCACGCAGTCTGGGCAAATCTGAGTGGCCCCCTCAGAGCTCAGTTGTGCCCCCATCCACCAACCTAACCAAAAAGGAGATGGTGCCCAAGATAAAGAGTTGCTCACAGCACACAAGCAGTGATATAATTTAATAATTCTCTTTCTAAACGAAAGTGGTAGAAATGCTGAGTGTTTACGGTCTGTCTGTTTCCAGTCATTCCTTTGGCCACAATTTCGATCAAAGCCTTTAAATAATAATTAATTCTGTCGATTCAGTTTAAGGCATCTCAGCCAGATTACGAATACACATTTGCACGGAATGGTTCCTGGGACACCCGACCTCCCAGGGTTAGAGTCCTGGGTCCTGCCCTCCCAGGGTCAAAGTCCTGGGCCCTGCCCTCCCAGGGTTAGAGTCCTGGGCCCTGCCCTCCCAGGGTTAGAGACCTGGGCCCTGCTCTCCCAGGGTCAAAGTCCTGGGCCCTGCCCTCCCAGGGTTAGAGTCCTGGGCCCTGCCCTCCCAGGGTCAAACTCCTGGGCCCTGCCCTCCCAGGGTTAGAGTCCTGGGCCCTGCCCTCCCAAGGTTAGAGTCCTGGGCCCTGCCCTACCAGGGTCAAAGTCCTGGGCCCTGCCCTCCCAGGGTTAGAGTCCTGGGCCCTGCCCTCCCAGGGTTAGAGTCCTGGGCCCTGCCCTACCAGGGTCAAAGTCCTGGGCCCTGCCCTCCCAGGGTCAAAGTCCTGGGCCCTGCCCTCCAAGGGCTAGAGTCCTGGGGGGCGCAGGTTCCGACCCCAATCCAAATCTTAACAGGGATGCTACCCAGGGTTACCCAGCTTAATTACAATCCAGCAGATTTACAGTTATAAATGTAATAATTTAATACTAACTCTTGCAGATGCCTCCAGACTGTTCCAGCGCTTGCGGCACTGGTTATGGGCTGCCGAAGTTACCACTTAGGCGATGTCCGCCCATATTCGCTGGTATATCCGGGGAGGGGGGTGGTTTCCCACGCCCATCCCGGGTTAATTGGCCCCACCGAGTCTCCACCTCATGGACCAGAGCTTCGTTGGCTTCATCAGAAAATGCTTTCGCCCTCCTTCTCCCTGCAACCTCCGCAACATCACTCTCTCGTGACTCTTCATGTTCCATCTCCATTGCCTTGACACAACTTCCTTCTCTCTCTCACCCTGATGACCTCTGACCTCCCGAATGGTGGGAAAAGTTAATTAACTGATTAAAAAAAACGCGCATGCGCAGAATGGCCGTTGCTATGGGCGCCGGCCTTGCACGACTGAATACATCGTTGTCGCCCAAATTAAAAAGGCGAAACTAGTGGTTTTTTAAATGGGCGATATTCCGGCGATCCTGAAAAATAAAACAAGCATGAGCGGCGGAAATATCACCCAAAACGATAATAATGGAAAGTCCAGTCCCTTGTGTCTGTAATGTGAATGTGACTGACCCATCTGTTTCCAACACTCAGCCAGATCGGGCCTGATCGAAAAGCTTCCAAATGCAACCCTGCACAGCTTTGGTGACCAGGCCCGCCACAACATGCAAAGCTCCAAAACCGACAAAAAGCAGCAGACTTGCTTGCTGATTTTACAGAGAACTGCACACAAGCGCCGACCTAAGTTTGACCTTTCAACGTATGGCAGGTTGGGAGATGTCAACCCAGATCAAGTTAGATAAAAATCTCCATGCAGTTTCTAGTGGGCCTGAGAATAGAGCACGATTAACTGGCAATTGCAGTCCCACTCAGGGAGGCCACCGTGGGTTAATTAAAAAAAAATATGATAACTTCTCTGGAAACAGGACGAGCGAGTTATGGCAGCATTTGATGTGGGGGAAGATTCCCCCTGCTATTTATTGTTCCTACTTATCTGCTGATTTTCAAATTGAACAGCTTCCTTAAAGCTTGTTGATAATTTTGCTCAAGCATTAAACAGAGGAAATTGTGAATTTTATTTAGCTTGTGCAAACACATTTGCCTCCTCACTACACATAACGACCAGTTGAATACTTAGCCCCTAGTCTCAGTACTCATAGAATTATAGAATAGCACAGCACAGAAGGAGGCCATTCGGCCCATCGAGTCTGTGCCGGCTCTTTCAAAGAGCAACCCAGTTAGTCCCACTCCTCCGTTCTTTCCCTGCAAGTATTTACCCAATTCTCTTTTGAAGGCTACTATTGAATCTGCATCCCCCACCCTATGAGGCATGCATTCCAAATCCTAACCACTTGTTGCGTAAAAAGGCTTTCACTCATGTCACCTCTGGTTCTTTTGCCAATCACCTTAAATCTGTCTCCTCTGAGTATCGACTCTTCAGCCATTGGAGACGGTTTACCTGTAAAGTCCTGTCCCTGCAGTACAGACTCACACGAGGTACATGTTGAAGTCAAGGTCACTCAGAACCTGCACCTTTATTACACAGCTCTCGAATACCACACTTGCCTGAGACCTGTCCTTATATACCTGTCTGGGACAGGTATCCAGTGTCTCCTGCAAGTGCACCCCTGGTGGTAAGGTAAGCTTGTGGTTACAGGTCATATCTAGTTACAGTCATGTATAGCATGGTAAGATACGGTTATGTACAGTAGTGTGAGATACATGACATCATCCTCCCCCAAGGTCTTATTGTCTTTATAGGTTCAGTCTCTCAGGTGGTCTACGCTCTCGCGTGGAGCGTCTTAGTTGTGGTTCAGTTGTTTGCCTTGGTGCCTGTTTGTCTTTTGGTGTGATTGCTGGTATCTCGCCTGGGCTGTCTGTTTCATTCAATATGATTGTTGGTGTCTCGCCTGGGCTGTCTATTGGGATTGCCCTTTCCTCAGGTTGTTCCCTCTATCTGTCCACCAGATGTGATGTGAGTTCCACATTGTAGTCTGTTTCTGGTTCAGCAGTGTTGTTGGTAAATCTGCTTTTGACTTGGTCTACATGCCTCCGGCAGGTTTGGCCATTGTCCATTTGTACCACCAGTCGCCTGTTTCCTTCCTTGCCCGTTACTGTCCCTGCAAGCCATTTGGGACCCCTGCCATAGTTTAGCACAAACACTTTGTCCCCTATCTCATTCCATCTCCCCCTCGAATTTGGGTCATGGTAATCAGTTAGCTTATGGCGCTTTGCCTCAATGAGTTCATGCATGTCTGGGAGGATTAATGAGAGTCTTGTCTATAAGGTCCGTTTCATCAATAGTTGCGCGGGGGGACCTCCAGTCAATGAATGCGGATGAGATCTGTATGCCAGCAGCAGTCGCGACAGGCGGCTCTGCAGCGTGGGACCTTTGATTTTGAGCATGCCTTGTTTAATGATCTGCACTGCTCGCTCCGCCTGGCCGTTGGAGGCCGGCTTGAACGGTGCCGTCCTAACGTGGTTTATGCCGTGGTCACTCATAAAACCTTAGAATTCTGCGCTGGTGAAGCACGGATCATTATCACTGACCTATATATCAGGAATGCCATGCGTTGCAAACATGGTTGCGAGGCTCTCCACAGTGGTGGAGGTGGTGCTCGAGTTTAAAATGGTGCATTCGATCCACTTTGAAAATGCATCTACAACTACGAGGAACATTTTGCCCATGAATGGGCCCGCATAGTCTACGTGCACCCCGACCACGGTTTGGTGGGCCAGGGCCAGGGGCTCAGGAGGGCCTCTCTGGGGGCATTACTGAGTTGGGCACAAATGGTGCACCGTCGGACGCAGAGCTCCAAGTCCGCGTCAATACCAGCCCACCAGACGTGGGATCTGGCTATGGCCTTCATGAGAACAATCCCCGGGTGCTCGCGGTGGAGCTCCTGGACAAATGCCTCTCTGCCTCGCAGAGGCATAACTTCTCGACTGCCCCACATCAGGCAGTCTGCTTGTAGTGACAGCTCATGCATGCGCCTATGGAAAGGTTTGATCTCCTCGGGTCAGGCTTCGCGAGCCTCTGCCCAGTCACTAGTTAAAACACATCTTTTGAATAAGGATAACGTGGGGTCGCTGGTCGTCCAGGCTCTGATTTGGCGAGCCGTCATGGGCGAACCTGTGGACTCAAAGGAATTGATTGCCATGACTATCTCACAGCCCTGTTCATCAGACCCTTCCGTGGTCGCCAGGAGTAGCCTGCTAAGCGTGTCGGCACAGTTGTCTGTGCCGACGCGCCTTATGGTGAAATCGTAAGAGGCCAACATAAGTGCCCACCGTTGAATGCGCGGCGAGGCGTTGGCGTTTATTGCCTTGTTCTCAGATCGCAGGGACGTGAGGGGCTTGTGGTCGGTTTCTAACGCGAACTTGGCCCCGAAAAGGTATTGGTGCATCTTTTTGACACTGTACACGCACGCGGGCGCCTCCTTCTCCACCATTCCGTACCCGCGCTCCGCCCGCGAAAGTGACCTGGAGGCATAAGCTATGGCTTGCAATTTACCCGCACTATTGACATGTTGTAAAACGCACCCGACCCTGTACACTGACGTATCACATGTAAGAACTAGCTTTTTACCTGGATCAAAGAAAGTCAAAACACTGTTGGAATACAGAAGGTTACGTGCCTTATTGAAGGCGCGTTCCTGGGCGTCCCCCCAAAACTAATCGCACCCCTTTCTGAGTAGCATGTGGAGAGGCTCCAGCAGCATGCTTAAGTTCTGCATAAAGTTCCCAAAGTAATTGAGTAGTCCGAGAAAGGCGTGCAGTTCTGAGACATTCCGGGGCCTGGGTGCCAGGCGAATTGCTTCGGTTTTCGACTCTGTTGGGTGGTCTCCATCAACGGCAATCCTTCTGCCCAAAAATTCAACCTCGGGCACGAGAAACTCTTAGGCCTACCCGATCCAACCGCTTTAGTACTTCATCCAAATTGCGGAGTTTGGAGTCGGTGTCCCTGCCCGTGATAAGTATGCCGTCTTGAAATACAACCATCCCCGGGATGGACTTGAGCAGACTCTCCATGTTGCGCTGGAATATAGCAGCTGCCGACCTGATGCCGAATGGGCATCGATTGTACATGAAAAGGCCACGATGTGTGTTGATGGTGGTGAGTAGCTTAGACTCTTCGGTCAGTTCTTGCGTCATATACGCAGATGTGAGATCGAGTTTCGAGAAAAGTTTTCCTCCAGCCAATGTGGCAAATAAGTCCTCCGCTCTGGGCAGCGGGTATTGGTCCTGTAGGGAGACTCTGTTTATGGTAGATTTGTAGTCCCCACAGATTCATATGGATCCATCAGCCTTCATGACTGGGATGAAGGGACTTGCCCGGTCGCTGAATTCTACGGGTGAGATAATGCCTTCCCGCAGAAGCCTGTCCAGTTCATGTTCAATCTTTTCCCTCATCACATAGGGCACAGCTCTAGCCTTGTGATGGACCAGTCTAGCATCCTGTGTAATGTAGATTTTGACTTTAGCCCCTTTGAAGGTGCCCATACCTGGCTGAAAGAGATGTTCAAATCGACTTAGAACTGTTGAGCAGGCGGTCCGTTCCTCTGACGACATGGCGTGAACATCATCCCATTTCCAGTTTAGTTTTGCCAGCCAGCTTCTCCCCAGCAGTGCTGGGAGATCTCTGGGGACAATCCACAGGGGAAGTTGGTTCACTGTCCCTTTGTGTGTGACTGAGAGCATGGCGCTGCCAAGGACTGGGATGAATACTTTGGTATAGGTCCTTATTTTGGTGTTGATCCTTGTGAGCTTTGGTCTGTCTCTTTTGTGTGGCCACAGCTGTTCAAATTGTTGAGCGCTCATGAGAGATTGACTCGTTCCCGTATTCAGCTCCATGTTGATGGGTATCTCGTTGAGTAGGACCCTCATCATTATTGGAGGCGTCTTGTTGTAAGAGCAGTAGCCATTGATCATGTTGACCCGCTGTACCTCGGTGTCCCGGGTACTGTTCCCACCGTCTACTGGTTCGCTTTCCGACCCTTCCAATTCGTATACCAGCCGGGCTGCTGTTTTTCTGCACATGTGGGCCAGATGCCCTGTATAGTCGCAGTTTCTGCAAACAGCATGCTGAAATCATATCCCCTTGATGAGTGCCTTACCCCCACATCTCCAGCACAGACCGCTTCCATTGTTTCCAAAGAATGAGCTGCATCTGGCTGATCTCTCTTGAGCTTCTCTCAGTTTGCAGTTGATTGCTCGCATTGTGGGTTGATGAGGTGTGAACAGCCGATCATGTGGCCCTTGATGGCTTCTGGCGCCACTGCCTGCTGTTGAGGACCTGCTCCCCTGCCTTTGTCTGTGTGTGGGGGTAGCGGCTTGTTTCACGCTGTGAACTTCTTGTTCCGATGTTTCGTTAGTTGTCGTACCCGCAGTGTAGATCAACCTCGTTTCTTCTTCTCCTGCCAAGAATGTCTGTGCAACCAGTGATGCTGCATCTAGGGTCAAGTTCTTGGTCTCTATGAGCTTTCAGAATATGCCTGCGTGGCCTATTCCCTCAATAAAAAAGTCTCTCAGTACTTCTCTCCTTAGTTCATCGGAGAACTCACATAAACTAGCCAACCTCCGAAGTTCCGCCACAAAGTCGGGAATGCTCTGGCCCACACAGCGTCTGTAGTTGTAGAACCTGTGTCTGGACATGTGAAGGCTGCTCGCTGGCTTCAGGTGGTCTCTTATCAGTGTGCTCAACTCTTCAAACGACTTGCTTGCTGGTTTCTCGGGTGCCAGCAAGTTCTTCATTAAGGCGTATGTTTTCGAGCCACAGCTGGTCAAGAGATGAGCTTTTCTCTTGTCTGCCTTATCGTCGCCTAACCAGTCTTTGCTGGAGCCTTTCTATAAAGTCCTCTCAGTTATCTCCATCATTGTATTTTTCATCTTAGCCGTTGGTCGCCATTCTGTGGGTTCTGTAATCCCGTAACTCGTCGCCACTGTAAAATCCTGTCCCTGCAGTACAGACTCACACGAGGCACATGCTGAAGTCAAGGTCACTCAGGACCTGCACCTTTATTACACAGCTCTCTAATGCCACACTTGCCTGAGACCTGTCCTTATATACCTGTCTGGGACAGGTATCCAGTGTCTCCTGCAAGTGCATCCCTGGTGGTAAGGTAAGCTCGTGGTTACAGGTCATCTCTAGTTACAGTCATGTATAGCATGGTAAGATGCAGTTATGTACAGTAGTGTGAGATACATGACATTATCTTTATCTATTCTATATAAACTCTTCATGATTTTAAATACCTCGATCAAATTTCCTCTTAGCCTTCTCTGCTCCCAGCTTCTCCAGTCTATCCATGTAACTGAAGTCCCTCATCCCTTAAACCATTCCAGTAAACCTCTTCTATACTCGTTCCAAAGCAAAGTGAAGAAATCTTGCCCCAACCTCTGTCAGAGGTAATGCATTTTTTTCTCCTCAGATACTAATTATACCATAATCGAAGGACGTGTGGGAGTGTGTGCCAAATGTCTCATGAACTCTGTGCGAGATGATGGAATCGTTGTAGTGTTGAAACTTGTGTTAGTTATGTCTGTCTCTTAGGTCCAGTTCGCATTGTCATTGCTGTGGGCACCTCACAGCAACAATTACATGCATTGATCTAACTTCAAATTGCAAGAGATTTGCTCCAGTCACTGTCTTGAACTTACTCTGAACTTACCTTCGAAGCTATTTTAGAGGAGATATTAACCCAGTTGAAATAAATGGATTCGTTCCTCCTCTAGAACCGAAAAGAGTTTCAGTTAAGAATGTTATGATGATTATTTGTTCTTGGGTTGTGGGTGGCAGTGGTAAGGCTGCATTTATTGCCCATGCAGCTGTCTTATGAAGGTGGTGGTGGGATTTGTACTTACATAGCCATTGTTTTGTAACTGAGTGGCTGGCTGGACCATTACTGAGGGCCTTGAGAGTCAACCACGTAGGGTGGTACTGGAGTCACGTGTAGACCAGATCAGGTATCACTAGCAAGTTCCCTTCCCTGAAGGGTGTCGGTGAACCATTTTTTTTTGACAATCTGACAGCTTTCTTGGTGAGTTTTTTCTACCTGGTGCTAGCCCACAAAGTGCCAAATTTCACAACATGCCATGGTTGCTAATGTCAGCCGTGGCTCAGTGGGTAGCACTGATGTCTCTGAGTCAGAAAGTTGTGTGTTCAATCCCTCCCCAAAGACTTGAACACGCAGGGTCATAATTTGCGGGTGCCTACAAGGTGCGGGTTCAGGCATGCACCAAAACCTGGAACTTGCGATCTGTCAAGAATTCTCTTGACAGGTCAGGCACATCCCTGGGAAAAGGGCCTCTGCGGACGGTGTGTTGGGCTATTAAGACCACAAATTCAGCCCCATAATCCAGGCTGATATTTCAGTGCACTACTGAGGGAGCGCTGCACTGTCAGAGGGGCAGTACTGAAAGAGGGCTGCACTGTCGGAGGGACAGTGCTGAGGGAGGGCTGCACTGTTGGAGGGACAGTGCTGAGGGAGCGCTGCACTGTTGGAGGGGCAGTACTGAGGGAGGGCTGCACTGTCAGAGGGACAGTGCTGAGGGAGGGCTGCACTGTCAGAGGGACAGTGCTGAGGGAGCGCTGCACCGTCAGAGGGGCAGTACTGAAAGAGGGCTGCACTGTCAGAGGGACAGTGCTGAGGGAGGGCTGCACTGTCAGAGGGACAGTGCTGAGGGAGGGCTGCACTGTCGGAGGTGACGCTTTCAGATGAGATCTTAAACGAAGCCCTGCTTGCCTTTCAGGTGGATGTAAAAGATCCCATGTCACTATTCGAAGACTAACAGTGGAGTTCTCCCTGGTGTCCTGGCCAATATTTATTCCTAAACCAACATCACTAAAACAGATTAACTGGTCATTATCTCACGGTGTACAATTTGGCTGCTGCGATTCCCTGTATTACAATAGTGACCACACTTCCAAAAGTATTTCATTGGCTGTGAAGCGTGTTGGGATGTCTTGAACTCATCAAAGGTGCTATACATAATTTATTTTTCATTCTAGTACCAGTACCACAGCCAGTACACTACGAAGCATGCTAAGTGGTTATATGCTAATATCCACCCCGTCTTTCGGATGAGACGTTAAACCAAGGCCCTCTCAAGTGGACATAAAAGAACCCATGGCACTATTTCGAAGAAAAGCAGGGGAGTTTTCCCTGGTGTTCTGACTAATATTTATCCCTCAATCAACATAACAACAACAGATTGTCTGGTCATTATCACAAAACTGTTTATGGGAGCTTGTTGTGCGCAAGTTGGCTGCCACATTTCCCACATTACATCAGTAACTCTTTGGGCTGGATTTGAAGCGTTTCTGTTTTCGGGGCAGAAATGGAGGCGGGGCGTGAAAGTTAGCGGCCGGGAATAGTTTGCGCTTAGGTAAGAAAGTTTGGGCATCTGGGCCCAGCGTCAGGGGGTGCAGCGCGAAGGGAGGCGTTGGACAACTTTTTGTGGCGCAAGGATGGGAACTCGCGAACTAAAGTGTCGGGCCGTGTGCGCTCCGAGGGAGGCCTGGGGGAGGGGGGGAGGCATTGGGAAACCTTAAAAAAACCCACAAAAACATTCCCAAAACATTGCCCAATCCAGCTCACCACAGGTCGCTGAAACAATTAAAAGAACAAACACTCGCACTTACCCCTGGAGCACTTTACCGTCCTCTGTGCCGCCGGCTGTGCTGGACCGCCCCGATTTCCCAGGCGGCCATTGTGGCCGCGCTTCTGGGTGGATGGATCGGGCAAAAGTCCAAACTACTGCCGGTGTCACAACCAGAGGCGTTGCACACTCGGTGCTGCTCAGCGCCGCCACAAAGCTGGACCGGAGGATCGCGGCGGGCCGCAGGAGGCCTCAACACCGCCTTTCACGCCGCTCCGGGGCGCGACCCGGAGCGCAACGCACCGGAAAATCCAGCCCCAAGAGTGTAGTAAGATCGTAAGCACATTGAAAATTTTAATAGAAACGATTCGAGGAAATTTCCACAAACACATGTACAATGTTGTTCCACATTGTGAGCAATTCCTCCCCAGTCATGGCAAATGGGGTGTTACTGAAATAAAATGTTTTTTTGAGTTAAACTGAAGGATTTTCAATATTTCTCAGGAAAACATCTGAAGTGTTTGTGGATGTTGGTGAACTTTGAAAGCTCTATTGTAATAAAACCTGTGGCGCCGTGATAGTTAAAAGCATTGCCTCCCATGCAAGAATTTATTTTTTATTTTGTTTAAAACCAGGCAGACATATAATAAATAGAAATGACAGAGTCCGCCCCAGGAATGTTAACTTTTATTTCACTTGTGAAAAGATTGGGGTGATTTGCTCAGCACACTGTTTTGCATGGAAATTCCTTTGCTCACTGTGCTTTGTATCCCTCCTTCCTCACCCGATGTCAGCTGTGGCTCAGTGGGTAGCACTCTTGTCTTTGGTTCAAAATGTTGTGGGTTCAAGTCCCACTCCAGAAAGTTAAACATAAAAGTTCTAAGTTGATTCTCCAGTGCAGTGGTGAGTGCTGCACTGTCGGAGGTGCTGTTTTTTGGATGAGATGTTAAACCGAGGCCCCGTTTGCTCTCTCAAGTCGACGTAAAAAATCCCATGGCACTATTTACAAGAAGAGTATAGGAGTTATCCCCGGTGTCCTGACCAATATTTATCACTCAACCCACATAACAAAAAAGAAACAGATAACCTGGTCATTATCACATTGCTGTTTGTGGGAGCTTGCTGTGTGCAATTTGGCTGCTGCGTTTCCCACATTACAACAGTGACTACATTCCAAAAGTACTTCATTGGCTGTAAAGTGCTTTGAGATGTCCGGTGGTCGTGAATGGTGTTGCATAAATCCAAGTCTTTCTTTTGCACTCTTTAAACAGTTCGCACTACCAACTGAAGGGACTGTCCTGCCTGAAAAAGCAATTGTGGAGATTATTGCAGTCCTCCTAATTTTATGCTCCTGTTTTATTACTTTTTTTCAATTGAAATGCTTGTCATCCTTTCGTCTGGCCTGCGGCCTTCTATGGTGACACTTTGGGTGAGGAATTCCGATTGGGCCGGGAGTGGATTCCCCGCACGGGGACCTGAGAATGGGATGGGATTCAATCCTGCCGGGATTCCATTCTGCCATTTCCTGGTGGTGGGGGGTGGGGGGCGAGAGGGGGGAGGGAGGTGGGTCAAGGGGGAGTGTCTGGAGGAGTTTGTGGGCTACCCCAGGAACCCCACCCAGCTACCTCTCTGTAAGCCCAGCAGAACTCTGACTCACATCCTGCTGAGATGTCACAAAAGGCCCAAACATCCTGCATCGAGAGGTGATTGATCTCAAGAAAGGACCAATTAGCCTAGACAATGGCCCCATTGGCTCCTAATGAAGGCTCTCCTCCCTTTATTCCCGTTGGCCTTCCCCGGACCTCGCCTCCATCCTAAGAGTGGTACAACGCCGCACTGAATTTTCTGGCAGCTCAGTGGGATGGGCCCTGCTGATGTACCCCTACAGGGGCGATTTGCCCATCCTATGTGCGTTAATGACTCCGCCCCTGTAATTTGGGACAGGGTCCTGGCGCGGACTGAAGGTGCAGCCTTACTGAATCCTCAGGGCCTCAGTCTCTTCATTTCATTGCTCCACTCTCTGTCACGTCCAACCTTAAGGTCGCTGTTCAAACCCAGGTGCTTGTAACTTTCTAGCTTCAGGTCAGGAACAAGGATCAAGTCTTTCATTTTTATTTTGTTGACATTTTGGCGCATGACATCCGGCCTGTTACACATTCTCAAACCTTTTACACAGATAGATGTAGGGAATCAATCCAGTTTTGTGAGTGGAAAAGTGATGAGGTTAAAAAAAAATTCCAATGGTTTTCAGGAAAAAAAATCTGTCCGACTGGATACTGAGGCCTCTGAGGATCCAGTAAGGATACACCTTCAGTCCGCGCCAGGACCCTGTCCCAACTGGGCATTACAGATGGCAGCACAAGTAAAACCATAAAATGGTCAATTTAATCCTTGGTTTTATAGCTAGAGGTATAGGTATCATTTTAACTTAGGACAATGGTGTAATATGGCGCTATCGAACTGGCTGCCTTTATACGACAAATACGTTTGACCTTTCCATTGAAAATCGAGGAGAAATATCGGGCGGGACCAATAATGGGCACCAAATTTGACATAGCACCCATTTGACAACATTGCTTAAAGTTCAAATAACCCCCATAGAATGCAAAAATAAGAAGGTAATGTTGAACTTGGATAAGACCTTAGTTAGACTGCAGTAGGAATATTGGGGTAGAGTTTCATAAGAACATAAGAATTAGGTGCAGGAGTAGGCCATATGGCCCCTCGAGCCTGCTCCGCCATTCAATAAGATCATGGCAGATCTTCGACCTCAACTCCACTTTCCCACCCAATCTCCATATGCCTTGATTCCCTTAGAGTCCAAAAATCTATCTTTCTCAGCCTTGAATATATTCAATGACTCAGCTTCCATAACCCTTTGGGGTAGAGAATTCCAAAGATTCACAACCCTCAGAGTGAAGAAATTCCTCCTCATTTCAGTCTTAAATGGCCGACCCCTTATCCTCAGACTATACCCCCCTAGTTCTGGACCCTCCAGCCAGGGGGAAACAACCTCTCAGCATCTACCCTGTCAATCCCCCTCAGAATCTTATATGTTTCAATGAGATCAACTTCTCATTCTTCTAACCTCCAGAGAGGTTCGGCCCAAACTATTCAATCTCTCCTCATAGGGCAATCTGCTCATCCCAGGGATCAATCGAGTGAACCTTCGTTGCACCGCCTCTAAGACATGTATGTCTCTTCCCCGGTAAGGAGACCAAAACTGTTCATAGTACTCCAGGTGCGGCCTCATCAAAGCCCTGTGCAATTGTAGTAAGATTTCCTTACTCATGTACTCAAACCCCCTTGCAATAAAGGCCAACATGCCATTTACCAATCTAATTGTTTGCTGTGCCTGCATGCTAACTTTTTGTGTTTGCTATACGAGGACACTTACATCGCTGGGTTGCACTTGTATTTCCAGCGCAATTTGCCCCAAATCAACCAAACCAGCACAAAAGATCGAGAAATTTCAAGTGCAAGTTATGTTCAGCGCAACTCGAGTTTCTGCGATCGTTCGCACTGGTTTAAAAAAACATTGCACTGTAAACCGGCCCCGCCCACAAAACTGGCCATGCCTCCATTCCTATTCATCGCCATGGCGAGTCTCTGCTAATTGTGCTCGTTTGCGGGCCATCAAGGAGGCTCTTAAAATGAGCGCAAGGGCACTAATAGGCACATTTTAAAAGCTTTTAAACATTAACAAAATATTAAGTTTACTAAGAAACTGACTGCTATACATCAATAAAACTAGTAAATGGTTCTGCTTATTTATGTTAATGTCATTTTGAATGATTTAAAATTGGGTTACACCCATGTTAAAAATGTTTATTTTTTGTGATAAACCCATTTTCAGGTGTATTAATAAAACTATTCCCGAATGCACTGGTTTATGGAAAATCTTACTGTTAGTGATTATGCAAATGAGTTTGAGAGGAATCTTGAACCATAAAACCAAGTTGGAAAATAGCACAATTCTGAGTGCAATTTGTGCCCGGATTGCCAATTGCGCCCAAACAAGAAACTCAACCCCAGTGCATATACTTTTGAGGGGGCCCCGTTATAAGAAGAATATAAAAGCAATGGGAAAGATGCAATGTAGATGCACTAGGATGTTACCAGGGATGAAAAGTTATAGTAATGAAGTGGGACTTGAGAAGATTTGCAAGGATGATACCAGAAATGCGAGGGTATACCTATCAGGAAAGGATGAACAGGCTGGGTCTCTTTTCTCTTGACAAGAGAAGGCTGAGGGGTGACCTAATAGAGGTCTTTAAAATTATGAAAGGTTTTGATAGAGTGGATACAGAGAGAATGTTTCCACTTGTGGGGAAGAGCATAACTAGAGGCCATCAATATAAGATAGTCACCAAGAAATCCAATAGGGAATTCAGAACAAAATTCTTTAGCCAGAGAGTGGTGAGAATGTGGAACTCGCTACCACAGGGAGAGGTTGAAGCAAATAGTATCGATGCATTTAAGGGGAGGCGAGAAAGGCATATGAGGGAGAAGGGAATAGAGGGTTATGCTGATAGAGTTACATGAGGAAAGACAGGAGGAGGCTCGAGTGGAGCATAAACGCCGGCATGGACTGGTTGGGCCGAATGGCCTGTTTCTGTGATGTATATCCTGTGTAATCTTCTGTAAAAGTCAGCACTTTCTTTTCATTAAACTGAGAGGTTTAAGGAGTAAACCAATAGAGTTCTTCAAGACTACGAAGAGTTCTGCTAAAGAAAATATGATAGATTGTTTCCACTAGTTGAGAAAGCTGGTAATGAGAGGACACAAATTTAAGATAATTAAAAACAAAAAGAATTGCAGGGGAGGTTTGAAAAACATTCTTTGCAATGAGGGTGGGTCAAATGTGGGATTTTGTTTTAGCACAAACTATTATTGAAGCAGAATCCATCAATTCTTTTAAAAGGGAATTAGAGGGTTGTTTGAAAAGGAGCGATATTAAAGGGTTGGGAGAGCGAGCAATCAAGTGGAATTATACTAAGTGCTACATGTGGCGATAAACACCAGTGCAGAATTGATGAGTTGAATGACCTCCTTCTGTGCTGTAACATTGTAGAATTCTAAAATACTGGAAATGAAACATTGACCAGTTCAAAATAACTTCTCTTACATGCTGCACAGATGATAGATCAAGAAACAGGCAGATGACAAGAACGTTTTCAACTGCGACGCTCAAAGCATTTGATACACAGTTTACATAATTAGAAGATCTATTGCCAGGCACAAGCAACCCAGTGTCAGCCATCCTTGTGCTCAGTGCATTGCTGCCAATGAAGATCAATAATTTTTCTAAAGTTGCAAGAACGGCAATAATTTATATTCAAAGGCCAGGTGAAAAATTGAATTCAATAAAGGAAGTCTCATTAAAGGGATGTCAGATGTTATCATAGGAAAAAGTAAATTGACCTGATAAAAGCTTATTCGACCTTGTGAAACAAGGACATTATCCAAAATCTGGCTCCACCAATTGTGGTAAATCCCTCAATAGTTAATGAAATCACATCTAGTATTTTACACATACCTTTAGCCAAGCTACTCCAGTACAGCTACAATACTGGCATCTACCCAACAATGTGGAAAACTGCCCAGGTATGTCCTATCCATAAAAATCCAATCCGGCCAATTACCGCCCCATCGGTCTACTCTCAATCATCAGCAAAGTGATGGAAGGTGTTGTCGACAGTGCTATTAAGCAGCACTTACTCACCAATAACTTGCTCACCGATGCTCAGTTTCTGTTCCGCCAGGACTATTCGGCTCCAGACGTCATTACAGGCTTGGTCCAAACATGGACAAAGGAGCTGAATTCCAGAGGTGAGGTGAGAGTGACTGCCCTTAACATCAAGGCAGCAGTTGGCCGAGTATGGCATCAAGGAGCCCTAGTAAAATAGAAGTCAATGGGAATTAGGGGGAAATCTCTCCACTGGCTGGAGTCATACTTAGCACAAAGGAAGGTGGTTGTGGTTGTTGGAGGTCAATCATCACAGCCCCAGGACATCACTGCAGGAGTTCCTGAGACAGTGCCCTAGGGCCAACCATCTTCAACTGCATTATCAATGACCTTCCCTCCATCATATGGTCAGAAGTGGTGCAGTTCACTGATGACTGCAGTGTTCAGTTTCATTCGCAACTCCTCAGATAATGAAGCAGTCCATGCCCACATGCAGCAAGACCTGGACAACATTCAGGCTTGGGCTGATAAGTGGCAAGTAACATTCGTGACACACAAGTGCCAGGCAATAACTATCTCCAACAAGAGATTGTCTAACCACTGCCCTTTGACATTCAACGGCATTACCATCGCCGAATCCCCCACCATCAACATCCTGGGGGTCACCATTGACCAGAAACTTCTACAAGAGCAGGTCAGAGGCTGGGTACTCTGTGGCGAGTGTCTCACCTCTTGACTCCCCAAAGCCTTTCCACCATCTACAAGGCATGAGTCAGGAGTATGATTGAATACTCTCCACTTGCCTGGATGAGTGCAGCTCCAACAACACACAAGAAGCTCAACACCATCGAGGACAAAGCAACCCACTTGATTGACACCCCATCCACCACCTTAAACATGCACTCCCTCCACCACCGGCGCACAGTGGCTGCAGTGTGTACCATCTACAAGATGCACTGCAGCAACTCGCCAAGGCTTCTTCAGCAGCACCTCCCAAACCCACGACCTCTACCGCCTAGAAGGATAAGGGCAGCAGGTACATGGGAACGCCATCACCTCCACGTTCCACTCTTAATTACACAAAATCCTGACTTAGAAATATATCGCCTTCATCATCGCTCGGTCAAAAGCCTGGAACTCCCTGCCTAACAGCACTGTGGGAGCATCTTCACCACACGGACTGCAGCGGTTGAAGAAGGTAGCTCACCACCACCTTCTCAAGGTTTAATTAGGAATGGGCAATAAATGCTGGCCTTGCCAGCGATGCCCACATCCCAGAACGAATAAAAAGAAAATGATCCTCATTCACCCACTTTACCCACTAGCCTAAACATTCACTCCCTCCACCACCGGCGCACAGGTCGGAGCTGCAGTGTGCCCCCCCCCCCACCCCCGGCCCCGACCTGTGAGAAAACAGCATCAGCAGGCAGGGTATAAGTGGGAGAGCCAGCCACTGCAGGGAGCGACACGAGCTGACCCAGGAGTGTGACCACTTCTAGAAGGGTCACTGGAGTCCAGGCAGCCCAGTGGAGTGGCATCCGAGCCCAGCGGGGGGCTGAGATCCGGGCCCAGCGGGGGGCTGAGAGTTGAACCCAGTGAGGGGCTGAGAGTCGAGCACAGTGAGGGGCTGAGAGTCGAGCCCAGTGGGGGGCTGAGATCTGGGCCCAGCGGGGGGCTGAGATCCGGGCCCCCCAGTGAGGGGCTGAGAGTCGAGCCCAGTGGGGGGCTGAGATCTGGGCCCAGCGGGGGGCTGAGATCTGGGCCCAGCGGGGGGCTGAGATCCGGGCCCAGCGGGGGGCTGAGATCTGGGCCCAGCGGGGGGGGGCGATGTTCGATCCCAGTGGGGGGTGGAGGTTGAGCCCAGCGAGGAACGGCATCCAATCCCAGCGAGGGGCGGCGCAGTATTTAATATTGGTGGGGTCATGGCCCAGGAACGGCACAGCATTTAAAAGCAGCGTGGTTGGGGCTAATGGGAGGTGCAACAGAAACAGGACATTTGGCCCAAAAGGTCCATGCCGGTGTTTCTGCTCCACACGAGCCTCCTCCCACCCTTCCTCCACTAACCCCATCAACATTTCCTTTTATACCATTCTCCCTCATGTGCTTATCTAGCTTATTCTATGCTGTTCACCTCAACTACGCCTTGTGGCAGCGAGTTCCACTTTCTAGCCAGTCTCTGGGTTGCTCCTCAATTCCTTATTAGGAATCTGAATATTCTCATGATGCATGAGATGAGTACTCTCACTTGCTTCTTTCATCATCTCAGAAGATGTCAAGACTCCACTAGGCTCTGTCCATGTGTCTGGCTGTGCCTGAGATCATGTTGTGCAGAAACAAAGCCGCATCTCACTGTTCCATGGGGCTTTGAACTGGTGCACAGTGGAGCTCCTTAGAGTGTGCCAAGAGGAGGGCTTTGCGATTCTTGTACGAGTTAGCAAATGACATCTTAAGCCCTAGAAATATCACTGAGAGACTGTCTTTCTGCACTCCAATTAATCACAAACAGAAACATTTGTAATCTTCTTGTGGTTTACCACATATGCCAATAATTTAATTATTAGCTTTGTTTTCTCCACAGTGGCTTATTCCTGTGGTGTGCATTACTTCCAGAATTTGCTCCTGTTCGTTTGTGAAATCACTTTGTTCTTTCATTTACAAAATGTGAATCTGGTCTCGGCCTGAGGTAATTATTGGCTGTTTACTGACAGATATTGACAGGTCCACGGGAAGTTATATAGGAAGTTGTAGACCCGAGTCAGAAAATGTCTCTATGCACTCCAAGTATGCCTGCAATATGTTATTAAATTCAATCGATATTTAAAGAATAAACATATCTTTCTGTTATGTATTCATAACCAAATTTAATCAGCCATGCCTCCGTGGGCAGCACCCGCGCCTCGGAGTCAGAAGGTTGTGGGTTCAAGTCCCACTCCAGGGATTTGAACACATAACTCTAGGCTGACACTCCAGTGCAGTGCCGAGGGAGTGCTGCACTGTTGGAAGTGCCGTCTTACGGATGAGACGTTAAACTAAGGCCCCGTCTGTTCTCTCAAGTGGACATAAAAATCCCATGGCACTATTTCGAAGAAGAGCAGGGGAGTTATCCCTGGTGTCTTGGTCAATATTTATCCCTCAATCAACATAACAAAAAAACAGATTATCTGGTCATTATCACATTGCTGTTTGTGGGAGCTTGCAGTGTGCAAATTGGCTGCCGCATTTCCCACATTACAACAGTGACTACACTCCAAAAAGTACTTAATTGGCTGTAAAGTGCTTTGAGACGTTCAGTGGCCGAGAAAGTCGCTATATAAATCCAAGTCTTTCTTTCTTTCCTTATACGTTGCTTAAAATCTTTCTCTAAATCTTGAACTTTCCTTCCCCCATTGCACCCCCTCATATGTCCTGCAGATCTCCCTCCCCCACATCTTCATTGCTCTCCCTCCCCATCCCCTCCAATCTCTCTCCCGCACACCCTCAGATTCCCTCCAGCTCCTCCCCCTCCCCCACACCCTCGTCCCCTTGGTTAGAAATCACTCTTGTCATATTCGCATGTGAACACAAGCATTTCCTTCTTTTTGTTAAACGTGTTTGTTTTTCTCTCTATCCGTGTACTCCTCCATTTTTGGGGTCTTTTCCGTTTTATTTTTGATAGATTAGTTCTCACTTGCTGCGCCATACCTTTTCCATCTTTCAGTTTGAACCTACTCATAATTTGGAACTTGGTCTCCAGGCCTGTCTTGCAGCTGATTCTTGTCCCTGTTCAGCCACCAGGAAAGAGGAAAACAGGGCTGAGGTGGGTGACATTCTCTGTTTCTGCCCCCCAGTCCCCCCCCACCCCAAGTCCCCTCCTGAAGGCACTGACACGCTAAGGTACAGTCGCGTGAGACTCCTCTACCTTGCTCAGGTGGCCATTTTTTCTTCATAGCGAGCACTTGGAAGGTTTTTTGACCATCTGTAATGTATTTACTTCATGGGTTCTTTGCTTAAGAATTCACAGGAACACATTGCTATTAAGAACTAGTTGGTTTATTCGCAAAGGTTCAACAATCACATTACACATTACCAGTTCATCCACCAGGCTCTCAACCACCTGCCTCTTCGTGGATCCCCTGAACCCAACTGGCTGGGGTTTTATTGAGTCTTGTGAACATCGCATGACTGTCTAAGCCACTCACAACTCAACAGCTCTACAAACCATCATATCCAAGCCTGTTCCTGCCATCAGCTGATGCCCACATGTAACCTCTTTCATAGAATTAGGAGAGCTGACTGTCTTTGTCATTCCCTATGCATGGACGATAAGGCAAATTGTAACATTCCATTCTTTATCTTGGCTGAGATCATCTCGAACACCATATATCAAGTATTTAACCTCGGGCATTTCTGTCCTCTTTAGCTATATAGCAATCCATTACGAGCAGCGGAAGGTTTGTTCCCCAGGCAACAAACGCATGAACCAACCCCTCTAGCTGAAGACAAAACTTACACCTCATTCCAGTCTCCTGAAATCCTTTCATGCACTCCAGTCTTTAAAAAAAATAAGAACAATTGGTATGTGATTTCTTGTGGGAGGATCCATTTGCATGTGCTCAATTTGTTCGTTCAGAAAACATAAAAAAAAAAAATTGGCTGTTTCGGTGGCCTCGTGGGACAAGCCAGCCAAAGTTTCTGATTCAAGAAACAGACCAGGCAGCTTTCAAGCAAAGTGTGGATACTGAGGAGCCTCTTAAAATGTGGGGAGTAAATAAATAAAGCAAGACTTGAATTTATATAGCGCCTTTCATGACCTCAGGACATCCCAAAGCACTTTACAGCCAATGAAATACTTTTGAAGTGTAGTCACTGCTGTCTGTAAGAATCGCGCAGGCTTGAAATGGGACCAACTGTTGAATTCAGTGCCAAGCAAGCAAGGTGCAACAAACAGCAATCTGATAAGGGCTGAGGGATAAATATTGGCCAGGACACCAGGGAGAACACCGCTCCTCTTCCTCAAAATAATGCCACCTGAGAGTGCAGACAGGGCCTTGGTTTGACGTCTCATCCAAAAGACGGCACCTTCGACAGGGCAGCACTCCCTCAGCGCTGCACTGGAGTGTCAGCTGTGATTTTTCTGCTTAAGTCTCTGGAGTGGGACACGAACCCACAACCTTTTGACTCAGAGGCGAGAGTGCTACCCACTAATCCGCAGCTGCCACCATAGCTTTAAAAGCCAAGTGCTGCCATCGTATGTGTCTAACAATGCTGCACTTGAAATGGGACCCACTGTTGAGAAATAATCAGCAATGGGATAATCTTCTGCGGAGGCCAGGAGACAGAATGACGTCTCGTGGATCAGGCAAGATAATCCTCAGCTTCACTAACCAGCCTTGTCTTCACTTTAAAGACTGTTGGCTGTAATGTTCCAGCCTGTGTTGAATTACAGTGAATGGTTCTGATTTTTACATATCGTGCAGAAGAACTCTGTACCAAGCAAGCAGGCCCCTAGCTGCCCTCCTGATTTGGAACATACAGGACTCGACAGTTTGCTTAGTGGATGGCACACCCTGCTACTGGACAGAGCAATCACTGACTAAAGTGAAAAGGGAGTTCTCCAAAATTGGGAGTAGCCTTAACAGTGTTCCAAAAGGCCGCCTCCACTGAATCAGAGGTTAGGGAAACTGGCTTGCTGTCATTTTCGGATTGTGCTGCTACTGAGAGAGATAGCACATACGTAGGAAGCAACAAGCTTGTCTGTCATGTTAAATCTAAATTTGAGACCAAATCTAATTAGAGTTATCATTCGGTGTCTGTCAGACATTTTTTTTTTGTGTCTGAGAGAATGGAGTCCCTGGCTGTCTGATAACGTAATAAATATCTTGGAAAATATAATTTTTTGTTCTGCCGCATCTTTCTGGAGAATCAGTGGTAACGTCTGCCGCAAAAACAGAAAATGCTGGAGGTGCACGACAGGTCAGTCAGCACCTGTAGGGAAAAGGTTGAGGAATATTTTGGACGTAACCCATTGGCCAGATCTGTAAGCTTTGCATTTGTACAACAACAACTTGTATTTACATAGCGCCTTTAACGTAGTAAAACATCCCAAGGCGCTTCACAGGAGTGTTAAAAGACGCACAAAAAAAAAATCATTTGACACCGAGCCACATAAGAAGAAATTAGGGCAGGTGACCAAAAGCTTGGTCAAAGAGGTGGGTTTTAAGGAGCGTCTTGAAGGAGGAAAGAGAGGTAGAGAGGTGGAGAGGTTTAGGGAGAGAGTTCCAGAGCTTGGGGCTATGGCAGCTGAAGGCACGGCCACCAATGGTTGAACGATTATAATCAGGGATGCTCAGGAGGGCAGAATTTGAGGAGCGCAGACATCTCCGGTGGTTGTACAAGAATGATATGACTCCAGGAATAGAGTGTTTATTAAATAAGCTTGAGCTACGATGACTTCAGTGGCGAAGCATGAGTTGGGTGTGTTACAAATAATGGTATTTTGGTGGAACAGTTCTTTCATTTTCTTCTTTGCCAAAAGCAGAGCTCATTGAAGCTGAGAAATGATGGTGTACAGTACACAGGAACGCTGATAAAGGTTTGTGTGTTGGGACAACTGAAGATATGTTTTGTTCCGCAGCTATTATGTGGAGTTCACTCTGTTCACTGGAGGCCCTTATCAGTTCTCTTGGCATTCTTCCAGAAATGCTTAACTGTGAATCAGGCCGAGCCTGGAGTCCCGAGAGAGGGAGGCTTAGCTCCAGGTCAGCCTGGCATTCTTTCCACAGTTGTCTAATCAGAAGGGAGGGACAGTTTAGTCTAAGACTGCTAAGCAGATTAAAATGTGACTGGACGGAGATAAATAACTGAAAGAACAAGTAGTCAAAATACCATTAACATTTGCTGTACTTCAATGCAACATAAGAGCCAAGCGTAATGATACCAGTAAGATTAACTTCAAACATAAATGCATTTCAGCATGAGTGTTGTGACCCATTAAGTACTCAGTGTGTATGACACTTAGAAACACAACACATTCTCTATCTAACCTTGGTATTTTTTATACCAAAATGATCCATAATATATTCAAGCTCTTTTCAAAGTATTCTTTCTAATTTCACATCCCACTGCTTCTCCCGCCCCCACCCGCCTTGTTGTCATCATTGGTCGGGGAAGCTAAACCATGGACACTTCCATGGGTGTTATCACAGCAGCGGGGTTGGGGCCCAGGGGAGGTAACAGAGCTTGGTCTCCAGTCGTCTTGGTCAATCTTTGCCACTGGACCAAGACCTAGCTCTGTCAAGCCCGTGTGGTGGCTGGTGTGCAGCGGTCACCACACGTTAAAAAAAATCCACGCACAGGCACCTTACACCCTTTAAGATGTAACTCATTGTAACACCTGTGAGCCCATCTTTTTTTGGTGTGAAGCGCGTCATCCTCGTCACGAGGGACTGCCGACACTACTCACTGCTAAAGTGATGTGAAAAGGTCTCCTTTGCTTTGAAAAGTTGCCCTACTTCCTCTCGAGATCTGGTCGTCGATTTTGTTCCAATCCTTCACCGAGGCTCTCACTGCCACACACGTTGTTCACAGTGCGAGTGGCTGCACACGGACTTCAGTTGGTCAGCTGGATGGGACAGGTAACAACTGCTCAAAAGCAAAGTGCTGCGGGTGCTGGCAATCTGAAAGAAAAATAGGAAATGCTGGAAACCCTCAACGGGTCAGGCAGCACCTGTAGAGAGAGAAACAGAGTTAACGTTTCAGGTTGGTGGCCTTTCCCAGAAATGTTCTTTCGCTATTGTGACACAGGAGAATACTAATTGAACTTGTGTTGTTTATCATCATCATCATAGACAGTCCCCCTGAAAACGAGGAAGACTTGCTCCCACTCTAAACGTGAGTTCTCAGGTGACTGAACAGTCCAATATGGGAATTACAGTCTCTGTCACAGGTGGGACAGACAATGGTTGGAGGAAAAGGTGGGTGGGAAGTCTGGTTTACCGCACGCTCCTTCTGCTGCCTGCACTTGTTTTCTGCATGCTCTCGGTGGCAAGACTCGCAGTGCTCAATGCCCTCCCGGATGCTCTTCCTCCACTTTGGGCGGTCTTTAGCCAGGGACTCCCAGGTGTCAATGGGGATGTTGCACTTTATCAGGGAGGCTTTGAGAGTATCCTTGAAACGTTTCCTCTGCCCACCTGGGGCCCACTTGCCGTGTAGGAGTTCCGAGTAGAGCGCTTGCTTTGGGAGTCTCGTGTCGGGCATGCGGACAATGTGGCCCACCCAACGGAGCTGGTCGAGTGTGGTGCATCGTTTAATACTGTTAGAGTACCACTGAGACCGAGGAGCGCTAGTTTGGTGGAATTTCTTTCAGCGGTGTGCGAGCAGTGTGCAGCGGGCAGTATGCAGTATTATAGATGATCAAGATCGACTTTCTTGTCGATGGACGGTGCGGCACTGCACTGCGCATGCGCATGTTTTTTTTTTTGTTGCTTTTTTTTCACAGATGTTTTCTCCCCGCGACTTCACGAGTCAGGGGTCACCTGCGCATGCGCAGAGTTGAAGTCAAGGGAGAGAGAGTGAGAAGGAGCAGCAAGGTATTCAAGGAGCAGCAAGGGTCAGTCGGTTTAATCACAGATTCCAGAGTCAAAAAATATTAATGACAAATAATAATGATACAATGTCAACAATAATAATACATATTTTATAAATCAAAAATCATATAATAAATATAATAAATATATATATAATGGAAATGCTGAAAAAGAAGTCGAAGCACAGGAACATCGAGAAGGACAGGAGGTTGAGGGCGCCCGCCTTCGACGAGCAGAGAGATACTCCGACATAACGAAGGATGGCTGTGGAAAGCCCCCCCCAAAGGAATACAACAGAATATGGGATGAGATCGGGCAGGCTGTGTCCTCTACAAGTACCATGGTACGCATCAGGGAAAGGTGCCGTAAGAGGTGGAACGACCTGGTGAGATTAGCAAACGTAATGATTTTATTTATGCACCCCCCATGTGCCATGTACCAGGTAAATGTAGGTTCAGTGTCACAAGGATGATGTTATTTATCCCAAGGTTACGGCAATGTATTCGTGCTTTCAGGCAATGACAAGAGGATCAACATAGTGTTTTGATGTGTGTGTGTGTGTGTGTGTGTATGACCCTGTGTGTGTGTGTGTGTGTGTGTGTGTGTGCGATGTTAAATGGATTAAACATTTTTATTTTCATTTACCTTACTTTCTGCAGAAGTAGACATCTGCAATAGCAGCCGATCAGCGACGTACAGGGGGGAGGACCCATAACGCCAGAACCCTTGACCGAGATTGAGATCTGTGTCCTGTCGCTGGTCGGGGAGAGCAATCGTGCCACCACCGGCATTGGAGCTGACCCACCCACACAGGATGGTCAGTTCAATACAATCCCCGGTCCGTGTTGCGGTCCTGTCATGTCATGTAATGTAACTGTAATCTTGGCCTCATGTAATGTAATGTAAGTTTAGTGCACTGTAATGTTGGCCTCATGTGATGTATTGCAATGTTGGGGGCATGTAACACAATGCATATGTATATGTATATATGTATAGTCAGTCTGCGATATGTAATGCATTACTGCAGCAGTGGTGGACATTTAAGTAAGACTGCGCTACGTCACTGTACTCATGTACTCATGTAACCCTGACCCCTCCCCTGGTGCCAAGCATTTTTAAATGTTGTTTTGTACTTCCAGACTCAGAGGATTCAAACCAGACCTGGGCAGAGAGACCAGACGACTAGACCCACTGCCTCCACCTCTGGTGTCACCCAGCTCTCTCCTGACTTCACCCCTGGCAAAGATGATGAAGAGGAAGAGGAAGAGCCGCTGATCCTGCAGCCAGTGGAGGTGGAGGTGGGGGGTGGAGATGGAGGAGGATACACCAGCTCCATGTGGGATAGCTGGAACATCCTCCACCACCGAGTCTATATTCATGGGATTCCCCCATAGCTCCTCTGATTCTACGGAACCAAGCAATGTGCAGCAAGGCACCCCTGGTGTTGCAGCGCCTTTGCGTTGAAGCAGAAAAGGTCCATTGCTGCACGACAGATAGGCGTGTACCAGGACATGGTGCGCTTGTCACAGGCCAGCGTCAACATAGGTCGAGAGCTGCTCAAAGCCATGGCTACGATAGCCACAGACATCGAGGTTCTATCAGAATGACAGTCGGAGGATATGTCGCATCTGATCACCGCGATGGAGTGAACCGCTGGCTCCATCGAAGCTATGCAGCAATCGATGGGTTTGGGACATGGCGCAGAATCCCCCCGTGCCATAGTAGTCGGGTCAACAGCACCTGAGGGTGGGGAGCTGCCAGTAGCTTCCAGCCCTGAAGCCGTGCCTTCCGGATCACGAGCTTCTCCTGAGGCCCCATTTATTGCGCCTGCAATGTCTGACCCCCAACAACAGCAACAGCAACCGCATTCGGGGCGCAGTGCTGCACGCCGGCTTGGTACCAGCACGGGGAGGTCCGGGCTCAGCGGAACTGGGAAAGGGAAGGGCAGGAGTAAGAAAGAGAGGAATAGTCCCAAGGATGGTGGAATACACGATCGAGGTTGAGGTCGAAGTCGAGGACAGTAAAGGGTCTTGTGTTGTAGTCAAGTGTTCATTGTTCATTTAAAATAGTCGAAGTTTGATTTTTTAAAGTTTATTTCAAGTTGTTAAAGTTGTTACAGTTGTTCAAAGTTTTACAAAGTTTTACAATTGTTGTTTATTTTTTACATAACTGTTTGAATTGCCTTTAAAAACTCTTGTACAGTGTCAAGCTTTTGGGGTAACAGCCATCAGGGTCCCAAAACGCAGCTCTCCACATTCAAGCAAAGTGTTCATTTATGAGCTGCTGACGTAACAATTTAACAGTGGCTCTGCGAGCCCTCCGCTGTGGGAGGGGGTGGTGCCATCTGGAAGCTCCTCCTCATCCTCCCTCCCCACCCCCCCCGCCCCACTCATTTTCCTCTTCTTGCTCCTCCGTCTCCTGCACTCTCTCCTCAGGTGGTCCCGCAATCCCCTGTGACAATTCCTATCCCTGCATGATTGCTAAATTATGCAACATGCAGCACACTACTGTGAATTGAGCAACCTGCTCAGGGTGGTATTACAGCCTGCCTCCTGAGTGGTCCAAGCAACGAAAGCGCTGGGTCAGCATTCCAATTGTCTTTTTGATAATATTACATGTAGCTATATGGCTCATTATATTGTTGTTTGGCTTCTGTCTGAGGGTTCCACAGGGGAGTCAAGAGCCAGGTGGCGAGGCCGTACCCTTTGTCCCCCAGCATCCAGCATTTACCTTGCGGCTCAGACTTCAACAGGTCAGACACAGTGCTCTCACGCAAGAAATGTGCGCATCATGGATGCTCCCTGGTCAGTAGGCATTCGCTACCAATATACGTTGTCTGTGATCGCATATGAGCTGCACGTTGAGGGCGTGGAATCCCTTACGGTTTCAGTACACCTTCACCTCCTATAATGCTGCTCACAGGGCAATATGGGTACAGTCAACAGCACCCTGCACCTTGGGGAAGCTGGCAATACGTGCAAATCCCAAAGCCCTGTCACTCTGTGCCTCCCTGGTCATTGGGAAGTTTATAAATTCCATCCGGCGTGCATACAGTGCTTCGGATTCCTGTCGAATGCAGCGATGAGTAGTGTACTGAGAAATGTAGCATATGTCCCCAGCTGATGCCTGAAATACAGAAACATAGAAAATAGGTGCAGGAGTAGGCCATTCGGCCCTTTGAGCCTGCACCACCATTCAATAAGATCATGGCTGATCATTCACCTCAGTACCCCTTCCCTGCTTTCTCTCCATACCCCTTGATCCCTTTAGCCATAAGGGCCATATCTAACTCCCTCTTGAATATATCCAATGAACTGGCATCAACAACTCTCTGCGGTAGAGAATTCCACAAGTTAACAACTCTCTGAGTGAAGCAGTTTTTCCTCATCTCAGTCCTAAATGGCTTACCCCTTATCCTTAGACTGTGTCCCCTGGTTCTGGACTTCCCCAACATTGGGAACATTCTTCCTGCATCTAATCTGTCCAGCCCCATCAGAATTTTATATGTTTCTATGAGATCCTCTCTCATCCTTCTTAACTCCAGTGAATACAGGCCCAGTCGATCCAGTCTCTCTTCATATGTCAGTCCTGCCATCCTGGGAATCAGTCTGGTGAACCTTCGCTGCACTCCCTCAATAGCAAGAACGTCCTTCCTCAGATTAGGAGACCAAAACTGCACACAATATTCCAGGTGTGGCCTCACCAAGGCCCTGTACAACTGCAGTAAGAGCCACATGCATCAAAGGAACGTGCTGCAGTCACCTTCACCTCGACAGAGAGTGCAGTAATCTTGGTGGTACTGGGCTGCAGGTCTGCCTTAATGAGCTGGCAAATCTCATTGATCACCTCTTTTTGGAAGCGCAGTCTTTGAACGTATTGTCGATCGGTCAGGTCCAAGTATGAGCACTTCTCCCTGAAAATACTTTGGGGGTAAGGCCTCCTCCTCCTCATCAGACTGCGACCTCCTCCATTACCCTGATAATTCTGCTCAATAAACCTTCTCCCATCTGGCTCCTGCATTCAACAGTTAGTCAGCAATACAGGCTGAGAATGTACAGGCCCCATTCTTTTTAAATCTCCAGAATTTCCTCAAATATCCTGAGATAAACTCAAATGATTTTTCAAAGAAAAAAATATAACTCAAATGCCTTCTATCTTAATAATATACTCAGTATCAATAAAAATACCTTTCCCACTATAAATCGCATTGTAAATCGCATTATAAATCGCACTATAAATCACACTGTAAATCGCACTGTAAATCGCACTGTAAAGTCACTGTTCACCTCACAAATACTGAGGTGCTGCTTTTGCTGTTCCCGATTTCAAAATGACGCACTGAGCACTACTGCCCATTTCCGCCCACTTAAGATCGAGTAAAGCCACTTTCTCCAGGACGGTATGCAGCTCCGGTGGTATGTCGGTGGTATGCCATGAAACTTGCACTTTTTGGGCGGTATGTGGGCGGTTCTGCATGGCGGACGGTGTGCATACCACTCGGCGGTGTGTCAATGATGAATCCTCCGCCGAGTGGTATGTCGGCAGCATGTAGGTGTTTTTTTGACCAAACTTGCATTTTTGGGCGGTAAGCGGGCAGTAAGCGGGCGGTATGTCGATGAATTTCGGTCCCAAAGACTATTCAAATGACAACTCTATACATTGATTTAAGGATTGTGGAGAGCCTGTGGTGCATGTACCTCAGGTGAGGAGAATATTGATTGTTATGCCTGTTGTGGCCTAGTCACCTGTTGACAATCGCATGAGATATAGCCATAGTCAGCGAACAGAGAGCAATAAATTCGATAAACAACTTTTCAAAATGTGATTCTCCCTCTTATCTCTTATCTCTTTTGCGAAATATTTAGGCATTGGGAAGTATCTCGATGGTTGTCTTTATGTTAGCGGGGATATGGGTAAGCCTGTCACAGTCTATTCAAATATATCGTTCAAATCTGCTCCTTAGCACAATTGTTGTACCCATTTTTAAAAGGTGTTGCTGTAAAACAATTTTGGGGACAAGTTAATGACTGGAAATCAACATATAGACTGATAGTAATTTCCCAGACACTATTTTCTTATTCAACCTTTCAAATTTGTGTGTGGTGCTCTTAAAGTCAAGTAGTAAAAAAAACAATTTTCAATTCCCATTACTTTAATTGCTGCTAGGTCTAAAATTAATAAGTTGAGTAGATTGTAGAGGGGTTTCATCAACAGTGAGGATTATGGGTAATGACAGCCGCCATTTTGATCATATGTTCAAATCTCTTGTATGCAACTCTCGTGCTTGCAACTTTTTATGGAGGGGAATTGATGCCACATTCAAGCAAACTGACTTCAACATACAGCAATGATTGCATGAGAGAGATATGCTATCTAATGATAGCTTGCAAATCACTTTAATAACAGGAAGAATGAACGGAAATTAGTCTGGGTCCGTTCTTACTATACAAACAGTCTGATCTATTGCGCAAGATATGTATTCCATAATTCAGCAGTGGGTGATAAATAATGTAACGGTTGCTGTGTATAAATCCCATTACTGATGAATAGTTTGTAGCTCCTTATTGATTTAACGACAGCAGCAGTTCAGCATTATACTGAGACACTTAAGAGAACCAGCGTTCGATCAAATAATTTGGTTCTTTGACTTTTGACCTGTGCAGGCTGTAAATTAGCATGTTATGCTGTGATGTGAAGGGTTATTTTCAGTGAATATTCTTTACAGAAAAGGAATAAAGATGAGATAATGGATTATCAGCAATGAGTTAAAAGGCAGTAATTCTAAGTGGTTCTGATGATCTCATAAACTGTGTGAAAAAACAGATATTTTTTTATTTTTACAATGTTATCCCCTCCTTGACCTTTGTAAGGAGATAATTCTCCAGCCTGACAGCTTGCTGGTACCTCATCCAAGTTTCCATGCATCATCTGCCAGAGAATATTAGTAGGCTATTCAACTGTGGAAGGTGCTCAATTCTGGCCTCACCAAGCTTCCACACTTTCCAGCTGGAGTCATAGGATAGTGATTAGGAGTGGAAACCCTGACTGATCTTTTATCTCCCTCTTTATACCAGCTGATAGGGTGGTTATTCCTATATGGTGGGAGGGTTTTATGAACCCCTATAACCCATATAATGCAGTGGGGGGGACGGGGAGATGGGACAGACATCCACATCTTCCAAATGCAAGTATCCCACTGGATAGCAACCCAGAATTCAGAGCCAGAGCTCTAATCTCCACTCACTGGGATATCTGGAGTGGGGGTTGAACTCTGCACCTTCTGAATCAGAGGCAGGAATGCTACCACTAAGCCAAAGGCTCATGTAATTTATTTGCTTCACGGGGTCTTTACTTAAGAATTCATAGCAACACATCACTATTAAGAATTAGTTGGTTTATTAACAAAGGTTTAACAATCACACTACACATTACCAGTTCATCCACTAGGCTCACAGCTGCATACCTCATCGTGGATGACCTAGACTGAACTGACTGGGGTTTTATTGAACATCATGTGACTGGCTCAGCCACTCACAATGCAACAGCTCTACAAACCTGTGAGCAAACAGTACAGCTCACTTCATCAAGAGCCAACAGGGACCCGAGATTTCCAGGGCGTTCCCAAAGACACAGGCCCGGGACGAGTCTTGGGCCTGCATTAGGTGCAGGCTAAGGATCCCCATGGAAATGAGGTGGGTGCAGGCATTCCCAACCCTTTCACCTTGCTTTCCTGTCAATGCTCTGGAAGAGGGCTCAGACCCAGAGAAAAAGCTGGCCTGGATCTTGCACCTGGAACCCCCTCATAGCGAAAGGTCTGAGAGAGTCAGGCAGCAAGGGTGGCCATAGTGGTAAATGTTACCTCTCCCATGCAGCCCCTCAAATATTCTTTGCCACTGGCGGCCTTCTGGCTGCTATTCATGTGGCGAGCCAATCCTGTAGCTGCAGGCCTGGGTCTGCTCTTTCATCTTTGCCCCAGTTTCCCAACACAAGACTCTTGTAAGGAGTTGGACCTATTCTTGGAATGTGACAGGGTCATGTTAATGACCTGGCCCATCAAATTCAGACACTTTGAAGCCTGAACAGGGTAAGTGCACTTTGGGTGTGCTCCACTTCACCAGCGCCCAGGCAGGGAGGTGTAAAAAAGTTAGTCCCACAAAATATTTAAATAGACACCAAATGCCGAGTTTGCAAAATGTCTGGTTGTCCATGTAAGTCCTGCACATCTTGAGGTATGAAATGAACAAAACAATTCTTTTGTTGGTATTTTCAGGCAAGCTGTGATGGACTTGCAATGTTTGGATGCTAGTATGGTTACTGAATACCTCACCAATGTTTCTTGCAACTGAACTTTACACTCGCAACTGACTATCCTTTGGCCTTCCAATATACCTCTGGAGCTGCTGACTTGCTGAATCATTCCCTCAACTTCACACTTGGTGTCCTTGCTTCCAGCAAAACTTTCATTATTTCCCACCCCGTTATTTTGCCTTTGTATAGTCCCCATTTTCCCTCCCTCACCTCTGAGGGATGCTAGCTGGAGCATATCTGGAACATTGGCTCAACCACCCATTGGCAGATTTGGCAGAACCATCTTAAGCTCCATCAAGCCTCAATCTCTTTTGAGAAAATCGCACACCACACCATTTTGAGATCATCATAGAGAGGAGATAATCCCAAGTCTATTTTTTCCTCTATTAATCATCTCCTCAAATCTCTCCGCCATCACTTCTAACAAGTGTGCGGATTTCTTTGTCACCAAGATAGAGACCATCCATTCATCTGTCTCTGGTGTTTCCCCTTCTTCTCCTTGCACACCATGCCAAACATCTCCCCCAGCCCCAATACTGAGCTCTGAACCCCCATTTCTCGTGCTTCTTTCTCATACCCACATGTCCTCTCTGAGCAGATCTTGTGCTTAAGACCCACCTCCCTCTCCCATGATCATTCAACTTCCCATGTTGATCCCCATGCTAGCTGACATTATAAATGGCTCCCTTTCCTCAGGTGCTGGACATGTCCCAATCAAATCCACTGTCATCAACCCCTCCTCAAAAAAGTTACCCTTAATCTCTCTGGTCTGAATTTTACCGGCGCTGAGAGGTGGGATTGGAGGCAGGTCAGCTGTGAAATTTGAAATGATTGACAACGGGGTCGGGACCCCACTCAACTCCCAGATGTCAGGTCCGTCAACACTAAACAGACCCAACACCAAGCGGTGGGGGAGGCAATTTAAATAATTAAGAACTTGTCAAAAGGCAATTAAAAACCCTTTTGAGCTGTATTTACCATTTTCACAGCTTTTTCATGGTGCTCGGGGATCATGTTTGGTAAGTAGGTCGGATGTTCAATCAGTATCCATTCCTCTCACTACTTGACAGCAGCAAACATGATATAAAAGCTCCCATTTCACAGCTCTTCACTTTCCAATCTCAGAAGCTGTAGCTGTCAGGATTTGGAAGATACACTTGAGCTATCTGCAAGTTGGAAATGTTTGGACAGCCACTGTCACCGCCTTGGAACAAACTCTCTCACCATTGACAGATCGCTTCTGTCATCTCAACCTCACCTGCCATCTATTCCATCAGCCCTTGAAAAAAATCTCACCTTTTCCCTCAGAATCCCACCAGGATCAGCCCCAACACCAACATCACCAGACACATCAGCAACAACAACACCAACCTCCTCCACAATCTACTGATGCTGCACAGGACAGAGGGCATCAACACCCACCCAAATTGCTGCCTGGGACACCAGGGATGGCCACACAATGGCTAGATCTACTTCACTTATATCGCCATTCCTTCATTGTCGCTGGGTCAACATCCTGGAACTCCCTCTCTAACAGCCCTTCACCACAAGGACTGCAGCAGTTCAAGAAGGTGGCTCACCACCCCCTTCTCAAGGGCAATTAGGGATGGGCAATAAATGCTGGCCTTGCCAGCAACTCCCATATCCCAGGAACGAATAATTTTAAAGAGTTTGATGCTCTACACCCTGGCTGCCGCATGATGCACCAGGTTGGCACCAGCCCACACCAACACCATAAAGCATCCCTACAATGCCCAAGCCATTCCTTTCACACTCATCACCATTGCCGGGGATACTGTTATGTCTCACCATTCACTGCAACTCACTAAGGTATTTCAATCTGTCCAAGAACACAAAATATTGAAAATAAATATTTCAATGTTTGACAATACATTAACAGAAATTTTACATGAACATTGGCGAAAACACCCAAGTGCCTACCCTTATATATTGTTAGTTGGTTTGATTGAACTAGGATAAGGATGAATATGAGAGGTGGCTAGTGAGATGGGATGTGATAATGTAGACAGAGAGAGAGGGCTGGGTGGAAGGTAAGTTGGTGTGAGTAAGATTGTGCAGGGGTAGGGTAGGAAAGGTAGAGTGATGGAGATGTAATGAGTGGCACAGCAGGATAAGGGTGAGTGTGGCTTTGCAGTAATGTTTTGTGATCTACTGAGATCATTGAAAGGTTAGCACCACTGCAGCCAGGTCCTCCTGATCACATCCCTGCTTGTGCCCTCCTGTGCAAAGTGCAACCAGGCTATGTTGGTCTCTTGGGGAGATCTCTTCCGCCCATAGGAAGGAAAGAGATCCTTCCTGCGTGCTGTGACTCCCTACATAAGCATATGGAGGGAGTCATGGGAGAGCCTGGGTGCAGCCATGAACCTTTATGCAGTGTTTGTCAGTGTTTGCAGCATCTCAATGCTGTAGAACACTGACAGCACAACTGTCAAAATCAATGTGGGCAAGGTCCCTTTAAGGAAACCGGCTGATGACGCGACATCAAATGACCTCATTAGACCCGCTTCATTTTAATTGGTCGGGAACTTCGATGGGCGGGCTTAACAAGCCCAATCATAGTAAAATTACTTGTGCAGAGCAGGATGGAGCCGGCTGTGGGTTGGGACTGAGCTCCGTCACCTGCCTCACTCCCGACCTGGTGAAATCGTGTCTCTATCCTTGCAAAGTACTGGCCCTTCTCCAAGTTGCTTAAATGTGTTGTTGTCTTCCATATTTGTGCCCAATTTGCTCACAACTCTCTGTCTGAATCCCGGCAATCAGTTTCCATCGTTCCCCCATCCTCCTCTTTGTCCATTGTCTCAAACTGAATTGACTGTTTGCAACCTCAGTGTCCTAGTCAACCCTGAGCTGAGCAGGAAGAATGTTCCCAATGTTGGGGAAGTCCAGAACCAGGGGTCACAGTCTAAGGATAAGGGGTAAGCCATTTAGGGCCGAGATGAGGAGAAACTTCTTCACCTAGAGAGTGGTGAACCTGTGGAATTCTCTACCACAGAAAGTTGTTGAGGCTAATTCACTAAATATATTCAAATAGGAGTTAGATGTAGTCCTTACTACTAGGGGGATCAAGGGGTATGGCGAGAAAGCAGGAATGGGGTACTGAGGTTGCATGTTCAGCCATGAACTCATTGAATGGTGGTGCAGGCTCGAAGGGCCGAATGGCCTACTCCTGCACCTATTTTCTATGTTTCTATGTTTCTGACACTATATCCTCTCCATCAAAAAGACTGCCTAGTTCCACAATCGTAACATCGCTCGTCTCTATCCGTACTTCAACCTATCTGCTGCTGTAAGCACCATCTCTTCCTTGGTCACCTGCAGACTCAGCTATTCCAATGAACTCCTGGCTGACCTTCCATCCCCCGCCCTCCATAATTTTCTGCTTATCCAAAACTCTGTTGCCAGTATCCTACCTTGCACCAAGTGCTGCTCACACACCAATCCTGTCCTTCATGAACTACATTGGCTCCCGGCCTCTGAAAACCTTGGACTGGATTTTCGGCTTTTCTGTTTTTGGGGCGATAATGGCAGTGGGGTGGGAAAGTTAGTGGCTGGGAACAGTTTCCGCCTCAGTCGGTAAGTTTGAGCATCCTGGCCCTGCGTCAGGGGGCACAGCGCTAAGGGAGGCGTTGTACATCTCTCGTGGCGCAAGGCTGGAAATCTCCCGAGCTAAAGAGCCGGGTCGGGAGCACTCCGAGAGAGGCCTGGGTGGGGGGGGGGGGGGGGGGGGGGAGGACCTTTAAACCCCTACAAAAACATTCCTAAAACATTGCCCACGCCACCGCAACACAAATCACGCAAAAAATTAAAACAAAAAATACTCGCACATACTTTTGCAGTACTTCACCTTCCTCTCCATCGCTGGCATGGCGGGACCGCTCTGCTTTGCCAGGTGGTCATTGCGGACGCACTTCCGGGCACCACTCAAAACTCGCGCCGGCGTTGCACACCTGGCGCAGCTTTTCCCGGCGGTGCTGCTCCGCGCCACCGCAAAACCCGACCGGAGGATCACGGCAGGGCGCTGGAGACCTCACCTGCAGCGCAATGGACCAGAAAATCCAGCCCGTAATATTTAAAATTCTTATCCTCATGTTTAAATCCCTCCATGATCTTGCCCCTCCTTATCTCTATAACTTCCTCTACCTCAATCCCCTCCCGGCATTACATACTCCTCTGACTCTGGTCATTTGGTGAGTGACAGCTGGACTCTCCACTGAAGATAACACCTGGGGCCGATTTTCACCAAAGTCTCCGCCCGCCCAAGTGCCGCCCAAAGTGCTGCCGATGGCCGCCGAGGTACCGGACGGTACTTTGGACGGAATATTCATGGCCGAGGGCCCTCAAAGGTCGGTGGACGGCAAATGGATGACATATGTCGCCAATCTGGATGGCAGCCGGCGGGAGCTCTCATTCTCGGCGGCAAAGGCGTTTGCCGCCAAAGTGCCGCCGAGGATGGAGTTGGGCCCACGGAGGGTAGAAAACCTAAAAAAAAAAAATCAACAATAAAAAATTTTAAAAACTATCCAAAGACCTTCAGGAGATCCCATGCAGGTAAGTCACTGTTGAAAAATGTAAAAAAAAAATGTTCACTTATCTTTTTTACAGGTTCTTCCCACTCACCGTCGGGGACAGACCAGCCTCCTCGCAGTGGTTCACCCCCGTACTGCCGCCGAGTCCCGCCGACTCCAGCCCGCAGGAATCTGGGAGCCTGGCGGGCGGGAGGTCAGTTGTGCCACTCGGCCGTCCGTTTTCCCCTCCCGCCCGCTCCAGGCCACCTCCAAAGTGGCACTGGGGCAGTTCTTCAGGCGGAATGTCAGCGGCAGCGGGCGGTGAGGTGATGAATTTCGACCCCTCAGTCTCTCAGATAATTCGTTGACAGATTCCTTTCTGCTACAAAGTTCATACCTCATTTGCTCTATGATTTGCTCCTTTCCCAGCAGTTCCTGTGCACCATAAATTCCCAGATTACTGCTTGGGGTTATTCTCCTTAGAACAGAGAAGATCGAGAGGAGATCTGACAGAGGTGTTCAAAATCATGAGGGGTCTGGACAGAGTAGGTAGTGAGAAACTGTTCCCATTGGCGAAAGGGTCGAGAACCAGAGGACACAGATTTAAGGTGATTGACAGAAGAACCAAAGGCGACATGAGGAAAAAAAATTGTACGCAGCGAGTGGTTAGGATCTGGAATGCACGGCCTGAGAGGGTGGTGGAGGCAGACTCAATCCTGGCTTTCAAAAGGGAGTTGGATAATTACCTGAAGGAAAAGCATTGTTAGGGCTACGGGGAAAGGGCAGGGGAGTGGGACTAGCTGAAGTGCTCTTGCAGAGAGCCGGCACGGTCTCGACGGGCCAAATGGCCTCCTCCTGTGCTATAACCATTCTAAGATTCTATTGTTCTATGATAATCAATTTAAAATGCAAAGCTTGATATCCTCAATGGGACGAGATAGAAAATAGACATTATTATGCAAAAAGAATTCAACAATGCTGAACAGCTCCATGTGAAGGACATGAGGATATATTAATATGTCTAAACATACAGTTATTTCATAGTGAGGGCCATCTGCATATCATTATATTTAGTATCTGTTCTCAAACACAATGACAGTTTTAACCGTTCTTCCTATACTGAGGAGTGAGAAAAATAAAAAAATACCTCCAATAAAAACAGAAAATGCAGGAAATACGCAACAGGTCAGGCAGCTTCTGTGGAGACAGAAAGATACGGACAATGTTTCAGGTCGATGACCTTTCATCAGAAAGCTCCTACCCCCAATACTCTTCATTAGGTCTTTTGAGTCAACAAGCTTCCAAACATTTTCTAGAAATGTCTTCGGAAAACAAGGCCTTGTGTCTGTTATGTATTTGCTTCATAGGTTCTTTGCTTAAGAATTCATAGTAACACATTGATATTAAGAACTAGTTGGTTTATTAACAAAGGTTTAACAATCACACAACACATTACCAGTTCATCCACTAGGCTCACTACTGCACACCCCATCATGGATGACCTAGACCCAACTGACTGGGGTTTTATTGAGTCGTGTGAACATCACATGACTGGCTAAGTCACTCACAATGCAACAGCTCTACAACTCTTTTAGGAGAAAAACAACTAACATTAAATCGTGCCCCCCCGATCTGGGGGACACACCAAACATTTTCAAGGCCCCTTTTTTTTGTGTTTTTTTGGGGGGGGTTTTTTGGGCACTAAAATCAAAATTTTTTTTCCAAGTGCCCCCTATAAAAGGGGAGGGGGACACTAAAAACACCGGCAATTAAAACAAATTAACTTTTAAAACATAAAATCAAATTAAAATTTAGTTGCAGGGGGTGATGATGCACTCCAGTCTCTCCGGTGCCCACCTCTCGTGGAAGGCCGCGAGCATACCGGTGGATATCGCGTGCTCCATCTCCAAGAACACCCTGGCATGGATGTAAGCACGGAAGAGAGGCAGGCAGTCAGGCTGAACGACCCCCTCGACCGCCCGCTGACTGGACCGGCTGATGGCA
This sequence comes from Pristiophorus japonicus, assembly GCF_044704955.1. NCBI lineage: Eukaryota > Metazoa > Chordata > Chondrichthyes > Pristiophoridae > Pristiophorus > Pristiophorus japonicus. The sequence goes on from NC_091997.1 coordinate 23,043,409, forward strand.
CCCTTGGCCGTGCCCAGGAGCAGTCCTACGAGGAGGCCCTCGGACCTACCCGCTCCTCTCCGCACAGGGTGCCCAAAGATCAGGAATGTGGGACTGAAGTGCAACCAGAAATTGAGGAGCAGCCCTTTAAATAATAAAACAGGGGCTGCAACCTCGCACACTCCATAAAAACATGGAACACGGACTCTTCCAGACCGCAGAAATTGCAGGCGGCCTGGGAGTCCGTGAACCGGCTTAAAAATTTGTTGCATGGCACTGCTCCGTGCACCACCCTCCATGCCAAGTCCCCGATAAATCGTGGGAGGACTCCTGCGTAGAGTGCACTTCATCCGGGACCCTCGCCTCCTCCGGACGGCAAGATGGTACGCCATGGCGTGTCCGGACGGCAGACGAGGATGGCAAAGTTGAGAGTGTGCAGGAGCAGCCCGTACAGGAAACCCCTCCGCGCAGAACCGAAAGGCACGGAGGGGATTTCCCCGAGATGGCTCAAGTTGTGAGGCGCCGGCTCCCGAGGGAGGTTCCGGGGTTTGGTACCGATGAGGAATTCTGTCCGGACGGGGGTCAGTTCGGACGGGGTCTCCCCACGTGCTTGAGCCTCCTCGACGCACCTAACGGAGTCAGGGCCCAGTGCTGTTTTTAGCGACTCGATGGCATCGGCCGCGCAGCGGACGTCGGCCGAATTTAGGCACCGCGCCAGCGTGTCTGCCGCTATCCAGCCCGCTCCTCCACCATCGAGCAGGTCCCTGACCCTGGTCACCTCACCAGCCACAGCCCTCCCGTCCGACTGCCACCTAAAACCTCGGTCGTGGAGGTACGGATTCCCGAGCAGCGGCTCCTGCAGGACAGCCACCACTCCAGCCGGCGGAGAGCTGTGCTTGGTGGAGACTTTGTTCCAGACCCTGGTGAGTTCCTTGTAAAAGACAGGCAGCTCCTGGAAGGCGGTCCTGAGCAACAGCTCTACAAATCTGTGAGCATACTCACAGGTGCATATATTACAGTGTCCAACAATTCTGGTTTTGTGAATCTTGATTTGGGTGGGTCCCATGTAAGTAAAACATTGATAATAATCCACATGTGTGAAGACAATAACTGTGTGCTTCTAACTTTTCTCACTACAGAAGAGATTTTGCTAAAGAATATGAAAATATCATACAACCTCTCACTGATACTGGGGGTAATTTTAAACTAACTTGCTGGAAAGGAAACTCACTGGATCGGGTGGAATGCCAGTTTTACACACCCCGTCCAATATTACTTTCCATTCAATTCAATGGAGAGTAAAATCAGGCGGAATGTAAAACCAGCATTGCACCCGATCCTGTCAGTTTCCCAATGGGTGGATGTAATGTACGCACCAGTGAGCATGCTCACAGACTTGTGGAGCTGTGAGTGGCATAGCCAGTCACGTGATATTCACAAGACTCAATAAAACCCCAGTTAATTGAGTTCAGGTTCTCCACGCTGAAGCATGCAGCTATGAGCTTGGTGAATAGTGAACAGGTAGTGTTCAGTTTGATTGTTAAACCTTTGCTAATAAACCAGCTAGTTCTTTACAGAAAATGTGGAGCTATAAGCAAAGAACCCGTGAAGCAAACACACAACACGCGGACTAGATTAAAATTGCCCCCCAAAGCTTGGCAAATGTCTCTTGTCAAGAGTGAAAAGATTGAACTCGATGTAGAAATGCTATTTCTGGGAATGCGTGGTCTTTGCCATGGCACTCAAACTTAGCCTTCATAAATAGAAGTGTTTGATGAAATAATCAGTGTGCACTCACTAAGCATTCACTTAGTCTTTCACTTGGACTCTAATACTCCATTGCTCACCATGGAGCACGTTCAGTGACAAAATTAAATCATAACTCATCAGTTTAGTAATGTGTAAATCAATTCAGAAAGCGATTATTTACATTCGTCCTCTGGGCAATATTGTTCTTGGCTGCCAAGGGACAATAAGGGACAAAATCAGAATAAAATTCCCAATAAAAGTAGGTCGACAAGTTTGTACTTCATTCCTCACTTACTGGGGTTTCTTGGGAGGGAACTCTCCAGCATGTTTGCTGTATATTTTTTAATATTAATAATAATAATAACTTTTATTTATATAGCATCTTTAACGTAGTAAAATGTCCCAAGATGCTTCACAACAGTGTTACAGATAAACAGATACATTTGACACCGAGCACGACACAGAAGAAATGAAGGCAGATGATCAAAAGTGTGTTTAAAGAGGTCGGTTTAGGGAGGGAGTTCCAGAGCTTAGGGCCCAGGCAGCTGAAGGCACGTTGTAATGAGGGATGTTGAAGAGGCCAGAATTTGAGCAGACATCTTGTCGGGTCGTGAGGTTGAAAAAGATTACAGAGATAGGGAGGAGCGAGGCCAAGGAAGGATTTGTAAACAAGGATGAGAATTTTGAAATCGAGGCGTTGTTTAAATGGGAACCAATGTATATCAGAAAGCACAGAGGTGATGGGTGATCTTGACTTGGTGCAGGTTAGTACACGGGCTTCTGAGTTTTGGATGACTTCAAGTTTACGTAGTGTAGAATGTGGGAGGCCGGCCAGGAGTGAGTTGGAGTAGTCAAATTCACAGATAATAAAGGCATGGATGAGGGTTTCAGCAGCAGAAGAGCAAGGGCAGAGGCGGGAATTGTTACCGAGGTGGCAAAAGGCGGTTTTAGTTATGCCGCGGATATGTGGCTGGAAACTCGTTTCAAGGTCAAATATGACACCTAGGTTGTGAACAGTCTTACTCACCCTCAGATTGATGCTAGGGAGAAGGATGGAGTCAGTGGCTAGTGTATGCAGTTTGTGGTGGGGAACAAAGATATTTAATTGGAGAAAATTTCTGCTCATCCAGTATTGGATGTCGGACAGACAATCTGATTTGCTGAGGTTTACCATTTTCGAGACAAATCCCTTATCCAGACAGCTCTGCCTAGCTAGATAAATAAAAACATATATTAATCTGTCTGTTTCCTGTCTATCTCCAGGCTTCAGTTGGTCTCCCACAGTCCAGCCACTATGTGAAGCAGGATAGGAGCTGGGGCAAAGTCTGTATGTAGTTCACCCTCCATCTCAGCTTTCGCTCAGTCTTAACCCAGCTCACTGCATTTTGGTTGACTGTAACACACTCTGTTATAGCATGCTTCATTGCTTCAGTGTCCGTCAGTCTGCCCGCACAACTTATACCCAACATTCAATTTATATAGCATATTATTAGAAATTAATCTAGGTTTGTTTCTATTTCTTCTTCAAGGTCCAGCTCAGCACGGCACAGAAGTGTTGGCTGAGCATCAGCTTCATACACTGTGCTTTCCACAAATTAAACAAATTAATTCATTAGAAAAAGGTGTAGTGCCAGAGGACTGGCAGATAGTTAACGCAATACCTATATTTAAGAAGAGTGACAAGAGATTGCAGAGCGATGTGATCGGGGCCCAGGAGGGGCGTGAGTTTGGGGTCCAGAAGAGGCGAGGGCCCAGGGGCAGCACGGGCCAGCCCACACTACGATATATGTGCGCACTAGGTCCGTGCAGCAGAGCTGGTCTCTATAGTCGTCTTGGTTAATCCTTGCCACCGGATCAAGCCCGTGTGGTGGCTGGTGTGCAATGGCCACCCCATGTTAAAAAATCCACACACAGGCATCTTCCACCCTTCAACATATGGTTCGGAACCTGGAATATTAGGTCCTTCATTGAAACGCCTGTGAAATCATTGAACACATCCCTTTTTGGCGAGGAAGCAAGTCATCCTCAATTCGAAAGACCGCCTAAGAAGGAGAAGAAGGCTTTCTACAGCCCATGATATGTTTCTCCTTCTCCAAGGGGCTCTAGGTAGCTTTTTCCCAATGTTGCATTCCTAATGGATGTTGTGGGCGTAGGAACCAGAAACAAGAATAGCCAAGAGATATATGTTAGTGACATTGTAACATAGCAGGAAGGTTTCCTCTGATATTTTTAGAGAAATCTTAAAAACATCGCAAAAGAATGGTTTCTAATTATGACAACAGTAGTACAGAATGTCCAGATGATATCTTCCTTTATTAGCTGAACATATTTATTTGTTCTTGGCATATGGTCAACACCAGCAAGGACATTTTATTGTCCATCCCTATTTGTCCTGAAAAGGCAGCGATGAACCTTCTCGTTGAACCATTGCAGGGGAATTCCAGGATTTTGAACCAGAGATAATGACAGAACAGTTGATTAAGTCAAGAACGTTTGTGAGTTGGAGGGGGAGCTAGAGATGATGCTGCACCCACGACATTACTGCTCTTGTTCTTCTGGGTGACTGAGCATTTGGACAAATATGAGCTGATCAGAAAGAGACAGTATGAACTTGTAACGGGTAATTCAAGTCTAACAAACCTATTCAATTTTTTGAGGAGGTAACTAATGTGATAGTTAAGGGAGTGTCTATGGATGTTATTTATATGGACTTCCAGAAGGCATTCAACAAGGTTCCACATAAAAGACTGTTAACAAAATAAGAGTGCATGGAATTGGAGGCTATTGGCTTGGATGGGGAATTGGTTAGGAGGGAGGAGACAGAGAGTAGGACTAATGGGTATATACACCAATTGGCCGGATTTGACTAGTAGTGTCCCTCAGGGGTCTGTACTGGGGCTGCAGCTTTCCATGATTTTTATAAATGACTTGGATGAAGGAACAGAGAACCGTATATCTAAGTTTGTGGATGATACTAAGTTCGGTGGTAAATAGTGCAGATGGGAGCAGACAGCTGCAAAGGAACTTTGATAGATTCAGTGAACTGCGTCAGATGGAGTTCAATATGGGAAAGTGTGAGGTTATCCACTTTCAAGCTAAGAAAGATAGATCAATTTTCTAAATGTCGAGAAGTTAGGTACTGTGAATGAGCAGAGTGATTTAGGGGTCTAAAGACAGAAATCATTAAAAGCCAGTTGACAGGTACAAAAAATAATTTCAAAGGCTAATGGAATATTAGCCTTTATCTCGAGGGCTGGAATACAAAGGGGTGTAAGTTATGTTACAGCTGTGCAGAGCTCTGGAATACTGCATTCAGTTCTGGGCATCGCACCTTAGCAAGGGGGTGCCATGCAGATTCACCAGAATGATATTGGGGCTGAAAGGGTTAAATTATGTGGACAAGTTGCATAAATTAGGCTTGTATTCCTTTGAATGTAGGAGATTGAGAGGTGATCTAATTGATGTGTGTCAGATGACTGAAGGATTTGATAGGTTAATAGAAATAAATTACTTCCTCTGGTGGGGGACTCCAGAACAAGGGGGTATAACCTTTAAATTAGAGCTAGACCGGTTCAGAGGTGATGTCAGAAAGCACTTCATCACACAAAACGTCGTGGAAATCTGGAACACACACCCATGGCTCAGATACATGAAGATCCAAAAGTCAGGAAAGGGCCAGCAGACCCGTCAAGCCTGCCGTATGCAGACGTGTGTGCTGATCCGCCCTCTATCACACGAGCTTCGGGAGAGAATTACTGAGGCAGCCCAGGAGAATTGAGCCAGGTCCAAACTTAAATCACCAGCTTTGCCATTTTGGAATTAGCTCGAGCTTAAAAGGAATGCAGATACTGCCACCCCCTTCCCCCCTCCCCCCCTCCCCCCCAAAAAAGAGAATAGTCACCAGTTAGCCATTTGATAGCTGATAAGCGTGGACTTCAGTTCTCACACTAGCCCTGAAAACAGATACCAGAAACTGCTCCTGAGCAATGTATTGTGTGAGTGCAAAGCCCACCACCCTTTTAACAACAGCAGGGGTGCAGGGCATTATCACAACACATTGAACCGTATGTCCAGAGTTGGAAAAGTGAAGCTTTGTCCACAACTGTTGGCTTCTCTTCAAGGGGTACGGTAGCATAGTGGTTACCTGGATAGAAACATAAAAACATAGAAACATAGAAAATAAGTGCAGGAGTAGGCCATTCGCCCCTTCAAGCCTGCACCTTCATTCAATATGATCATGGCTAATCATGCAACTTCAGTAGCCCATTCCTGCTTTCTCTCCATACCCCTTGATCCCTTTAGCCATAAGGGCCACATCTAACTCTCTTTTGAATATATCTAATGAACTGGCCTCAACAACTTTCTGCGGTAGAGAATTCCACAGGTTCACAATTCTCTGAGTGAAGAAGTTTCTCCTCATCTCGGTCCAAAATGGCTTACCCCTTACTTATCCTTGGACTGTGATCCCTGGTTCTGGACTTCCCCAACATCGGGAACATTCTTCCTGCATCTAACCTGTCCAATCCCATCAGAATTTTATATGTTTCTATGATATCCCCTTTCATTCTTCTAATGATCCAGAGATGTGGGTTCAAATCCCACCACAGCAGCTGGAGAATTTAAATTCACTAAATTAAATAAATCAGCAATTGTGACCATGAAACAACTGGATTGTCGTAAAAACCCATCTGGTTCACTAATGTCCTTTAGGGAAGGAAATCTGCCGCCCTTACCTGATCTGGCCTATATGTGACTCCAGACCCACAGCAATATGGATGACTCTTAAATGGCCTCGCAAACCACTCGATTGTGCCAAACCGCGTCACCACACGGACGGCAGTGGTTCAAGAAGGCAGCTCATCATCATCTTCTCTCAAGGGCAATTAGGGATGGGCAATCCGTGCCACTCACATCACATGAACGAATTAAAAAAAAACATTGCAGTAAGCACTGAACCATGGAGTATGTGGTCTTATACCCAGCCCTCAGGCAACACTCACCATCAGCTTTCACTGAGAAAGACAAGAGCAGCAATGTTGCACCAACACCAATGATATCCAAGTTCCCCTCCAAGACATATACCATCCTGACTTGCACATACATCACTGTTCCTTCATTATCCCTGGGCCAATGTCCTGGAATTCAGTTCAGAGAAGGTCATGAGGTTGGGCCTCTACTCATTGGAATTCAGAAGAATGAGAGTTGATCTTATCGAAATGTATAAGATTATGAGTGGGCTTGACAAGGTGGATGCAGAGAGGATGTTTCCACTGATAGGGGAGACTAGAACTAGGGGGCATAATCTTAGAATAAGGGGCCGCCCATTTAAAACTGAGATGAGGAGGAATTTCTTCTCTCAGAGGGTTGTAAATCTGTGGAATTTGCTGCCTCAAAGAGCTGTGGAAGCTGGGTCATTAAATAAATTTAAGACAGAGATAGACAGTTTCTTAACTGATAAGGGAATAAGGGATTATGGGGAGTGGGCAGGGAAGTGGACCTGAGTCCATGATCAGATCAGCCATGATCGTATTAAATGGCAGAACAGGCTCGAGGGGCCGTATGGCCTACTCCTGCTCTTATTTCTTATGTTCTTATGTTCCTATTCCTGAGATGAAAGAGGTTGTCATATGAAGAGAGATTTAGCAGGTTGGGCCTTTTCTCATTGGAGTTTAGAAGACTGAGAGGTGATCTTATTCAAGCGTATAAGATTCTGAGGGGGCTCGACAAGGTTGATGCAGAGAGGATGTTTCCTCTCGTGGGGGAGTCCAGAACTAGTGGGGCATAGTCTCAGAATAAGGGGTCGTCCATTTAAAACAGAAATGAGGAGGAATTTCTTCTCTCAGAGGGTTGTGAATCTTTGGAATTCTCTGCCTCAGAGACCTGTGGAGGCTGGGTCATTGAATGTATTTAAAGTGGAGATAGACAGCTTTTAGAAAGATACGGGAGTCATGGGGAGCGGGAAGGGAAGTGGAGTTGAGGCCAAAATCAGATCAGCCATGATCTTATTGAATGGCGGAGCAGGCTCGAGGGGCAAGATGGCCTACTCCTGCTCCTATTTCTTACGTTCTTAATTCCCTACCTAACACCATTGTGGGAGCAGCATTACTATAAGCACTACAGCAGCTCACGGAGATGTGCCCTTCTCAGGGTGCCCAGCGATCGGCAATAATCGCAGCCTTGACGGCATCGTCCACATCCAGAGGACAAATGTTTAAAATAATCAATCCTGACAAGTCTCAGAGTTTTCTCATGAATTATACAATGGAGCCTTTAAAATCAGATGAAGGGTCATTGGCTGAAATGTATAGCCTATCTCTGTTCTTTTTAGATTTTGACAGAGCCACTGTGTATTGCAGCATTAAACAGTTTTAATTTCAATGTTAATCCATTTTACGTTTTTTCTTTCTGCTCCTTTAATGTTGCGTGCGTGTAACAGTGATCGATCGAGGCTGTGAGACTACTGTTGTTGAACTTTCATTTTAGAGCTGGTGCCTGCTTAGATGCAGAATAATCTCATTTTTATTTTTGCCTTCATCAGCTAGCGCACAAGCTACATTAGTTATACAACACTCACTGGAACATATTTCAATTTTTTTTGGGGGGGGTGGGTGTAATCGGTTATAGATTGTGTTTTTTTTTACTTGATGTTATCAATAAAATTGAAGTCAAATATGAAAGGGAACATGTCGGCACAACGCAAACACATGGCTGAATGAAGAAGCTGAAAATTCCACAGACCCATGCAACTGATAGGAAGAAGCGCTTGCAGACCCCGACCAGCTCAGACACGGCCACTTCATGCGGGCTGAAGAAAGAACTCATTGTTGAGTTTTTTTGATAAGTGCACTTTGGGGACACAACATTCCACTCCTGAAGTTAAGTGTAAAACACAGGAAGCAGATAACCCAGCGTTTAATCCACTTGGCGGAACAGGCTCATAATAATTTATTTAAGTCTGGATTGTTTAACCGTTTAAAGGACTGCGGCAGTCGTCACTCCCCTCCCCATTTAAATCTATCACTTTATTCCGTGAACTCTGCCAATCCTTCACTTCCCGAGTTAAAATGGCACGCTGCAGTAAAATGATAACAGCAGAGTCGGTGAATATAGAACAATGTCATCTTTTATTTTGCACAATCACTATATGGAAATAGGCTGAAGCATCATTGACATCGGATCAAGATTCTTGGAACACTTTGAAAACAAAAATGGATGAGTGTGTGCACATGGAAACTCTTCAGTGTGATGAGGGCACTCCTTTAAATGGTTAATATTAACTTTTCAAGTTGAAGTATTTAAAGGATACCGAGTGAGGAACAGTGACATGTTCTGACGAAGGGTCATCGACCCAAAACTTTAACTCTGCTTCCTCTCCACAGATGCTGCCTGACCTGCTGAGATTTCCAGTATTTTCTGTTTTTATTCCAGATTCCAGCATCGCAGTATTTTGCTTTTATATTAGTGACATGTCCAGCTTATACCATGCCCAAGATAGACTTGGCAGCTCATGTGATGATGAGTAAGTTAAGGTATATCTCCAGCGTGCAGTATATTGAATATTCATTGGTCCAGCTCCATAGCAAGTGAGGAAAAAATATTGTTTTAAGTACATTAATCAATAGCTTTTATATAATTGGAATTGTGAGAGGTGCAGAGGACATTTGGCAGGATGATAAAGACGTGGAGGTAATATGAATGTTAAAGCATTTTTACACATTCACCAATACAAAAGCAAAATACTGCGGAGGCTGGAATCTGAAATAAAAACAGAAAGTGCTGGAAATCTCAGCGGGTCGGGCAGCATCTATGGAGAGAAAAACAGAGTTAACGTTTCAGGTCGATGACCATCATGACCGAATTGCCATTCCAGTGGTTGGTAAGTCAGTGCTTGTCCCTGACGGATCCCAGACTGGGGCTGAGGAAACTCCAGGCCTGGCTCTCCAGCAAGCTCCTGATAGCTTTGGGAAGCTACCGGTGTTCCTCTGCCCAGGCCTCAGCTTAATTTTGCAATCAACCCCTGATGATGCCATTGGTGCCCAACCTGTGTGTTTAAAGAGGACCCCGCTGGCTTCGCATGGGTTGACAATTGAAAATTGCAGTTGGTCAGCGCAGGGTGCAAAGCCAGTATGCAAGTCCCCTGCTCCATTTTAATTGCCCCCCCAACCGGTTTCATTGGGCAGGGGGTGGGGTGGGGGGGCGGAGTTAAAACTCCCAAATGGTCAGCTTAGTTCAATGATAGTATTCTTGCCACAGAATCAGAAGAAACATAGAAGCATAGAAAATAGGTGCAGGAGTAGGCCATTTGGCCCTTCGAGCCTGCACCACCATTCAATATGATCATGGCAGATCATGCAACTTCAGTAGCCCACTCCTGCTTTCTCTCCATACCCCTTGATCCCTTTAGCCATAAGGGCCACATCTAACACCCTTTTGAATATATCTAACAAACTGGCCTCAACAACTTTCTGTGGTAGAGAATTCCACAGGTTCACAATTCTCTGAGTGAAGAAGTTTCTCCTCATCTCGGTCCTAAATGGCTTACCCCTTGTCCTTAGACTGTGACCCCTGGTTCTGGACTTCAAGCCACATTTCAGGAGCTGAGCATATTATCTAGACTGATCATTACAGTACCAAGAGATTGCAACATTGTAAAATACGCTGCCTTTTGGATGAGATGCTTTACTAACTTCAATTCTTTTTAGTTGGATGTAAAGAATCCCAGGGCACGATTCAAAGAACCAGACAGTTCTCCTGGTATCCCGGCCAAAATTTATCCCTCAACCAATAGTACCACAACAGATTAACTGGTCATCTATCTCACTACTGGGTGTGGGACCTTGCTGTGAACATAGGAACAAGAGTAGACCATTCAGCACCTCGAGTCTGTTCTGCCATTCAATGAGAACATGGCTACGTGAAAATTACGTACAATGACTACACTTCAATAGTAATTTATTGACTATGAAGCATTTCGGAACATCCTGACAATATGATACGTGCTCTGTAAATATGGGTTTTCTCTTTCTTTCTTTCCCTCAGCATTCTCGGAGATGTGCCATTACCTGATGCCTTCATCACTTTGGCTCCACCCACGTTTTCAATAGTTTTTCCTGCATTCTCGTTTCCATACTCCCTGTGAAAATCAAGGGAAAGTATTCATTCCGTTTCCCCACCATCCCTTTATTTTTTTAAAAATTCATTCGTTGGTTGTAGGCCTCGCTGGCAAAGGCTTTTTCAGCAACACTTCCCGAACTCTACCTCTTAGAAGGACAAGGGCAGCAGGCGCATGGGTACACCATCACCTGCAGATTCCCCTCCAAGTCACACACCATCCTCACTTGGATCTAGAGTGCCCGTTCCTTTATCGTCACTGGGTCAAAATCCATCCCTGACAGCACTGTGGGAGTATCATCACCACATGGACTGCAGCGGTTCAAGAAGACGGCTCACCATCACCTTCTTGAGGGTAATTAGGGATGGGCAATAAATGCTGGCTTTGCCAGCAACGCCCACAACCCATGAATGAATAATTTTTAAAAAACCCAGCATTTATTGCTCATTCCATGAATGAAGGTTGTTATAGTTTCTTGTAATGATTTGGTACAACTGAGTGGCTTGCTGGGTCATTTCAGAGTCAACTACATTGCTGTGGGTCTGAAGTCATATATAGACCAGACCGGGTAAGGGTGGAAGATTTCCTTCCCTAAAGGACATTACTGAACTAGGTGGGTTTTTACGACAATCCGGTAGTTTCATGGTCACCATTACTGATACTAGCTTTTTAATTCCAGATTTATTTAATTAACTGAATTTAAATTCCCCAGCTGCCGTGGTGGGATTTGAACTGTCTCTGGATCATTAGTCCAGGCCTCTGGATTACTAGTCCAGCAACAAAATCACATTGCCACCTTGTCCCCAGCAGGTGGTGGGAGGTAACATAAAAGGGAATAGTAAAGTATTTTACAAAGGTATTAAATTAAAAGAATAGTTCTAGAAAGGGTAACATGATTTACTATTTCCCTTTCTGTTACCTGCCAGTCTTTCTTCAGGCTCTCTGTTAGCATTCTAACCTTTTTTGCTTCCTCTATATTACCTATTCACTGAACCAGCTGCACTGTCAGAGGTGCCTTCTTTCAGATGAGACATTAAACCGAGGCCCCGTCTGCTTTGTGGCAGGTGGACATGAATGATCCCGTGGCACTATATTGAAGAAGAGCGGGGGAGTTATCCCCAGTGTCCTGGCCAATATTTATCCCTCAATCAGCATAACAAAAAAACAGATTATCTGGTCATTAGCACATTGCTGTTTGTGGGAGCTTGCTGTACGCAAATTGGCTGCCACGTTTCCTACATTACAACAGTGACTAGACATCAAAATGTACTTCATTGGCTGTAAAGCGCTTTGGGATGTCCAGTGGTCGTGAAAGGCGCTATGTAATGCCAAGTCTTTCTATTTTCCACTTGATTGTCTTTTGTCTATTAGCTGTCGAATGGGGTAAATTGAGGCCACTTGCCCCAGATTTTGTGTCGATTTTTTATGGCTGCATAAACAATGAGTGGAAACTGTTCCTCTCTGAGTCTTTCAAAAACAAATTCTCCCCCCATTCTTACTACTTTAGATCTCCACTCTCACATTAACCGTGAAGTGTGAGACAGTCTCTTTGGGCTATTGCCTCCTCCCTGTTTCAATTCCGTCCATTAGTGGAACACGCTCGGCCTGTTGTGCTGCCCAAGCGCTAGTAAAAGTGAGGGGAAGCTGAGTTCAAACGTCAGTCATAGCTGAATTCAAGCTTGAGCTCCCTAGTTGTGAACAGGCCGCTTTGCTTTAAGTTGCGTGATCGCCTCATACGATGTCTCACACATCTATCCTTTGTGGCATCGTTGCAAACCATTACTGACCTATCTCTCCCCTTCCCCCCGCACACAAAGCAAGGCTGAAAGGAGGGAGTTCATCATCAAAGTTCAAATCCAGTTACTCTAAACAAGTTAAATATTCAGAAAAATTCTGTCACCACTTTGGCCTCTACAAACAAGAAATCATTTTGATTTAAACTGTGTGATTATAGGCAGTATATTATTCTATATAGGGGAGTTAAGGGATTATCATTAAAAGTCTCACAATCATAAATGCGGAGTGTTTATAGGGTAGGATAATGTAGCTGTAAGTACTTACATCTGTAGTTGTCTCAAAATTGTACATATTAAATCAGCCTAACCATTTTATAGGTGTCCCTTGACAGAGGGCTCTTCCATATAGTCCAGGAGTCTCTCGTTTTAATCCAGAAGATTCAACACAGATGCATCCAATGATGTTGGGCAGAAGCATCCTGCAGAGTGCATTTACAAACCCGCGTTAAGTTTTTTTTTGCTTTTATGTTTCATGTGCCAAGGGGGAGCTGTGATGTTTGCATCTTTATTGTTGAAATGAGCCAGGGTTTTGCTGGAAAGGTTACTGACACTAAGGATGGAACTGCTGCTTAGCTCGCTTTCAACAGTTATTATGTGGTCAGGCCATAGTTTTTAGACTCTCTTTCAAGTCTGCCCATCTACAGCTCTGCCTGGCTATTATAAAAGCATTCTAGTATCACTGGAATCTTGTTGAGATTGGACACAAAGATGCCCTGACCAAAACACAATGCATGTAAAACTGGGACACACGAGAAAAAGAAAAAAAGGGACTTGCATTCATATAGCGCCTTTCACGACCTCAGGATGTCCCAAAGCGCTTTACAGTCAATGAAGTACTTTTGGAGTGTAGTCACTGTTGTAATGTGGGAAACGCAGCAGCCAATTTGTGCATAGCAAGCTCCCACAAACAGCGATGTGATAATGACCAGATAATCTGTTTTTTAATGCTGTTGATTAAGGGATAAATATTGGCCGGGACAACGGGGGTAACTCCCCTGTTCTTCTTCACAATGGTGCCATGGAATGGCCGACAGTAAAATGTACATTGTGCAAACTGAGCCGCCATGTTAATTACATATTAAGCACAGAAAGAAAGATGGGTGCAGTGATTGGATATTTCATTTATTCCTCAGGTTTTACTGTGGATTGTCGGTCAAAATCTGGCACAAGGCGATCTTTCCCCCTCCCTCCCCCTCTCTCCCAGGCTGCCTGGTTTCCAGATCTTCAAAGAGACATTTGAGGTGCTGTCCCATGAGAATTGTGAAATTAGACTGTTGCCCGTATAGCAGGCCTAATCCACAGTATTCTAAATGAGCTGGTGGGGTTGATGAACACCCATTTCAGAAATGACTGGCTACCTACTGTCAAGCTCTTTAAAATGATTATGTTAATCCCCACTGCTCCAGCGACTAATTATCTTGTCTTGACACAATTAAAATCGATGGGACACTCAGGAACTGACCTTTTCTCTGGTAGCCCATCCTGATTTCCTATATATATATATATATATATACATTTATTCAAGGTCGCACCCACGACCATGTCAGTCTTTAGACCTGGGGCACCAGACAAGCAATATGATCCAGGAAACTGAGAAAGAAGGAAAGGGGATACAATAGATCAAACAGGGTACATTGGAAAGTAATAAAGCAAAGGGGGGGGCACCATTGACCATAAATGTAATTGAAGCAGCCACATAAATACTGTGGCTACAAGAGCAGGTCAGAGGCTGTCTCTCACCTCCTGACTCCCCGAAGGCTTTCCACCATCTACAAGGCACAAGTCAGGAGTGTGATGGAATACTCTCCACTTGACTGGATGAGTGCAGCTCCAACAACACTCAAGAAGCTCGACACCATCCAGAACAAAGCAGCCCGCTTGATTGGCATCTCATCCACCACCTTCAACATTCACTCCCCCCACCACCGGCGCACCGTCGCTGCAGCGTGTACCATCTACAAGGTACACGGCAGCAACTCGCCAAGGCTTCTTTGGCAACACCTCCCACACCAGTGACCTCTACCGCCTAGAAGGACAAGGGCAGCGGGCGCATGGGAACACCACCTCCAAGTTCCCCTCCAAGTTACACACCATCCTGACTTGGAGGTATAGCACCTTTCCTTCATCGTCATTGGGTCAAAATCCCGGAACTCCCTCCCTAACAGCCCTGTGGGAGCAACTTCACCACACGGACTGCAACGGTTCAAGAAGGTGGCTCACCACCACCTTCTCAAGGGCAATTAAGGATGGGCAATAAATGCTGGCCTTGCCAGCGACGCCTACATCCCAGGAACAAATAAAACAAAAAGAAAGATTTGGGGTAATAAGGGAGGACAGATTAAATAAAAGTGTTTATATAAAATTGTATTTAAAATGCTTACTTTGGTCATGTTGAGAATTTTTTCCTTTTCAGTGGTTGGTGGGAGGGGGCGATGATTGGTAGCTGGAGCGGGCCGGGTGTGTTCATTTGACAAGGTGTTGGGAGAACCACTCCTGCCCCTCTCGGCTTCATGCTCAGGTTAGTACGGGGCTCTTCCTGCCCGCTAGTGCCACCTCTTGCCCGGCGAGTTCAACAAGTGGCATGGTAAAGTGCTGGGGCGTCCGAAAATCAAAAATGTGTCCTGCGAACCGCGCAGGAAGCGAGTTTGAATAAATGATTCTGACCTTTGAATGTTCGCGATGTGCTCTCCTGTCACCAGCGCATCGACCTTATCTAATGAGGTGGGAGGCGCATATCCAGCCGGAAATATGTGCGCACTTCCTGCCCACCATATTGCGAGCTTAGTTGGCCAATGGGCACTGCGCAGCTGAATTACTAGGCCATGATATTTTAAATGTAAAATACAAGAAATTCCCCATGATATATGAATACAGGGAGTAATGTGATTCTTCCCAAATTTTATAGATGTCATTTTATTACCTGTGTGAGCAATGGGATTTGGTCCAAACATTCCTCACAATATGATACGATGTAAGGTTATGCAACAGTATTTGAGTTTATTCACCCCTGGAAAGCCCTTGGTATCGTCTTCCAGAGATGTTTATCAATGCAATGTGGTGATGTCATTCACAGTCACAGCAGAAAATGTCTGAATCATCAACATTTATTTTATAAATGGAAGCCTGAGTGACATAATGTGCCTCTCCATAGCACTCTCCATTCTTCAAATTGTCACACTCTCTCTCAGAACACAGTGGGGGTGATTTTAACCCCACCTAAACCACGGGATCAGATGAAATGTTGATCTTACACCCTGCCCAATATTATTCCTCAGTGACTTTAATGGAGAGTAAAATCGGGTGGGGGAATAAAATCAGCATTGCACCCGATCCCATCACTCTCCCAATGGGAGGGCTAGGTTTAAGTTGCCCCCAATCGGTGAATACGGTTTGTTTCCAAATGTCCCTTTAAATTCTCCATAAAATTCGCTGTCAGAAATGTATATTGGGCAGGGAGGAGCTTTTTGGAGAATCAAGGGATACGCCGATCTGGCAGGAAAGTGGAATTGAGATCGAAGATCAGCCATGATCTTATTCAATGGCGGAGCAAGCTCGAGGGGCCGTATGGCCTACTCCAGCTTCTAATTCTTATGTTCTTATATTTGTTTTGGAAGATTGGGATGTGCTGCCGAAGAGTACATGGTGAGTTGCTGCCGGGCATCTTGTAGATGGTACACACTGCAGCCACGGTGCACTGGTGGTGGAGGGAGTGAATGTTGAAGGTGGAGAATGGGGTGCCAATCAAGCGGGCTGCTTTGTCCTGGATGGTGTTGAGCTTCTTGAGTGTTGTTGGAGCTGCACTCATCCAGGCAAGTGGAGAGTATTCCATCACACTCCTGACTTGTGCCTTGTAGATGGTGGAAAGGCTTTGGGCAGTCAAGAGGTGAGACACTCGCCGCAGAACACCCAGCCTCTGATCTGCTTTTGTTGCCACAGTATTTATGTGGCTGGTCCAGTTATGTTTCTGGTCAATGGTGACCCCCAGGATGTTGAAGGTGGTGGATTCGGCGATGGTAATGTTGTTGAATGACAAGGGACACTGGTTAGACTCTTGCCTGTTGGAGATAGTCATTGCCTGGCACTTATGTGGCGCGAATGTTACTTGTCATTTATCAGCCCAAGCCTGAATGTCGACAAGGACTTGCTGGTAACACAGTGGCTATATTGCTGGATTAGTAATCCAGAGGGCTGGACTAGTAATCTGAAGATGTGAGTTCAAATATGAGCACGGCAGTTGGGAATTTAAATTAAATAAAAAATTTGGAATTAAAAAGCTACTATCAGTAATAGTGACCATGAAACTACCGGAGTGCCTGAAAAACCTAACTGGTTCACTAGTGTCCTTTAGGGAAGGAAATCTGCTGTCCTTACCCGATCTGGCCTCTGTGTGACTCCAAACCTACAGCAATGCAGTTGACTCGTAACTGCCCTCTGAAATGCCCTAGCAAGTCACTCAGTTGTATCAAACCGCTACGACAAAGTAAGCACAGTGGGAATACCTTCACCATGCGGACTGCAGTAGTTCAAGAAGGCGGCTTCCCACCATCTTCTCGAGGGCAATGACAGATGGGCACTAAATACCGGCCTTGCCAGCGACGCCCACATCCCGTGGAACCAACATTTTTTTTTAAATCACTCGTTTTGCACTGTCGCACAAAGTCAACCTGTAACCCCATTGGGTGAAACTCTTTGCTGACTGTAAGTATAATATGCTGGAAACCGTGAATTGTGGATAATTACGACATCTGGGTGTCAAAGCCGGCAAAGTTGGACTCACAGTTTCAGCTGTCACGTAAACATGAGGTCATTCAAAACTCGGTAGCCCGTGTCCTACCTCGCATCAAGTCCAGTTCACCCATCACCCCCTGTGCTTGCTGACCGACATTGGCACCCAGTTAAGCAATGGCTCGATTTCAAAATTATAATCCTGGATTACAAATCCCTCCTTGGCCTCGCCCCTCCCTATCTCTGTAATCTCCTTCAGCCTTACAACCCCCGAGAGGTCTGCGCTCCTCTAATTCCGCCCTCTTGAGCATCCCTGATTATAATCGTTCAACCATCAGTGACCGTGCCTTCAACTGCCTAGGCCTAAGCTGTAGAACTCCTTGCCTAAACCTCTTCACCTCTCGACCTCTCTTTCCTCCTTTAAGATGCTCCTTAAAACCTACCTCTTTGACCAAGCACCTTCTGTAATTTGTTCTTGTGTGGTTTGGTGTCAAATTCTTGTCTTATAACACTCCTTGATGCGCCTTGGGACATTTTACTATGTTAAAGGTGCTATTTAAGGAGGTTGTTGTTGTTGTCTGGTTATCTCTAACCAACATTTCAGAGCCAAACAGTTTATTAACCAAGAGGGAATGTTCTTAAACCCTACACATTTCATGCAATCTGCTTTGTAATTTTAGGAGTGTGCACTTAACTCTTTTTACAGATAAATGATGCCCAAAAAGGAGCAGAGGAAAGTTATAAAAACTTGAGAGAAAATACGTACCAGAAATATGAAACAGAAGCTAGGAACCAGCATTTAACAGGTTAAATAATTTGTGTACTGTCAAAATCATATGATGACATATCTAATTGCTGCTTTAAGATAACAGCGATCACCCACTGATTGACACACAAAGAGTGACTTATTCATAACGGAATATGGTTGATATAATAATGCGCTGTGATCACAAGTGCCAACAAACTACTTTGGGATCCAGATGTAAAACTTGCAGCTCCATAATCTCATTGAAATCTATTGTCTCCCAAGGGTCATGTTGCAGGTTCTGTAGGCAGGCCATTGAAAGCAGCCAGGCTGGGCTAGATGCTGAAATAATGACCGCTTTATGAAGTTATTGCTGAAATGCTATGAGCTGAACGATTGGGGGTTTGGCTCAAAGTGAGTTTCACAGGAGTTGAGTGAGGGCTGCTCCCAGGACCTGCAGCGAAGACTTGTGATGCTCATTACTTCTATTTAAAAACATTGCAGCACAGCCAAAGGACAGGGAGATAATTGGAATGAAAGTGGCAGTCATGCCTGGTGAAGGTCTGTCGCACAAACAATTGTCGGATTGTTCGACTGAGCTAATGGGACAGCCCCCGACACTGCAAATCGGAACAGTGATTAGCAAGGGGTTTTGAACCCAAGTGCCCAGTGTTGTGGGAGGGTGAACTGTTTAAAACAATGGTCCGTCAGATTTCAATGATCTGCTTCAGTGATCGGTCAGCACCTTGGCTAGGATTCCAAGATGCAAGTTGAGGACACAAGTGAGGGCACATTTAATCCTTTTGCTAATGCAAACCTTAAAAAAAAGAAGGAAATGGCCTCGAGATGGGATCATTTAGGCAACAGGAAAAAAAAATCAGTATTTTTTCAATAGAAGTATTAAATGTAGTATCTCTAAATTTGCGGATGACACTAAGTTGGGTGGCAGTGTGAGCTGCGAGGAGGATGCTATGAGGCTGCAGAGTGACTTGGATAGGTTAGTTGAGTGGGCAAATGCATGGCAGATGAAGTATAATGAGGATAAATGTGAGGCTATCCACTTTGGTGGTAAAAACAGAGAGACAGACTATTATCTGAATGGTGACAGATTAGGAAAAGGGGAGGTGCAACGAGACCTGGGTGTCATGGTACATCAGTCATTGAAGGTTGGCATGTAGGTACAGCAGGCGGTTAAGAAAGCAAATGGCATGTTGGCCTTCATAGTGAGGGGATTTGAGTACAGGGGCAGGGAGGTGTTACTACAGTTGTACAGGGCATTGGTGAGGCCACACCTGGAATATTGTGTACAGTTTTGGTCTCCTAACCTGAGGAAGGACATTCTTGCTATTGAGGGAGTGCAGCGAAGGTTCACCAGACTGACTCCCGGGATGGCGGGACTGACATATCAAGAAAGACTGGATCAACTGGGCTTGTATTCACTGGAGTTCAGAAGAATGAGAGTGGATCTCATAGAAACGTTTAAAATTCTGACGGGTTTAGACAGGTTAGATGCAGGAAGAATGTTCCCAATGTTGGGGAAGTCCAGAACCAGGGGTCACAGTCTAAGGATAAGGGGTAAGCCATTTAGGACCGAGATGAGGAGAAATTTTTTCACCCAGAGAATGGTGAACCTGCGGAATTCTCTACCACAGGAAGTTGTTGAGGCCAATTCACTAAATATATTCAAAAAGGAGTTAGATGTAGTCCTTACTACTAGGGGGATCAAGGGGTATGGCAAAAGCAGGAATGGGGGACTGAAGTTGCAGGTTCAGCCATGAATTCATTGAATGGCGGTGCAGGCTCGAAGGGCCGAATGGCCTACTCCTGCACCTATTTTCTATGTTTCTATGTTTCTATATGCAGAGAGTGGTTAGGATCTGGAACACACTGCCTGAAAGGATGGTGGAGGCAGACTCAATCATAAGAACATAAGAAATAGGAGCAGGAGTAGACTGGCGGAGCAGGCTCGAGGGGCTGTATGGTCTACTCCTGTTCCTATTTCTTATGTTCTTATGTTCTTATTTGGCCCCTCGAGCCAGCTCCGCCATTCAGTAAGTTCATGACTGATCTGATCATGGACTCAGCTCCACTTTCCTGCCCGCTGCCCATAACCCTTTACTCCCTTATCGCTCAAAAATCTGTCTGTCTCCGCCTGAAATATATTCAATGGCCCAGTCTCCACAGCTCTCTGGGGCAGAGAATTTCATAGATTTACAACCCTCTGAGACTATGTCCCTAGTTTTAGTTTCCCCTATGAGTGGAAATATCCTCTTTGCATCCACCTTGTGGAGTTCCCTCATTATCTTATATGTTTCGATAAGATCACCTCTCATTCTTCTGAACTCCAATGAGTACAGGCCCAACCTACTCAACCTATCTTCATAAGTCAACCCTCTCATCTCCGGAATCAACTTAGTGAACCTTCTCTGAACAGCCTCCAATGCAAGTATTCCTTCCTTAAATACGGAGACCAAAACTGTACGCAGTACTCTAGGTGTGGCTTTTAAAAGGGAATTGTATAAGTACTTGAAGGAAAAAACTTTGCAAGGCTACGGGGAAAGGGCGGGGGAGTGGGACTAGCTGAAGTGCTCTTGCAGAGAGCTGGCACGGGCTCAACAGGCCGAGTGGCCTCCTTCTGTGCTGTAACCATTCTATGATTGTTCATTTGTGTGATATCCTGCACAATGATTAATACAATAAAAAAATAACTTGCAAAATAGCTTCTAATAACAATAACAGAGAGCATATGGGTGCCGACCTGCATTCAACATTGGGGGAGCATGGCATACCTAAATAAGAAGACTTGGATCACATGCATAGAGCGGCACTTACTCACCAATAACCCGCTCACCGATGTCCAGTTTGGGTTCCGCCAGGACCACTCAGCTCCAGACCTCATTACAGGCTTGGTCGAAACATGGACAAAGGAGCTGAATTCCAGAGGTCAGGTGAGAGTGACTGCCCTTGACATCAAGGCAGCATTTGACTGAGTGTGGCATCAAAGAGCCCTAGTAAAATAGAAGTCAATCGGAATCGAGGGGAAAACTCTCCACTGGCTGGAGTCATACCCAGCACAAAGGAACATGCTTGTAGTGGTTGGCGATCAATCATCTCAGCTCCAGGACATCACTGCAAGAGATCCTCCGGGCAGTGTCCTAGGCCCAACCATCTTCAGCTGCTTCATCAATGACCTTCCCTCCACCATAAGGTCAGAAGTGTTGATGTTCACTGATGTTTGCACAGTGTTCAGTGCCATTCGCAACTCCTCAGATAATGGAGCAGTCCATGCCCGCATGCAGCAAGACCTGGACAACATTCAGGCTTGGGCTGATAAGTGGCAAGTAACATTCGTGCCACACAAGTGCCAGGCAATTACTATCTCCAACAAGCGAGAGTCTAACCACTGCCCCTTGACATTCAGCAGCATTACTGTTATGTATGTAAACCTGTAAATACCATGTCAAACCACCAGAGGGCTTATCCCCTGGAGTCCCAAGGGATCCCACAATCCCTTGGGAGCACCTGTATATAAGGAGGCCTCACAGGCTGGAGAGACATTCTGAGATCTGCAATAAAGGACTACAGTCACACCTTACTTTGAGTTCGCAATATCTGGTCTGACTCTTTATTCAAGACATAATAAATAGCGCCGAAATACAAATGACGAACCCCACTGCAACAATGCAGAGAACCATGAGCATCCTGGAGAAATTTTTGGAGGGAGATGATTGGGAAACCTTCGTGGAGCGACTCGATCAATACTTCGTGGCCAACGAGCTGGAAGGAGAAGCGAACGCTGTCAAAAGAAGAGCGATCCTCCTCACCATTTGCGGGGCACCAATGTATGGCCTCATGAAAAATCTGCTTGCTCCAGCAAAACCCACAGAGAAGTCGTACAAGATTTGGGCACACTAGTCCGGGAGCATCGAAACCTGAAGGAAAGCGTTCTGATGGTGGGGTATCGGTTCTACACGTACAAGAGGTCTGAAGGCCAGGAAGTGGCAAGCTACATCGCCGAGCTAAGGCGCCTTGCAGGACATTGCGAATTCGAAGGACACTTGGAACACATGCTCAGGGACTTCTCTGTACTTGGCATTGGCCATGAGGTAATACTTCGCAAACATTTGACTGTAGAGACCCCAACCTTGAGTAAAGCCATAGCGATAGCCCAGGCGTTTATCGCCACCAGTGACAATACCAAACAAATTTCTCAGCACACGAGTGCTGCTGCAAGTACTGTGAACAAAGTAACGTTGTTTTCGAATCGAAAGGTACAGGGCAGGACTTACACATCTGCAGCTGCAAGTCTGCAGATGACTCAGAGTGCACCATCAAGGATGGTGAATACAAAGCCATTAACACCTTGTTGGCGCTGCGGGGGTGATCATCGTTTCCATTCATGCTGCTTCAAAGGATACGTTTGCAAGGGCTGTGGAACAATGGGACACCGCCAACTTATGTGCAGGCGAGCTACAAACCCTGCTAATCCTGCAAACCACCATGTAGCAGAGTAGAACAGATCCACGGTGGATCACGACGAACCAGAGCCTCAGACCGAGGAGGCAGAGGTATATGGAGTGCACACATTTACCACAAAGTGTCCCCCAATAATGCTGAAGGTTGAATTAAATGGACTCCCGGTGTCCATGGAGCTGGACACAGGCGCAAGCCAGTCCATAATAAGCAAAAAGACTTTCGATAAATTGTGGTGCAGCAAGGCCTCAAGGCCAGTCCTGACTCCCATTCGTACTAAACTGAGAACATACACAAAGGAACTGATTCCCGTAATCGGCAGTGCTACTGTAAAGGTCTCCTACGATGGAGCAATGCACAATTTACCACTCTGGGTGGTACCGGGCGATGGCCCCATGCTGTTCGGCAGGATCTGGCTGGGAAAGATATGCTGGAACTGAGACGATGTCCAAGCACTTTCGTCTGTCGACAACACCTCATATGCCCAAGTCCTAAACAAATTCCCCGCGCTGTTCGAACCAGGCATCGGGAAGTTCCAAGGAGTAAAAATGTAGATCCATTTGATTCCGGGGCGCGACCCATCCATCTCAAGGTGAGAGCGATACCTTACATGATGAGAGAAAGGGTGGAGATCGAACTGGACAGGCTGCAATGAGAAGGCATCATTTCGCCGATCGAAGTCAATGAGTGGGCCAATCCGATTGTTCCAGTCCTCAAGGGAGACAGCACTGTCAGAATCTGTGGTGATTATAATGTAACTACCAATCGTTTCTCACTGCAGGTTAAATACCCACTACTGAAGGCAGACGACCGATTTGTGACGCTGGCAGGAGGGAAAACGTTCACAAAGCTGGACTTGACCTTGGCCTACATGATGCAGGAGCTAGAGGAATCATCGAAAGGCCTCACCTGCATCAACACGCACAAAGGTCTCTTCATTTACAACAGATGCTCGTTTGGGATTCGATCGGCCACGGCGATATTCCAGAGGAACATGGAAAGCTTGCTGAAGTCGGTCCCACGCACCGTGGTCTTCCAGAACGACATCTTGGTCACAGGTCGGGACACCGTTGAACATCTGCAGAATCTGGAGGAGTTTCTTAGTCGGCTTAATCGTGTGGGGCTCAGGCTAAAACGCTCGAAGTGCGTTTTCCTGGCGCTTGAAGTGACGTTCCGGGGGAGAAGAATCGCGGCGGACGGCATCAGGCCCACCGATTCAAAGACGGAGGCAATCAAGAACGCACTGAGACCACAGAACATGACGGAGCTGCGGTTGTTTCTGGGACTCCTGAACTATTTTGGTAACTTCTTACCGGGTCTTAGCACATTGTTAGAACCCTTGCACTCTTTACTGCGGAAAGGAGATGAATGGGTATGGGGTAAAAGCCAAGAAAATGCCTTTGAAAAAGCTAGGAAGCTGTTATATTCAAACAAATTGCTTGTGTTGTACGATCCATGTAAACGTTTGGTACTAGCATGTGATGCGTCGTCTTATGGGGTTGGGTGTGTATTGCAACAAGCTAATGAATCTGGGAAATTGAAACCGGTTGCTTATGCATCCAGAAGTCAGTCTAAGGCCGAGAGGCTCTACAGTAGGATCAGAAAAGAGGCATTAGCATGTGTTTACAGGGTAAAGAAAATGCATTAATATCTGTTTGGGCTCAAATTTGAATTGGAACCCGACCTTAAGCCACTGATATCTCTTATTCTGAAAGCAAGGGGATAAATACGAATGCATCGGCCCGCATCCAGAGATGGGCGCTCACGTTTTTTTTTAAAATTCGTAGCCAATCGTTCCAATTCTTTGTCAAATCACAAACGCCAGAGGTTACCTTGGGCCCATTCAAGGATCACTCTGCGCCAATGCTCCAGTGCACCGTTCCTGGAAGTACTGCAATACCAGGTTCGTGCCATGGAGGTGGATGGGTCAGGCCCCCACACACCTCCGTGGAGGTGGATGGGTCAAGCCACCCCACCCACCTCCTATTTCCAAAAAAGCAAGTATATACCTTCCTGATCCAGGGAGAACCACCTTGGGGTTATGGTGGTTACTTCCCTGTCAGGTCAGTTACGCATGATCTTAGCCAAAAGGCTGAGAAGCGACGTTTTTTTTTTTTTTAAATTCGTAGCCAATCGTTCCAATTCTTTGTCAAATCACAAACGCCAGAGGTCACCTTGCACATGCCAAGGATCACTCTGCGCCAATGCTCTTAGCCAAAAGGCCTAGAGCCACTGCACCGTTCCTGGAAGTACTGCAATACCAGGTTCGTGCCATGGAGGTGGATGGGTCAAGCCACCCCACACACCTCCGTGGAGGTGGATGGGTCAAGCCACCCCACCCACCTCCTGTTTCCAAAAAAGCAAGCATATACCTTCCTGACCAGGGAGAAACCACCCAGAGGTCATGGTGGCTGGTCAGGTCAGTTACGCATGATCTTAGCCAAAAGGCCGAGAAGCGACGTTTTTTTTTTTTTTTTTAAATTCGTAGCCAATCGTTCCAATTCTTTGTCAAATCACAAACGCCAGAGGTCACCTTGCACATGCCAAGGATCACTCTGCGCCAATGCTCTTAGCCAAAAGGCCTAGAGCCACTGCACCGTTCCTGGAAGTACTGCAATACCAGGTTCGTGCCATGGAGGTGGATGGGTCAGGTTCCCCCACACACCTCCGTGGAGGTGGATGGGTCAAACCTCCCCACCCACCTCCTGTTTCCAAAAATGCAAGCATATACCTTCCTGACCAGGGAGAAACCACCCTGGGGTCATGGTGGCTGGTCAGAAACAGTACTACACTTGATCTTAGCCAAAAGGCCGAGAAGCGACGTTTTTTTTTTTTTTTTTTTCTTTTCTTTCGTGTCCAATCGTTCCAATCGTTCCAATTCTTTGTCAAACGCCAGAGGTCACCCTGCACCAGTCAAGGATCATTCTGCGCCAATGCTCTTAGCCAAAAGGCCTAGAGCCACTGCACCGTTCCTGGAAGTACTGCAATACCAGGTTCGTGCCATGGCGGTGGATGGGTCAAGCCATCCCACCCACCTCCTGTTTACAAAAATGTAAGCATATACCTTCCTGACCAGGGAGAAACCACCCGGAGGTCATGGTGGCTGGTCAGGTTAGTTATGCAGATCTTAGCCAAAAGGCCGAGAAGCGACGTTTTTTTTTTTTTAATTTATTTATTTATTTATTCGTGTCCAATCGTTACAATTCTTTGTCAAACGCCAGAGGTCACCCAGCTCTTAGTAGGCTGCCATTGCCCACCACCTGGGAGAAGATGGCACAGCCCGCAGATTTAGTCATTGTAATGGAAGCATTCGAGAGTGAGCAATCACCTGTTACCACCCGACAGATTAGAACCTGGACAAGCCAGGACCCCTTACTGTCCTTCGTAAAAAACTGTGTGCTCCACAGGAGTTGGTCTAGTGTCCCATTAGAGATGCAGGAGGAAATAAAGTCGTACCAGCGGTGCAAAGATGAAATGTCTATACAGGCACACTGCCTCCTATGGGGTAATCAGGTAGTGGTGCCAAAAAAGGACAGGGACACTTTCATCGGTGATCTCCACAGCACCCACCCAAGCATCGGACTTATATTTACTCTGTACAGCCACCAGAGGGCTCATCCCCTGGAGTTCCAAGGGATCCCATAATCCCTTGGGAGCACAGGTACTTAAGGAGGTTTCACAGGTTGGAGAGGCAATCTGGAGACCTGCAATAAAAATTAAGGTCACACTTTACTTTGAGCTCAAAGTGTTCAGTCTGACTCTTTCTCCATACACAACAACTGTCGATGAGATACAGATAGTGAACCCAAAAATGCAGAGAACAGTGGGCATCCTGGAGAAATTTTTGGAGGGAGATGATTGGGAAACTTTTGTGGAGCGACTCGACCAATACTTCATGGTCAACTAGCTAGATGGGGAAGAGAGCGCTGCCAAACGAAGGGCGATCCTCCTCACCGTCTGTGGGGCACCAACGTATGGCCTCATGAAGAATCTGCTCACTCCAGCGAAACCCACGAAGAAATCGTATGACGATTTGTGCACACTGGTCTGAGAGCATTTGAACCCGAAGGAAAGCGTTCTGATGGCGAGGTACCGGTTCTACACCTACAAAAGGTCTGAAGGCCAGGAAGTGGCGAGTTATGTCGCCGAATTATGACGCCTTGCAGGACATTGCGAATTTGAATGACATTTGGAGCACATGCTCAGAGACTTTTTCATACTTGGCATTGGCCATGAAACCATACTTCGCAAACTTTTGACGGTAGAGAGCCCAAACTTGAGTAAGGCCATAGTGATAGTCCAGGCGTTCATTGCCACCAGTGACAATACGAAGCAAATCTCTCAGCACACAAGTGCAGTTACAAGTACTGTGAACAAAGTGATGCTGTTTTCGAATCGTAACGTACAGGGCAGGTCAAACATACCTGCAGCTGCATGTCCGCAAATGACTCAGAGTCCACCATCAAGGGTGATGAATGCAAGGCCATTAACACCTTGCTGGCGCTGCGGGGGTGATCATCGTTTCCATTCATGCTGATTCAAAGAGTACATTTGCAAGGGCTGTGGAACAATGGGACACCTCCAACGAGTGTGCAGGCGAGCTGCTAAGCGTGTTAAACCTGCAAACCACCATGTTGCAGAGGAGGATCACGACGAACCAGAGCCTCAGGTAGAGTTGGCAGAGATACATGGGGTACACATTCACCATGAATTGTCCCCCGATAATGCTGAATGTTGAACTAAATGGACTCCCGGTGTCAATGGAGCTGGACACGGGCGTGAGCCAGTCCACCATGGGCAAAAAGACTTTCGAAAGGTTGTGGTGCAACAAGGCCTCAAGGCTAGTCTTAACTCCAGTTCGCATGAAACGAATAACTTATGTGAAAGAACTAATTCCTGTAATCGGCAGTGCTACCGCAAAGGTCTCCTACAATGGAGTGGTGCACAAGCTACCACTCTGGGTGGTACCGGGCGATGTTCCCACACTGCTCAGCAGAAGCTGGCTGGGAAAGATACGCTGGAACCGGGACGACATCTGAGCGCTATCGCCCGCTGACGACACTTCGTGTGCACAGGTCTTAAAAAAATTTCCTTCGCTGTTCGAACCAGGCATCGGGAAATTCCAAGGAGCAAAAGTGCAGATCCATCTAATTCCCGGGGCGCGACCCATCCATTACAAGGCGAGAGCAGTACCGTACACGATGAGAGAAAGAGTAGAGATCGAGCTAGACCGGCTGCAAAGAGAGGGCATAATTTCACCGATCGAGTTCAGCGAATGGGCCAGTCCTATTGTCCCAGTCCCCAAGGGAGACAGCACCATCAGAATCTGTGGCGATTACAAAGTAACTATCGATCGTTTCTCCCTGCAGGACCAATACTATTACCAAAGACCGATGACCTCTTTGCAATGCTGGCGGGAGGAAAGACGTTCACAAAGCTGGATTTGACTTCAGCCTACATGACGCAGGAACTGGAGGAATCATCGAAGGCCCTCACCTGCATCAACACACACAAGCGTCTTTTTGTTTACAACAGATGCCCGTTTGGAATCCGATCAGCGGCGGCGATATTCCAGAGAAACATGGAAAGTTTACTGAAGTCGGTCCTGCACACCGTGGTCTTCCAGGATGACATCTTGGTCACAGGTCGGAACACAGTTGAGCACCTGCAGAACCTGGAGGAGGTCCTTAGTTGATTCAACCGTGTGGAGCTCAGGTTAAAATGCTCAAAGTGCGTTTTCCTGGCGCCTAAAGTGGAGTTCTTGGGAAGGAGGATTGCGGCGGACGGCATCAGGCCCATCACCGCGAAGACGGAGGCAATCGAGAACGCACCGAGGCCACAGAACATGACAAAGCTGCGGTCATTTCTGGGACTCTTGAACAACTTTGGTAACTTCTTACCGGGTCTCAGCACCCTGCTAGAACCACTACATGTCTTACTACAAAAAGGGGGCGAATGGGTTTGGGGCAAAAGCCAAGAAAATGCCTTTGTAAAAGCGAGAAAATTGTTATGCTCAAACGAATTGCTTGTGTTGTATGATCCATGTAAGCGTTTGGTACTAGCATGTGATGCATTGTCATATGGCGTCAGATGTGTATTGCAACAAGCTAATGATTTTGGGAAACTGCAACCGGTTGCCTATGCATCCAGGAGTCTGTTTAAGGCTGAGAGAGCCTACAACATGATGGAAAAAGAAGCGTTAGCGTGTGCCTATGGGGTAAAGAAAATGCATCAATACCTATTTGGGCTAAAATTCGAGTTGGAAACTGACCATAAGCCACTTATATCCCTGTTTTCCGAGAGTAAAGGGATAAATACCAACACATCGGCCTGCATCCAGAGGTGGGCGTTCATCTTGTCCGCATACAACTACGCCATCCGCCACAGGTCAGGCACAGAAAACTGTGCCGGTGCTCTCAGTAGGCTGCCATTGCCCACCACGGGGGTGGAAATGGCGCAGCCCGCAGATCTAGCCATGGTTATGGAAGCATTTAAGAGTGAGCAATCACCCGTCACTGCCCGGCAGATCAATACCTGGACAAGCCAGGACCCCTTATTATCTCTAGTCAAAAGCTGTGTGCTTCACGGGAACTGGTCCAGTGTCCCTGTGGAAATGCAGGAAGCGATAAAGCCGTTCCAACGGCGCAAAGATCAAATGTCTATACAGGCAGACTGCCTTCTGTGGGGCAATCGAGTAGTGGTCCACAAGAAGGGCAGAGACACCTTCATCAATGACCTCCACAGTACCCACCCAGGCATCATAATGATGAAAGCGATAGCCAGATACCACGTGTGGTGGCCCGGCATTGATGCAGACTTAGAGTCCTTAGATGTAATACAAGCTCGCAGTTCAGCAATATACCCAGGGAGGCGCCGCTAAGTTTATGGTCTTGGCCCTCCAAACTGTGGTCTAGGCTACACGTCAACTATGCATTTTAACCCGTTCTTGGTTAAAATGTTCCTTGTGGTTGTAGACACGTACTCCAAGTGGATTGAATGTGAGATAATGTCGGCTAACACGTCCGCTGCCACTACTGAAAGCCTATGGGCCATGTTTGCCACACACGGCTTACCCGATGTCCTGCTGAGCGACAATGGGCAGCAGTCAAGGAGGAGTTCTGGCAGTCGGAGAGGCCGACAAAAGGCCCAGCCGGTGAAGCTGCAGCAGGGTGGGAAGGCAAAAAAGAAGTAGAAAGAAATTGAAAGGTGACGTCACAGCCAAAAGGGTAAGTGATTGGCTGGTGATTGGTAATGGTTTTTCTTTTTTCTTTTCTTTATCAGTAAGTAACATTCAGCATTGCTGTTGCCAAATTAAGTTTATCTAAGGGTTAAATCATGGCAGGACAGCTCAGACACGTGTTCTGCTCCTCCTGTACTATGTGGGAAGTCAGGGACGCTTCCAGTGTCCCTGACGACTACGTATGATGGAAGTGTATCCGCCTCCAGCTCCTGACAGACTGCATTGTGGCACCGGAGCTGCGGGTGGATGAACTCTGGAGCATCCATGATGCTGAGAATGACGTGAATAGCATGTTTAATGAGTTGGTCTTACTGCAGGAAAAGGGTACACAGCCAGATAGTAAATGGGTGACCAGCAGGAAGAGCAGTACAAGGAAGGTAGTGCAGGGGTCCCCTGCGGTCATCCCCCTGCAAAACAGATACACCGCTTTGGGTACTGTTGGGGGGATGACTCATCAGGGGAGGGCAGCAGCAACCAAATTCATGGCACCGTGGGTGGCTCTGCTGCACAGGAAGGCAGGAAAAGGAGTGGGAGAGCTATAGTGATAGGGGATTCGATTGTAAGGGGAATAGATAGGCGTTTCTGCGGCCGCAACCGAGACTCCAGGATCGTATGTTGCCTCCCTGGTGCAAGGGTCAAGGATGTCTCGGAGCGGGTGCAGGACATTCTGAAAAGGGATGGTGAACAGCCAGTTGTCGTGGTGCATATAGGTACCAACGATATAAGTAAAAAATGGGATGAGGTCCTACAAGACGAATTTAGGGAGCTAGGAGCTAAATTAAAAAGTAGGACCTCAAAAGTAGTAATCTCAGGATTGCTACCAGTGCCACCTGCTAATCAGAGTAGGAATCGCAGGATAGCTCAGCTGAATACGTGGCTTGAGGAGTGGTGCAAAAGGGAGGGATTGAAATTCCTGGGACATTGGAACCAGTTCTGGGGAAGGTGGGACCAGTACAAACCGGACAGTCTGCACCTGGGCAGGACTGGAACGAATGTCCGAGGGGGAGTGTTTGCTAGTGCTGTTGGGGAGGAGTTAAACTAACATGACAGGGGGATGGGAACCTATGCAGGGAGACAGAGAGAAATACAATGGAGGCAGAAGCAAAAGATAGAAAGAAGAAAAGTAAAAGTGGAGGGCACGGAAACCCAAGGCAAAAAACAAAAAGGGCCACATTACAGAAAAATTCTAAAGGAGCAAAGTGTGTTAAAAAGACAAGCCTGAAGGCTCTGTGCCTCAATGCGAGGAATATTCGGAATAAGGTGGACGAATTAACTGTGCAGATAGCAGTTAACGAATATGATGTAATTGGCATCACGGAGACATGGCTCCAGGGTGACCAAGGCTGGGAACTCAACATCCAGGGGTATTCAACATTTAGGAAGGATAGACAGAGAGGAAAAGGAGGCGGGGTGACGTTGCTGGTTAAAGAGGAAATTAATGCAATAGTAAGGAGGAACATTAGCCTGGATGATGTGGAATCGGTATGGGTGGAGCTACGTAATACCAAAAGGCAGAAAACGCTAGTGGGAGTTGTGTACAGACCACCAAACAGTAGTAGTGAGGTTGGAGATAGCATCAAACAAGAAATTATGGATGCGTGCAATAAAGGTACAGCAGTTATCATGGGTGACTTTAATCTACATATTGATTGGGCTAACCAAACTGGTAGCAATACAGTGGAGGAGGATTTCCTGGAGTGTATTAGGGATGGTTTTCTAGACCAATCTGTCAAGGAACCAACTAGAGTGCTGGCCATCCTAGACTGGGTGATGTGTAATGAGAAAGGACTAATTAGCAATCTTGTTGTGCGAGGCCCCTTGGGGAAGAGTGACCATAATATGGTAGAATTCTTTATTAAGATGGAGAGTGACACAGTTAATTGGGAAACTAGGGTCCTGAACTTAAGGAAAGGTAACTTCGACGGTATGAGGCGTGAATTGGCTAGAATAGACTGGCAAACGATACTAAAAGGGTTCACGGTGGATAAGCAATGGCAAACATTTAAAGATCACATGGATGAACTTCAGCAATTGTACATCCCTGTCTGGAGTAAAAATAAAATGGGGAAGGTGGCTCAACCATGGCTAACAAGGGAAATTAAGGATAGTGTTAAAGCCAAGGAAGAGGCATTTAATTTGGCTAGAAAAAGCAACAAACCTGAGGACTGGGAGAGATTTAGAATTCAACAGAGGAAGACTAAGGGTTTAATTAAGAGGGGGAAAATAGAGTATGAGAGGAAGCTTGCAGGGCACATAAAAACTGACTGCAAAAGCTTCTATAAATATGTGAAGAGAAAAAGATTAGTGAAGACAAACATAGGTCCCTTGCAGTCGGATTCAGGTAAATTTATAATGGGGAACAAAGAAATGGCAGACCAATTGAACAAATATTTCGGTTCTGTCTTCACGAAGGAAGACACAAATAACCTTCCAAATGTACGAGGGGACAGTGGGTCTAGTGAGAAGGAGGAACTGAAGGATATCCTTATAAAGCGGGAAATTGTGTTTGGGAAATTGATGGGATTGAAGGCCGATAAACCCCCGGGGCCTGATAGTCTGCATCCCAGAGTACTTAAGGAAGTGGCCCTAGAAATAGTGGATGCATTGGTAATCATTTTCCAACAGTGTATCGACTCTGGATCAGTTCCTATGGACTGGAGGGTAGCTAATGTAACAACACTTTTTTAAAAAGGAGGGAGAGAGAAAACGAGTAATTATAGACCGGTTAGCCAGACATCAGTAGTGGAGAAAATGTTGGAATCAATCATTAAGGATGAAATAGCAGTGCATTTGGAAAGCAGTGACAGGATCGGACCAAGTCAGCATGGATTTATGAAAGGGAAATCATTCCTGACGAATCTTCTGGAATTTTTTGAGGATGTAACTAGTAGAGTGGACAAGTGAGAACCAGTGGATGTGGTGTATTTGGACTTTCAAAAGGCTTTTGACAAGGTCCCACACAGGAGATTGGTGTACAAAATCAAAGCGCATGGTATTGGGGGTAATGTACTGACGTGGACAGAGAACTGGTTGGCAGACAGGAAGCAGAGAGTCGGGATAAACGGGTCCTTTTCAGAATGGCAGGCAGTGACTAGTGGAGTGCCGCAGGGCTCAGTGCTGGGATCCCAGCTCTTTACAATATACATTAACGATTTAGATGAAGGAATTGAGTGTAATATCTCCAAGTTTCCGGATGACACTAAACTGGGTAGCGGTGTGAGCTGTGAGGAGGACGCTAAGAGGCTGCAGGGTGACTTGGATAGGTTAGGTGAGTGGGCAAATGCATGGCAAATGCAGTACAATGCGGATAAATGTGAGGTCATCCATTTTGGGGGCAAAAATACGAAGGCAGAATATTATCTGAATGGCGGCAGATTAGGAAAAGGGGAGGTGCAACGAGAGCTGGGTGTCATGGTTCATCAGTCATTGAAAGTTGGCATGCAGGTACAGCGGGCGGTGAAGAAGGCAAATGGTATGTTGGCCTTCATAGCTAGGGGATTTGAGTATAGGAGCAGGGAGGTCTTACTGCAGTTGTACAGGGCCTTAGTGAGGCCTCACCTGGAATATTGTGTTCAGTTTTGGTCTCCTAATCTGAGGAAGGACGTTTTTGCTATTGAGGGAGAGCAGCGAAGGTTCACCAGACTTATTCCAGGGATGAGTAGAGATTGGATCAACTGGGCCTTTATTCACTGGAGTTTAGAAAGATAAGAGGGGATATCATAGAAACGTATAAGATTCTGACGGGACTGGACAGGTTAGATGGGGAAGAATGTTCCTGATGTTGGGGAAGTCCAGAACCAGGGGACATAGTCTTAGGACAAGGGGTAGGCCATTTAGGACTGAGATGGGGAGAAACTTCTTTACTCAGAGAGTTGTTAACCTGTGGAATTCCCTGCAGCAGAGAGTTGTTGATGCCAGTTCATTGGATATATTCAAGAGGGAATTAGATATGGCCCTTATGGCTAAGGGGATCAAGGGGTATGGAAAGAAAGCAGGAAAGAGATACTGAGGGAATGATCAGCCATGATCTTATTGAATGGTGGTGCGGGCTCGAAGGGCCGAATGGCCTACTCCTGCACCTATTTTCTATGTTTCTATGTTTCTATGTTCTACCACTGCTGAGTTCAAAGAACTCATGACCCATAACGAGATCAAACATGTCACATCTGCCCCATTTAAACCCGCGTCCAATGGTCAGGCAGAGAGAGCAGTGCAAACCATCAAGCAAGGCTTGAGGAGGGTAACTGAAGGCTCACTGCAGACTCGCCTATCCCGAGTCCTGCTTAGCTACTGCACGAGACCACACTCACTCACTGGGACCCCACCTGCTGAACTGCTCATGAAAAGAGCACTTAAGACAAGGCTCTCGTTAGTTCACCCTGATCTACATGAACAGGTAGAGAGCAAACGGCTTCAACAAAGTTCATACTATGATAGCGCAAATGTGTCACGCGAGATTGAAATCAATGATCCTGTATTTGTATTAAATTATGGACAAGGTCCCAAGTGGCTTCCCGGTACTGGCCAAAGAGGGAAGCAGGGTGTTTCGGGTCAAACTTTTAAATGGACTCATTCACCGGAAACACTTGGACCAAATCAAACTCAGATTCACGGACTATCCTGAGCAACCTACCTTGGACCCTACCTTTTTTGATCCCCCAACATACACACCAGTGGTAACTGGCACCACTATTGACCATGATACAAAACCTATCATCCACAGCAGCCCTGGAGGGGCCAACACACCAGGCAGCCCAGCAAGGCCAGCTGCACAGCAGCCCAGCGAGGGCCCAACAAATGATTCAACGACACCAGCTTTCACACCAAGACGATCAACCAGTGCAAGAAGGGCACCAGATCGACTCACATTGTAAATAGTTACAATATTGACTTTGGGGGTGAGTGTTGTTATATATGTGGACTTGTATTTACTCTGTACAGCCACCAGAGGGCTCATCCACTGGAGTCCCAAGGGATCCCATAATCCCTTGGGAGTACAGGTATTTAAGGAGGCTTCACAGGTTGAAGAGGCACTCTGGAGACCTTCAATAAAAGACTAACGTCACACTTTACTTTGAGCTCACAGTGTTCAGCCTGATTCTTTCTCCATACACAACAAAAGCGATAGCCAGATCCCACATGTGGTGGCCCGGTATCGATGCAGACTTAGAGTCCTGCATGCACAAATGTAATACATGTTCCCAGTTAAGCAATGCACCCAGGGAGGTGCCACTAAGTTTACGATCCTGGCCCTCCAACCTGTGGTCCAGTGTCCATGTCGATTATGCAGGCCCATTCTTGGGAAAAATGTTCTTAGTGGTTCTAGATGTGTACTCCAAATGGATTGAATGTGTGATAATGTCAGCAAGCACATCCGCTGCCACCATTGAAAGCCTATGGGCCATATTTGCTATGCACGGCCTGCCTGATGTCCTTGTAAGTGTCAATGGGCCGTGCTTTACCAGTGCCGAATTCAAGGAGTTCATGACCTGCAATGGGATCAAATATGTCACATTTGCCCCATTTAAACCAACATCCAACGGTGAGGCAGAATCAGCAGTTCAAACAATCAAGCAGAGCTTGAAAAGGCTCACTGCAGACTCGCTTATCACAAGTCCTGCTTAGTTACTGCACAAGACCCCACTTGCTCACTGGGATCCCTCCCACTGAACTGCTCATGAAAAGGGCACTTAAGACAAGGCTCTCGTTAGTCCACCCTGACCTACATGAACAGGTAGAGAGCAGGCGGCTTCAACAGAATACATATCATGATCGCGCAAATGTGTCACGCAAAATCGAGATAAATTATCCTGTATTTGTGTTGAACTATGGACAAGGTCCCAAGTGGCTTCTTGGCACTGGGTTGGCCAAAGAGGGGAGTAGGGTGTTTGTGGTCAAACTCTCAAATGGACTCAACTGCAGGAAACACTTGGACCAAATCAAACTCAGATTCATGGACTATAGACTCCACTTTTTTCAACCCTCCAACACACACACAAGTGGCAACCGACCCAGCGGCTGACCACGAGGCGAAACCCATCACCCGCAGCAGCACAGTGCACTCACCACCTCCAACAGCCTAACAAGACCAGCTGCGCAGCAGCCCAGCGAGGGCCTAACAAATGACTCAGGAAAATCAGCATTTGCACCGACACGATCAAACAGGGAAAAAAAGGCCCCAGATCGACTCACATTGTAAATAGTTATACTATTGACTTTGGAGGGGAGTGTTATTATGTATGTAAACCTGTAAATACCATGTCTAACCACCAGAGGGCTTATCCCCTGGAGTCCCAAGGGATCCCAGAATCCCTTGGGAGCACCTGTTTATAAGGAAACCTCACAGGCTGGAGAGACACTCTGAGATCTGCAATAAAGGATACGGTCACACCTTACTTTGAGCTTGCAGTATCTAGTCTGACTCTTTATTCAAGACATAACAGTTACCATCACCGAATCCTCACCATCAACATCCTGGGGGTCACCATTGACCAGAAACTTAACTGGACCAGCCACATAAATACTGTGGCAACAAAAGCAGATCAGAGGTTGGGTATTCTGCGGCGAGTGTCTCACCTCCTGACTCCTCAAAGCCTTTCCACCATCTACAAGGCACAAGTCAGGAGTGCAGGTGTGTGATGGACTATTCTCCACTTGCCTGGATGAGTGCAGCTCCAACAACACTCAAGAAGCTCGACACCATCCAGGACAAAGCAGCCCGCTTGATTTGCACCTCCTTAAACATGCACTCCCTCCACCACCAGCGCACCGTGGCTGCAGTGTGTACCATCTACAAGATGCACTGCAGCAAATTACCAAGGCTTCTTCGGCAGCACCTCCCAAACCTGCAACCTCTACCACCTAGAAGGCCAAGGGCAGCAGGTGCATGGGAACACCATCACCTCCATGTTCCTCTCCAAGTCACACGCCATTCTGACTTGGAAATATATCGCCGTTCCTTCACCGTCGCTGGATCAAAATCTTGGAACCCCCTCCCTAAGGAGCACCCTCACCACACGGACTGCAGCAGTTTAAGAAGGTGGCTCACCAATACCTTCTCAAGGGCAATTAGGGATGGGCAATAAATGTTGGCCTTGCCAACAATGCCCACATTCCATGAACGAAAAAAAAGCCATAAAATGATTACCATCGTGTAATCTTTAAAAGCACATGGGAGTAGCAATTTTTCTTGAGCGATAGCGCAAAACAGGTGCTGTTGCTTGGGCTCCCTGTTATATGCCCTGTTTGATGTTCAGTTGCAGTGTAGTCAATGACTGGATATTGGGCACAGTGTTTAACGGGCGGTCCATGCACTACTGACATTCCACTGCTGAGGATCGTTCCACACTCCTGCTCCAATTTCTGGTCTTTTTTGTTTTGTTTCAGAAAATAATCTCTCTTTGTTCATTTTAAACTCATTTTTTCTATGCATGAAGGTGAAGGATAACAGCAGTGGGAAGTGAAACTTAGAGATCTTACTAAGAAATGTACTGAGCTCTGAGCCAGCTTCAGAAATGGTTAAATAACTAGGGTCACTTGGAGTCGAAGGCAGAGATCAGGACAATTCCAAATGACCAAAATAAGATTACTTCAGATAAAGATTTACAATGTTCCATTTTATTGTTGCATTGGAATTTCATCAAATTCCATTCCAGATTTGAATGTCCTATTGAATAAAGTTGTTGATTGCTTTTACAGCAGTGATAATTCGCTCTTTGTGCTTACATTACAAAACCTCATTGTTTCGCTGGTCCAGCTTCTCTTTGGTGCACAGAATGGTAGATTCCCCTCTGTCATGTATGTAACCACAATGTAACACCACTGTATTACTGTATACAGTCAACCTAGATGCACACCTTGACCACAAGGGGTGAGCTTGTGGGAGACACTCCTTACCTGAACTTACAGGTATAAAAAGGGAGGTCCCACGCAGGGTCATCATCTTTGGAGTCCTGTGAATAAAGAGTTAAGATCACAGAGTGACTTTGTCCCCAGAATGTGCCTCGTGTGGTTTCATACTGTAGAGTAAGGACTTTACATTGGCGACGAGAAACGGGAATTCACGACCCACGAGAATGGCACAGAGGAACGGTACTGTGTTGGGGAAGACTGGGACAATTTTGTCGAGAGGCTTCAGCAAAGCTTCGTTATGAAAGAATGGCTGGGGGATGCAGCGGCCAACAAGCGAAGGGCTCACCTTTTGACCAGCTGCGGACCAAAGACTTACGCGCTCATGAAGGACTTACTAGCACCCGAAAAGCCGGCAGACAAAACCTTTGAAGAACTTAGCAAATTAATCAGGGAGCACCTCAGATTGGCGAGTAGCATACATATGACCCGACACAGATTCTACACCCACCGACGTCGTGAAGGACAGAGCATACCGGACTTCGTAGCGGACCTCCAGCGTTTGGCCAGCCTCTGTAAGTTCACAGATGCCTGCAGGGGGGAGATGCTAAGGGACTTCCTTATCGAGGGCATCATTCATGCGGGAATTTTCCGCAAATTAATTGAGACCAAGGATTTGACCTTGGAAGCGGCGTCGTTGATAGCTCAAACTTTCATGGCGGTGGAGGAAGAGACGAAAATAATATATGCGCGCAATTCTGCCTCTAACGCGGCGATGGATCAGGGAGTCAACATCATCAATGCGACTCAGAGCCCTGCAGGCAGGCAGGGGCAGTCCGACACTCCCCAGGCAGCAATAGATCCCAGAGTAGGACTTCAACAGAGACAATGACAGGCTGAACGGACATTCACGCCATCACAGTGGACAATGCGGCCCGGGATGGGGTCATTGACACCCACTAATAGGGTACTTAAGAGCAGTCAAAGGGACAGTCAGCGCGGAATGCCTGGCCATAATCCCTTTGTTCCCAACAATGGAAACTTTAACTCATGCTGGAGGTGTGGGGGAAAACACTCAGCTAGATCTTGCAGATTTCAACAGTTTGTCTGCAGGAACTGCAATCTCAGTGGCCACTTAGCTCGAATGTTCAGGAAGTCTGCAACCAGACTAATATGAGGCAGATGGACCAGAAGAGGGTTCTTTGAGGCAGGATGACTTTTGGGGCAAATCGATGGACGCGAGGTTCAGTGGGTCCATGTGGCGAATATTCACAGTTCATACACCAAAACGCCACCAATGATGATGAGGGTTTTATTAAACGGCATCCCAGTACGCATGGGCATTCAGCAATTTGAGAAGCTATGGCCACTTAAAGCCAGTAGACCCAAATTAGCACGTATTGAGACACAATTACGGACTTACACCAAAGAAATGATTTTGGTGCTAGGCAGTGCAATGTTGGCTGTCACACACAATGGGTTAGTGAATCGGCTGCCGCTCTGGATTGTCCCGGGCAATGGTCACGCACTGTTGGGGAGGAGCTGGTTAGCTGAGATGAACTGGAAATGGGGGGATGTTCACGCAATGTCATCTGTGGAGCGAAGTTCGTGCTCACAAATCCTACAACAATTCGATTCACTATTCCAACCTGGCGTCGGGACATTCAAAGGCACTAAAGTAGTGATACACAGCACCCCGGACACCAGGCCAGTGCACCACAAAACCAGAGCGGTGCCGCATGTGATGCGGGAAAAGATCGAGAGCGAATTGGACCGGCTATTGAGAGAGGGCATCATCTCGCCTGTTGAATTCAGCGACTGGGTGATCCCCATCGTTCCTGTCCTAAAAGCGGATGGCTCTGTCAGGATCTGTGGCGATTACAAGGCCACCATCAATCGGGTGTCCCTTCAAGATCAATACCCGCTCCTGAAAGCGGAGGACCTATTCGCCACGCTGGCAGGCGGCAAGCTGTTCACCAAGTTGGACCTCACTTCAGCCTATATGACCCAGGAACTGGCCGATGAATCTAAACTACTGACTATCATCACCACGCATAAGGGACTGTTCGTTTATAACAGGTGCCCGTTTGGCATTCGATCAACGGCCGCGATTTTTCAATGAAACATGGAAAGCCTGCTTAAATCCATTCCTGGAACGATCGTATTCCAGGACGACATCCTCATCATGGGTCCAGACACTGAGGAACACCTCCACAACCTGGAGGAGGTGCTATGCCGACTGGACCGGGTAGGCCTGCGACTCAAGAAGTCCAAATTTGTGTTCTTAGCTCCTGAGGTTGAGTTTCTGGGCAGGAGGGTTGCTGCAGATGGGATTCGGCCCGCCAAATCCAAAACAGAGGCGATTCGATGAGCACCCAGACCCCGCAACACATCGGAGCTGCGTTCATTCCTGGGACTGTTGAACTATTTCGGGAACTTTCTGCCGAACTTGAGTACGTTGTTGTAGCCGCTACACGTGCTCCTGTGCAAGGGTTGCGATTGGTTTTGGGGGGACTGTCAGGAATGGGCTTTTGATCGGGCGCAAAACCTACTTTGTTCAAACAAGTTGTTGACCCTGTACGACCCCTGTAAAAAATTGGTTCTGACATGTGATGCATTGTCCTATGGGGTTGGGTGCGTGTTGCGGCAAAGTAATGCTGAGGGTCAACTACAACCTGTGGCTTATGCCTCCAGGTCGCTCTCTCAAGCAGAAGGAAGTGCTTGCATGTGTCTATGGTGTAAATAAAATGCATCAGTACCTCTTTGGTAGGAAGTTTGAATTAGAGACGGACCACAAGCCATTAACATCCCTGTTGTCAGACAGCAAGGTGATCAATGCCAACGCATCAGCTCACATACAGCGATGGGCTCTCACGCTGGCTGCTATGACTACTCCATCCGGCACTGGCCCGGCACTGAAAATTGCACTGACGCGCTCAGCAGGCTCCCACTGGCCACCACTGAGGGGGCAGCGGAGCAAAGCGCCGAGATGGTCATGGCTGTCGATGCCTTTGACAGTGCAGGCTCCCCCATCACAGCCCGCCAGATCAAAATCTGGACAAACAGAGTTCCCCTCCTATCCCTGACTGGGGACTGGGCGCCCGCACACGGAGCATGCCCTGAGGAGGTCAGACCGTTCCACAGACGGATGGATGAGCACTCCATCCAAGCCGACTGCCTACTATGGGGTAGCCGGGTAGTTATGCCCCAGAAGGACAGGGAGGCATTCATCAGGGAACTCCACAGCGAGCACCCAGGCATTGTGCTGATGAAGGCCATTGCCCGGTCACACATTTGGTGGCCTGGAATTGATCCAGACCTGGAACACTGTGTTCACAGGTGCACGACATATGCCCAGCTGGGTAATGCTCCCAGTGAGGCCCTGCTCAGCCCGTGGCCCTGGCCCACCAGGCCTGGTCACGCATTCATGTTGACTACGCGGGCCCGTTCATGGGAAAGATGTTCCTGATTGTGGTAGATGGGTACTTGAAATGGATCGAATGCATCATCCTGAATTCATGCACATCATCCACCACCGTGGAAAGCCAACATGCGATCTTTGCAAGCCATGGCTTGCCGGACATCCTGGTTAGTGATAATGGCCCATGTTTCACAAGCTACGAATTCCGACAGTTTATGTCGGGCAACGGCATCAACCACGTCAGGACTGCGCCGTTCAAGCCGGCCTCCAATAGCCAGGCGGAACGTGCGGTCCAAATCATTAAGCAAGGTATGCTCAGGATTCAAGGACCCTCCCTACAACGCCGCCTATCGCGTCTCCTGCTGGCCTATAGATCTCAACCGCAGTCGCTCACGGGGGTCCCGCCCGCACAGCTACTAATGAAATGGACACTCAAAACTCGGCTGTCCCTCATTCACCCAGTCCTGACCGACATA
Source organism: Pristiophorus japonicus (assembly GCF_044704955.1). Taxonomy (NCBI): domain Eukaryota; kingdom Metazoa; phylum Chordata; class Chondrichthyes; family Pristiophoridae; genus Pristiophorus; species Pristiophorus japonicus. The sequence goes on from NC_091997.1 coordinate 23,084,973, forward strand.
GTTGAGGGCAAGCGCAAGTCACAAAACGAGTACCATGACCGTAATTCGAGGGGGAGATGTATCGAAATAAATGATCCTGCATTGGTCCCCAATCACGCCATGGGGCCCAAAATGGCTTGCGGGCACTGTAATTGACAAAGAGGGGAATAGGGTCATCGTGGTAAAACTCAACAATGGTCAGATATGCCGTAAGCATCTGGACCAAGTAAAAAAAAGGTTCAGCATCGACATGCAGGAACCTGAAGAAGACCATGAGATGGAGCACACAACAGCGCCAGTGAACGAGCAACAAGAGCAATCAGAAGAATGCACAGTCCCTGCGGTCAGCTCAGACAGGCTGGAATCACCACAGGTGACAGACACTCACGTCAGTGTCCTACAACCAGAGCCCCAACTGCGGCGCTCCACGAGGGAGCGTAGACCACCTGGAAGACTAAACCTATGATCCCAATAAGACTTTGGGGGGGAGGTGATTTCATATATGTAACCACAATGTAACACCACTGTATTACTGTATACACTCAACCTAGATGCACACCTTGACCACAAGGGGTGAACTTGTGGGAGACACTCCTTACCTGATCTCACAGGTATAAAAAGGGAGGACCCATGCAGGGTCATCGTCTTTGGAGTCCTGTGAATAAAAAGTTAAGGTCACAGAGTGACCTTGTTCCCATAATGTGCCTTGTGTGGTTTCATACTGTAGAGTAAGGACTTTACACCCCCACCCCCAACCTCCCTGACATCATATTGAAAACAGGAGGTTGGCGAGCAATTCATTGTTTTCAGGATCATCATCATAGGCAGTTCCTCGAAATCGAGGAAGACTTGCTTCCACTCTAAAAGTGAGTTCTCAGGTGACTGAACAGTCCAATACAGGAATTACAGTCCCTGTCACAGGTGGGACAGACAGTCGTTGAAGGAAAGGGTGGGTGGGGAGTCTGGTTTGCCGCACGCTCCTTCCGCTGCCTGCGCTTGCTTTCTGCATGCTCTCGGTGACGAGACTCGAGGTGCTCAGCGCGTTCCCAGATGCTCTTCTTCCACTTAGGGCAGTCTTTGGCCAGGGATTCCCAAATGTCAGTGGGGATGTTGCACTTTATCAAGGAGGCTTTGAGGGTGTCCCTTGAAACGTTTCCTCTGCCCACCTGGGGCTCACTTGCCGTGGAGGAGTTCCGAGTAGAGTGCTTGCTTTGGGAGTCTTGTGTCAGGCATGCGAACAATGTGGCTCACCCAACGGAGCTGGTCGAATGTGGTCAGTGCTTCGATGCTGGGGATGTTGGCCTGATCGAGGATGCTAACGTTGGTGCGTCTGTCCTCCCAGGGGTTTGCAGGATCTTGCGAAGACATCATTGGTGGTATCTCTCCAGCGATTCCGTCCACTACGGCATACAACAGACATGATCTTTATGGTGCGACAACTGCAAGAGAAATGCAGGGTACAGCACCAACCCTTGTACAGGATATTGGAACACAATTTATAATAAAGTTTTCATTGAGGGGCTGGCAAAGTTAGGTGCTGAAGTGGAGATTTTTTTCCCTCTAATTTTCTCCCCATCTGTGCTGAAAGTGTTGATGCTCATTGGTGTAAAATTCCAAAGCTCTCTAGCACCTTGTCCAAGTAGTCTTTCCTCACTTGCAGACCCTATCATTGAGTGTTGTCAGGCTTTCAAACATGGGCGACACTCAGAGGAGCCTGACTCTGGTCTCACCCAATATCAACATATATATATTTTTTAATACTTCTTTCTCAGGATATAGGTTATTGCTGACAAGGCCAGTATTTAATGCCAATCCCTAGTTGTCCTTGAGAAGGTGGTGGTGGGCTGCCTTCTTGAACCGTTGCAGTCCGCGTGATGAAGGTAATCCCACAGTGCTGTTAGGGAGGGAGTTTTAGGAAGTTGACCCAGTAACAATGAAGGAATGGTGATGTATGTCCAAGTCAGGATGGTGTGTGACTTGGAGGCCGGCTTGGAGGTGAGGGTGTTGCCATTGTCCTTCTAGGTGGTAGAGGTTGTGGGTTTGGGAGGTGCTGTTGAAGAAGCCTTGGCAAGTTGCTGCCGTGCATCTTGTAAATGGTCCACACTGCAGCCATGGTGCGCCAGTGATGGAGGGAGTGAATGTTTAAGGTGGTGGACAGGCTACCGATCAAGTGGCCTGTTTTATCCTGGATGGTGTTGAGCTTCTTGAGTGTTGTTGGAGCTGCACTCATCCAGGCAAGTGGAAAGTATTCCATCACATTCCTGACCTGTGCATTGTAGATGGTGAAAAGGCTTTGAGAAGTCAGGAAGTGAGACACTCGCTGCAGAATATCCAGCCTCTGACCCTCTCTTGTTGCCACAGTATTTATGTGGCTGGTCCAGTTAAGTTTCTGGTCAATGGTGACCCCCAGGATGTTGATGGTGGGGGATTTGGTGATGGTAATGCCATTGAAAGTCAAAGGATGGTGGTTAGACTGTCGCTTGTTGGAGATAGTCATTGCCTGGCAATTGTGTGGCGCGAATGTTACTTTCCACTTTTCAACCCAAACCTGAATGTTGTCTTGCTGCTTGCGGGCATGGACTGTTTCATTATCTGAGGAGTTGCGAATGGAACTGAACAATGTGCAATCATCAGTGAACATCCTCACTTTTGACCTTAATGTGGAGGAAAGGTCATTGATGAAGCAACTGAAGATGGTTGGCTGAGATGCTGCCCTGAGGTATTCTTGCGGCGATGTCCTGGGGCCGAGATGATTGGTCAATAACCACAACCATCTTTCTTTGTTCTAGGTGTGATTCCAGCCAGTGGAGTGTTCTCCTCTGATCCCCATTGACTTCAGTTTTACTAGGTCTCCTTGATGGTCGGTCAAATGCTGCCTTGATGTTAAAGGCAGTCACTCTCACCTCATCTCTGGAATTCAACTCTTTTATCCATAATTGGACCAAGGCTGTAATGAAGTCTGGAGCTAAGTGGTTCTGATGGAACCAGGACTGAGCCTCAGTGAGCAAGCTATTGGTAAGTGCCATATGATAGCACTGTTGGAACTGTCGAGGAACAGTACCTCATCTTTTGTTTCGGCACTTTACAGCCTTCTGGACTCAACAGCGAGTGCAACAATTTCAGAACTTAACCACTGCCAATCTTTGGCACACTCCTCACCCCCCCTGCTCCCCCACCATCCCCCACCGTCCCCCCCCCCCCCCGCCCCTGTTTCTTTCTTTTTCTCTCCTTGTCTCTAATGGCTGTTGGTCATAACCCCACCATTCACACCCTATCTCGGCTAATGTTTTTCTAACTGCTGGCATTAGCATTTGAATTTGAGCCATCATCCCTTTTGTCTCTCTAATTTCTCCTGTCTTCCAACCTATCGCAGGCCTTCCCTTTTGTTTTTTCTTCCCCTCCCCCTTTCAATGCTTGTTAAGAATCTGATCTTTTCAAGCACTCCAGTTCTGACGAAGGATCATCGACCCAAAACGTTAACTCTATTTCTCTCTCCACAGATGCTGACTGACCTGCTGAGTATTTCCAGCATTTTCTGTTTTTATTCCAGATTCCAGTATCTGCAGCATCTTGCTTTTTAGCTCTGTCGATGACTCCTTCCATTACTGAAGTGAATGATCAGCCATGATCTTATTGAATGGTGGTGCAGGCTCGAAGGGCCGAATGGCCTACTCCTGCACCTATTTTCTATGTTTCTATGATGATTGAGAACTGAGTGGAAACCAACCACAAATGGGACAGCTGGTCCACCTTTCCCCTCCAACATACTAAGAGTAATAAGAAATGTATAACTCAGAATAAAGCTTTTCATTTTCTTCAAACTTTACACTAGAATTTGACTCGAATCCAAGCCAAGACATAAATGTTCAAACCACAGATCCCAGCACAGAGCGGAGGCTAGTCCTACCCTTGCTCCTGAGCAGAAAGTGCAATTGCTGTATCATTTCACACAGTTACCCTCGCTAAGGATTATGGATAGGAAAAGTTATCATTTTGTTTTGTACTGTTGCACAACTATACCAAGACCATCTGCTGCATTCATCACTGGATTAACTGAATAAACTGATCCTAAGTTTTCAAAGAAACACTTTCAACTGCCTGTGTCCTAACTCACACCAAGTCCCGCTCACCCATCACCCTTGTGCTCGCTGACCTGCATTGGCTCCCGGTTAAGCAATGCCTGGATTTCAAAATTGTTATCCTTGTTTTCAAATCCCTCCATGGCCTCGCCCCTCCCTATCTCTGTAATCTCCTTCAGCCTCACAACCATCCCGAGATGTCTGCGCTCCTCAAATTCTGCCCTCTTGAGCATCCCTGATTATAATCGCTCAACCATTGGTGGACGCGTGTTCAGCTTCCAAGGCCCCAAGCTCTGAAACTCCCTCTCTAAACCTCTCCGCCTCTCTACCTCTCTTTCCTCCTTCAAGACACTCCTTAAAACCTACCTCTTTGATCAAGCTTTAGGTCATCCGCCATAATTTCTTCTTATCTGGCTCGGTGTCAAATTTTTTGTTGTCTTATAACACTCCTGTGAAACACCTTGGGACGTTAAAGGTGCTATATAAATACAAGTTGTTGTTGTTGTAAGTTTTGAGCTGCATGTGTTTTTCAACTAAAATCACACCAGCCAATGTTATTCCATCAACCGCTCACTCAACATTTACCACCACAGAGAAGAAGCACATGACAAAATCTTCAAAATTATGGCACTCATTATGATTGTATGTCAGAATATTGATTTATTATAACTTTATCCCTCTAATTCCATCCTGCTGTGCTTCTGATACCATCTATGTGTAATGTTGCCTTAATTAGGCCCATTATTCACTTACAATCCCAATCGAGAGTTGTAAACTTGTCTCATTAATGTACGCTTCTGTGCGTTGCTATTATTCTGTAATTATGCTATTATCGTTGCCTTTAGTTTTGTATATTTGCCATCTATTTTCCAAAATGGTTTGAGTGACCCTTTTCTACAGATTTTATCAACTTGCAATTAAAGTGTCATATTTATGTAGCAAATATACAAAACTTCCACTCCACTGAAAGTAGGCATGCAGGTACAACAGGCAGTAAAGAAAGCAAATGGCATGTTGGCCTTCATAGCGAGAGGATTTGAGTGTAGGAGCGGGGAGGTCTTGCTGCAGTACAGGGCCTTGGTGAGGCCACACCTTGAGTATTGTGCGCCGTTTTGGTCTCCTAATCTGAGGAAGGACATTCTTGCTTTTGAGGGAGTGCAGCGAAGGTTCACCAGACTGATTCCCGGGATGGCAGGACTGACGTATGAAGAAAGACTGGATCGACTAGGCTTATATTCACTGGAATTTAGAAGAATGAGAGGGGATCTCATAGAAGCATATAAAATTCTGACCGGATTGAACAGGTTAGATGCAGGAAGAATATTCATGATGTTGGGGAAGTCCAGAACCAGGGGTCACAGTCTAAAGATAAGGGGTAAGCCATATAGGACCGAGATGAGGAGAAACTTTTTCACCCAGAGAGTTGTGAACCTGTGGAATTCTCTACGCAGAACGTTGTTGAGTCCAGTTTGTTGGATATATTCAAGAGGGAGTTAGATATGGCCCTTATGGCTAAAGGGATCAGGGGGTATGGAGAGAAGGCAGGAGTGAGGTACTGAAGTTGCATGATCAGCCATGATCATATTGAATGATGGTGCAGGCTCGAAGGGCCAAATGGCCTACTCCTGCACCTATTTTCTATGTTTCTATGTTTCTATATCCTTCCTAGTTTACTTAATTTGCATTGAAGTTTGGAATCCAGGTCATTTGTATAAATGAGCTGTGGTTCAGTGGATAGCATTCTTGTCTGTGAGTCAGAAGGTTGTGGGTTCAAGTCCCAGTCCAGAGTCTTGAGCACAAAAAAATCTCGGCTGACACTCCAGTGCTGTACTATCGGAGGTGCCAACTTTCAGATGAGATGTTAAACCGAGGCCCCTGTCTACTCTCCCAGGTGGACACAAAAGATCCTACGGTGCTATTTTGAAGAGCAGCAGGGAAGTTATCCCTGGTGTTCTGGTCAATATTTATCCCTCAACAAACATAACAAAAAAAACAGATTATCTGATCATTATAACATTGCTGTTTGTGGGAGCTTGTTGTGTGCAAATTGTCTGCCGCGTTTCCCACATTACAAAAGTGACTGCACCAAAAGCACTTCATTGTCTGTAATGCACTTTGGAGTGTCCGGTGGTCGTGAAAGGCGCTATATAAATGCAAGTCTTTCTTTCCTTCTTTGTAATCCTAATTGCGAATTGTCAAATTGTCCCATTATTGTGTGCTTCTGTGTGTTGCTATTATTCTGCAATGATGCTATCACCTTTAATTTAGTATTTTTGTCTTCTATTTTTCAAAATGGTTTTGAGTGGCCCTTTTCTAAATATTTTATCAACCTGCAATTAAAATGTCATATTTATGTAACACAGTCCTGCCTCTCCACTAGTCTTCCTAGTTTGGTTATTTTGCATTGAGGTTCGGAATCCAGGTCATTTATGGCAATGAGCTGTGGGTCAATGGGTAGCACACATGCCTCTGAGTCAGAAGATTGTGGGTTCAAGTCCCATTCCAAGGACTTGAGTCAAAATATTCTAGGCTGACACTCCAATGCAGTGCTGAGGTTTTTTTTGGTTAAACCGAGACCCCGTCTGCCCTCTCAGGTGGATGTACAAGATCCCATGGCACTATTTCGAAGAAGAGCAGAGGAGTTATCCACGGTGTCCTGGCCATCATTTAACCTTCAATCAACGTAACAAAAACAGATTATTTGGTCATTATCACATTGCTGTTTGTGGGAGCTTGCTGTGCGCAAATTGACTGCCGCGTTTCCTACATTGCAACAGTGATTACATTCCAAAAGTACTTCATTGGCTGTAAAGGGCTTTGAGACGTCCGGTGGTCGTGAAAAGCACTATATAAATCCAAATCTTTCTTTCTAAATTGGATACAGTAATGGTCCCAGCACTGAGCCCTGAAATACTGAGACGATTTTCGTTTACACGCTACAATCTCAGCGAAAATAGCCACTTCTGATAAATCATTCCAGAGCAGACTTTCCAATGAGGGATGTTGCAACACAATGACCATGATGAGCAGGTACTTGCCTCTATACACAGGGCAGATGGCAGTGCAAAGTGGCGTGGCTAATTTAAATGAACAGTTAGCGACACTGCCATCTGCCATTGTGCCAGGAGAACATTAGCGGCAACCTCTGTAATGCACGTTATAAACACAGTCGCGATAACTTTCATGATTCCTGTTGTGGACAGGTTTCCAAATTCCAAACTGTGGTCCAGGCAGCTTTCAACCATTTATTTCCTGTGCTTCAAATTCATGGTTTATAGTCACACCTTACCATTATGTTCTTCTTTAAGTCACGCAACTTCTGGATCTCAAGCCAAGTTCTCCATGTCATTGGGACTGCGTTCACGCTTTGACTGACCTACTCCTACACTTGGGACCTGCTTTTTATATTTGGAGATTGTCCTCCACCACTGAAAAAAATCTGCTTTTGTTTCTCTATTACAGAGGTGACTACCACAGCAAGGCTTCACCTCTAACTTGGGAACGATTGGTCAGCTAATTTCCACCCAAACTGTACACTCCACAGTGTGATTAACTTTTTCTAGTGTGCAGCAGAGCAGGTCTCCAGTCATCCTGGTTCAACCCTCGCTACTGGATAAAGGCTTAGCTCTGTCAAGCCCGTGTGGTGGCTGATGTGCAACTGTCACTACACATTAAAAAATATCCACGCACAGGCATCTTCTGCCCCCTCAATTGGAGTTCAGGACTGGAACACGGGTCCTTCATTGAAACATCTGTGAACTCTTGTGGAAGCAAGTCATCCTCGCTCGAGGGACCGCCTATGAATGAATGAATGAATGAATAACTTTTTCACATTTATACCAGTTAAGTGGGTTGCTAGCTACATGAGAAGCGTTATAGGTCTATTATTGCAGCTGTATTGTGCCCGGCTGTTTGTTTTAAACTGTCACTAGCAACGCTGCATTCTCCGACATCGCAAATTTCAAAGCCATGTATTTATTACGGTTTATTAATTATGATGGAAAATAAGTATTTCTCCTGTTTTGTTCTGTGAAATTAGAATGACGGTCCCTAGGCTATATGGGGAAGGCATGCTATGCAAGAAAGTAAGCCAACTATCGGAGAGTGAGTGGAGTCAGGGTAACCAAAACCACATTGTTCAGGTCACAGGATCTGAGGTAGGTTTGAGTCAGTTTGGAGTTTGGATGTTTAACATAGAAAACCAATGTTGGGTGTGGTTGAATCCAGTACTCTGAAGATTAGATGTTATAAATTCTATTCATTGTGGACAGGAAATTCAGTGGAGCCCACTGAACTCAGTGCCCAAATTTCTAATATGAGTTCCTGGCAAGTGAAGTTCTTTGAGTGGGTGCAAATTCATAAAACCCACTCCTAAATGTAGAAACAGTCTTGAACTAAGTAATTTCAGCGCACCTTTTAAACTGTCATTAATGTGCATTTCATTTTATTGAGACTAGAATATATCATAAAAACCGTAGATAGTGGCGAATGAATAATAGGTTTGGAATTTAATCGCTGGGTTCATCTAAAACCACTCAAACCCAGAGTAAATGACAACTTTAGTACTCACTCCCAATCATCTCATAGTTCTATATATAATTTGCACATGACACTGTTGTATATCACAAGTCTCCATCACAGAACACTGAAAGAATAAAATAGCATATTGTGCTGCAAAGATGATCTAACTGTGGGCAGCGCTGAGGTTATGGCGACACAAAGACACAAGAGCAAGATCAGGCTGAATGTTGCAACATGAGTTGAGATCAGAGCCTCTGGAAGAAACCAAATCCCTCCCTTCACTATTAAATAGCAGCAGCCAAAATGCAGTAGTATGACTGAGTGTTCTGTCACCAGAAGTTGATGGATCACAGAATCCTGAAATACCTAAGCCTTAAGTACACAGATACCAGCGAGCTCAACCTCTATCACCAATCACGCTGCCGGTAGTTGGGATAATGTAACAAGTGTTCAACAGCTACTACTGACAATGATGTTCTTGATCCAGAATAGCATAAGCTCAGCAGTAATGGTCCTGGCATACTTCAAATAATGGCAGTAGCAAAGTGTTTTGACATCCAGCTTAAAATGAGATTACACTGTCTGCGAAATCTTTAACAGCCAATCCAGTAGCCTCTTTTCAACTTTTATTAGTTCTATATTCTACTTTATGCTTCTTTGCCCTTCCCCATCTTTTATTTAGTTATTCCTGTGACGTTTCCTTCACAAGTTGGGTAGGTGGAATAACCTAATCCAGACATTTCAACAGTTATCATTGACGCCATTGTGCGGTTAACTGAAAGAAAGACTTGGATTTATATAGCGCCTTTCACGACCACCGGACATCCCAAAGTGCTTTACAGCCAATGAAGTACTTTTGGAGTGTAGTCACTGTTGTAATGCAGGAAACGGGGCAGCCAACTTGCACACAGCAAGCTCCAACAGACAATGAGATGATGATGTGATGATGACCAGATAATGTTTTTTTTATTATGTTGATTGAGGGATAAATATGGGCCAGGACACCAGGGATAACTCCCCTGCTCTTCTTCGAAATAGTAGCATGGGATCTTTTACGTCCACCTGAGAGAGCAGACGGCGCCTCGGTTTAACGTCTCATCCGAAAGACGGCACCTCCGACAGTGCAGCACTCTCTCAGCACTGCACTGGAGTGTCAGCCTATTTATTTGTGCTCCAGTCCCTGGAGCGAGACTTCAACCTACAACCTTCTCACTCAGAGGAGGAAGACTCTTTCCTGAAAGATGTCTTCTTCTCTGCTGAATATGGAGAAAGGTTCTCCAAGTACCAGCCTCACCCAAAGTTAAAGCTCACCCAATAAGGGCTGGTGGGTTAAAAATATGGATTGTGATTCTCTGGGTTGGATGTCCAGGGCTGTTCAACAAGCACTGCCAGGCTGTGACTCTCATCTTTCAAGGCCAGGATGAGCTAACAGTTCAGATTGCACTTGTTCCTTTGAATGCATAAATCCTTTGATGCGGGCACTTTGATATTTTTCTATTTATTTCAAATCTGGAAGTGGAATTATCTTTTGGTACAGCCACGCAGTTGTGCAATACATTTTTTTCTTCTTATTTTTCATTTCTTTGCTTGATGGTACCTTTCATGTGAGGAAATGAAAACTGGAATGAAATGACTGTAGTAAAATACTGGCATTTCTGTTTCTGAGTTTTGTTGAGAGAACATCAAAGGGCTTGGATCAAAGAAAAGGTGATGGCAGTGGTGAGGGGTGGGGTGGGGGGGATCGAGGGGGGGGGCGAGCAGAAGGGGGGGGCTACAATATTGCCACCATTTCTACTAACCCCTCCCTCCTGCAATGCAAGGGACGGGCGTCGAGGAGGTCACTAAAATACACTGAAAAAGGCAAGGGAATTATTAAAAACGCAGATATGAAGTGACTGCCTTCCCAAATCTTTTTTGCTTCCTCCTCTCTTTGCCTCCCCTCTTGGCACAAGATCAAGTTGGCAATACATCAAAGGAGCAAGCCAGATCTGCACTGTTTACTCATCCTTATTTCAAGGAGACTAGTTGTGATTGGTGGTAGGCATCTGTAGTAGTGCTGAAGGCTTGCGGGGTTGCAAAACAGAAACAAATTTCAAGCCATCTACAACTCACATTTAATAAAGGTTGCTCCCATCAACCATCGCAAATCAAGGTTAATTTTTCATTAGTTGCTTTTAACTTTATGCAGCCTGTATGTCTGCTCCCACGAGCATCCGAACTGAATGCTATCTGTTTGTTATAATTATATTTCAGATTTAATGAAAAAAATCGGACAAGGCTGAGTTTATGGTTTGTTAATCCAGAGAGTGAATGGCGTTTCTGCAAGAAACGGGTGTGGAGTCAGAACAGAAGCGATAGATAGTTTACCTGGGTATAGGGCACACCAGGTTATATTAAACTGCCAGGGGTATCTAAAAAAAGAAAAGAAAGACTTGCATTTACATAGCGCCTTTCACGACCACCAGATGTCTCAAAGTGCTTTAACAGCTTATTTTTGGAGTGTAGTCACTGTTGTAATGTGGGAAACACGGCAGCCAACTTGCACACAGCAAATTCCCACAAACAGCAATGTGATAATGACCAGATGATCATTCTTTTTGTTATGTTGTTTGATGGATAAATATTGACCCCAGGACACCGGGAATAATTCCAAAGCAAAATACTACAGATGCTGGAATCTGAAATCAAAACAGAAAATGCTGGAAATCTCAGCGGGCCAGGCAGCATCTGTGGAGATATACAGAGTTAACGTTTCAGGGCTGTGACCCTTCATCAGAAAATCGGGGATAACTCCTTCTTCTTCGAAAAAGTGCCCTTGGATCTCTTATGACCACATGAGAGAGCAGACAGGGCCTCGGTTTAACATCTCATCCAAAAGACAGCACCCCCGACAGTGCAGCACTCCCGCAGCACTTTTTATGTGCTCAAGTTCCTTGGAGTGGGACTGAAACCCACAACCTTTTGACTCAAGGGTGAGGATGCTACCCACTGAGCCATTGCTGAGATTGGAGACCTGGAGTAATCGAGAGTCAACTGGCAGACTACTAATGTTCCATTAGCTTTGCAATTTTTCTCTAACAGAATGCAAACTCTTGTTAAAGAACTAAACAATTACCATTTGCTCCAAATTGCAAAAATGTTCTTGTTCAGTTGTACCTTCTTAAGGTTTCCTACCTCTCTGTGCAAACAGTGTGAGCTGGGATTGGGACCCCTTCATGACCTACTGCGCTAGACTTGCTGCTAGACAATGCTGTAAGTATGGAAACATGTAAATATGGAAGTGATAGGAATGTTTTCCAGAGCAAACGGGTCTCCACGGAAACCACAGTACCGATGCCAACACCAGCGACACTCATTTCATCCTAACATTAAAACAGTCCTGTTCAGTTTTAATGTGGAGCACATAGTTTTCATATAAAATAATCACACTCTATGGATTAACTAAACAGGATGTGTTGTTCCGCTGTGCATTATTTTGGGTAATTGGGAAAGATGTTGTCGACTTGACACCCTTCTGTCATGCAATAACCTATAAACAGTGTGCGGACATTGAGCACTGCATAATATGCGATGAATTCAATAATTCTGTATATTTATCCTTTCTCTTGTTTAGAACTGTGTAACTGTAATATATCACTTTATGCTGCTGTTATTTGCACACATTGTAAATTGTTGTCGAACTTGGTGCTCCTGAATAGGTTTCAAAGCAGGCAACATTTAGATAGAGCCCAAACTGATTGTCATAAAAACCCATCTGGTTCACAAATGTCTTTTAGACAAAGACATCTGCCGTCCTTACCCAGTCTGGCCTATATATGACTCCAGACCCACAGCAATGTGGTTGACTCCTAGCTGCCCGCTGAAATGGCCGAGCATGTCATTCAGTTGTACCAAACCACTGCAAAGAACAGTGGTTCAAGAAGGTGGTTCATCTTCTCAAGGAAATTAGGGATGGGCAATAAATGCTGGCCTTGACAGCGACGCCCACATCCTATGAAGGAAAGACAGAAAGAAAGATTTGCATTTATATTGCGCCTTTCACGACCACCAGACATCTCAAAGCACTTTACAGCCAATGAAGTACTTTTGGAGTGTAGTCACTATTGTAATGTGGGAAATGCGTCAGCCAATTTGTGCACAGAAAGCTTCCACAAACAGGAATGTGATAATAACCAGATAATCTGTTTTTGTTACATTGATTGAGGGATAAATATTGGCCAGGACACCGGGGATAACTCCCCTGCTCTTCTCCGAAATAGTGCCATGGGATCTTTTACGTCTACCTGAGAGGGCAGATGGGGCCTCGGTTTAACGTCTCATCAGAAAGATGCCACCTCCGACAGGGCAGCACTCCCTCAGTACTTCACTGGAGTGCCAGCCTAGATTTATGTGCTTATGAATATAGAAATAAAAATTAAGGCCATTCTTTCAAAAATCAGAATAATACATAATTAATGATTAATACATAATATGCCCAAAACAGAAAGATTTTGTTTATACAAAATGTTCTTTTTTGTGAAATAATCTCCACCTTCAGACAAGAGCAGTCTTTATTTCAGTGTTCGGGATTTCCTATTGAATTGCAAAAGAACATAAGAAATAGGAGCAGGAGAAGGTGATTCGACCCCTTGAGCCTGCTCCAGCATTCAATAAGATCAAGGCTGATCTTCTACCTCAACTCCACTTTCCTGCACTATCCCCATATCTCTTGATTCCCTTAATATCCAATAATCTATCGATCTCTGTCTTGAATATAGTCGCCGAATGAGCCTCCACAGCCCTCTTTTCAAAGTGATCCTGCAAATATACTTTGAGCTCAATGTCCTCCCGTCGGCCCTTTGGAGCGCTATGACCCAGTCGCCCTCTGATCGCTGCAGCTTCTTTTCAAATTCAGCGTAGTGCAATAAAGTGAGGAAGTTCATGCGACACGTGACAAAAACAATGATACGAGGAACAAGTGTTTATGGGGGATATGATTCAGCCTCGAACTTGATCAGGACCTGAGCTTAAATCCACAGGGGGTAAAATTCAACCTCGGCAGGGATGCAAAGTTGGCTGGAGTGGATCGGTCCTGCTGACTTTCTCCTTCCACTGACTGCAGTGAAGTTGAATTTTCCCTTCATCATCATCATCATCATCATCATAGGCAGCCCCTCGGAATCGAGGAAGACTTGCTTCCACTCCAAAAATGACTCCTTAGGTCGCTGAACAGTCCAATACGAGAGCCACGGTTCCTGTCACAGGTGGGACAGATAGTCGTTGAGGGAAAGGGTGGGTGGGACAGGTTTGCCGCTGCCTGCGCTTGATTTCTGCACGTTCTCGGCGCTGAGACTCGAGGTGCTCAGCGCCTTCCCGGATGCACTTCCTCCACTTTGGGGCGGTCTTTGGCCAGGGACTCCCAGGTGTCAGTGGGGATGGTGCACTTTATCAGGGAGGCTTTGAGGGCGTCCTTGTAACATTTCCTCTGCCCACCTGGGGCTCGCTTGCCGTGAAGGAGTCCCTTCATAGTGTCCGCCTAATGGCACAATGGGCAAACACCCTGCCTGATATGGTACTGAGCCATGCAGATATCTAAAAGGTCCCATGTTCAATCCATGGTTTATGCTGTTAGCTGATCTCAGTTACGATGGTGGTAGATCCTGTGTCTGAGGTGCAGAGAGAAAAACCAAACACCATTCTCCATACTGGTTACAGTTCGGAGACTCCTGCTGGAAAGTGTTCATCGATGATCGTTGCAAATGGGGAGCAACCTGGAGAAAATGCAGGCCATTTGATCTGAACAGGCAGACAGGGCCTCAGTTTGACATCTCATCCTTTTGGAACAGAGGAGACTGAGGGGAGACCTGATTGAGGTGTATAACATTATGAGGGGCCTGGATAGAGTGGATAGAAAGGATCTATTTCCCTTAGCAGAGGGGTCAACAACCAGGGGGCATAGATTTAAAGTAGGAGGTTTAGAGGGGATGTGAGGAGAAATTTCTTAAGCCAAAGGGTGGTGGGGGTCTGGAACTCACTGCCTGAAAGTGTGGTAGAGGCAGAAACCCTCACCACATTTAAAAAGTACTTGGATGTGCACTTAAAGTGCCGTAACCTACAGGGCTACGGACCAAGAGTTGGAAAGTGGGATTAGGCTGGATAGCTCTTTGTCGGCCGGCGCGGACACAATGGACAGAAATGACCTCCTTCCATGCTGTAAATTTCTATGATTCTGTGATTCTATGAACAGCACCTCAAGGAAGTGCTGCATGCTTGACGTGGCAGGCTAGATTACGTGCTCCAGTCTGGCAGTGAACCCGTGAGTTTCTGACTGTGAGGCGAGAGTGCCACAAACTGAGTTAAGTTGCCTGAGATTCCACTGCAGTATCATTGGCAGCAGGCCCCAATTATAAGGAGTTTTCTCACGTCACAGCGAGAATTTTTTCACAAAATGGCGGACACAAGGCTACCTTTGACCACTAGTTTTAAAGTATAAATCATTTATACCTGAGAGAGACTGAAGGACACCAGTCAGTGCATTGATAGTTCTCTTTATTATTTTAAAGACGAGAAGGCAATTCAATGGAATAGAGTTTCCCCTTTTACTGTAAGGACGCTCGTCCCTTCCCTGTGAATCCACCCATGACTTCCTGATACCAGTTGTTGGCAAAGGAGGTTCCCGTCCACTGGCAGTGCAGGCTCGGAAAATCCGCTCTTTGGAGCTTAACAACAACAACTTGTAATTATATGGCACCTTTAACGTCCCAAGGCGCTTCACAGGTATATTATGCGATAAATATTTGTCAATATTCCAGTAATAAAGCGACCCTGTTGGTTCAAATACCTTTATTTCTGTAGCTTTAGTGTTGGCAGGGAAATGGAGCTGAGTCCATGATCGGATCAGCCATGACCTTATTAAATGACGGAGCAGGCTCGAGGGGCTGTAGGGCCTACTCCTGCTCCTATTTCTTATGTTCTTATGTTACTACCGTGTCCTGGCCAATATCTATCCCTCAACCAACGTAACTAAAACAGATTAACTGGTCATTATTGCGTTGCTGTTTGAAGATAGTTGTGTTGAAATTGCCTGCTGCGTTTCCTGCATTACAACAGTGACTACACTTCTTTGGCTGTAACGTGCTTTGGGATGAAAGGCGCTCTATAAATGCAAGCTCTTTCTTTCAAAGCCAGCAACATACAAACTAGTTAGTCCAGCAAGACAGATATTTCCTTGTGTTTGTCAGGAGTCTAGAAGCTGTATCTAGCCCTGTATCTTTCTTTATACATGCCCATGAACCATTTAACTGTTATTACCGTGAGACTTTTGAAATGCCAGTTTGTAAAAATCACATGTAAAAATGTCACATCAACATTGTCCATCACCAAAGAAATTATGATTGGTTCCTTGGAAATTTGAACCTATCAAAAAATACATGAATTCTTTCTTCCCTGTCGCTGAGTGAATACCTCACACAATTCTTCTCAAATTCTTTCAGTGGCCATATTGCATTCTTTTTTTCCCAAGCAAATCAAATTTATAACATTAGAAAAATACCAAGAAACAAACACTTGCCTCCTTACCACCAACAGCTTCTCCTCCTCTCAATACCCTGAGCTGCAGGTAAGACGTTTCCCTCGCTCCCCAACTTCACCATCTCCACCCAGCCCAGCTTACTTCCCTCCTTCCGAAGTCCCCTGTAATAGCCCTGATTTAAAATGACAATCTATGCAGCAACGCGTGCACCCTCCCCTCTCCTCGTTACTCCATGTGGCAGGAGGTCCTCCGTCCTCTGGTGATATAACAATAATAATAACTCGTATTTATATAGCGCCTTTGACGTAGTAAAACACCCCAAGGCGCTTCACAGCAGTATTACAAGACAAAACAGTTAAATTTGACACAAAAGAAGAAATTAAGACAGGTGACCAAAAGCTTGTTTAAAGAGGTCGGTTTTAAGGAGCGTCTTAAAGCAGGAAAGAGAGATAGAGAGGTGGAGAGGTTTAGGGAGGGAGTTCCACAGCTTAGGGCTCAAACAGCTGAAGGCACGGCCAGCGATAGTTGAGCAGTTACAATGAGGAATGTTCAAGAGGCCAGAATTTGAAGAGCGCAGGCATCTTGTGGGGTTGTGTGGCTGAAAAAGATTACAGAGCGAGGGAGAGGCAAGTCCATGGAGCGATTTGTAAACAAGGATGAGAATTTTGAAATCGAGGCGTTGTTTAACCGGGAGCCAATGTAGGTCAGAAAGCACAGGTGTAATCGTGACTTGGTGTGAGTTAGTACGTGGGTTGCTGAGTTTTGGATGACCTCAAGTTTACGTAGTGTGGAACATGGGAGGCTGGCCAGGAGTGAGTTGGAGTAGTCAAGTCTAGAGGTAACAAAGGCATGAATGAGGGTTTCAGCAGCAGAAGAGCTGAGGCAGGTATGATGCCGCCTAGCCATCCCATTGCATTCTTCCCATATTGATCTGCCACATTTATTTCTCTTCCCTTGCTTTGCACAGTTCCGATATTCTTATCATTTTTTGTTCAACGCCCTCCTAGCTTGTGGACTACATGATGCTTCCTCCGAAATAGTACGGTCTCCAATGCAAGCGTTATACCAACAGTTCATATTACCGGTTATAATTCCCATTTTAAATGTGTTCAGCAGGAATTGACTGAAGCGCTTATTCACTGCAAAGATTTCAATCGAACTTCTGATTACAAGGTTCTGCTAAATAGTAATCCATTCTGCATTGCCTGCTGTGACACTGTATCCTTGTAAAGCCCCATATCAAAGTGAAAAACACAATGGGAGATTGACTCATGCTGGTGCAAAGAGTGCAGGACAGACTATTAGAATGATAATTCATATAGAAACATAGAAATTTACAGCGCATAAGGAGGCCATTTCGGCCCATCGTGTCTGCGCCGGCCGACAAAGAGCTGCACGGCCCTTGGTCACCAGCCCTAAAGGTTACATATAAACCTATGAATAATGACAGAAAGGCAAAAAGCACCCAGCCCAACCAGTCCGCCCCACACAACTGCGACACCCCTCATACTGAAACATTCTACACTCCACCCAACCGAAGCCATGTGATCTCCTGGGAGAGGCAAAAACCAGATGAAAACCCAGGCCAATTTAGGGAGAAAAAAAAAATCCGGGAAAATTCCTCTCCGACCCATCCAGGCGATCGAACTTCTGATTACTTCTTTACGTTGGATAGTATGAATTACCAGCATTGTTATGAAAAGATGTCATTTTTTTCTTGGGGGAATGATTTCCACAAGCCATTTGACGCAGCGGATATTTAAAGCCAACGCAGCTGCCACTGGCATTGAGTGATCTGGCGAGTGGCGGGCCAGGACCTGTCATTTAGGACCCACAGTTGCTGCACTCAGTACACAGATGGTTAAACAATAGCAGCGACAGCAGCTCCTTGGCTGCGAACTGGCCTGAGCGGAGCCTGAGCCAGTGAGCAGACATTTCCCCCAGGGCTCAGCAGTCACAGACACAGTGTCTGCAACTAGCCGCATCCACGGTCTGTGATGATCGCATGAGATCAGAAAGAGCGGCCACAGTCTCCGAAAAGGCCGCAGAGACATTTATTATGAAGAGACTGGTATTTGTCACAAGCACAGACATCTAGAGGCATAATCAGCGGAGAATGCTTACAACAAAAACATCCCTATCATTAAGAAAAATGCTGACAATGTAAATAATACAAGCAGCACGCAGGCAAGCACTTGCACTTTGTTTGTCCTTACAGTGTTTGATTTTCGCTGACTTTTTTTACTCCCCTGTGTTAAATACAGAACTTTTCTGAGTTTTAGTAAAATAATTCTGACGTATTTGTGGGTTCGTTCTGACGATTTCTGACGCAGACTGACAGTGGGTAATGGTTAATTACCAGCTTCATCCCGTAACCACATAACCCAGGAGTGAGAAAGTTACGACTTATTAAGATGTTCCTCATGAAAGGGATTAAAATGTTATTCTGCAGTTGTGCTGCTTGGACCAAGGATTATGCTTTCAAGGTTTTTGACACTATTTTCTTTCTTAATGTATTGGTAGCAGTTCCTGTAAGCAGACCTTATCCCTTATGATCCAGAAGTTGGATCTTTTCTATATTCAGCCCTCGCACAGGTGCCTATCAGAGGAGCTAACAATCACCCGACTTGCTCACTGGATTTCCCACACAGACAAGAGGCTTACAGACTAAAGCAAGTACAGGTTGGACCTCTCTGGTCCGGGATTCTCTGGTCCGGAAACATCCGTGGTTCGGCATTGGTTTCCTGCGCTCTCTGGCTCTTAGTGATCGGTGCGCAATTGCCACTTTGCGTGGGTGGCGTCCCGGTTTCCTGCGCTTATGGGAGATTTTTACATGGAGAGAGAGAGGTCGAGGCCCACTTTTCGCAGCCTAAGCCGGAGCCGGAGCATGGCGGAGGTGTTCAGGAGCCCGCCGCTGTCTACAGGTACCTGTAAGCCTAGCCTCGTCATGACTTCCCGTGGTTTGGAAAATTCTCTGGGCCCAAATTTGGCCCACTCATTTTTTTCCGCGCACTCATCGGAGATGCGCCAACTTCCTAGGGTGAAAACAATGCCGAAAGGATCTCCCCGGATTCTGGACGCTCTGTGGCCTCTCCCATGGCTTGGTGTGATGCGGTCTGTCCATTAGGGGGCGGAGCTAGGGCCCTGTGCGAAAAACAGTGCCGGCAGCTCAACGCATGCGCACTGGAGGTTTCGCGCATGCGCAGTAGCTCCTGCCCCCAGCCGTGCTGCAGCGTGGGACCCGATGCGTGCCGCCCCTATCCCCGGCCTCACGATGCGTGCCAGGCTGACTGCTGGAATAGTCAGAGAGAGAGAGACAGATTGCTGGAATAGACTGAGAGAGAGAGTTAGAGAGAGTCAGTCAGAGAATCAGAGAGAGTCAGTCAGAGAGAGAGTCAGAGAGAGTCAGTCAGAGAGAGAGTCAGTTCCCTGTGCTCTCCCGCCAGGTCGTCCCGCCCGCACCTATCCCCGGCCCAGTGGCCGGCCCGCTGACTTCCCAGGCCCGAGTTAGGAAGGTAGGACTTAAGTTTTATTTTTTATTTATTATTGATGGGTTTTTATGCTTCTTGAATGTTGTTGTGCTTTGTTTAGTGCTTTGTAAGGTCCCCTCCGCTTCCCTTCCCGCCCCTATCTCTGGCTACCTGCACTGATTTCTTAGCTCTCCACAAGGGTTTTCTGTGCGGCAACAAGTGGCCACATACGCTGGCCTGTTAGTTTGGAGCAACTATTAGTTGTCCAAAGTGGCTTAAATGGCCAAAACTGGCATAGGTGGTTGGTAACACCCCCTTTTGAAAAAAACTAAACTAAACTAAAAAAATCCTAACTAACTCACTTACACTGGTGCAAATTGAATGGGCAAAATGGGGATTTTTAAGGTACTCCAGAAAAATCAAGTTGCTCCAAAAAAAGACGCAGCAACTCCTGGCCAATTTTGGGTCCAAAGGAAATGAAACAAATCACTGACAACCGTTGCCTTTCAAAACCTTGGCCTCTGTGTGCTGTGGGAGTAGCCGGTCACTCTCCCAGCAGTGACAACAGTGATCACACTCCAAAAGTACTTCATTGGCTGCAAAGCGCTTTGAGACGTCCGGTGATCGTGAAAGGTGCTCTATGAATCCCACGATGTGGGAGAACACCATCGCAGGTCGGGGCTATAAAAGGAGCTGGAGCATACCACTGCAGCTTCCAGCGCGAACCGCTACAAATGTGCGACGGCTTCAAGTTGACGTCATCAGGACCCAGGTCGTCGTTTGGAGCGTGGGCAGGAGCATCGGCTGGGCCCTGATAAAGCAGAGGAACGGGAGGGACGTGGCGGACTTGCGACGAGTGATCGGGGTGGAGGAGTGATGAAGGATTGTGGCTGAGATTTGGTGCGTGATCGTGACTGTGACGGAGGTTTGGCGAATGTTTGGTGCGGAGGAGCGGTGAGGGATCGTGGCGTAGGTGCGGCGAGTGTTTGTGGCGGAGGAGCGGTGAGAGATTGTGGCGGAGGTGCAGCGAATGAGGGTGTGGGGCCCAGAAGAGCCGAGGGCCCAGGGGCAGCACGGGCCAGCCCACACTGCGATATGTGTGCGCACTAGGTCCGTGCAGCAGAACTGGTATCCAGTCGTCCTGGTTAACCCTTGCCACTGGACAAAGGCCTAACTGGGAAAGTCATCCTCGATACAAGGGACCCCCAAGATGATGAACTCTGTTGAGCCCGTGTTGTGGCTGATGTGCAACGGTCACCACACGTTAAAAAAATCCACGCACAGGCATCTTCAACCCCCTCAATTGGAGTTCAGGACTGGAACATCGTGTCCTTCATTGAAACATCTGTGAACTCATGTGGAAGCAAGTCATCCTCGTTCGAGGGACCGCCTATGATCATGATATATAAATCCAAATCTTATTTTTAATTTTTACTTATAAACTACCTAAGACACAGATTGATAAGGACCGTTTCATTAGGGAATGAACATAATGAACGAACCAGGCAATCTCTTCAGATGATCTATAGTCTACGAGGTT
Source organism: Pristiophorus japonicus (assembly GCF_044704955.1). Taxonomy (NCBI): domain Eukaryota; kingdom Metazoa; phylum Chordata; class Chondrichthyes; family Pristiophoridae; genus Pristiophorus; species Pristiophorus japonicus. Next base: position 23,106,072 of record NC_091997.1, read on the forward strand.
ACTATGCAATGTGCAACATTCCAAACTTAATGCATTCTTCGGGATCTTATCAATGAGAAAATCAAGAGGGTTGGTGGTTGTCTGCAGACATTGGCTCTTATCCGTCACTTATCATTGTACTCACTTCCTGTAAATGATTTCCAAGAGATTAAGTTAACATGCAAAGCTGCGGTTTACTTTAGCCGGCCAATCTACATTATCAGCTCAGTCTCGTGACTTCAGTATGAATAAATCATTCATTGCCACTTGGTGTCTTGAGCCGAAATAGTTGGATTATCCTGGAGTAACTGACTGAGAATCCAGCCCACCCCCCACCCCCCACTGACAGGAAAGCAGAATATTCTTTTAAGGGATTCTGAAGGTTTGATTATTTTGTTTCCCTCTTACGCCTAGCTACAGGCTCTGGGGCTTGCCAATGTTAGAAACTGTCCTGCTTGCTGTGGGCAGCTGTTAGCAATTCACTCGCATTAGTATCTTGTGTTTACTCTCGTCAGATCTCACTGAGATAACGGCCCGATATCTGGCAGTGTGATGTGCAGGTGGCTGCAGCAGTGAACGGCTGGAGAGACAGAGGGGAAAGCGCAGCCAAGCCTGCGATTGAAGAGCTGGAGCTGAGGGGGGAGGGGCCCAGGGTACAACGTCAGTTCTATATGGGCAAACTCACAAGCTGCTCCAAGCTCAAGATGCTCACCCGCACTGCGATCCCTGAAAGTCAGGGTGAAGGGATCTGAGGGAGGGAGGGAGAGGGTTAGTGGGAATATGTGTGTGTGTGTGTGCTAGGCCCATACAGCAGAACCTGGTCTCCAATCGTCTTGGATCCCTTTGGCGTTGGACCAAGACCTTGCTCTGTCAAGTCCGTGTGGTAACTGGTGTGGAACGGCCACCCCACGTTAAAAGAATTCATGCGCAGGCATCTTCTACCCTCTAGAATGAAGTTCGGGACCTGAAGCGTCAGGCACCTTAGAACTCATATTAGTGTGGAAGCAATTCATCCTCGACTCCAGGGGACTGTCTAAGAAGAAGCAGTGAGCTATGCTGTACAGGAGTAATCTGAGGGTGACTGATTGTCGTTAGGTGAGGGGATTAAAGGATATGAAGCAAAGGGAAAGTTAAGATGCAGATCAGCCATGATCACATTGAATGGCAAAGCAGGCTTGAGGGGCTGAATGGACTCCTCCTGTTACATAACAACATAAGAACATAAGAAATAGGAGTAGGCCATGCGGCCCCTCGAGCCTGCTCCGCCATTCAATATGATCATGGCTGATCCCATCATGGACTCAGGTCCACTTCCCTGCCCGCTCCCCATAACCCCTTAATCCCTTATCGGTTAAGAAACTGTCTATTTCTGTCTTAAATTTATTCAATGTCCCGGCTTCCAGAGCTCTCTGAGGCAGCGAATTCCACAGATTTACAATCCTCTGAGAGAAGAAATTCTTCCTCATCTCAATTTTAAATGGGCAGCCCCTTATTCTAAAATTATGCCCTCTAGTTCTAGTCTCCCCTATCAGTGGAAACATCCTCTCTGCATCCACTTTGCCAAGCCCCCTCATAATCTTATACGTTTCGATAAGATCACCTCTCATTCTTCTGAATTCCAGTGAGTAGAGGCCCAACCTACTCAACCTTTCCTCATAAGTCAACCCCCTCATCTCCGAAATTAACCTAGTGAACCTTCTCTGAACTGCCTCCAAAGCAAATATATCCTTTCGTAAATATGGAAACCAAAACTGTACACAGTATTCTCGGTGTGGCCCCTGTATAACTGAAGCAAGACTTCCCTGTTTTTATACTCCATCCCCTTTGCAATAAAGGCCAAGATTCCATTGGCCTTCCTGATCACTTGCTGTACCTGCATACTAACCTTTTGTGTTTCATGACAAATACCTTCAGGTCCCGCTGTACTGCAGCACTTGCAATTTTTCTCTATTTAAATAATAACTTGCTCTTTGATTTTTTTCTGCCAAAGTGCATGACCTCACACTTTCCAACATTATACTCCATCTGCCAAATTTTTGCCCTCTCACTTAGCCTGTCTATGTCCTTTTGCAGATTTTTTGTATCCTCCTCACACATTGCTTTTCCTCCCATCTTTGTATCATCAGCAAACTTGGCTACATTACACTCAGTCCCTTCTTCCAAGTCGTTAATATAGATTGGAAATAGTTGGGGTCCCAGCACTGATCCCTGCAGCACCTCACTAGTTACTGCCAACCGGAAAATGACCCATTTATCCCGACTCTCTGTTTTCTGTTAGTTAGTCAATCCTCTATCCATGCTAATATATTACCCTCAAACCCGTGAACTTTTATCTTGTGCAGTAACCTTTTGTATGGCACATTATCAAATGCCTTCTGGAAGTTCAAATACACCACATCCACTGTTTCCCCTTTATCCACCCTGTTCGTTACATCCTCAAAGAACTCCAGCAAATTTGTCAAACATGACTTCCCCCTTCATAAATCCATGCTGACTCTGCCTGACCAAATTTTGCTTTTCCAAATGTCCTGCTACTGCTTCTTTAATAATGGACTCACACATTTTACCAACCACAGATGTTAGGCTAACTGGTCTATAATTTCCTGCTTTTTGTCTGCCTCCTTTTTTAAATAGGGGCATTACATTTGCAGTTTTCCAATCTGCTGGGACCTCCCCAGAATCCAGGGAATTTTGGTAAATTACAACCAATGCATCCACTATCCTTGCCGCTACTTCTCTTAAGACCCAAGGATGCAAAACATCAGGTCCAGGGGATTTATCTGTCTTTAGTCCCATTATCTTATTGAATACCACCTCCTTAAGTGATTGTGATTGTGTTAAGTTCCTCCTCCCCTATAGTCCCTTGACTATCCACTGTTGGGATATTGTTTGTGTCCTCTACCATAAAGACTGTTCCTATCTCTCAGAAGACCATAGAGTTTTTCCCAATGACATGCGGACTATTCCACTATTTTTTTTTAAAAGGTGAATTTTGGTAGATTTCAACAGTTAAAATAGTGGCTGGGTGAGACTGCCCTGTGGTCAGTTATGTGAAACATGAATTTATTGCTGAGAACGTCAGTATATTTGCTTCTTGGGTTTTTTGCTTAAGAATTCACAGCAACAAATTGCTATTAAGAACTAGTTGGTTTATTAACAAAGGTTTAACAATTACACTACACATTACCAGTTCATCCACTAGGATCACAACTGCATACCTCATCGTGGATGACCTAGATCCAACTGACTGGGGTTTTATTGAGTCTTGTGAACATCACATGACTGGCTAAGCCACTCACAATGCAGCAGCTCTACAACTATTTTAAATTAAACGATAAAGCTGAGTGCCCCCTTATTAAAGGGGCACTAGTACTGACAAATTAACAAATAAAACCTTTTGAACATTAAAATGGTCAAATTAAAATTTGGTTGCCGGAGGCGATGATGCACTCCAGTCACTCCGGCGCTCACCTCTCATAGAAGACCATGAGCGTACCGGTGGATCACCGCGTGCTCCATCTCCAGGGACACCCTGTCTTGAATGTACCCGCGGAAGAGAGGCAGGCAGTCGGGCTGAACGACTCCCTCGACCGCCCGCTACCTGGACCGGCTGATGGCCCCCTTAGCCATGCCCAGGAGCAGTCCTATAAGGAGGCCCTCCCACCCGCTGATTCCCCTCTGCCGGGGGTGCCCAAAGACCCGGAGCGTGGGACTGAAGTGCAGCCAAAAATTGTGAAGCAGCCCTTTCAAATAATGGAACAGGGGCTGCAACCTCACACACTGTTCATACACATGGAACACGGACTCCTCCGGACCGCAGAAATTGCAGGCGGCCCGGGAGTCTGTGAACCAACTTAAAAACTTATTGCATGAGACTGCTCCGTGCGCCACCCTCCAGGCCAAGTCCCCAATAAATAAAGGGAGGACTCCCGCGTCGAGAGCCCTCCATTGGAGACCCCTACCTCCTCCAGACGGCAACATGGTGCGCCATGACGTGTCCGGACGGCAGACGAGGATGGCAACGTGGTGAGTGTGCAAGAGCAGCCCGTACAGGAAACCCCTCCGCGCAGAACTGAAAGGCACAGAGGGGATTTCCCCGAGGAGGCTCAAGTTTTGAGGTACCGGCTCCCAAGGGAGGTTTCGGGGCTTGGCGCCGATGAGGAATTTCGTCCGGACGGGGGTAACAACTCTACAAACCTGTGAGCATACATTACAGTCAGGAAGTTGTCTAATTATTATATACCTACAAGAACACTTCTTTCACAGATCCTAAGCAATCAAATTGCCACTTAAGCAGCCTGACCAAAAAAAGGTCGTAATCCAGCTGTGGAATTCATAGTGTTTATGTGTAAGAGCGGCAAGAAAATGGAGGAGTTTACAATTTACCTACAAGGCCTGATAATTTCAGCTTAGGCTGCCATTATGCATCATTGGAGGAACAGTTTGACATTTTTTTAAGGGATTTAGTTTAAACGGACACAAGTTAAACTTCAGAAGCAGTTGCTGGGGAAGCTGCAACACAGGACTACATGCATACTAAACAGCGGAAGCAGCATGCTATAGACAGAGTTAAGCGATCTCACAATCAACGAATCAGATCAAAGCTCTGCAGTCCTGTCACATCCAGTCATGAATGGTGGAGGAGAGGAAGAGGCTCCATGACTATTCCCATCCTCAATGATGGCGAAGCCCGGCATGCAAGTGCAAAAGAAAGGCTGTAGTGTTTGAAACCATCTTCAACCAGAATTGCTGAGTGGATGATCCATATCGGCCTCCTCCTGAGGTCCCCACCATCACAGATTTTTAAAATGTTTTTAATTTTTTAATTTTTAATTTTATTCGTTGCCAATCTTTCCAATTCTTTGTCAAATCACAAACGCCAGAGGTCACCTTGCACACATCAAGGATCACTCTGCGCCAATGCTCTTAGCCAAAAGGCCTAGAGCCACTGCACCATTCCTGGAAGTACTGCAATACCAGGTTCGTGCCATGGAGGTGGATGGGTCAGGCCCCCCACACACCGGATGGGTCAAGCCACCCCACCCACCTCCTATTTCCAAAAAGCATAGGAGAACCACCTTCCTGATCCAGGGAGAACCACGTTGGGGTCATGGTTACTCCCCTGTCAGGTCAGTTACGCATGATCTTAGCCAAAAGGCCGAGAAGCGATGCCAGTCTTCAGCCAATTCGATTCACTCCACGTGATATCAAGAAGCGGCTGAGCGCACTGGATACAGAAAAGGCTATGGGCCCTGACAACATCCCGGCTGTCATGCTGAAGCCTTGTGTTCCAGAACAGCATCAGCCCAACAGTGTGGAAAACTGCCCAGATATGTCCTGTCCACAAAAAGCAGGACAAATCCAATCCGGCCAACTACAGCCCAATTAGTCTACTATCAAGCGGCACTTATTCACCAATAACCTGCTCACCGATGCTCAGTTTGGGTTCCACAAGGACCACTCTGTTCCAGAACTTAATACAGCCTTGGTCCAAACATGGACAAAACAGCTTAACTCCAGAGGTGAGGTGAGCATTATTACCCTTGATATCAAGGCAACATTTGACCGAGTGTGGCATCAAGGAGCCTATTAAAACTGAAGTCAATGGGAATCAGTGGCAAAACTCTTCACTGGCTGGAGTCATACCTAGGACAAAGGTTGTGGTTGTTGGAGGTCAATCATCTCAGCCCCAGGACATCGCTGCTGAAGTTCCTCAGGGCAGTGTCCTAGGCCCAACCATCTTCATCAATGATCTTCCCGCCAACATAAGGCCAGAAGTGGGAATGTTCGCACAGTGTTCAGTTCCATTGGCAACTCCTCAGAAAATGGAGCAGTCCATGCCCGCATGTAGCAAAACCTGGACAACATTTAGGTTTGGGCTGGTAAGTGGCAAGTAACATTCGCACCACACAATTGCCAGGCAATGGCTATCTCCAACAAGCCAGAGTCTAACCACCGCTCCTTGATAACCAATGGCATTATCATCACCAAATCCCCCTCCATTAATATCCTGGGGGTCACCATTGACCAGAAACTTAACTGGACCAGCCACATAAATACTGTGGCCACAAGAGCAGGTCAGAGGCTAGGAATTCTGCAGCAAATGTCTCACCTCCTGACTTCCCAAAGATTTTCCACCATCTACAAGACACAAGTCAGGAGTTTGATGAAATAAATACTCTCCATTTGCCTGGATGAGTGCAGTTCCAACAACAATCAAAAAGTTTGACACCATCCAGGACAAAGCAGCTCGCTTGATCGACATTCCATCCACCACCTTAAACATTCACTCCCTCCACCACTGGCACACCGTGGCTGCAGTGTGTACCATCTACAAGATGCAATGCAGCAACTCGCCAAGGCTTCTTCAGCAGCACCTCCCAAACCAACGACCTCTAGCACGTAGAAGGACAAGGACAGCAGGCGCATAGGAACACCATCACCTCCACATTTCCCTCCAAGTTACACACCATTCTGACTTGGAAATATATCGCCGTTCCTTCATGTCACTGGGTCAAAGTCCTGGAACTCCCTCCATAACAGCACTGTGAGAGTTTCTTCATCACATGGACTGCAGCGGTTCAAGAAGGCGGCTCACCACCACCTTCTCAAGGATAATTAGGGATGGGTAATAATTGCTGGCCTTGCCAGTGACTTCCACATCCCAGGAACGAATAAAAAAAAATTATTGTGCATCTTTGTAATCAAAATTTACAAGTGATACAGAAGGTCCACCTGCCATGAACAATGCCATTGACATAGGAGGACATTGTGGAGGTTAATTTCTACCCTATTATGCTACAGGTTTACCAGAAAGAAAGAAAATTTGGCAGATGGAGTATAATGTTGGAAAGTGTGAGGTCATACACTTTGGCAGAAAAAAATCAAAGAGCAAGTTATTATTTAAGTGGAGAAAGATTGCAAAGTGCCGCAGTACAGCAGGACCTGGGGGTACTTGTGCATGAAACACAAAAGGATAGTATGCAGGTACAGCAAGTGATCAGGAAGACCAATGGAATCTTGGCCTTTATTGCAAACGGTTGGAGTATAAAAGCAGGGAAGTCTTGCTTCAGTTATACTTGGTGAGGCCACACCTGGAATACTGCATGCAGTTTTGGTTTCCATATTTCAGAAAGGATATACTTGCTTTGGAGGCAGTTCATAGAAGGGCCACCAGGTTGATTCCGGAGATGAGGGGGTTGACTTATGAGGAAAGGTTGAGTAGGTTAGGCCTATACTCATTGGAATTCAGAAGAATGAGAGTTGATCTTATCAAAATGTACAAGATTATGAGGGGGCTTGACAAGGTGGATGAAGAGAGGATGTTTCCACTGATAGGAGAGACCAGAACTAGAGGGCATGATCTTAGAATAAGGGGCCGCCCATTTAAAACTGAGATGAGGAGAAATTTCTTCTCTCAGGGGGTTGTAAATCTGTGGAATTTGCTGCCTCAGAGAGCTGTGGAAGCTGCAACATTGAATAAATTCAAGACAGAAATAGACAGTTTCTTAAACGATAAGTGGTTATGGGGAGCGAGCAGGGAAGTGGAGCTGAGTCCATGATCAGATCAGCCATGATCTTATTGAATAGCGGAGCAGGCTCGAGGGTCCATATGGCCTACTCCTGTTCCTATTTCTTATGTTCTTATGTTCTTATTTAAAGACTTGCATTTAAATTGTGCCTTTCATGACCATCAGACATCTCAAAGCACTTTACAGCCAATTAAATACTTTTGGAGTTTACTCACTGTTGAGTAAATGTAAATGTAGGAATCGTGGCAGCCAGTTTGGGCACAGCAAGCTCCCACAAACAGATAATGATCAGATAATCTGCTTTAGCGATGTTGATTGAGGGATAAATATTGACCAGGACACCGGGGATAACTCCCCTGCTCTTCTTCGAAATATTGCCATGAGATCTTTTGCGTCCACCTGTGAGAGCAGACGGGGCCTCGGTTTAACGTCTCATCTGAAAGACAGCACCTCCGACAGTGCAGCACTTCCTCAGTACTCATCATCATCATCATCATAGGCAGTCCCTCGAAGTGAGGATGACTTGCTTCCACGCCAAAAAGCGATGAGTTCACAGGTGTTTCAATGAAGGACCTAATATTCCAGGTCCCGAACTACATCTTGGAGGCTGGAAGATGCCTGTGCTTGGATTTTTAAAATGTGTGGTGGCTATTGCACACCAGCCACCACACGGGCTTAACAGAGCTAGGTCTTGGTCTCGTGGCAAGGATTACCCAAGACAACTGAAGACCAGCTCTGCTGCACAGACTGAGAGCGCACACATATCGCAGTGTGGACTGGCCCGTGCTGCCCCTGGGCCCTCGCCTCTTCTGGGCCCCAGATTCACGCCTCTCCTGGTCCCCGATCACTTCCTTCTACAAACTCTTGCCACTCCTTCGCCTCTCCTGCTGTGCCTGCCCGCACTGTAATCTGCACCTGACTTTGCAGCCGTTGCCCTCCAGCTTTGGAGTGTCAGCCTAGATTTTTGTGCTCGAGTCTCTGGAATGGGACTTCAACCCACAACCACTACCAGTCCCAGGACTCCATGACTAGAGGGTTTGGGGGACGATGGGAACTTTTTAGTGGAGCCGAGATCAAAAATGAAAGTCATGCCCGCCTCAGCTTGAGCTCCACAGATACGATTAATGAAGGTCTGAGCACCACTTAACTACAATTCAAAAATCTCCAAAAAGGCTTCGGAGTTAAGATTAATGGTTCTATTCGTGTTAGTGCACATTTATACTATTTTATATCTGTTTTCCACATTGTGACGTAAGTTATTTAAATATTTTAGATTGATGAAAATTATAGTCAGTGACTCACCTGGCCTTTTAATGACTTAGGGCCCAAGTTTGCCCCCAGGGTTAGAAGGGCGCCCCTCCGTGAGGTGCGCCGACTTTTTAGAACAGAAACGGTGCCTATTATTTACCTTCGTATTCTCCCCACGATCGCTGCATGCTCTTGGTGCAGTGCAGCAGAACGCGTGGAGGGCGGAGCCAGGTCCCGACAGTGCCGGGACCTCTGCACATGCGTGCTCGAGTGTGCGCACATGTGCAATAGCTCCTCGCAGCCTGAATCTCTGCAGGCTGTGTGGGAGGGGCCCGAAGCACGCCGCCCCTAGCCCTGGCCGAATGGGCTCCCCCGATGCCGCGTGAGCAGGCCCCCAATGGCCCTAGCAACGTTATTTCAGTAGCTGTGTCTATTTGTGGGTGCACGCTTTGATTTCAAGTGTCTTGAATAATTTATGACAAGATTGGGATCTTTACAGCATAACTTGCCGAAGGCATTATTGTCAACCAGCAAGTCAAAGGCAGGAGATGCTCGGCAACAGGGTTAATGTGCAAGTGGGGCACATGAAGCATTCAGAGAGCGGGGACAGCTTCATGCAGCATGTGAAAGCGAAGGAACAGGCCAAGAGGGGGCGGGGCAGATGGTGTTATGTATTGAACAAAGAGTCTGTCTGACCAGATACTGTGAGCTCAAAGTAAAGTGTGATCGTAGTCCTATATTACGAGTCTCCAGAGAGCCTCTCCAGCCTGTGAGACCTCCTTAAGTACATGTGCTCCCAAGGGATTTTGGGATCCCTTGGGACTCCAGGAGATGAGCCATCTGCTGGTTAAACAAGGTATTTGCAGGTTTACATATATAACAACACCCCCCCCCCCCAAAGTCAATAGTGTAACTATTTACAATGTGAGTCGATCTGGGGCCTTTTTTTCCCTGGTTGATCGTCTCGGTGCGAATGCTGGTTTTGGTGGGTCATTTGTTGGGCCTTCGCTAGGTTGCTGCGCAGCTGGCCTTGATGGGCTGCCTGGTGTGGTGAGTCCTGCTGGGCTGCTGCAGGTGATGGGTTCTGCTTCGTGGTCAACCGCTGCGTGTGTTGGAGGGTCACAAAAGGTAGAGTCTATTATGGGTTGCTCTGGATAGTCTGTGAATCTGAGTTTGGTTTGATCCAAGTGTTTCCTGTAGGTGAGTCCATTTGAAAGTTTGACCAGGAACACCCTACTCCCCTCTTTGGCCATGACAGTGCCGGGAAGCCACTTGGGACCTTGTCCTTGGTTCAACACAAATACAGGATCATTAATCTCAATTTCGCGTGACACATTTGCGTGATCATGATATGTATTCTGTTGAAGCCGCCTGCTCGTGTAGATCAGGGTGGACTAACGAGAGCCTTGTCGTAAGTGCCCTTTTCATGAGCAGTTCAGCGGGGGGGAATCCCAGTGAGCGAGTGGGGTCTTGCGTGGCAATTAAGCAGGACTCAGGATAGGCGAGTCTGCAGTGAGCCTTCAGTTACCCTCTTCAAGCTCTGCTTGATTGTTTGCACTGCTCTCTCTGCCTGATCATTGGATGCTGGTTTAAACGGGCAGATGTGACATGTTTGATCCCATTACGGGTCATGAGCTCTTTGAACTCGGCACTGGTGAAGCACGGCCCATTGTCACTCACAAGGACATCAGGCAGGCTGTGCGTGGCAAACATGGCCCGCAGGCTTTCACTGGTGGCAATGGACGTGCTTGCCGGCATTTATCTCACATTCAATCCATTTGGAGTACGCATCTACAACTACTAGTAACATTTTTCCCAAGAACGGGCCTGCATAGTCGACATGGACTCTAGAGTATGGTTTGGAGGGCCAAGACCATAAACTTAGTGGGGCCTCCCTGGGTGCATTGCTTAACTGTGAACATGTATTACACTTGTGCACACAGGACTCTAAGTCTGCATCGATACCGGGCCACCATATGTGGGATCTGGCTATCGCTTTCATCATTACAATGCCTGGGTGGGTACTGTGGAGATCACTAATGAAAGTATCCCTGCCCATTTTTGGTACCACTACCCAATTACCCCACAGAAGGCAGTTTGCCTATATAGACATTTCACCTTTGCGCCGCTGGTACGGCTTTATTTCCTCCCGCATTTCTAATGGGACACTGGACCTACTCTCATGGAGCACACAGTTTTTTACTAAGGACAGTAAGGGGTCCTGGCTTGTCCAGGTTCTAATCTGTCGGGCGGTAACAGGTGATTGCTCACTCTCGAATGCTTCCATTACCATGACTAAATCTGCGGGCCGTGCCATCTCCATCCCTGTGGTGGGCAATGGCAACCTACTGAGAGCATCGGCACAGTTTAGTTTTCAGTGCCTGGCCTGTGGCGGATGGCGTAGTTGTATGCGGACAACGTTGTCCGCATACAACTACGCTCAACGGTGTCCCGACCTGTAACCAAGATGTCGTCCTGGAAGACCACGGTGCACGAGACCGACTTCAGTAAGCTTTCCATGTTTCTCTGGAATATCGCCGCGGCTGATCGAATCCCAAACGGGCATCTGTTGTAAATGAAGAGACCTTTGTGTGTGTTGATGCAGGTGAGGCCCTTTGATGATTCCTCCAGCTCCTGCATCATGTAGGCCGAGGTCAAGTCCAGCTTCATGAATGTTTTTCCTCCCGCCAGCGTCGCAAATAGGTCGTCTGTCTTTGGTAGTGGATATTGATCCTGTAGGGAGAAACGATTGATAGTTACTTTGTAATCACCACAGATTCTGACGGTGCCGTCTCCCTTGAGGACTGGAACAATCAGACTGGCCCACTCGTTGAACTCGATCGGCGAAATTATGCTCTCTCGTTGCAGCCAATCCAGCTCAATCTCCACCCTCTCTTTCATCATGTACGGTACCGCTCTTGCCTTGTGATATATGGGTCGTGCCCCCGGAATCAGGTGGATCTGCACTTTTGCTCCTTGGAACTTCCCGATGCCTGGTTCGAACAGCGAGGGGAACTTGTTTAGGACCTGGGCACATGAAGTCTCGTTGACGGACGAGAGCGCTCGGACGTCATCCCAGTTCCAGCATATCTTCCCCAGCCAGCTCCTGCCGAGCAGCGTGGGGCCATCGCTTGGTACCATCCAGCATGGCAACTTGTGCACCGCTCCATTGTAGCAGACCTTTACGGTAGCACTGCTGATTACGGGAATCAGTTCCTTTGTGTACGTTCTCAGTTTAGTGCGAATGGGAGTCAGGACTGGCCTTGAGTCCTTGCTGCACTACAATTTATCGAAAGTCTTTTTGCGCAGAATGGACTGGCTCGCGCACGTGTCTAGCTCCATTGACACCGGGAGTCCATTTAATTCAACCTTCAGCATTATCGGGGGACATTTTGTGGTAAATGTGTGCACCCCATATACCTCTACCTCCTTGGTCTGAGGCTCTGGTTCGTCGTGATCCACCATCGATCTGTCCTCCTCCGCAACATGGTGGTTTGCAGGATTAGCAGAATTTGCAGCTCGCCTGCACATACGTTGGAGATGTCCCATTGTTCCACAGCCCTTGCAAATGTATCCTTTGAAGCAGCATGAATGGAAACAATGATCGCACCCCACAACGCCAACAAGGTATTAATGGCCTTGCTTTCACCACCCTTGATGGTGGACTCTGAGACATCTGCGGACGTGCAGCTGCAGGCATGTGAGGCCTGCCCTGTACATTATGATTCGAAAACAACATTACTTTGTTCACAGTACTTCCAGCAGCACTCGTGTGCTGAGAGATTTGTTTGGTATTGCCACTGGAGGCGATGAACGCCTGGGCTATCGCTATGGCTTTACTCAAGGTTGGGGGCTCTACAGTCAACAGTTTGCGAAGTATTACTTCATGGCCAATGCCAAGTACAAAGAAGTCCCTGAGCATGTGCTCCATGTGTCCCTCAAATTAGCAATATCCTGCAAGGCGTCTAAGCTCCGTGACATAGCCCGCCACTGGCCTTCAGACCTCTTGTACGTGTAGAACCGGTACCTCGCCATTAGAATGTTTTCCTTCGGGTTTAGATGCTCCCAGACCAGTGTGCACAACTCATCGTACAGCTTCTCTGTTGGTTTCGCTGGAGCAAGCAGATTTTTCTTGAGGCTATACAGTGGTGCCCCGCAAACGGTGAGGCCAATCGGCCTTCGTTTGGCAGCGTTCGCTTCTCCTTCCAGCTCGTTGGCCACGAAGTATTGGTCGAGTTGCTCCATGAAGATTTTCCAATCATCTCCCTCCAAAAGTTTCTCCAGGATGCCCACTGTTCTCTGCATCGTTGCGGTGGGGTTTGTCATCTGTATCTCATCTCCAGTTGTTATGTATTGAACAAAGAGTCTGACCAGATACTGTGAGCTCAAAGTAAAGTGTGACCCTCGTCCTTTATTACAGGTCTCCAGAGTGCCTCTCCAGCCTGTGAGGCCTCCTTAAGTACATCCCTTGGGATCTCTTGGGACTCCAAGGGATAAACTCTCCGGTGGTTAAACTGGTGTTTACAGGTTTACATATATAACAGATAGGGACCTGGCTCGAGCTGAATTGTCAAGCTGGCTGAGACCAGAAAAGCAAACTTTGAACGAACCAAGGCAAACAACCAACAGATTGGTGCTGGCACCAATCCAATATCAGTTCGTGGCGTCATTTTGTTGACCAAATCGAATATATTTCGTGTGTCTCTATCTCAAAAAATCCCCCCTGCCTCTTCCCCACTTCCCGGTAAGATGCTGCATTCACCACCCACCACCCCCAGCCCCCCCGCCTCCCCCAACCTGCTACGTTGAGCCTCCTCCCTCCCTCCCCCCCCTCTGCCCCCGTTCACATGCCGCGTTCTCCCTCCCCATCCCAGGCCGGAGGGACTCCCGCACGGCCAGCCACTGCCGAGTTTAGTTGAAGGTAGGATTTACTTCAGTTCCTTATTTGTTAATTTAATTATTTACTTCAGTTCTTTATTTTTTATTGAATGCTCATTATTTTTTGTGCTTTGTTTGGTGCTTTAAATGCAGTTACTTGCGCCGATTCCTTAACTCTCGGTAAGGTTTTTCTGTGCGGACAAAAGTGGCAACATACGCTGGCCGAAGTTAGTTTGGAGCAACTATTTGCTGGCCAAACTCGCTTAAATGGCCAAAACAGGCGGACGTGGCTGGGACAACCCCTTTTGAAAAAAAAACTAAACAATAAAAAACCTAACTATATCACTTACACTGGCACAAATTAAATGGCCAGAATTGCAACTAAAAAGATACTCCAGAAAAATCAAGTTGCTCCAAAAAAAACGGAGCAACTCCTGGGAAAATTTGGGCCCATATGTCCTGTAAGGGATTATGTTGCCTTGATGATAATTATGGTTGGGTTGTAGACACCAAAAATGTCAAATTGACTTTAAATTGCTCAGTCATTTAGTCCTTAATTATGAATCTGCTCTTTTGTTGAATTTTTGTGACTAAGATGATGCTCCCATTGAAGTGTATATGAATTGGCATTAATTTGTTCAGTACATTTGCCAGGAATTTCCTTGGTGGATCTGCCGACTGGGCTCTGTAATTTCAGCAAACCCCGTTTATGTGCTCGAGTACTGTGTGCAGTTCTGGTCACCACATTACAGGAAAAATGTGATTGCACTAGAGAGGGTACAAAGGAGATTTACGAGGATGTTGCCTGGACTGGAGAACTTGAGCTATGAGGAAAGATTGGATAGGCTGGGTTTGAGGAGGCTGAGGGGAGACCTTATTGAGGTGTATAAAGTTATGAGGGGCCTAGAGTGGATAGGACGGACCTATTTCCCTTAACAAAGGAGTCAACAACCAGGGGGCATAGATTTAAAGTAATTGGTAGGAGGTTTAGAGGGGTTTTGAGGGGGAATTTCTTCACCCAGAAGGTGGCGGGGATCTGGAAATCATTGCCTGAAAGGGTGATCGAGGCAGAAGCCCTCACAACACTTAAAAAGTACTTGGATATTTACTTAAAGTGCTGTAACCTTCAGGGCTAAGGACCAAGAGCTGGAAAGTGGGATTAGGCTGAATAACTGTCGGCCGGCACGGACATGATGGGCCAAAATGGCCTCCTTCCGTGCTGTAAATTTCTATGATTCTATGATTCTATGTGACCTCTGCCGGTCTTCCACCAAAGTTACGATGGCTGATTGAGAGAACCTCCAAGGAAATTCCCAGCCATTACATTACATTCATCTGTGGTGATCGTGGATATCTTTTTAAGACAGTATTTAATATCGGTGACTTTTGATATGCTGAGAAAATAATGGCCCTGAAATCCAAGCTTCCCCGGGTCCGTACGGAGTGTGTATGGACCCGGGAAAGCATCGCAAAAGCTGGTTTTCCAATCTATCAAGTTTTAGCTTGACAGATCGCACACATCTCAGCAGCCATGACATTCGCATGGGCAAGATTGCAGTATTTACCCATCTCTTGCCCAGCAAATGTCCTTAAAACTCTTGCGCCTGGTAAAAGCAGGCGCATAGCCTACTTTTACCAGTGTAAGAGTTTTAAAACATACAAAAACATATAAAAATAAAATTAAATGCTAAAACCCCTGCCCACTAAGGTAAGTTTATTTTAAACCATAATTTAAAAACTTTTAAAATAATCGGAAAAGTATATATTTTTTCTAAGACATTTATTAATTTAAATTAATGTTAAATATGTGATGTTTTTTTTTCTATTTTTTATTGGTGTTTTGGTGTTTGGGGGTGTTTCTCAATCATAATAATGAGAACTCCTACTTACGGAGTTGCCATTATTATGAATGAGAAAATACTGTACCTGGATTGGCTGCCCAGTGCCATGTGACTCCAGTTCAGCTCTACGTCCGTCCAGATGTGCCTGCGCTGCGAAGCGCGGGCAGAGGAGGCCTCAGGACCGGGATCGCTCGTGGGCGCAGCAGGAACAGGTAAGTGCACAGCTTTCCTAAATAACAAAAATGTTTTGTCATCTTCCACTGTGCAGCAAGGAAGAGTAGAGTTCACAAGGTAGAGAACTAAAATGATTATTTTGTTTTATGCAAAACTGGAAAGGGCAATATAATAGAATATAAAACCTGCCTCTGTTTCAAGGGGTTCTACCAAGGTTTTCTAATGTTCCCGGTACTTTATTGGTTGCACTTTGAGTGCCGTCATAGATTCGGTTGTAGAATACTGAACGAGTACTTTGCCTTGGTTCTCACAGAAGACTGTGGTAGTCTCAAAGTGGAAAAGGCAGTGGTCCCCGATGGCATGCTTCCAAGAATGCCGATGGAGGTCAGAGAGGTCCTAGCAGGGACCCTGGTCACAATCGCTCATTGTCATACGAGGAGAGATTGGGTCGACGAGGCCTGTATTCACTAGAGTTTAGAAGAATGAGAGGGGATCTCATTGAAACATATAAAATTCTGACTGGATTGGATAGACTGGATGCAGGGAGGATGTTTCCTCAGGCTGGGAAGTCGAGAACAAGGGGTCACAGTCTCAGGATACGGGGTAGGAAATTTAGGACCGAGATGAGGAGACATTTTTTCACTCAGAGGGTGGTGAACCTGTGGAATTCTCTACCACAGAAGGCTGTGGAGGCCAAGTCACTGAATATATTTAAGAGGGCGATAGATAGATTTCTAGAAACAAAAGGCATCAAGGGGTATGGGGAAAAAGTGGGAATATGGTGTTGAGATAGAGGATCAGCCATGATCATATTGAATGGCGGTGCAGACTTGAAGGGCCGAATGGCCTACTACTGCTCCTAATTTCTATGTTTCTATGTTTCTATGTTTTGTCGAGAATTAAGTCGAACGCCCGCGGGAAGAAGGAACCAGGATTTCAGGGCCAATAGTTTTCTGTGATTCTTTTTGTCCAATTTTTGTCATGGGATCAACTCAATAAAAAATAATCATAGATTTTAAATCACTGACTGCTGTGCCTAATTGAGGTAGTGGGAGAGTGGGACTTTAAAGAAAGGAAGTTCATGAATGCTGAAACACTATACAGAATATCAATTAGAACCAGAATGCCCTTGTGACACATACAATGGTCAGATCATTTCACTCGCCTCCATGATTTATAAGTTGTCTCAGGTTTATCTCAATTCAAGACACCTTATACTGGCCTATGCTGCCGAGAGTTGCTTTTAAATATCTCCCTCTTCTGTGGTTTCTTGCTACTGGTCTGTAACAGCATCTTCACCATTTGGCCCCCAGCTAATGCTATGGTTTCTTGCAATGGGTGTGTTCTGTTCCCCCATAGTCTGACAACTGGTAGACAAAGATAGATGACAAGGGTGACCAGAAAAGGATTAGTGGTTAGAAACCGTCAAGAGTGATCGATGAGGTCAACGATAATCAGCAAAGGGGTGGAAGTCACAATCCACGGGACAAGTGCCGGGCAGAAGCTGTCTGTTTGAGGTAACTGGGAAAAAAAACAAGATAAACCTGACAATCTTCACATTGATCACAGCGCAAATGGCTTGAAATCTATTACACATAGCACATAAAAACTCTCCTGCTCTTACGTTTTAAAGGATATTCCCTCATATTCTGATATTACACTGAAGTTGAGGCCAAGATCAGATCAGCCATGATCTTACTGAATGGTGGAGTAGGCTCGAGGGGTCAAATGGCCTACTCCTGCTCCTATTTCTTATGTTCTTATAAACTGTGATATTGAATGGTCTTCTTAGGAAAGATTTATCAGGGATATTTTGTAACTATACTAATCAGTGACCAACTGCTGCTGGTAACAGATTCAGTTGTTCTAAGCTATTACTAGAGTCACTCACATCTACATCCTCCTCAAAGGGATGATGATGCTCCTTTAGCTTGTTAAATTTAAATTGCAATTTAAATAATTAATCAGGTTGGCTACTTAGCTATGTCCAATGGGATAATTCATTTCTAATCTTCCCATTTAAATTTCAGATCTAAATTACATCCTATATTTCCTTTCAACTGAGTCAGTGCTTTTCAGTCTGCAGCCTCCATTACCTGTTGGGGAGTCACACTGTAACTTGCCAGTTCCTCCAGATCTGGCTTATCTCCTCAGGAACTTTAGCCACTGCAAGCACCCAGCGCTAGCACCATGCACTGCCAAATCAGGTACTGCAAGGTCTGATGTAGAGCAAAGCTCCTTCTACTCTGTCCGAACACCAACTTCAGAAGGACATGCCCGGGGGTGGGTGACTTCCATCTGAAACAGGCGCAAACTCAGCAGAGTGCCCACATTTCCCACCTTAAGCCAACTCCCAGCGGGCAACCCTGCTGTAGCTCACCGGGGAAGGTGGAAAATCAGCCAACTGCCACTCTGAGCTGACTGGCAAGCCAGGACAGGTCGGTTGGTCAGCGCAAGGGGAGCAGAAGCCAATCGTAGGCTACAGTAGCATGTGGATGAACTCTGCTGCTCCTAGCCCCACAGGAATTCTCCTAAAGACATTTTTGGACGTTTTCTCGAGCTGCTACCAGCAGTCCATTTAAGGAAAGAAAGACTTGCATTTGTAGCGCCTTGCATGACCACCGGACATCTCAAAGCACTTTACAGCCAATGAAGTACTTTTGGAGTGTAGTCGCTGTTGTAATGTAGGAAACGCGGCAGCCAGTTTGCGCACAGCGAGCTCCCACAAACAGCAATGTGATAATGGCCAGATAATCTGCTTTAGTGATGTTGATTGAGGGATAAATATTGGCCCCAGGACACCAGGAATAACTCCCCTGCTCTTCTTTGAAATAATGCCATGGGATCTTTTACATCCGCCTGAGAGGGCAGACAGGGCCTCAGTTTAACACCTCATCTGAAAGATGACACCTCCGACAGTGTGGCATTCCCTCAGCACTGCATTGGTGTATCAGCCTAGATTTTTTTGCTCAAGTCCCTGGAGTGGAACTTGAACCCACAACCTTTTGACTGAGAGGCTAGTGTCCTACCCACTGAGCCACAGCTGACACTTAGGCTGCGCAACGCCTGGTAAAAGGGTCTGAGTGTGTGCAGTGTGATTTGTACCTGAACATTGCAAATAGGGTCCTTCCAATCTCATAGAATCCTAATGTTCACATTAAAGCAGCAGTTACAAGACCCTCCTTAAAACTGCATCAGGTGGGCCTTGGGCATCTGTGGGGCCCACCTCCTGTTGACCGTCAAGCACGAAATTGTGTACATTGATATTCAGCATTTGCCACTGCTCCAAATTTGGCATTGTCTGCAAATTTGTACATTTTGGACACAATTCCATCCTCTAAATTATTTATAAAAACATTAAACAGCACCACAACACTGACTGTAGTGCCGCTCCATTGTAACTAGCCGCCAACTAGATAGCTGCCCATGCTTACACAATATTACATTGTATTTACAGCATACAAACAGGTTACTTGGCCCATCAGGTCCATGCCAGTGTTTATGCTGCACACGTGACTCCCCCACTCTTCTTCCTCTGATCCCATCAACATATCCTTCTATTCCTTTCTCCCTCATGTGTTTATCTGGCTTGCCCATAAATGCATCTATGTTAGTCACCTCAACTACTACTTGTGGTTGTGAGTTCTCTAGGTAACAAAAGTCTCCTGAATTCCCTATTAGATTTATCAGTGACTATCTTATATTTATGGCGCCTAATTCTGGTCTCTCTTGCATCTTCTCTACAGCTACCCTGGCAACCACTTTCACAATCTTAAAGGCCTCTATCAAATCACCCTCAGTCTTCACTTTTCTAGTGAAAAGGGCCCCAGCCTTTTCAATCTCTCCCAATGGGTATAATCTCTCAGTTTTGGTATCATTCGAGTACATTTTTTTTGCAACTTCTCCAGTGCCTCTATATCCTTTTTATAATATGGAGATCAGAACTGTTAACAGTACTCCAAGGCTAGTCTAACCAAGGTACTATGCAAGTTTAATATAACTTCTCTGCTTTACAATTCTTAAAAATAAATATCCCAATGAGAAGGAAAGACTGTAAGAGAAGGGATAAGCAGCTGTGGCTAACTAAGGAAATAAGGGATGGTATCACATTGAAAACAAGGACATACAATGACTAGTAGGAGGCCAGAAGATTGGGAAACTTTTAAAAGCCAGCAAAGAACAACTAAAAAAATAATAAAGGGAGGGAAGATAGATTATGAAAGTAAACTAGTACGAAATATAAATAAATGATAGTAAGAGTTTCTACGGATACATAAAAAGGAAAAAAGTGGCTGAAGTAAATGTAGGTCCCCTGGAGGATGAGACTGGGAAATTAATAATGGGGAACAGGGAAATGGCAGAGGCTTTGAACAAATATTTTGTATCAGTCTTCATGGTAGAAGATACTAAAAACATCCGAGTAGCGGATAATCAAGGGGTTATAGGGAGGGAGGAACTTAATACAATCACTATCACTAAAGAAGTGGTACTCGGTAAAATAATGTGACTAAAGGTGGACAAGTCCCCTGGACCTGATGGCTTACATCCTAGGGTCCTAAAAGAAGTGTCTGCAGAGATAGTGGATGCATTGGTTGTAATCTACCAAAATTCCCTGGATTCTGGGGAGGTCCTAGTGGATTGGAAAACCGCAAATGTAACGCCCCTATTTAAAAAAAGAGGCAGACAGAAAGCAGGAAACTATAGACCAGATAGCCTAATGTCTGTCGTTGGAAAAATGCTGGAGTCCATTATTAAGGAAGCACTAGCAGGACATTTGGAAAAGCATAATTCAATCAAGCAGAATCAGCATGGTTTTATGAAAGGGAAATCATGTTTGACAAAGTTGCTGGAGTTCTTTGAGGATGTAACGAGCAGGGAGGATAAGGGAGAACCAGTAGATGTGGTGTATTTAGATTTCCAGAAGGCATTCAATAAGGTGCCACATAACAGGTGACTGCACAAGGTAAAAGTTCATGGGATTGGGGGTAATATATTAACATGGTTAAAGCATTGGCTAATTAACAGGAAACAGAGAGTCGGGATAAATGGTCATTTTCCGGCTGACAAGTAACTAGTGGGGTATCGCAGGGATCGGTGCTGGGGCCTCAACTATTTACAATCTATATTAACGACTTGGATGAAGGGACCAAGTGTAATGTAGCCAAATTTGCTGACAATACAAATATGGGTGGGAAAGCAAATGAGGAGGACACAAGAAATCTGCAAAGGGATATAGAAAGGCTAAGTGAGCGGGCAAAAATTTGGCAGAATGTGGGAAAGTGTGAGGTTATCCATTTTGGCAGAAAAAATAGAAAAGCAAATTATAATTTAAATGGAGAAAAATGGCAAAATGCTGCAGTACAGAGAGACCTGGGGGCCCTTGTGTGTGTAACACAAAAAGTTAGTATATAGGTACAGCAAGTAATCAGGAAGGCAAATGGAACATTGGCCTTTATTGCAAGCAGGATAGAGTATAAAAGCAGAGAAGCCCTGCTACAACTGTACAGGATATTGGTGACGCCGCACCTAAAGTACTGTGTCCAGTTTTGCTCTCCATATTTAAGGAAAGCTATACTTGCATTGGAGGCTGTTCAGAGAAGGTTCACTAGGTTGATTCCGGAGATGAGGTGGTTGACTTATGAAGATAGGGTGAATAGGTTGGGCCATTGGACTCTCATTGGAGTTCAGAAAAATGAGAGGTGATCTTATCGAAACATGTAAGATAATGAGAGGGCTCGACAAGGTGGATACAGAGAGGATATTTCCACTCATAGGGGAAACTAAAACTAGGGGACATAGTCTCAGAATAAGGGGCCACCCATTTAAAACTGAGATGAGGAGGAATTTCTTCTCTCAAAGGGTTGTAAATCTATAGAATTCTCTGCCCCAGAGAGCTGCGGAGGCTGGATCATTGAATATATTTATTCATTATTATTGAGCGATAAGGGAGAATAAAGGGTTATGGGGAGCGGGCAGGGAAGTGGAGCTGAGTCCATGATCAGATCAGCCATGATCTTATTGAATGGCGGAGTAGGCTCGAGGGGTCAAATGGCCTACTCCTGCTCCTATTTCTTATGTTCAATTCTATCCCTCTAGAAATCAGCCCCAGTCCTAGTTGTTTTTTGGGGGGTTTATTACCATGTGTCGCTAATTTTAGTATTTGTGTATATGTACTCCAAGATCCCTTTGCTCCTCGCCATACTTTTGAAGTGTAGTCACTGTTGTAATGTGGGAAACACAGCAGCCAATGCTCCCACAAACAGCAATGTGATGATAGCAGGATAATCTGTTTTTTTGATTGAGGGATAAATCTTGGCCCCAGGACACTGCTCTTCTTCGAAAGTGGATATTTTATGTCCACTTGAGAGAGTAGACCTTAATTCCTCATCCACAAGACAGCACCTCCGACAGTGCAGCACTCCCTCAGCATTGCACTGCACTGTCAGCCTAGTTTTTGTTGTGCTCAAGTGCCTGGAGTGAGATTTGAATCTACGACCATCTGACCAAGAGGCAAGTGTGCTACCCACTGAGCCACAGCTGATACTTATCCACATTGAAGTTGATTTGCCAATCAGACGCCCATTCCGCAATTTTATTACTGTAATGAGAGAGTAACTGAAGACTAAAGATGACCCCTGGCTTCTTTTCTCCATGACCAACATTTAACAAGCCGGGAGCCTTCTTTAATTTAACCAGAACGAATACAACCACAATTTGTACAATCATAAGTCGCTGATAGATTAGTATAAAAATCTCCAATTAAAAAATAAAAATAGGACAGCTAAGAAAATGGGAACGAAGAAATGGAGGAAAGGAAATACATCAGTGAAAACAGAATTACGCTTTTAAAATAAAATGCAATTAACAATGTGTTAAGTGTATAATTTAGTGCTAAAATGTTACTATTAAAATAATAACATTAGTCCTGATGTATAGAAAGAAAGAAAGACAGAAAGAAAGAAAGAAAGAAAGAAAGAAGGAAAGAAAGAAAGAAAGAAAGAAAGAAAGAAAGAAAGAAAGAAAGAAGGAAAGAAAGAAAAAAAGAAAGAAAGAAAGAAAGAAAGGTAGACTTGGATTTATATGGCGCCTTTCACAACCACTGGACATCTCTGAGAGCTTTACAGCCAATGAAGTACTTTTGGAGTGTAGTCACTGTTGCAATGTAGGAAACGCTGCAGCCAGTTTGCGCACAGCAAGCTCCCACAAACAGCAATGTGATACTGACTGTTTTTTTGTTATGTTGATTGAAGGATAAATATTGGCCAGGACAAGCGCTTATGATACAGTAATAGTTGTGTTATTTTCAGTGGCAGAATAAATGAGCTGAAAACAAAATAAACCCAGTCACTCCAGGTAGAGCAGAATCTCACCGCACCTGTCAGCAGTTTAAGGGTTAATTTTGGAGCTTTAAATTCTGTGCTGAAACATTGAACTTGCTGCAATGTGTAGAACTGAAGCAAACAGGACTAAGGTGAGAGAATCTGAAAATTAAAAAGAGTCTTAATCCAAATTGAAGGAAAATAATTGTAAAATGAATCATTACTGACAGAATCAATGAAGTAGAATATCCCTGCTCACATTGTTAAAGAGCACAGCAGTGACCCACTGTCTCATGTAATCCTGATAGCACACCACACATTAGGTTGTCTGAACCATAGCACCCGAGGCACTGTCACCGCAGAACAAAGGTGCTCACACCTGAAAATATTCAAAGCAACTTCTAATTTATCTGGCACATTGGAAATCAAAGTGTCTGCACTAGCAGCTGCTTGGGAAGTTTTAGGGAAACAGAGATCACAGGAGTCTTCCTGCATTCAACAAGATTATCTGTTAATAGACACCCTCTGGAATGTTTACCCAGACAGCTGAATAAATGGGTATTGCAAGTACTGTATTCTTGGAAATGAAATATATTTCTGGTAGTTTTACTTGCTCCTGCTGCTTTTCTCAGTGGTGATGTTCAATGTTGGGATGTCCTCATTAAAACAGATCAGTTTTGAGAGAGTTGATAGCGAGTGCTTGGGCTGTTTTCCTTTCTGTCATAGTGTCAGCCGTGGCTCAGTGGGTAGCACCCGTGCCTCTGAGTCAGAAGGTTGTAGGTTCAAGTCCCATTCCAGAGACTTGAGTGCAAGAATCTAGGCTGACACTCCAGTGCAGTGCTGAGGAAATGCTGCATTGTTGGAAGTGTCATCTTTCGGATGAGACGTTAAACCGAGGCCCCGTCTGCTCTCTCAGGTGGACCTTAAAGATCCCATGGCACTATTTCGAAAAAGGGCATGGGAGTAATGGTCCTGGACAATATTTCATCATCATAGGCAGTCCCTCGGAATCGAGGAGGACCTGCTTCCACACCCAAAGTGAGTTCTTTGATGGCTGAACAGACCGATACGAGAGCCAGAGCCCCTGTTACAGGTGGGACAGACATTCGTCGAGGGTGGGGCTGGTTTGCCGCATGCTCCTTCCGCCACCTGCGCTTGACCTCTTCCACGCTCTTTGTGTTGAGACTCGAAGAACTCAACGTCCTCCTGGATGCACTTTCTCCAGCTCGGGCGGTCTTCGGCCAGGGACTCCCAAGTGTGATGTTGCACTTTACCAGGGAGGCTTTGAGGGCGTCCTTATAACGTTTCCGCTGCCCACCTTTGGCTCATTTACCATGAAGGAGCTCCGCATAAGGCATTTGCTTGGGGAGTCTCATATCTGGCATCCGAACTATGTGGCCTGCCCAGCGAAGCTGATCGAGTGTGGTCAGTGCTTCAATACTGGGGATGTTAGCCTGGACGAGGACACTGATGTTGGTGAGCCTGTCCTCCCAGGGAATTTGCAGGATCTTGCGGAATCATCGTTAGTGATATATCTCCAGCGACTTGAGGTGCCTTCGATACATCGTCCATGCCTCAGATCCATACAGGAAGGCAGGTATTACTACAGCCCTGTAGACCATGAGCTTGGTGGTAGATTTGAGGGCCTGGTCTTCAAACACTCGTATCCGCAGGCGGCCGAAGGCTGCACTGGCGCACTGGAGGCGATGTTGAATCTCCGCATCAATGTCTGCCTTTGTTGATAAGAGGCTGCCGAGATGTGGGAAATGGTCCACGTTGTCGAGGGCTGCACCGTGAATCTTGTTGATTGGAGGGCAGTGCTGTGCGGTGGTGACAGGCTGGTGGAGGACCTTTGTCTTACGGATGTTAAGCATAAGGCCCATGCTTTCATATGCCTCAGTGAATACATTGACCAATATTTATCCTTCAATCAACAGCACTAAACAAAAAACAGATTATCTGGTCATTATCACATTGCTGTTTGTGGGAGCTTGCTGTGCGCATATTGGCTGCCACGTTTCCCACATTACAACAGTGACTACACTCCAAAAGTATTTCATTGGCTGTAAAGCACTTTGAGACATCTGGTGGTCATGAAAGGCACTATATAAATGCAAGTCTTTCTGTATTTAACTCTATTTTAAAGGTTATAATCTGTTATATGCCTTTCAAACTAAGGCTTTTTCTTTCATCATAGATTTATTTTTGCCTTTCCTCACTCCACTCCCAGCTCCCCTTCTCTTCCCTTTCATCCCCCCCCCACCTCCCCACCCCATCCCCGCCACCTCACTTGACTCCAGAATATTGGTGTTCTCCTATTTCCTAATTGCTAAGATTTTAACATTTTAGATATTACACTTTTAGAAATACCTTTATTTTCAGTGCAGTTTGTCTCTCTGTTTCTCATCTGATATAAATTGTGTTACTATTTAACAGATTGTGACAAGATTTTTGTCATTGGGACTGTGAGCAGCTCTTGTGCAAGGACTGAATGAGATGGGGTCCTTTCTCAAAGTGCTGAAGGTAATAAAATAATATCTTGACTGTTAACATTTGATAACATTAGTGGCTTCAGATGCTGGACTTTAGACTGTAGCCGGGAGGAAGTTGGGGAAGTGGAGAGGCAGAATGTACCCAGAGGGACAGGGCCAATGAGCATGATGCCTGAGCAAAAATGGTATTGAAAGAAAAGGAAAGACTTGCATTTATATAGCGCCTTTCACAAGCTCTGGACGTCTCAAAGCACTTTACAGCCAATGAAGTACTTTTGAAGTGTAATCCCCGTTGTAATGTAGGAAACGCAGCAGCCAACTTGCGCACAAGCAAGCTACCACAAACAGCAATGTGATAATGACCAGATCACCTCTTTTATTGTTATGTTGATTGAGGGATAAATATTGGCCAGGATACCGGGGATAACTCCCCTGCTCTTCTTTGAAATAGTGCCATGGGATCTTTTACATCCGCCTGAAAGGGCAGACAGGGCATCGGTTTAATGTTTAAAGACAACACCTCTGATAGTGTAGCGCTCCCTCAGCACTGCACTGGAGTGTCAGCCTAGATTTATGTTCTCAAGTCCCAGTAGTAGGGACTTGAATCCACACCCTTCTGACTCAGTTGCAAGAGTGCTGCCCATTGAGCCACAGCTGGCACTGTGTTGTATTGGTGAGCAAGAGGGCCGTGAGGATCCAGCAGAGGTGGGCAGGAGAGTCTGCTTTGTCAGAACAGCCAGGCATGAAACACGAAGTGGGCAGAAGGACAAGCAGAGGGCCAATAATCGGATCACAAAGTGAAACATTGAGGGTAATTTTAACCACTAAATGTGGGTGGGTTGGGGTCAGTGAGATGTTAAAATTTAAAAACTCTCAAACCTGAACCCAACCCACCTCCAACTAGGCCAGTTGCAGGTTTAACGGAGGCGGGACAGGGGGTCGGGCAGCCAACCCGCTCCCAGGAAGTGGGTTGTTCATTTCAATATTATAATGAGGCTCGGATCCTCACGTTTAACCTGCCTTACAGGTTGAACCCTGGCCCGCCGGGTTTCCTGCGCATTGGGAAAACAAGGCTCGAGGGCACATATGTCCTACACCTGCTCCTATTTCTTACCTTCTTATGCTCTTATAACATACTTCTTGTACTTTGAACATTATTTATATTCAACTCTTACTCATTGTAGAGCTCTGTTCAACCTATGGTTGTGCTTCTTTCTCCGTGGGGAATGGTAGCATAGTGGTTATGTTACTGGGCTAGTAATCCAGAGGCCTGGAATAACGATCTGGAAAAGTGAGTGCCAATCTCACTACAACAACTGTGGAATTTAAATTCAATTAAATAAATCTGAAATAAAATGCTGGCATCAGTAATGGTGACCATGAAACTACTAGCTTTTTTTGTTGTAAAAACCCATCTGGTTCACTGATGTCCTTTCGGGAATTAAATCTGCCGTCCTTACCCGGTCTGGCCTATATGTAACTCCAGACCCATAGCGATGTGGTTGACTTTTAACTGCCCTCTGAAATGGCCCAGCGAGCCACTCAGTTGTTTGAGGGCAATTAGGGATGGGCAATAAATTCTGGCCTTGTCGGTGATGCCCACATCCTGTGAACAAACATCATCTACAAACCACTCCTTCAATGTAACCTAGCAACTGTGACATTATGCGATGGAAACTTTCTGATCCCTGAGGGCATATGTGCCAAAAGGAGGATTAAATGTCAACTTTTAGGAGTCCTCATCCAACTATCCCCGTCAGTAGCCACAATTTGTATCAAGCTGCTAAAGATTTTGGTGTTTAATAATGGGACACTGTTTCCTCTATGGCTTGTATTGGGTTAATATTCCCTCTTTGTGGTTTTATTTAAACCTTCAATGCCAAGGCATAATCTCACTCATCACTGTTTGGCTTGACTGCTCCCACTTTACTCCTGACCCACTGGCTTGATTCTTTGACTTTCTCCATTCTATCTAGTTCATCGCAAACTTTACCACAAAGTACAGGTGCCATTTTCCTTCGTGGATATACAATTAGTTCAGCATCTAGCTTTAGTCGTGCACTCTGCTTTCTTGCTAGGCATCCTAAGCCTTTAAATATATCCAAGTTTACATACATAACAGTTTTCTCCTTCTTAATACTTGGTATTAAACATGTCTTTTGCATATAATATTCTTCTGAGGTGTGATTTATTCCTCAAATGTGTCCATTGATATCTACTTAACGTTTCCTCCAGCATATGTAAAAGGATTCGGTACCTCCAAAGCTTCCTCACCAATCACATACAATAGAATATTAGCCTGCACTTTGTTTTTTTCCTCTGAAGGCTTCTATTGTTGCGTACAAATCCAAATATTCTTTTCATTTTCTCCACACTTCCATGACATTTGCTTCTAGTGTTAAACTATCTGGTAACATTAAACCTATTTTTGTTCCAGCTCCAGTCTTGCATCCTATTTGAACAGGTAGGTAGGTAGATAAGATAACTGCTTTCTATTTTTCTCAACCACATAGTTCAAGAATAATCAAATAAAGTTAGGGATTCAGTTGGTCAATTTGTCCATGCATCAGCGGCATCAAGTAGGTCTCTAAATGCTAGGGTTCAATTTAGCCATCTCTTTACGCATTCAAGCAAATTGGCTGTTGCGCCTCCTGGGAATTGCAGTCTTGTCACATCCCAATTCCAGGGACTTGAGCATACAAATCTAGGCTGACATTCCAGTGCGGTGCTGAGGGAGTGCTGCACTGTCGGAGGTGCCTTCTTTCGGATGAGACGTTAAACTGAGGGCCCCGTCTGCTCTCTCAGGTGGGTGTAAAAGATCCATGGCACTATTTCGAAGAAGAGCAGGGGAGTTATCCCCGGTGTCCTGGCCAATATTTCTCCCTCAATCAACATAACAAAAAACAAATTATCTGGTCATTATCACATTGCTGTTTGTGGGAGCTTGCTGTGTGCAAATTGGCTGTCACGTTTTCCATATAACAACAGTGACTAAACTTTCTTTTAAAAGTACTTCATTGGCTGTAAAATGCTTTGAGATGCCCAGTGGTCATGAACGGCGCTATATAAATGCAAGACTTTCTTTCTTTGTCAGGAATCAGTGTGGCAGGTTCTGAGAGGTACCCAAACACTGAGACTCAGCTTACAGCTTTGTGCATGGGTCGGAGCCCTGGCCATGTGGTGACTTCGGGAATGGTAGCCCTGTTGGGAGCTGAACCTCCAGAAACAGTGGGGAGTGAGTTGGCTGGACGGAGGTCATGAAATATGGGAGTGAGGATGGTGTGCCTGGGGTTCAAGATGTTCAGAGATATACTGATGTGCATTGCACTTTTAGTGGAAGGGCAGAAGTTGTTTATATATTTTTGTGAATTGCTTCAAGAGTTTGTTATATGCTGAATATTATTGTTCGAGATAATGGAATAGGAGAGGAATTGTCACAATGGCCATACCTCAGACATTCCTGGGTTGGCAGACACTTTGGTGCAAGGTGATTGTTAGATTTTTTTTTGGTGGAATGTGATTGGGAACAAACTTGAGTTTGGGGAGAAAGGTTTTGTGCAGTATAATTGGTGAATAATGAAAGTTGAAAAATTATCAAAATTACCAATTGGAAAGGAGAGAAAAACAGGGACTTAGCCAATGAGGAAGAAGTGAAGTCAACAGTCACAACTACGCATGAATGTTATCAAATTTCATCATTGTTTGTCCATTTATGTGAAAAATCGCCTAGAAAATGTCTTACATCATTTGGAACATTCATCCTCAGATTTTCCAACATGAACAAAATTCAACTGCACCCACTCTGCCAATCATGGAGATAATTATTTTCTGATGTATAAATATTGTGACTTAGTAATACTTGCTAAACAGAGCCAGTCTGACAAAAGTTGCTTTGACATTCCCTTCAGTTTGGGAATCACTTGTGGTAAGTGAAACTTCCTGCAGGCTGTAAACAAATGTTAAGACATCTTCCACGATATTTCTTTCCAGAAAACCAATTCTGCTACAAAACATCTTTAAACCCATTGCTCGAAGCAGGAGTTTAACCGTATGTGCACTGTTGCATAGATCATAAGAACATAAGAAATAGGAGTAGGCCCTACGGCCCCTGGAGCCTGCTCCGTCATTCAATACGATCATGGCTGATCATCGACCTCAACTCCACTTTTCCACCCGATCTCCATATCCCTTGATCCCCTAGACTTCTTTCTCTGAGCCTGTGGATTTTGGCAGCGTGCGGCGGCCCAGCCCGGAA
The DNA here is from genome assembly GCF_044704955.1 of Pristiophorus japonicus. Lineage (NCBI taxonomy): Eukaryota > Metazoa > Chordata > Chondrichthyes > Pristiophoridae > Pristiophorus > Pristiophorus japonicus. The sequence goes on from NC_091997.1 coordinate 23,135,790, forward strand.
ATCGGCGCGGTCCCTGCCTGCTAGACCATCAGTAGGCCGGGGCCATCAGAGGGAGCAGTGTGCAGTGGTGCCACTGCAAGGAGCAGTGCGTGTTGCTGCAGGAGATGGATGGATGATTGCAGTGCGTGCAGGTACAGCAGGAGCGGCGAGGTCGGGACGAAGGAGCGGCAAGAGTTCGTAGAGGGATGTGATCGGGGCCCAGGAGAGGCAAAGGTTCGGGGCCCAGAAGAGGCGAGGGCCCAGGGGCAGCACGGGCCAAGCCATACTCCGATATGTGTGCACATTAGGTCCGTGCAGCAGAGCTGGTCTCCAGTCATCTTGGTTAATCCTTGCCACTGGACCAAGGCCTAGCTCTGTCAAGCCCGTGTGGTGGCTGGTGTGCAACGGCCACCACACGTTAAAAAAAATCCACGCACAGGCATCTTCCACCCTTCAGGATGTAGGTCGGGATCCGGAATATGATTGAAATACCTGTGAACTCATCCATTTTTGGCGTGGAAGCAAGTCATCCTCGTTTCGAGGGACTGCCTATGATGATGATGAGACTCCAAAAATCTATCTATCTCAGCCTTAAATATATTCAGAGAATCAGCATTCACAACCCTCTGGGGCAGAGAATTTCAAAGATTCACAATCCTCTGAGTGAAGAAATTCCTCCTCATCTTTATCTTAAATGGCGTGCCCCTTATTCTGAGACTGTGCCCCCTAGTTCTAGACACATCCAGCCTGGGGGAAACAACCTCTCAGCATCTACCCTGTCAATCCCCCTCAGAATCTTGTATGTTTTAATGAGATCACCTCTCATTCTTCTAAACTCCAGAGAGTGTCGGCCCATTCTACACAATCTCTCATCATAAGACAGCTCTCTCATCCCAGGAATCAATCTAGTGAACCTCTCTTATACTGCCTCCAACGCAAGTATAAGGAGACCAAAACTGTGCAGAGTACTCCAGGTGTGGTCTCACCAAGGCCCCTGTATAATTGTAGCAAAACTTTAAAATGCAACATCCCCACTGACACCTGGGAGTCCCTGGCCAAAGACCGCCCTAAGTGCAGGAAGTGCATCCGGGAGGGCGTTGAGCACCTCGAGTCTCATCACCGAGAGCATGCAGAATTCAAGCGCAGGCAACGGAAAGAGCGTGCGGCAAACCAGTCCCACCCACCCCTTCCCTCGACGACTATCTGTCCAACCTGTGACAGGGACTGTGGCTCTTGTATTGGACTGTTCAGTCACCTAAGGACTCATGCTTAGAGTGGACGTAAGTCTTCCTCGATTCCAAGGGACTGCCTATGTTCATGATGATGTACAATTGTGGCAAGATTTCCTTACTCTTATACTCCATTCTCAAAAAACTCTAATAAATTTGTCAAACACGATTTCCCTTTCATAAAACCATGTTGACTCTGCCTAATCATGTTATAATGATCTAAGTGCTCTGATACCAATGCCTTAACAATGGAGCAAGCTTGGATAAACCTGCCCAAGAAGGCGAATGGGCTAAATAGGGTTTGTCTCACCAAGGTAAGAAGAAGCTAAAGGTTAGTACCTTATCACATAATCTTTTTTGTAGGTCAGCCGGGCGTCAGACAATCGGGGAAAACCCATCGCTGTGTTCCCAAGTCCCCAAACCAAACTAAAGCGGAGTTTCCATTTGCCTGATACACTCTTGCCCTGTAGAGCTGCATCCCACTTATCTCAGTTGATAGAACACAGGTCAACATCAGCAAGATCCAAGGTTTTGGGACTCCTGCCAGTGGGTGAAGGGGTAAAATTGGAATTTACTCAGATAAGACTGTGCATTGATCACTGGTAAGCTTGCCACTGCTTGTCCAGGTGGGATGAGCTTATCCATTAGACTATTAGCTTGTGTTCTAGGCTCCATTGATAATTCATTTATCAGATAATACCCCACTTCGCAGAATGGTAATGTTGCTCTGTACAGTGCATGATGCTGAATTACTGAAATGGAAGAAGTTAAGATTATTGCAGATTACAAATTAAATGGAAGTATTAAATATAGAATAATTGATCTCGCACAGCAAGATACAACACTACATGGGATTACACGTGATATACGGCACAGAAACAGGCCATTCAGCCCAACCAGTCCATGCCGGCGTTTCTGCTCCACTTGAGCCTCCTCCCGCCTTTCCTCATCTCACCTCATCAGCATAACCCTCTATTCCCTTCTCCCTCATATGTTTGTCAAGCCTCCCCTTAAATGCATCTATATTATTTGCTTCAACCACTTCATATGGGAGCGAGTTCCACATTCTCACCACTCTCTGGGTAAAGAAGTTTCTTCTGAATTCCCCATTGGATTTCTTGGTGACTATCTTATATTGATGACCTCTCATTTTGCTGTTCTCGACAAGTGGAAACTTTGGGCCCAAGTTTCGGATCCCCGATAGAACGACGCACCTTGGAGAGGCCCGCCTAATTTCTAGAACTCAAAAAGTGCCAAAAACTTACCTCGCGATTCTCCGATATCTGTAGGGCTGTTTCCAGCTCAGCATGGTGCAGCAGGAGCTGCTGGGGGTGGAGCAAAGGCGTTGTGAGCAAGCACTGTCGGCAGGAGGGCGGGGCTAGGGCCCAGCGTTGCGCATGCGCGTTGGAGCATGCGCGCATGCGCAATGGCACACAAACATTGCCAATCTGCCATCTTTAAAGGGACATGCAGAAAAGTGATTTTTGGGTGTGTGGAGCTGTGTAAAGCCTTCTGAGTGATTTTTTGTGCCTGAAGGAGTGTTGTTGGCCTTACTGTGGAAGAAATCAGCTGCTGGAATCAGTGAGTGCTGTTTGTTGCTGCTAAACTTCCAGAACAAGTGCTGCATAGGTGCATGCAAAATAATAACTGTATGTTTTGAAAAATCACTGAGTGTCAATTCATTACAGCAATGGAACAATGTCCACCAAGAACTAAGAATTTCTTGCATGAGGAAGTGGAGACACTAGTTAATGTCATTAAGCAGAGATGGCAGGAGCTGGATACCAGCAACAGAGGTTGCACAAATGTGCCACCCAAAGAAATGAAGAAACGCCCGAATCAAGTTGCAGAAGATTACTGCACAGTGGTGCATACCATGAGATCTGGAAGCCAGTGTAAAAAGAAATGGCACAACCTTGGTCAAGTAGTTAGTGTAAGTAATATTTTCATTTTTCAATGGAATCTCAATTGTAAATGTGACCATCTGTATATGTCCCACCCTGCAGGTGGTCAGGCCGTGCCCTTTGTCTCCCAGTAGCCAGCTCTGCCCTTCTGGCTGCAGCTCAAACATGTCAGATATAACGCTGTTGCGTAGGATGAACGCATCATGGGTGCTGCCAGGGTATCTTGCATCGGCTGACATGATGCGCTGCTTGTTGTCACACACGAGCTGCACATTAATGGGGTGAAAACCTTTTCTATTCCTGAACTGCTTGGCATCCTCCACAGGTGCTCGCAAGGCGATGTGAGTACAATCAATGCAGCCCTGTACCTTTGGGAAGCCAGTAATCTTTGAGAACCCCACAACCCTGTCATGCATTGCTTGGCCGGTCATTGGGAACTTGATGAAGTCATTCCTCCGTGCATACAGTGCAGCCGTGACCTGGTGAACGCAGGCATGCATTGCACGTTGAGAGATGGCGCACACGTTTCCAGTTGTAGCTTGATAACAATTCCAAGGCAGAGAAGGAAAGTGCAGCTGTAACCTTCACTTCAACAGACAAGGCAGTCGGCGTTGTGCTTCTCGGCTGTAAATCTGCTCTCAGCATATCACAGATCTCAACGACAACTTCTCCGCGAAAACGCAGCCTTTTGACACAATCACCCTCGCTCATGTACCAACGCCTGGCTCGATATTGCCGACAGTAAGGCCTCCTGCCCATCAGCCTATGGGCTATGACGTTCCTGGTGCGGTGAGCTCTAATCAATTCTCTCCTATGTAGCGAATTGATGGGGAACCATTGCATAATCCATGGCGTTGACAATGCAGCACCCATACTTGAAGTAAAAATTAAACTTTCAAAGGTACGTGCTGGCTGGCTGGCTGGCTGGCTGGCTGGCTCTCCCTCCTGGTGCTTTTCAGGCCACCTCTATCCCCTGGCCGAACGGCCGAAAGATCGCAGCTCGCTTTGCTGCCTGCGTGCTGGGGCTCTGCTCTGTGGCCGGGCTCTTTGGACGTCACCCTCCCGGTGTTTTTCAGGCCACCCCTATCCCCTCGGCGAACGGCCGAAAGATCGCAGCTCGGTGCCTGCTGCCGCTGCTTCGATGGTGCGATAGGAAAATGTAATTTTTTATTTATCATTTATTATTGATGATGGCTCTTTAATGGTAAAAGTGAAGTGTTTAATGCTTTGTAAAATCCCCTAACTTCCCTCTAACTTCCCTTCCCACCTCCCCCGCCATCTCTCGTTCCCTGCGCCTAATTTCTAAAATGTAGGCAAGGTATTTCTGAGTGTACAAAAATCAACACTTACTCCGTTCTAAGTTAGTTTGGGGTAACTTTTTGCTGTCTAAACTTGCAAAACAAGCGAAAGTGGCTGGTAAGGCCCCTTTTGAAAAAAAAACTGTACTAAAACGAAACTATTCTAACTAACTAGAATTGGAGCAAACTAAATGCCGAGAATTGCGATTTCTAAGATATTCCATACTAAACAAGTTGCTCCAAAAAAATAGAAGCAACTCGAGCCGAAACTTGGGCCCATTCTCTCTGTGTCCACTCTATCAAAACCGTTCATAATTTTAAAGATCTCAATTAGATCACTCCTCAGCCTTCTTTTTTCAAGCGAAAAGAGATGAAACCTATTCATCCTTTCCTGATAGGTATATCCTCGCATTTCTGGTATCATCCTTGTAAATCGTCTCTGTGCCCTCTCCAATGCCTCTATATCCTTTTCATAATAAGGTGGCCAGAATTGTACGCAGTATTCCAAATGTGGTCTAACCAAGGTTTGCTACAAGTTTAGCATAACTTCACTACTTTTCAATTCTATCCTTCTCGAAATAAACCCTAGTGCCTAGTTGGCTTTTTTATGGCCTTGTTAACCTGTGTCGCTATTTTTAGTGTTTTGTGTATTTGTACTCACGTAGTTCACATGCCAGACACGAGACTCCCAAAGCAAATGCTCTAAGCTCTAAGCGGAGCTCCTTCATGGCAAACGAGCCAAAAGTGGGCAGAGGAAATGTTACAAGGACACCCTCAAAGCCTCCCTGATAAAGTGCGACATCACCACTGACACCTGGGAATCCCTGGCCAAAGATCACCCTAAGTGGAGGAAGTGCATCCGGGAGGGCGCTGAGCACTTTGAGTCTCAACGCCAAAAGAGCGTGCAGAGGTCAAGCGCAGGCAGTGGAAGGAGCGTGCGACAAACCTGTCCCACCCACCCCTTCCCTCAACGACTGTCTGTCCCACCTGTGACAGAGTCTGTGGCTCTCGTATTGGACTGTTCAGCCAACCAAAGAACTCACTTCAGGCGTGGAAGCAAGTCTTCCTCGATTCCGTGGGACTGCCTATGATGATGATGACTCCGAGATCCCTTTGCTCCTCTACCCCACCCAGACTCGCACCTTCCAAGCAATAAGTGTCCTCCCTATTCTTCCACCAAAATGTAACACGATAACTCAGTGAAACAGTTCCAATAATAGAAACCCAGTTTGGAAATGTTTCCTCACCTTTATCCAGCTGGGATATAATTCCACAATCACCTTCATCATAGGCAGTCCCTCGGAATCGAGGAAGACTTGCTTCCACTAGAAAAATGAGTTCTTAGGTGACTGACCCGTCCAATACGAGAACCACAGACTCTGTCACAGTTGGGACAGACAGTCATTGAGAGAAGGGGTGGGTGGGATAGGTTTGCCGCACTCTCTTTCCGCTGCATGCGCTTGGTTTCTGCATGCTCTCGGCGATGAGACTCAAGGTGCTCAGTGCCCTCCTGATGCTCTTCCTCTAGTTAGGGCGGTCTTTGGCCAGGGACTCCCAGGTGTTGGTGGGGGTGTCGCACTTTATCAGGGAGGCTTTGAGGGTGTCCTTGTAACATTTCCTCTGCCCGCCTTTGCACCTCACCATTCTTTACATGAGAGCGTGTTGCTACAGTATGTGACCGACGGAGACACCACAGCCAAACCCAAGCCTGTGTTCCATCAACATCCACACACATGCATTTTGGAGCAAGGGCAGGCATCGTGATCAGGAATGAGAATCCTTGCTGATGTTCCTCTCCTAGCCCATGGCCTCAGATCCATTGTAACCAATCTTCCTTCTAATATTCCTATTGTCTCGTGCGGCCCCTTTAACTGACTGCGCAGGACATTCAAAATTCTGCACATGCGCGGTTTTTCTATTATAAAAGCTGGCTCACCGGCTGCACAAGATCTCTAGCTGTCTGCCTGGCCGTGCAGCTTAAAGGCAACATTGATCGCAACACAAACGCAAAATACTGCGGATGCTGGAATCTGAAATAAAAACAGAAAATGCTGGAAATCTCTGTGGAGAGAAACAGAGTTAACGTTTCAGGTCTGTGACCCTTCGTCAGTATTGATTGTGACACCCTCTGTACTCTGTGTTAGATAAGGCACTCAGATCCAACGTGAAAAGAAAGCACGACTATTCATTATTCACAGCAGGTTAACCTCTCTGATAGATCACCGCTCAGTAACTACGTAAGCACCAAGCTTCACTGGGTGTTTCCATGCTTGCATGTGTTTTCATACATCACAAAGTTAGTTCCGCTCAGATAAAGTTTCAATGCAGCAACACCACAGGGAAACACAAGGCCGGTTAACTGCCTTATATTTTACGGCAGCAAGCAACACCTCAATTTAAGCCAATTGAGTGATTTGAGGCTTCGAAAGAAACAATGCATGCTGGACAATCTGACACTGACTGTATCTGAAGAGCGTATAAGCAGCATTTAAATGGTTAATATCGTTTTCAGGCACAGGAGGACATTGTGGTTTGTGGGTCTGCTGAATAATTCATGGTGTAGTCCTGTCTAATTTATGTCTTACATACGTTGTTGCCTGGGCCTTTTGATCTAGATTCGTAAAGTCAGTAATCATACAATTATTTGGTGTCTCTAGTACACCCATCTCAGAACCTCACCTTCTGCTTTAGTTCCTCCAGCATTGTTATCTATCAGAGCAAAAGTGTGTCGACAGAACAGAGTGCTTTCTGAGGCTGCCATTGGTTAGCACCTTCCAGCTCCCTGCTAGTGCTATTTTATAAGTTCAAATCGCTGGAGAAATACCACCAACGATGTCTCCGCAAGATCCTGCAAATCCGCTTGGAGGATAGACGCACCAACATCAGTGTTCTTAATCAGGCCAACATCCCCAGCATCGAAACACTGACCACACTCGACCAGCTCTGTTGGGTGGGCCACATTGTCCGCATGCCCGACACAAGACTCGCAAAGCAAGCACTCTACTCGGACCTCCTTCATGGCAAGCGAGCCCCAGGTGGGCCGAGGAAACGATTCAAGGACACCATCAAAGCCTCCTTGATAAAGTGCAACATCCCCTCTGATATCTGGGAGTCCCTGGCCAAAGACTGCCCTAAGTTGAGGAAGAGCATCCGGGAGGGCGCTGAGCACCTCGAGTCTCATCACCGAGAGCATGCAGAAAACAAGTGCAGGCAGCGGAAGGAGTGTGCGGCAAACCAGACTCCCCATCCACCCTTTCCTTCAACAACTGTCTGTCCCACCTGTGACAGAGACTGTAATTCTCGTATCGGACTGTACAGTTACCTGAGAACTCACTTTTAGTGTGGAGGCAAGTCTTCCTCGATTCCGAAGGACTGCCTATGATGATGAGTGCTATTTTATGTGCCCACTTCTTCTTAGGTGGTCCCTTGTATTGAGGATGACTTGCTTCCACACCAAAAAGGGATGAGTTCACATGTGTTTCGATGAAGGACCTGATATTCTCAGACACTCCAGTGCAGTGCTGAGGGAGCACTGCTCTGTCGGGTTGCCGTCTTTCGGATGAGACGTTAAGCCGATGTCCCATCTTCTCTCTCAAGTGGACGTAAAAGATCCCATGTCACTATTTCAATGTCCTGGCCAATATTTATCCCTCAATCAATATAACAAAAACAAATGATCTTGTCATTATCACATTACTGTTTGTGGGAGCTTGCTTGTGCGCAAATTGGCTGCCGCGTTTCCCACATTACAACAGTGACTGCACTCTAAAAGTACTTCATTGGCTGTAAAGTGCTTTGAGACGTCCAGTGGTTGTGAAAGGCGTTATATAAATCCAAGTCTTTCTTTCTTTCTTTCTTTCAACATCTGTTGTGGCTCATTGATAAGCAGCTTGCCCACAATCACTATTGAGGGTTGCATGGAGAGATGATGAGCCACTTGGGTGAGGTTACAGTAAATGTAAAACTTGCATTTATATACCACCATTCATGACCTCAGGACATCCCAAAGTACTTTATGGCCAATCATAGAAGCATAGAATTTTACAGCACAGAAGAAGGCCATTCGACCCATCGTTTCTGAGCCGGAAATGAAGTCACTGTTGTAATGTCGGAAATGTGGCAGCCATTTTGCACACAGCAAGCTCCCACAAACAGCAATGTGATAATGACCAGATAATCTGTTTTTTGTTGTGTTGATTGCAGGATAAATATTGGCCAGGACACCGGGGGTAACTCCCCTGCTCTTCTACGAAATAGTGCCATGGGATCTTTTACATCCACCTGAGAGGGCAGACAGGGCCTCGGTTTAACGACTCATCTGAAAGATGGCACCTCTGACAGCGCGGCACTCCCTCAGCACTGCACTGGAGTGTCAGCCTAGAATTATGTGCATTAATGGACTCGGGAGAAAAAAAGCCGGAGTGGTAACAGAACAATAGTGGCGACCAATTGTGAGGAAAATAATGCTAGAGAATGCCAAGGAGACATGGCCAATATCAATGCAGAACATGGGTAACTTTTGCTGTGATTGTAAAGTTAAAGAAAAATTCTTTTGAACTAAATGGAGAGGGTTTAAACTGAGAGTTTACATTTTTTCTTTAACTTTACACATAGAGTAAAATATACCCAGCATATGGTTTTAATATCCATGTTTTACTATGTACATTACAGCATGTAGTCAAAATCCCATTAATCATGACTGTCATCCTATCCTTTAACTCTCTGCTCTGGAGATCAAATGATTCTCCTTATGTACATGGGAAATAGAACAAGAATAAGCATAAGAAATGTCTTCATGTCCCACTGAAAAGATAGCATCTAAAGCATTCATGATTGTTTGCCAGCTTTTAATCTGATTAAGATAAATGGGGCTGCTGAGAAAAAGTACAAACCAGCATTAGTGCTGGGATAGAATTGGAGAAACCTATGAGAGCACCCATTTCTTCTCCATATTAACCAACATCACTAAAAAGAGATCATCCGGTTATTCCAGTTTGCTGTGCTCAAATTGGCTGTCACGTTTCCTACATTACAACAGTGACTACACTTTGTGTACTTCGTTGGCTGCAAAGTGCTTTGGGATGTACTGAAATCTTGAAAGGCGCTATATAAGTGTAAGTTATAGGAGTCAAGGGTTATGGGGAGAGGGCAGGGAAGTGGAGTTGAGGTCAAGATCAGATCAGCCATGATCTTATTGAATGGCAGAGCAGGATCGAGGGTTGAGATGGCCCACTCCTGCTCCTTTTTCTTTATGTTCTTAATAGAAACATAGAAACATAGAAAATAGGTGCAGGAGTAGGCCATTCGGCCCTTCGAGCCTGCTCCACCATTCAATATGATCATGGCTGATCATGCAACTTCAGTACCTCATTCTTGTTTTCTCTCCATACCCCTTGATCCCTTTAGCCATAAGGGCCACATCTAACTCCCTTTTGAATATATCTAATGAACTGGCCTCAACAACTTTCTGTGGTAGAGAATTCCACAGGTTCACAACTCTCTGAGTGAAGAAGTTTCTCCTCATCTCGGTCCTAAATGGCTTACCCCTTACCCTTAGACTGTCATTCCTGTTCTGGACTCCCTCAACATCGGGAACATTCTTCCTGCATCTAACCTGTCCAATCCCGTCAGAATTTTATATGTTTCTATGAGATCCCCTCTGTGTATGCTTAAATAACTGACAAACTGAGCCTGGAGTAATGTAACTTAACTTATCTGTGCTTTTGTACAACCCAAAATGGTGTCCCAAACCGGCATGAACCAGCATGAGTACAGCAACTGTGAATATCTCCCACAGGGTCCTAATGCCTGTAACAAATGAATCGAGTCTGAACACAACACTTATGCTTTTAAGGTATTTTTTCTTTGTACAGAATGAATGGCCCACCAACAAAATTGCATTCTCAGAAAGTGCCCATTCCAAATGGTTGCCACGATTTTGTTGGCGGGTCTTTAGTTGCGGAAGGGCAACAGGCACTCTCTCGGGCTTCGTTGGAGGGGGTATCTCAGCCCTCGAGGTACGAGGAGCCCGATACTTTCTCAGTTCTCTTTTTAAAAGGTGAAGTGCAGCAGGCATCAGTGCAGAATATTGTTCTGTATGGAATGTTAGCCGGGATGTTTCAGTGGGCCAATATGTAGGGATAATTAGTTGAGGTTTAATATTACTGTTCCTTATCCACCCCCCACCCCGAGGCACTTTGGATAATAAGACATCAATGAAAAGGAATGACAAAAGGGCTGGAGTTTCAAAAGCACTGAATTCTTCAACGCAGATAGATATATACCTGCAGGCTAAGTGAGGCAGTTAAAGATAAAAGGCAGTAAGGTACTGTGTGTAGTACAGGCCGAGAATTAGAAATAAAACAAGAGTCACTTGAAGCATGAATAGTGTCTGCCTTGAACAGTGTAGTTTTGGGGGATAATGTTCCTTGTGTTGCTGTCTCTTTATTGCTGAAGAAACCATCAATGTTTGCAGCAAGGGGGATAATGCTTCGAGCTTTCTGTCTGAAGGAGAAAAAAGTTAATCCAACTTAAGAAGGAGCATCAATCATTCAAATTGTTTCCAATCGTCGGCCCCTAAAACAAAAGCCTGAAGCAAAGTGTGAGGTCCCTGTGCTACAACACAAAAGGTGACAGGTCTTACAGAATGACAGTAAAGGGAGTGCGGCACACTGTAGGCAGGGGCAAATTAACCGTGGGGCAGATGGGACTAAAGAACATGGGCCCACCAAATAAGTGTAGGAAACAAAATACAACGCCTCCTAAATAGGCTGAATAGAATAGACAATGAGAGGAAAAATAAGACTCCGTGGAAAATAGATTCACTTGTTTATACCGATATACAGAAGTACCCATATACACTAATGTATCTATATACAGGAGTACCTATATACATTAATGTACCTATATACAGGAGTACCTATATACACTAATGTACATTTATACAGAAGTACCTATATACATTAATGTACCTTTATAATGAAGTACCTATATACACTAATGTACCTTTATAATGAAGTACTTATATACACTAATGTACCTATATACAGAAGTACCTACATACACTAATGTAGCTATATACAGGAGTACCTATATACATTAATGTACCTATATACAGGAGTACCTATATACACTAATGTACCTTTATACTGAAGTACTTATATACACTAATGTACCTATATACAGAAGTACCTATATACACTAATGTACCTATATACAGGAGTACCTATATACATTAATGTACCTATATACAAGATTACCTATATACACTAATGTACCTCTATACAGAACAGAATATGTACTATGTTTTATTTCACATGTTATAGAGAGAAATTTGCATAGGAATCTAGTATTGCAATGTGACCAGAACCTGAATGTATACCTACTTGATACAGAATATATGCTTTCATTGTTGAATATCCTGGCCTATCTTTTCATACTCAGAATCAGAATGACTTACGTAATGCAATGACCATGAACAAACATAACTATCGGCCCATTTGGATCCGTTTTCCCCAGGCCCATCAGGCCCTCAATCCACAGGAGCAGATATTTGAACTCCGAGGGTGTGCAGTAACCTCTGGCGGGTTCCCAGGTAGGTTTTCTTTTATGAAATGAAAACAGAAAATACTCAGCGGGTCAGGCAGCATCTGTGGAGAGAGAAACAAAGTTAACGTTTCAGGTCTGTGACCCTTCGTCAGAGCTGGTTTCATAGAAACATTGAAATTTACAGCGCAGAAGGAGGCCATTTCTTTCTCACCAATTTTCTCTCACTTCCTCTTCTACATTTTGTCGGGGTAGATGCTGATCACCAGCACACACCTGCGAGTGACCCGACCCAGGAGAAAAACCATAGGGGCCTTAAAATATAATTGTGTTTTTTCTTCATTTTCTGTGTACATTAGTTATAAAGATATTAGAGATGGGGCAAAAAAGTGTGTTTGAATGGGCGGGAAGTTGGAGGCAGATAGTCATGTGATCAAACCTTTGGTAGTTTTGGCAAGTGTTTCCTCTTACGTGAGGGGAAGAAGAATCATAGAATCATAGAAATTCACAGCACGAAAGGAGGCCATTTTGGCCCATCATGTCCGTGCTGGCCGACAAAGATCTATCTAGCCTAATCCCACTTTCCAGCCCTTGGTCTGTAGCCCTGTAGGTTACAGCACTTCAAGTGTATGTACATTTTATATGTGGTGAGGGTTTCTGCCTCTACCACCCTTTCAGGCAGTGAATTCCAGACCCCCACCACCCTCTGGGTGAAGAAATTTCCTCTAAAATCCCCTCTAAACCTCCTACCAATTACTTTAAATTTATTCCCTGGTTGTTGACCCCTCTGTTAAGGGAAATAGGTCCTTCCTATTGACTCTATCTAGGCCCCTCATCATTTTATAAGAAGTGTGTTAGGACATTACGGTGCCAATCGAAATTTGAAGTAGAATCCGCTGACAAGAAGAAATAGTTCACTTTGCTACATATAATCTAGGTTGACACTTCAGTGCAGTACTGAGGGAGGGCCGCATTATCGAGATAGTGTTCTCAGTATGAGAGATTAAACCATTCTGCCGATTTAGGGTGGGTGCTATAGCTATCTCACGGGACTATTCACAAGACCAAGCAGGTTTCCCGGCCAACATACCTCCCTCAATCAATTTCAGTATTCATCATTCCGGTGTCTGGCATGAGACTGCACTGCTATAATGACATTCTCTGAGGGGTAATGAGATGCTGTAACATGAAAAAGCTCAATATCAACGTTATTCAACAGCATCTCCCAAGCCCTCGGCATCTACCACCGAGAAGGACAAGGGCAGCAGGCACTTGGGAACACTACCGCCTGCAAGTTCCCCTCCAAGTCACACACCATCCTGACTTGGAAATATATCGGCCGTCCCTTCATAGTCGCTGGGTTAAAATACTGGAACTCCCTCCCCAACAGCACTGTGAGATACACGGAATGCAGCAGTTCAAGAAGTCGGCTCACCACCACCTGCTCAAGGGTAAAGGGTTATCCATTTTGGGGGCAAAAACACGAAGGCAGAATATTATCTGAATGGCGGCAGATTAGAAAAAGGCGAGGTGCAACGAGACCTGGATGTCATGGTTCATCAGTCATTGAAAGTTGGCATGCAGCGACAGCAGGCGGTGAAGAAGACAAATGGTATGTTGGCCTTCATAGCTAGCGGATTTGAGTATAGGAGCAGGGAGGTCTTACTGCAGTTGTACAGGGCCTTAGTGAAGCTTCACCTGGAATATTGTGTTCAGTTTTGGTCTCCTAATCTGAGGAAGGACGTTCTTGCTATTGAGGGAGTGCAGCGAAGGTTCACCAGACTGATTCCCGGGATGGCTGGACTGTCATATGAGGAGAGACTGGATCAACTGGGCCTTTATTCACTGGAGTTTAGAAGGATGAGAGGGGATCTCATAGAAACATATAAGATTCTGACAGGACTGGACAGGTTAGATGCGGGAAGAATGTTCCTGATGTTGGGGAAGTCCAGAACCAGGGGACATAGTCTTAGGATAAGGGGTAGGCCATTTAGGACTGAGATGAGGAGAAATTTCTTCACTCAGAGAGTTGTTAACCTGTGGAATTCCCTACCGCAGAGAGTTGTTGATGCCAGTTCATTGGATATATTCAAGAGGGAGTTAGATATAGCCCTTACGGCTAAGGGGATCAAGGGGTATGGAGAGAAAGCAGGAAAGGGTTACTGAGGGAATGATCAGCCATGATCTTATTGAATGGCGGTGCAGGCTCGAAGGGCCGAATGGCCTACGTGTGCACCTATTTTCTATGTTTCTATGTTTCTATGTTTCTAATTAGGGATGGGCAATAAATGCCGGCTTTGCCAGCGACGACCACAAGTTGTTTTTATTATAGAGAAAACAATAGGACAATGCATCCAGGTTTTGCATCTGGGCTTCATAGTACCTAGTTACTGAGTAATATTAACGGAAGTCCTGTAACAGCCTCTTGTTATCTTACCCATGTCTTAGGAGGAGGGCATGATTAAAGGGGGGAACATCATTTCAAAGATTTTGTGTAAGATGCATTATATCCTAATGGCTATTTATTAAATCATCAGTGCCCAATAAATTCTATAAATAATCTCACACAAACACATATTCTCCTGTAATAATTCTTGTTAACCTTGCAGACGGAAATTTTCTTAGTCTTACAGACTGTGGCAGCGCCTAAGTGTCTGAGCAATTAGCCAGTAAAAGAAACAAGCTCTTAAATATTGCACATTTATTCCCCTCTCTAAGATATTACAACAATACTTTAATATAACTGAAATTAAGCTCCTCACGCACAATAAACATTGTATTCTTTTGGAAGATGGGATGCTGCAATGGATTAGAACATGTCTTTCTGCCTCTGCGGGCTGGAATTAGTAATCCGCCCATTTCTCGGTAGTATGCCGGTGCTATGTCATTTCATACCGCCGGGTACCGCTGGAGTGGGATGTGCCGATTTTCATCAATTTTTTCTCGGTGGTATGCCGAGTGGAGTGCAGCCGGCGGTGTGCGGGCGGTGAGTCCTTTTCCCTCGGGAATCTTCGGTTACCGAGTTGTGTGCACGCACATGCTGCTGCGAAGCTCCGCTCCCCGAGAGACACCGACCGGAATCGACAGAGACTGCCGGCCTGAGATCGATGTGCAGGTATGTGGGGGGGGGGGGGGGGGGTGTGGTGTCGCTTCTTGGGGGGCAGATTGCTTTTTGGGGTGAGATCGCTGTGGGGGGGGAACAGATTGCTGTGGGGGGATCAGATCGCTGTGGGGGAGAAGAAACTGGGGGGTGGGAGAGGCTGGGAGGGTGACAGGTAAAAATATTTTCACAGGTAAAGATGCATACCTCCGACTGAAGATCGACTTAAAACCACCTTTTCCAGGGCGGTCTGCAGGGTCGGCGGTATGTCGGTGGTAAGTGATCAATTTAGCAATTTTGGGTGATATGTCGGCGGTGTGCATGGGTGGATGGTATGCATACCGCCCAGCGGTATGTCGCTAATGAATTTCCCGCCGGGCGGTATGTTGGTATTTCTGGATCAATTTTGCAATTTTGGGCGGTAAGTGGCGGTATGTCCACCAATTTCGGGCCCCTAGCGTTTTGGTTTCAATCCAAACCAGACAATGATTAAAGACTCCTCTCTCTGCTGACTTCAAGGGGCCGAAATTGCCCCTTTCCTTAAGGCCTGTTACCACCGCAAATCGGCGGCCACACTGCAGAGTGGAATGGCCGGCGACTTTTAATGGAATGGCCGCTGCTAGCCCAATTGTCCCTCCGAGTTCACCCGGCGGTGCCCTCTCTCCTTGCCGCTCCGCTGCTGCCGATCGGTGTTAAACACATCATCACCGTGTGCATTGCCAATCTACCCCTCCGATGACGATATTCCCAATGGAAAGTCTTTGGTCCAACCGGCGGTGCCAAAATAACCTTTCACCCGGTGGTCCAGTGAGGCTGTGGCCTTCTGCAGCGGCCGTGCGACTTCCCTGAAAGGGCAGGGTGCACTGCCGCTGCTGCCATGTTTTTGTGTTTGTCGGCCGACTGTCACGTCGGCCCAACATTTATGCCCCCGGGTTCGGCCGAGCCGCCAACAGCCAGCCTGGCACCCCCTCTTGGGTGCCAAGCCGCTGGCCCGGCCGAAACCCTCCCAGGTGGCCCAGTGGGCCAAAATTTTAAAAGCACGGAGGCTCTCCCCTTAAGTGACGGGAAGAGCCGCAGTGACGCGGTGCCGTGATGACGTCATCGCGGCGGTAAATACGCACCGCCTCTAACTTCCGCCCCTCAGTTGCTGTCACTGCAGCGTTTTTGCCCCTCAGGTGTATAAACCGCCCCCCATGATGACCAACTTCCAGATGAAAACAAAAAAAAACAAAGAGCGGAATTTCGACTTGAACCGTAGCTGCGGTAAAAAACATCGAAACATGGTGCATGCGCCCCGTTTCGGGCAATCGAAATTTCTACCCCCAAGGGCCCTAGTGGAATAAGTACATAAGAAATAGGAGCAGAAGTAGGCCATACAGGCCCTCAAGCCTTCCCCGCCATTCAATACGATCACGGCTGATCATCGACCTCAACTCCACTTTCCCGCTCGATCTCCATATAGAAAATATGGAGCAGATGTAGGTAAAGATGAAATAGCAGCACATTTGGAAATCAGTGACGGGATCGGTCCAAGTCAGCATGGATTTATGAAGGGGAAATCATGCTTGACAAATCTTCTAGAATTTTTTGAGGATGTAACTAGTAGAGTGGACAAGGGAGAACCAGTGGATGTGGTGTATTTGGACTTTCAAAAGGCTTTTGACAAGGTCCCACACAAGAGATTGGTGTGCAAAATTAAAGCACATGGTATTGGGAGTAATGTACTGACGTGGATAGAGAACTGGTTGGCAGATAGGAAGCACAGAGTCGGGATAAATGGGTCCTTTTCAAAATGGCAGGCAGTGACTAGTGGGGTGCCGCAGGCCTCAGTGCTGTGACCCCAACTCCTTACAATATACATTCATGATTTGGATGAGGGAATTGAGTGTAATATCTCCAAGTTTGCAGATGACACTAAACTGGGTGGCGGTGTGAGCTGTGAGGAGGATGCTAAAAGGCTGCAGGGTGACTTGGAAGGTTAGGTGAGTGGGCAAACAAGTGGCAGATGCAGTATAATGTGGATAAATGTGAGGCTATCCACTTTGGTGGCAAAAACACAAAGGCAGAATATTATCTGAATGACGGCAGATTAGAAAAAGGGGAGGTGCAAAGAGACCTGGGTGTCATGGTTCATCAGTCATTGAAAGTTGGCATGCAGGTACGGCAGGCGGTGATGAAGACAAATGGTATGTTGGCCTTCATAGCAAGGGGATTTGAGTATAGGAGCAGGGAGGTCTTACTGCAGTTGTACAGTGTGATATCTTCACAGAGCACAGCACACACAGCTTCCTAACATGGCAGGCAACTCTCTCAGAAGTCTCCGGAAATCTGCCTGGGCTGTTTATTATTAATCCTGCACTTGCAGTACACAATACATCCACATCCACAGTGTGGAGCTACAAACATTACAAGCTTACAGACATTACACTTCTCCCTCCTTAATGAAGAAGTTATTATAACAAACATCATACATAACTTTCATGTTTATACATAACACAGGATATAAACCTATTTTTTTCCATATTTACAAATTTAACTTTACCGCTTGTTTTCTGTTTCGAAGAGGATACCTTCGCTCTCGACCAGAACCTTCCAAACATGGTGTCGATTTCACACTCATTCGAGGCTCATCCTGAGGAACGTTTTCCTCCATGGAATTTCCTTGATTTTCATTTGAATTAACTCTAACTTCAGGCTCTTTGTTTTCCTGACTCGGACTCAGACTTCCATTCTGATTCTCTCCTGGATTTTCTTCCAGTACATTGGATTTAGGATTTGCTACTGGTATATCAAAACTATCTGATGAGTCAGAAATAATTGAATCATTCCCACCTTCAACTCCTTCCATGTCTGTAGGTAAAATATGATCAATGTGAACAAACTTAACCTGTCCATTATCAAACATCTTTACCAAATATGTGCAAGGACCACATATCTTCACCACTCTTCCTGGTAACCACTTTAACCATTTATGGTGATGGTTCTTCACTCTCACCTACTGGTTTAATTTCACACTTCTCTCTTTTACTCTACCTCTACCTGATTCTCTTTCTATCTTAATTGTGTCTATTCTACGGACTGTGCAAAATTTGGCTTTAACAACGAGAGTCTGATTCGTGGCTGTCGTTTGAGAAACAACTTTGCTGATGTTCTACCAGTAGTTGCATGAGGAATATTTCGACATGTAATCAAAAAATTAGCCAATTTGTGATCCAATGACAACTGTCGTTTCCTTGAATTTGGATCTAACATTTGTTTTATGAGGGCATGTTTTACAATTTGTACAGTGCGCTCTGCTGCACCATTCGAAGCAGGATGGTATGGTGGAAACCTTGATATGTTTCACACCATTTTTGCTCGTGACTTGTGCAAATTCTTCTGAACGAAATTGTGCTCCATTATCCGAAACAATTTCTTCAGGGAGGCCAAATGAAGAAAATAATTTTTGTAAAATGTCCAATGTTTTACTTGTTGTTATTTTCCACATTGGAAACACCTCAACCCACTTCGAATGGCTATCAATCACAATGAACAATTGTTGTCCTTCTAACTCAGCAAAATCAATATGTAGCCTTTGCCACACCCTGGGAGGCCATTTCCATGGCTGTAATGGTACTGGTGGTGGTTGCTTGCTTACCGATTGACATGTCGTACACTGACTCACGATGTACTCTATATCTTTATCAAGACCTGGCCACCATAAATAACTGCGTGCAAAACTCTTGGTCAAGCACATTCCCAGGTGCTGGTCATGGAGGTCTCCTAATAATTTGGACCTGAATTTATTTGGTATAACCACTCTTGCATCCCACATGATACAATCTTTATCGACTGATAATTCATTCCTACGAATGAAGAATGGATGTGGCTCTTCAGAGCAAGGGCAGTGTTCCAACAACCTATCTCCACTGATGTAAACTGATCCCAAACATACATGACGTAGCACACGTGACATGACACATGACATGTTGTTGCATGACATAACATGGCATAACCTGTAATGACTGCATTTTAAAAGCCATTCACCGTGCAGCACACTGTTTATTATTATTTACATAAGGATTTAATTTACTTGGTGCCTGGAGGGTTCATTAAATGAGATTTAATTGTGCTTGGAGGCTTCCAGAAGGCGAACGACTGCAAACTGCAAGAAAACTCTGTACTTACCTGCTGTCTCTGGAGCTTTAGACCCTCACAGTCCTGGGCCTGCAGGTGTAGGCCTGTGTAAAGGCCCATGTGTCCCGGGGGAGCAGGCGCTTCATAAGCGTCCCTGGGATCACATGGGCCGGCCCAACCAATAACAAAGGGGGATTCCTATTCTACTTATGGGATTCCATTTACATATATATAGAAATCACCTAAAAAATACAATTTCGCAACACTGAAATAAAAATAAATAATCACCAGTTCAAAAGTAATTAAAATACCATTTAATTAAACATTATTAACTTAAAAATGTAATATTTTGAAAAATAAATGTAAACATTTTTAAACGGGATCAAAATAACCTAAACTAACGTTAAATGTAAATGAATATTTAAGTCATTAAAAAATTTTGTTTAACATTTATTTTAACCCTACACTGGCAAAAGAAGGCCTTTTACCAGGTGTAAGGGTTTGGTGGGCATTCCCTGGGCAGTAGTTGGGCAAATAGCTGCCGTGAGTGGGATTTGAACTCACATATTGTGGATTATTTGTCCAGGCCTCTGGATTACTAGTCAAGTAAGATAACCACTATGCTACCGTACCCAAAGCCATTGTTTTCAGTCCCAGCCGCAAAATCCGTTCCCTAGCCACTGACTCCATCCCTCTCCCTAACATCTGACTATGGCTGAACCAGAATGTTCGCAACCTTGGTGTCATATTTGGCCCAAAAATGAGCTTCCGACCACATATTCGCGGCATAACTAAGACCGACTATTTCCACCACTGTAACATCGCCCGTCTCTGCCCTTGTCTCAGCTCATCCGCTGCTGAAACCCTCATCCATAGCGTTGTTATTTCTAGACTTGACTGTTCCATCACACTCCTGACTGGCCTCCCACATTCTACCCTATGTAAACTTGTAGTCATCCAAAACTCAGCTGCCCATGTCCTAACTCACACTAAGTCCGGTTCACCCATCACTCCTGTGCTCACTGACCTAGACTGACTCCCAGTTAAGCAACACCTCAATTTCAAAATTCTCATCCTTGTTTTCAAATCCCTACATGGCCTCGCCCTTCCTATCTCTGTAATCTCCTCCAGCTCCACAACCCCCTGAGATATCTGTGCTGCTCTAATTCTGCCCTCTTGAGCAGCCCCGATTCTATTCGCTTACCCCTTGGTGGCCGTGCTTTCAGTTGCCTGGGCCCTAAGTTCTGCAATTCCCTGCCTAAACCTCTCTGCCTCCCTACCTCTCTTTCTTTCTTAAAACCTACCTCTTTGACCAAGCTTTTGGTCATCTGCCCTAATTTCTCTTTATGTGGCTCGGTGTCAAATTTGTTGTCCTTTAATAGTCCTGTGAAGTGCCCCGGGATGTTTTACTACATTAAAGGCAATATATAAATATAAATTTTTGTTGTCTCTGATCCTTCTATCCTTGTATAAAATTATTAAGTGCTCTTGGCTGCTTCATTGATAGCTTCATTTTTTTTCTGATGACTTCATATTTATTCAACTCATTTCATTGCATGACTATCTATCAATCACTCACATATATGAGCAATGCCACAGGAGATCTGCTAGTTTTTAATAAGAACTTAAGAAAGTTCAAAGATGAAAAAAGCGCCATTCAGCTCATCAAAGTTTTTGTCCGCTCAATCTGCCGTTATGAGCATCCAGCCTTGTCTTGATTGACCCTTAAAATGTTAGGCTCTGTACACTGTCATGCAGATTTATCACTATTCATTTATCACACTCTAAATAAAGAAACTCTTAATATCTGTTTTAAAACTATTGCTCGCTAATTGAAATTTATATCTCCTGATGATATTTTTCTGGCTGAATTTAACCTAATACTCTAGGTTTATCGAGTCTACGCTCTTTAATATTTTGAACGCTGCAATACAGTTCCCCTTTAACTATTTACTTTCTACAACTTTACAGCTTAAGTTTTTTTTCACAGCTCTTCCCCTTTTACGCTGATGATAAAAGGTTTAGTGCAGCAGGTTTTTTTTTTCCAAGTGGCACTTCCATGCCAGTCCATTCAAAGGTTTGAGCCTTTCCCCATTGAATAAATGATTCGTAGGCCGCTGGGTTAATGGCACGTTTCCCCTACAACTGAAGCGGGTTTGAGGAGCTGTCTCAGCAATACCATGTAAGCCATGAATTATTAGTGAGCAATTCAAGGTCTTAGAAAGGACAGAGTAATAAAAACAAAATTCAAATATTTGAGGCCAGTTCTCCTTTGTAAATATCTTATGCTTTAAATCATTTATTAAAAGTTTGATTTCCTGTAAATGCATCATAAAATTATTTGTAACAAGTTTTAGGAGAACTATTTAGTATTCCAGTAACTGTTATATAATACTTGCCATACCATGTTCTTATAGATTTTCGTTTTTGTTCGTTTTGGTACAAACACCTCCAGGTGAGGTATAAGAAATAACTTGGATTTATATAGCACCTTTCACGACCTTGGGATGTCCCAAACTGCTTTACAGCCAATGAAGTACTTTTGCAGTGTAGTCACTGTTGTAATGTAGGAAACGCGGCAGCCAATTTGTGCACAGCAAGCTCCCACAAACAGCAATATGATAATGACCAGATAATCCGTTTTTAGTGATGTTGATTGAGAAAGAAAGAAAGAAAGAAAGACTCGGATTTATATAGCACCTTTCACGACCACTGGACGTCTCAAAGTGCTTTACAGCCAATGAAGTACTTTTGGAATGCAGTCACTGTTGTAATGTGGGAAATGCGGCAGCCAACTTGCGCACAGCAAACTCCCATAAACAGCAATGTGATAATGACCAGATAATCTGTTTTTGTTATGTTGATTGAGGGATAAATATTGGCCAGGACATCGGGGATAACTCCTCTGCTCTTCTTTGAAATAGTGGCATGGGATATTTTACATCCGCCCGAGAGAGCAGACGGGGCCTCGGTTTAATGACCCATCCAAAAGCCTGAGCCAATGCGGAGTAGAGCTCCTTCCAGAGCTGCTTCAGCAATGGTGAAGGATCTGTAAGTCAACTGGTAAGTATGTTCTTTATGCTTGTGTTTATGATTTCGCTATGAGTGGCAAGTGTAGGAAATCATTTCCTCAATGTTTTAGCAGCAAAATCAGAAGAGTAACATTTATTGCACCAGTTACGCAATCCCATTCTTCACATCAGCCATCATTGTTGCCCCTCGGAGACAGCTATTTGTAGTCCCGATCAATGACCAATTACAGGCTGCATTATGCTGTGGACTGGTACGCACGCGATAAACATTTCTCAAACTCATTTCACTTAGGATTGTCACAGGTGGCTCAGAGAGGTGACCTTCGCCTCAGCAGCGTAGGCTCGGTCAAACTTTGGACCCAGCATTCAAAACATGTTGTTTTAATTCTCTGCACCAACTCTCTTCACAATTGGATTTTCTTAAAACATAATAATGGCCGGGAATTTCCTGGAAGCTGTGCCCACTCTATCTCTGCAAACTGACTGGAAGGTGACACATGTTTACACACATAAAGGTGGTTGCTGTTGTAACCGTGGCTTGGTGGGTAGCACTCTTGCATCTGAGTCAGGAGGTTGTGGGTTCCAGGGATTTGAGTGCAAAAATCTAGGTTAACACTCCAGTGCAGTGCTGAGGGAGTGTTGCACTGTCCTTTTGGAAGAGACATTAAACTGAGGCCCTGTCTGCTCTCTCAAGTGGGCGTAAAAGATCCCATGGCACTATTTCAAAGAAGAGCAAGGGAGTTATCCCCGGTGCTCGAGCTAATAGTTATCCCTCAATCAACATAACAAAAAAATAGATTACCTGGTCATTATCACATTGCTGTTTGTGGGAGCTTGCTTGTGCACAGATTGCCTGCTGCATTTCCTACATTACAACAGTGACTGCACTCCAAAGGTACTTTATTGGCTGTAAAGCACTTTGAATTATCCGGTGGGAGTCGGGAGGTGGAGTGGCAGCGTACGTGAGGCCTACAAGAGGCCAGCGTCGTCGGGAGGCCCAGCAGGGAATCGGGAGGCGGAGCTGCAGTGTACGTGAGGCCTACAAGAGGCCAGCGTCGTCGGGAGGCCCAGCAGGGAATCGGGAGGCGGAGCTGCAGCATTGGTGAGGCCTACAAGAGGCCAGCGTCGTCGGGAGGCCCAGCAGGGAATCGGGAGGCGGAGCTGCAGCATTGATGAGGCCTACAAGAGGCCAGTGTCATACAGCTGCAGCAGGGAGGCAGAAAAAGAAGTAGAAAGAAATCGAAAGGTGATGTCACAGCCAAGGTGGTAAGTGATTGGCTGGTGATTGGTAAGTAGATTTTCTTTTTCTTTTCCATATCAGTAATTAACCTTTCGCATTGTTGTTGCCAATTCAAGTTTATCTAAGGGTTAAGTCATGGCAAGAGAGCTCAAACACATGTTATGCTCCTCCTGCACTATGTGGGAAGTCAGGGACACTTCTGGTATCCCTGACGACTATGTGTGCGGGAAGTGTATCCGCCTCCAGCTCCTGACGGACCGCATTGCGGCACTGGAGCTGAGGGTGGATTCACTCTGGAGCATCCACGATGCTGAGAATGATGTGAATAGCACGTTTAGTGAGTTGGTCTCACCGCAGGTAAAGGGTACACAGCCAGATAGGGAATGGATGACCAACAGGAAGAGCAGTGCAAGGAAGGTAGTGCAGGGGTCCCCTGCAGTCATCCCCCTGCAAAACAGATACACCGCTTTGGGTAATGTTGAGGGGGACGACTCATCAAGGGAGGGCAGCAGCAGCCAAGTTCATGGCACCATGGGTGGCTCTGCTGCACAGAAGGGCAGGAAAAAGAGTGGGAGAGCTATAGTGATAGGGGATTCAATTGTAAGGGGAATAGATAGACGTTTCTGCGGCCACAACCGAGACTCCAGGATCGTATGTTGCCTCCCTGGTGCAAGGGTCAAAGATGTCTTGGAGCGAGTGCAGGGCATTCTGAAAAGAGCGGGTGAACAGCCAGTTGTCGTGGTGCATATAGGTACCAACAATATAGGTAAAAAATGGGATGAGGTCCTACAAGACGAATTTAGGGAGCTAGGAACTAAATTTAAAAGTAGGACCTCAAAAGTAGTAATCTCAGGATTGCTACCAGTGCCACGTGCTAGTCAGAGTAGGAATCGCAGTATAGCTCAGATGAATACGTGGCTTGAGGAGTGGTGCAGAAGTGAGGGATTCAAATTCCTGGGACATTGGAACCGGTTCTCGGGGAGGTGGGACCAGTACAAACCGGATGGTCTGCACTTGGGCAGGACCGGAACCAACGTCCTAGGGGGTAATGTTTGTTAGTGTTGTTGGGGAGGGATTGAACTAATATGGCAGGGGGATGGGAACCTATGCAGGGAGACAGAGGGAAGTAGAATGGGGGAAGAAGCAAAAGATAGAAAGAAGAAAAGTAAAATTGGAGGGCAGAGAAATCTAAGACAAAAAGCAAAAAGGACCACATTACAACAAAATTCTAAAGGGGCAAAGTGTATTAGAAAGTCAAGCCTGAAGGCTCTGTGCCTCAATGCAAGGAGTATTCGGAATAAGGTGGACGAATTAACTGCGCAGATAGCAGTTAACGGATATGATGTAATTGGCATCACGGAGACATGGCTCCAGGGTGACCAAGGCTGGGAACTCAACATCCAGGGGTATTCAACATTTAGGAAGGATAGACAGAAAGGAAAAGGAGGCGGGGTGGCATTGCTGGTTAAAGAGGAAATTAATGCAATAGTAAGAAAGGACATTAGCTTGGATGATGTGGAATCGGTATGGGTGGAGCTATGGAATACCAAGAGGCAGAAAATGCTAGTGGGAGTTGTGTACAGACCACCAAACAGTAGTAGTAAGGTTGGGGACAGCATCAAACAAGAAATTAGGGATGCATGCAATAAAGGTACAGCAGTTATCATGGGTGACTTTAATCTACATATTGATTGTGCTAACCAAACTGATAGCAATGCGGTGGAGGAGGATTTCCTGGAGTGTATTAGGGATGGCTTTCGAGACCAATATGTCGAGGAACCAACTAGGGAGTTGGCCATCCTAGACTGGGTGATGTGTAATGAGAAAGGACTAATTAGCAATCTTGTTGTGCGAGGCCCCTTGGGGAAGAGTGACCATAACATGGTATAATTCTTTATTAAGATGGAGAGTGACATAGTTAATTCAGAAACTAGGGTCCTGAACTTAAGGAAAGGTAACTTCGATGGTTTGAGGCGTGAATTGGCTAGAGTAGACTGGCAAATGACACTTAAAGGGTTGACGGTGGATAGGCAATGGCAAACATTTAAAGATCACTTGGATGAACTTCAGCAATTGTACATCCCTGTTTGGAGTAAAAATAAAACAGGGAAGATGGCTCAACCATGGCTAACAAGGGAAATTAAGGATAGTGTTAAATCCAAGTAAGAGGCATATAAATTTGCCAGAAAAAGCAACAAACCTGAGGACTGGGAGAAATTTAGAATTCAGCAGAGGAGGACAAAGGGTTTAATTAAGAGGGGGAAAACAGAATACAAGAAGAAGCTTGCTGGGAACATAAAAACTGACTGCAAAAGCTTCTATAGATATGTGAAGAGAAAAAGATTAGTGAATTCAAATGCAGCTCCCTTGCAGTCAGATTCAGGTGAATTTATAATGGGAACAAAGAAATGGCAGACCAATTGAACAAATACTTTGGTTCTGTCTTCACGAAGGAAGACACAAATAACCTTCTGGAAGTACGAGGGGACAGTGGGTCTAGTGAGAAGGAGGAACTGAAGGATATCCTTATTAGGCGGGAAATTGTGTTAGGGAAATTGATGGGATTGAAGGCCGATAAATGGTAGTGGCCAGATGCTGAGCGAGTAACTTTAGCCCTTATGCCAGTCCCTTTTCTGCATTGTGGCTTCTTGGATGTTCTCCCAGATAATTGGAGGATGGTCTCCAATATCTTCACGAAGGAAGATACAAATAACCTTCCAAAGGTACTAGGAGACAGTGGGTCTATTGAGAAGGAGAAACTGAAGGATATCCTTATTAGGCGGGAAATTGTGTTAGGGTAATTGATGGGATTGAAGGCCAATAAATCCCCGGGGCCTGATAGTCTGCATCGCAGAGTGCTCAAGGAAGTGGCCCTAGAAATAGTGGATGCATTGGTGATCATTTTCCAACAGTCTATCAACTCTGGATCAGTTCCCATGGACTGGAGGGTAGCTAATGTAACACCACTTTTTAAAAAAGGAGGGAGAGAGAAAACGGGTAATTATAGATCGGTTAGCTTGACATCAGTAGTGGGAAAATGTTGGAATCGATCATGAAGGACGAAATAGCAGCGCATTTGGAAAGCGGTGACAGGATCGGATCAAGTCAGCATGGATTTATGAACAGGAAATCATGCTTGACGAATCTTCTGGAATGTTTTGAGGATGTAACTCGCAGAGTGGACAAGGGAGAACCAGTGGATGTGGTGTATTTGGACTTTCAGAAGGCTTTTGACAAGGTCCCGCACAAGTGATTGTTGTGCAAAATCAATGCACATGGTATTGGGGGTAATATACTGACGTGGATAGGGAACTGGTTGGCAGACAGGAAGCAGAGAGTTGGGATAAACGGGTCCTTTTCAGAATGGCAGGCAGTGACTAGTGGAGTGCCGCAGGGCTCAGTGCTGGTACCCCAGCTCTTTACAATATACATGAACGATTTGGATGATGGAATAGAGTGTAGTATCCCCAAGTTTGCAGATGACACTTAACTGGGTGGCGGAGTGAGCTGTGAGGAGGACGCTAAGAGGCTGCAGGGTGACTTGGACAGGTTAGGTGAGTGGACTAATGCATGGCAGATGCTGTATAATGTGGATAAATGTGAGGTTATCCATTTTTAGGGGCAAAAGCACGAAGGCAGAATATTATCTGCGGCAGACTAGGAAAAGGGGAGGTGCAACGAGACCTGGGTGCCATGGTTCATCAGTCACTGAAAGTGGGCACGCAGGTACAGCAGGTGGTAAAGAAGGCATGTTGGCCTTCATAGCTAGGGGATTTGAATATAGAAGCAGGGAGGTCTTACTGCAGTTGTACAGGGCCTTAGTGAGGCCTCACCTGGAATATTGTGTTCAGTTTTGGTCTCCTAGTCTGAAGAAGGATGTTCTTGCTATTGAGGGAATGCAGCGAAGGTTCACCAGACTGATTCCAGGGATGGCTGGGCTGTCATATGAGGAGAGACTGGATCAACTGGGCCTTGTTACGGAGGTGGAAACAGGAGAGATGGCATTTCTTTGACAAGTAGAAAAATAAACATTCGCCCCTCTCTAGCAATGTATTTATGTAGAATTATACAGAATGTACGACACAGAAACAGGCCATTCGGGCCAACTGATCCATGCCAGTGTCTATGCTCCACACCAGCCTCCTCCCACCTCTCTTCATTTAACCCTCTCAGCGTAACTTTCTATTCCTTTCTCCCTGATGCATTTATCTAACTTCCCCTTAAATGCATCTATGCTATTCGCCGCAAATACTCCTTGTGGTAGCAAGGTTCACATTCTAACCACTCTCTGGGTAAAGAATGTTTCGCCTGATTTCCCGATTGGATTTATTAGTTTGTCCTATCCTTCTGAACACACAGCACGCTGCATGTGCAGGAGTTGACTGTGCAGAAATCCTCAGCTTTCATATTCCATATGAAATCTCTTCCTTGCCTATCAATGTGTCAGTAATGCTTTGCACTTATGATAGACTGTCTCACTAATATTCGCTGAGACTCAGTGAACTTGTGAAAATTTGTGCCTGATGTGAAGATAGTTGACAGTGCATTGATTTATTTGTGCTTACACTGCTCTCTTGTTCTTGGCCAATGTTTGTTCTTGGCAATGGTGCTGTGAGGACAGAAGACTCGTCCAAACTTGACCGTTCTGCCTTTGTTGAGTTTAGATTTAAATTTCATATAAAATGGGTGAATTATGGTTTCCATCCAAATTGACAAGCAGCACAGAGCTGGGCTGCAGTTGTACTGAGACATACTGGGGCTTCAGAGCTGGGCTCAGCTTTAATGGAAAACCAAACAAGCAAAATACTGCGGATGCTGGAATCTGAAATGAAAACAGGGAATGCTGAAAATCACAGTGGGTCAGGCAGCATCTGTGGAGAGAAAAACAGAGTTAACGTTTCGGGTCGACGACCCTTCGTCAGACTGCCGAATGTTCGAAAAGAGCACATTCTTAAGCACTGAAAGGGGGGAGGGGAGGAAGGAACAAAAGGGAAATTCTGTGATAGGGTGGAAGACAGGAGAGATTAGAGAGACAAAAGGGATGATGGGCCGAATTGAAATGATAATGATAGAGGTCAGAAAAAAGTTAATCTGGATAGGGTGGGAATGGCGTAGTAATGACCAGCTGCCATTATAGACAAAGAGAAAAAGAGAGAAGAAAGAAGAAAAAAAACATAAGATGGGGGGGTTGGGGGTGCGGGGGGGGAAAGGGAGCCAATGGGTTAGGCATATTGGTCAGACTAAATAGACAATTCAGAATGGGGCTGATTCACTCACCCCCACCCCAGCTTTTCCTCTTCAGAACAAGGGCAGTTTTCCAACAATCTATCTCCACTGTTGCAAACTGATCCCAAACATACATAACGTAGCACATGTGACACGACACATGACATGACATGTTATTGCATGACATAACATGACATAGCCTATAACTCCTGCATTTTAAAAGTCTTTCACTGTGCAAAACACTGTTTATTATTATTATTTACATAAGGATTTCATTTGCTTGGTGCTTGGAGGGTTCATTAAATGAAATGTAATTGTAAATCCCACTCTTTTAACCCACTGCCAGTTTTGCGCAACTTTACCAGCGACTTATTTTTGAACTCTGACCCTTCAGTACTGGCAGTGCAGGTCAGGCAGCATGATCAGACCTGATGTAAAGCTGCTTGTTGGGAGACGTTCTGTTTGGTGTTCCCCTTGAATCACTCTTAACTGCTACGATGCTCATATAAGGGTTACAAGTCGTGCACAGTGAGTGAATACAGCAGTGGACTAGACATATTTGAAGTGAGGCCCTGCAGATTATAGTCAACAGTATGAGGGAGAAAAGAAATACCCTTGACGGGTCTGAAGGGCTTCCAACAAATACGCAGCAGATCCAGTCAGCATAGAATCAGCCACCACCAGGGTCAATTCTGGGCCCTATACCCGCTGTATGTGGGTAGAGATAAGAAAGGTGGTATCTGATTAAAAGAAAAATGCCTAAGTAAGTACGATTACTATCAATTATCTCACATTACTTTATATGGGTCAATGTCACAGTGACCTTACCTGGCAATATATAGATCTAATGTGCAATTATCTTGCATGGCCACAGAGGGCTATTCCATATATTTTCCTTACATTGAGGCCAATGGCTATCTGAATAGTAATAGGTGTCAGTCATGGTTAAAGACTAGTTTCATTAAACAGCTTTGTTAATCTAACTTTATCCATGCACACAGCATGGTTTGAGGGATGAATGTTAGCCGAGACACCAGGAGAAATCCCTGCTTTCCTTTGAATAGTGCAATGGGATCTTTTACGGCCACCTGAACAGATAGACGGCCCCAGGTTTAATGCCTCGTACGTGCCTAGCAATACATATAGCCATCCCATCGCAAAATATATATAGCTATC
Source organism: Pristiophorus japonicus (assembly GCF_044704955.1). Lineage (NCBI taxonomy): Eukaryota > Metazoa > Chordata > Chondrichthyes > Pristiophoridae > Pristiophorus > Pristiophorus japonicus. The sequence goes on from NC_091997.1 coordinate 23,165,635, forward strand.
CCATCTCTCTAAGATTTCCTCTCGTGCAATTCATAAAATCATTATGACATAGAAGGAGGCCATTCAGCCCATTGTGTCCATGTTGTTATAAATGGGCCATCTGGATTTGAACCAAGGACCTCTTGATCTATAGTCGAATGCTCTACCACTGAACCATACCCCCACTTTTACTTTCCTTTGTAGAAAATGACAGCAGGTGGCAATATGTATTCATTGATGGAGGGTCACCTCTGACAAAACACCATAATGTCAGTCACTGAAAGGTAGTGCACATCCTGAACCTTGTGCAAATCCTAACATTCAATGTTTGTACTATGTTAATTACATATATTTATTATGCCAGTGATTGTCATTTGAATGATCTTAAAAGCAATGTTTCTGCCCCTCAGACAAATGCATGGATTATTGCTATTGTAACAACAAATGCTTTAAATTCCATAAATGTGAATCATGTTTGTTTTTTTGCTTTCTCACAGAAAGGCAAGAAGACGCACAATGTCAACCAGTCCTTCAGGATTGTAGATGTCAGCACAACATGCTGCACAATGTGCCTCGCTCAAAGCAGCCCCCATCCCAGTGAGGCTACACAGGGTGAGTCACTGATCACAAGTGAGGAAGAGGCAGTAGCAATGGTGCCAAAAGGCCTGGTTCTGCTGGGTAGGAGTTAGGCATAGGTAAAAACCGTGCTGATTTCATCTTCATAGGCCACCAGTTCTGAGCCACTGCACAAGCAACCAGTCTTGCTTCAGTACATGAGGCGATACACTGTGGGAAGACGCGTGAGATCCCACCACTTAATTCTGGAAAAGAAATGTGGGTTGTATGGACTGCCATTGACCATTGACGACTTCTGCAGAGCAGGTTTCAGGTGTGCAAGGTGGGAACACAAGAACATAGCGTCTCTCAGGTGTGCAAGGTGGGAACACAGGAACAAAGCATCTCTCAGGTGTGCAAGGTGGGAACACAGGAACATAGCATCTCTCAGGAATGCTCTTATTGCAAGAGTGTCCAAGAGTTTTGTCTTTGTTGGCTGCAAACCATGGAGTCTCGGGAGCCACATATAAACTTTAAATCTATATTCCTATTCATTTACAAACATCTCTAGCTGCTGATCTTGATGTTCTGCATTACGATTTATTCACCAATAAGGAACTTAAAATAGCCCTTTTTAAACCTCCAGGTCTACAGAATTCAAACATGAAAAACCAGCAGATAACAAAAATGAATTCAAACAACAACAACTTGTATTTATATAGCGCCTTTAACATTGTAAAACGTCCAAAGGTGCTTCACAGGAGTGTTAGAAGACAAAAATTTGACACCGAGCCATATAAGAAGAAATTACGGCAGATGACCAAAAGCTTGGCCAAAAAGGTAGGTTTTAAGGAGCGTCTTGAAGAAGGAAAGAGAGGTTGAGGGGGAGAGATTTAGGGAGGGAGTTCCAGAGTTTGGGACCAAGGCAGCTAAAGGCACGACCACCGACGGTTGAGCAATTATAATCAGGGATGCTCAAGAGGGCAAAATTTGAGGAGCGCAGATAACTCGGGGGTTTTATGAGACTGAAGGAGATTACAGAGAAAGGGAGGAGCGAGGCCATGGAGGGATTTGAAAACAAGGATGAGAATTTTGAAATCGAGGCGTTGCTAAACTGGGAGCCAAGGTATGTCAGCGAGCACAGGAGTGATGGGTGAACGGGACTTGGTGCGAGTTAGGACACGGGCAGCCAAGTTTTGGATAACCTCAGGTTTACGTAAGGTAGAATGTGGGAGGCCAGCCAGGAGTGCGTTGGAACAGTCAAATCGAGAGGTAACGAAGGCGTGGATGAGGGCTTCAGCAGCGGATGAGTTGAGGCAGGGACAGAGACGGGCAATGTTATGGAGGTGGAAATAGGCGGTTTTGTTATGCCGCGGCTATGTGGTCGGAAGCTCATTTCAAGGACAAATATGATACCAAGGTTGCAAACAGTCTGGTTCAGATGCTAAGGAGAGGGATGCAGTCAGTGGCTCGGGAACAGAGTTTGTGGTGGGGACCAAAGACAATGACTTTGGCCTTCCCAGTATTTAATTGGAGAAAATTTCTGCTCATCCAGTATTGAGTTGCTTGGGCTTTGACATTGCACTGCCAGACTTATATAGAATGATATGAGTCTACTGCTCAGAAATAGGCCATTCGTCCAATTGGTCTATGCCGATGTTTATGTTTCACACAATCCTCTTCCCACATGTCTTCATCCAACCCTATGGGGTGGATTTTCAGTTGGAGACTTCTTGGGGCGCTAATGGTGGTGGGTCGCTAAATTTTGCGTCAGAAAATGGTTTGCGACGACAGCCAAAAAATTTGGTTGCTGCGCCCTGAGTGTGGAGTGGAGCACTAAGTGAGACATTCCACACCTCTCTTAGGGTGCTAGGCTGAGTGAGCAATTGAATATCCGTTGCTAAGGAGCCGGCTTCAGAGCGGCCTAAGTGAGGCCTTCCTGTTGAAAAAAAATCGGAACAAAAAACACAAAAAAAATTCCTGATAAAGTACTCCCCTCAAATAAAAGTGAATCGCAAAAAAACCCAAAATAATATCAATTTCACTTACCTTTTTCAATCATTCCTTCCCTTAGCGCCCCTGGACAGCTCTGACCATCAGTTTTCCCGGGCGGTGTCACTAGGGGGCGCTGCGGGAGCCGCTCCAAGCATATACAGGTTGAACCTCCCTTATCCAGAACTCCCTTATCCGGAACCACCCCTCCTCCAGAACCATTCCCGGCCACTAGGTGGCGCACGCGCAGAACCCCGACCTGAATAAATTGAACAAATTGAAGTCCTTTCTTGCTGCCGACTCCCGCAATCGCTGGCCTGACCCCGCGATCCACCGCCCCCACCCACCCCATGATCTCTCTGCTGCACTCCCAGTCCCAAGCCAGCCAGCCCCGATATCCCCTTGCTCAGTACCTATACCATCCAATGACCTATACATGACCACCCCTCGTCCGGAAAAATCCCTTATCCAGAAAAAGCCAGGTCCTGAGAGTTCCAGATAAGGGAGGTTCAACCTGTATTGCATCACTGTCGAAACCAGGGGCGTTGCACGACGCTCCCGGGCGGTACTGCTCAGCGCCGCCGCAAACCCGCCACCCAATTTCCCGGCGGGGCGCTGGAAGCTGTCTGCTCGGGCGCTAAGCATTTTGTGACCCATTAGCGCCCCTCTACAGAGACGCAATCCAATTGAAAATCCAGCCCTATAACTCAGGGCCATTGGTTGGACATTCTGGCCTCGCTAATACCGGCCAAGAGTTGAGGCACGCACTCCATGAAATGATAACTGCTAGCCTGGCCGGGCTTGGACGCAGAAGACAGGCAAGCACGAGGTGGAGGATTCACAGAGCTGATTGAAGTGCATGTGTCTATGCACATGAGGCTGAGTGAGCCAAACTGAGGCATGGCCACCATTAGCAGCACTCTTGCTGAAACACAGGCAGGCAGGCGGCCCTGATGTTTCTGCCAGTACTTTGCCAGCAACATGTTGGCAAGTGATTGGAGCAGTCGAAACAATCAGGCCGGCTAGATCTGTCAGTCTGTCTGTTAGTGCCTTACAATACTGCATCATTAAAAAAATCTCAAAGTGCTTTATACGATAAATTACTTTGGAGTGCGGTGAATTATCATCTGTCAACTTACTCCAACCGCTCCCTACAGAAGTGGTAATTCGAAAAACTCTATTTTTCAGACAGTAAATGCATTGACACTGGTTTAGTTTGAGATTTGTTGTGCTGTTCTATGATATTATTAACATGGCAAAGATCTGGTATTTTCAGTAGAGCTGCATTGTGCTGTCGGATAATATTGAGGCTTGATGCAGTGTCTGGTGATGTGACAGTGCATTGTCTTGTCCAATCAATGTGGCCCTATCATCAAATGGATGCCTGAGAAGCTGCCGGCTGCCAGTGATGGCTCTCAGATTGTTCCTGCCAAACATTGTCAGGTCCATGCCTCGCTGAATCCATCAGGCAACTTCATAAGCATCTCAGTTGTTAACCTCTTCCACTGCCCTGCAGCTATCAACGTTTGCATTACATCTGAATTACTCATATCCTGAGGCGTTTTACCAGCTCGACCCCAGGATCCGGCAGGCTGTTCATTTTAATAATGTCGTCAGTGAATGTTCTGCTGGCACTGACCACACAGACTTGGACCCACAGAATAGTCACTTGGGCTAAGTTACAAGGATGTTGGCAGTGCCTGTGGAACTGGTGTGGGTCACACCTTGAGGAGAGCAAGTGAGAAAACTGGGGTGGGGGGAGGGGGGGGGGAGACGGGGGGGGGGTGGTGGTGTGGAATGAGCTCAGTAATCAACTTACTATATAACTAGGACTAGAAACAGATAGAGTTCAATCCAAGTTTCTCACATTACTACAGTGACTGCACGCCAAAAAGTATTTCATTGGCTGTAAGGTGCTTTGAGACATCCGGTAGTCGTGAAAGGCGCTATATAAATCCAAGTCTTTCTTTCTTTTCTTTTATTGATGGCAACTTTTATTTCTACAATTTCCAGTTTTTTCTTTACTACTCATGAAAGATATGCTGAAAAGCCAAGATAAGGTAGATGGAATGGGAGAAGACGTGTGTGGAATACAGACTAGTTCGGGAAAATGGTCTGTTTCTGTGCTGTATCTCTTCTGTAATTCTATGTAAAAATTCAGAAGGGTTCCAAAGGTTTAACTTCCAAAATTAATTTAAAACACTGTTTCGGATGCTTTCTTTTATCGCAGGCACATCAGCACAGTTCTATCTAATCGAGTAGGTTTGCAAATCTCATTGGTTATTCCAGTTATTCCATTCTGAAAAATAAAATCAATAGTTTGGAATATGCGGTCAGCCACGAATCGAAGGCTTTCACCATCGGCCCCAAAGTAAGCGTCGCACAAGGATCTCGCGATCTCTGTTTCAAGAACTTCTGGTTTTCCGACCTTCAATTTAAATCAGCGGAAGTTGACGGGGAGTCCCTGACGCGAGCTGCTGTGATGTCAACAAGCTGTCTAAGCAGCCAATCAAAAGACAGAATTCTCACAGACAGCGAACCAGGAAGTGAATAAGTTCTTAAAATTCTAACTTTTTCAAAATGTTAGAGAGAGCAAAACAGTGATTGGGGCTTTCACATGGGGGGAAAGGTAAACCTGAAACCTTGATGGGCAAACTTTACCAAAACAAAATTAAACATTTTTGGGGGAAAAGTTTCTTAAAATGTTTTATTGTTATTACAATGGATAAATTTCACACTGCACAACATTAAAATTAGTTTTCCAAGCCCTTAACCTTTATTTAGCAGTGAAAACGCGATTAAAACTCCAGTTACACCGAATCCGTTTGGGTCGAAAATTTAGTGGGAAATTTAACAGTGTCATTACTGCGGGGGAGAAAAGGTTTTGTCTGTTTCACTGATTTGGCTGATTACACAGATTGCTGGCTCTGTTGGGGGTGGAGGGGGGGGGGGCTGCGGAGAGATGCTTTTTCGGAGCTGTCACTGACAGACGGCAACGTCAGGATTTCCACATGCGCCTGCGTCACATCCTGAAGTTGCGGTCAGCTTCAAAGGCAGAATGACGGTGAACGCTGCCAGTTTGTAGTCATCCCGACCGCAAATTCTGGGCCATAATTGTTGAAAAAAATAGACTTAACTATATCAAACCAAAGGGCGACATTGGAAAGGCACTGTCCTGTACCGATTGGTAAGAATGCAATGGAATGGAATATTAATAGATTCAAATGGGGGAAAGTATCTAATAGTTGTAGCACTGACCAGGCGTCCTGAGGTCGTGAGTTCAAATCCCACTGCAGCAAGCTGTGAAAGTGAAGTCACTAAATAAGAACATAAGAAATAGGAACAGGAATAGGCCATACGACCCCTCGAGCCTGCTCCGCCATTCAATAATATCATGGCTGATCTGATCATGGACTCAGCTCCACCTCCCTGCCCGCTCCCCATCACCCCTTATCGTTTAAGAAACTGTCTATTTCTGTCTTAAATTTATTCAATGTCTCAACTTCCACAGCTCTCTGAGGCAGCGAATTCCACAAATTCACAACCCTCTAAGAGAAGAAATTTCTCCTCATCTCAGTTTTAAATGGGCGGCCTCTTATTCTAAGATCATGCCCTCTAGTTCTAGTCTCCCCCGTCAGTGGAAACATCCACCTTGTCAAGCCCCCTCATAATCTTATACATTTCAATAAGATCACCGCTCATTCTTCTGAATTCCAATGAGTAGAGGCCCAACCTACTTAACCTTTCCTCTAAGTCAACCCCCTCATCTCTGGAATCAACCTAGTGAACCTTCTCTGAACTGCCTCCAAAGCAAGTATATCCTTTCGTAAATATGGAAACCAAAATTGCATGCAGTATTCTAAGTGTGGCCTCACCAATACCCTGTATAGCCGTAGCAAGACTTCGCTGCTTTTATACTCCATCCCCTTTGCAATAAAGGCCAAGATTCCATTGGCCTTCCTGATCACTTGCTGTACCTGCATACTATCCTTTTGTGTTTCATGCACAAGTACCCCCAGGTCCCGCTGTACTGCAGCACTTTCAATCTTTCTCCATTTAAATAATAACTTGCTCTTTGATTTTTTTCTGCCAAAGTGCATGACCTCGCACTTTCCAACATTATATTCCATCTGCCAAATTTTTGCCCACTCACTTAGCCTTTCTATGTCCTTTTGCAGATTTTGTGTGTCCTCCTCACATATTGCTTTTCCTCCCATCTTTGATTCGTCAGCAAACTTGGTTACGTTACACTCAGTCCCTTCTTCCAAGTCATTAATATAGATTGTAAATAGTTGGGGTTCCAGCACTGATCCCTGCGGCACCCCACTAGTTACTGGTTGCCAACCAGAGAATGAACCATTTATCCTGACTCTCTGTTTTCTGTTAGTTAGCCAATTCTCTATACATGCTAATATATTACCCCCAACCCCGTGAACTTTTATCTTGTGCAGTAACCTTTTATGTGGCACCCTGTCAAATGCCTTCTGGAAGTCCAAATACACCACATCCACTGGTTCCCCTTTATCCACCCTGTTCGTTACATCCTCAAAGAATACCAGCAAATTTGTCAAACATGACTTCCCCTTCATAAATCCATGCTGACTCTGCCTGACTGAATATTGCTTTTCTAAATATCCTGCTACTGCTTCTTTAATAATGGACTCCAACATTTTCCAAACCACAAATGTTACGTTAACTGGTCTAGTCATTTGTGAGCTAACACCCAGGAAATGAGCATGAAGGCTGCTGGCTTGTTGTAAATTGCATTAATGTCCTTCAGGAAACCTGCCACCCCTACGCGCTCTGGCCTACAAAGGGGTTCAGTGCCACACTATGGGGTTGGCTCTGAATGCTCTTGGGGGCCACCAGAGACGGGCAATAAATACTGCCTCACCAGCACTGCCTGCAGCTGAAGAACAAATAAAACTAAAGCCTTTAAGAGGACCAGAAATGAAGATCAAGTGAAACCTCTCGTTAGTGGACCAGTTTCACTATTGTATGAAACCCTTGTTTATGAATGACTCCCTCTCCTTAGGTTCTAAAGATCGAAATTTGGGTGTTAACAATAAAACCATATCAGGAATGTCAGTCTATAGGTCAGATCCTCAAATGGCATCATTTGATAACGCATCATCAGCCGGTTTCCTTAAAGAGACCATGGGCCCAACTTTATTTTGACTGTTGTGCTGTCAGTGTTCTACAGCATTGAGGTGCTGCAAACACTGACAAGCACTGCATAAAGGTGCACGGCTGCACCCAGGCTCTCCAATGAATCCCTCCAGATGCTAATGGAGGGAGTCACAGCATGCAGGGAGGTTCTCTTCCCTTCCTATGGGCAGAAGGGACCTCCCCAGAACACCAACGCAGCCTGGTTGCACATTGCACAGGAGGGCACAAGTAGGGATGTCGTCAGGAGGACCTGGCTGCAGTGGCACAAACCTTTCAGTGATCTCAGTGGATCACGAAACGTTACTGCAAAGCCACATTCAACCTCAGCCTGCTGTGCCACTCATCACATCCCCATCACTCTGCCTTCCCTACCCTACTCCTGCACATTCTTACTCACACCAACTTACCTTGCACCTCCACCCCTCGCTCTCTCTCTCTCTCTATCTACATGATCACATTCCCATCTCACTAACCACCCCTCACACTCACCCTCATCCTTGTCCAATCATATCAACTAACAACACACAAGGGTAGGTACTAGTGTCTTTTAGTCAATGTTCATGTAAAGATTCTGTTAATGTGTTGTCAAACATAGATATCTTTATTTTCAACACTTTGCCTTCTTGGCCAGATTTGTGTGCACCTTTGGAAGTGCTTTAGTGAGTTGTAGTGAATGGTGAGGCATAAGCGTACCTCCGATAATGGCGACACTTGTGAAAGGAATGGCTTGGGCACTGAAGGGTTGCTTTATGGTGTAGGTGTGCGGTGGTGCCAACCTGGCACATCATGTGGCAGCCAGGGTGTATGGCGTCAAGTGAAGTAAGTCTGGCCATGGTGAGGCCATCCCTGGCATCCCGGGCAGCAATGTGGTCATGTACTGATGCCCTGTGTCCTGTGCAGCATCAGGTGATTGCGGAGAAGGTTGGTGTTGTTGTTGCTGTTGGTGATGCTGGTGTGCCTGGTGATGTTGGTGTTGGGACTGTTAGTGCTGGGACTCTGAGGACCAAGGTGAGATTTTTTTCAAGGGCACTGATGCTGCTGAAATAGATGGCAGCTGAAATCGAAATGACAGAAGCAATCTGTCAATGGTGAGAGCGGTTGCTCCAAGGAGGTGACAGTGGATAGAGAGCTTGCTCCAAACACTTCCAAACTGCATACAGCTAAAAGAAAGTGTGTTCCAAATCCTGAAGGCTCCAGCTTCTCACATTGGAAAGTGAACAGCTGTGAAATGGTAGCTTTTATATCACTTTTGCAGCTGCCACCTATTCAGAGCAATGGGGAGTTGTTCAAAACCTGACATACTTACCTCACATGATCTGTGAGCACAGTGAACATCGTTAAAAAGCTGGAAAATGGTTAGTAGGTGGTAAAATGCTGTTTAACTACCTTTAAACATCCTTTTAAGTATTTCAATTGGCTCACCTGCCGCTCAGTGCCGGGTCTGTAAAGCACAGATAGGGGGCACTTGTAAATTATGGTTTTACTGCCCAAAAAACCGCCCACAAAAATCACCAAAAAAAACAAAAAAAACAAAAAAAAAGAGCACGTGAAAAGTGTTTGGAGTGTCCCCCAGATCGGGGGGCACTTGATTTAATTTATTATGGTTTTCCCCAAAAAGAGTTGTAAAGCGCAGGCAGACCCGATGCTTGGGAAACTTACACCCCACTGTTAATCTTTTAGATTTTTACAGTGGATCCACCTCCGAACTCATCCTCTGAGCACCGGGCAAAATCCAGGCCACTGATTTCTATTTGACTTACAGCAAGTATAAAGTTGGTTTTATTGCAGTGCCAGGATAATAATGATGCCCCTATGCACTCGTAGCCTTTTAACACAAATTGAAGAATATAACATTGGGATTTGCTTAGTCTGTGGATGAACTACTGAAAAATGCAAAATTCGACATGCTTTAATGTCCATTGAGTGGAGTTGCCTTAACCGATGAGCTAGATGTAACAATAGCCAGGCTTTCATCTATAAGGGTAGAGGGACGATCACTGTAAGGGAACTGGAATGAAGGGGAAAACTCACATACATCAGGGATTAATATTTTTGCCCTTTCTCTTCCACCCTCCTGAAGACGCTGCTTTTCCTGAGGTATGGCTCTGTAAGTACTTCACATGACTGACCATTCTTCCAATATGAGTCTGGACAAGCAGTATTCAACTGTGGAGGGCATCATAGCTAGTGGCTCAGTGGGATGTACCCTCAACTCTGAGTCAGAAGGTTGTGAGGTTAAGTCCCACTCCAGGATTCGAGCACAAAATCTAGGCTGGCACTCCAGTGCAGTACCCAGGGAGTACTGCACAGTCAGAGGTGCCGTCTTTTGGAAGAGACGTAAAACTGAGTTTCTGTTTGCCCTCTCAGGAGGACGCAAAAGATCCCATGGCACTATTTCGAAGAAGAACAGGAGAGTTATTCCCAGTGTCCCGATCAATGTTTATCCTTCAACCAACATCACTAACACAGATTATCTGGTCATTATCACATTGCTGCTTGTGGGAGCTTGCTGTGTGCAAATTGGCCGCCGCGTTTCCTACATTACAACAGTGACTACACTTCAAAAAAGTATTTCACTGGCTTTAAAGTGCTTTGGGACATCCGGTGGTCATGAAAGGAGCTATATGAATCCAAGTCTTTTATTTTTTGAACCTAATCCTATCTTCAGCTGATGTCTACACAAACACTTTCCACCGGGGTGAGGAGTTAATCTACATTACAGGCGCATACAGAGACTGTAGATCAAAAAGAGTAACATCAAACATGGGCTGCTGATTCCTGAGTGAGAATCCAAAGTTACATATTCCCCCAAAATATTGGACCAAATTGTTCGCAACCTTGGTGTGATATTTGACCCTGAAATAAGCTTTCAACCACATATCCGTAGCATAACTAAGACCGCCTATTTCCACCTCCGTAACATCGCCAGTCTCCTCCCTTGCTTCAACTCATCCGCTGCTGAAGCCCTCATCCATTCCTTTGTTACCTCTAAACTTGACTATTCCATCGCACTTCTGACTGGCCTTCCACAGTCTACCCTATGTAAAATAGAGGTGATCGAAAATTCGGCTGCCCGTTGCCTAACTTGCACCATGTCCCGCTCACCCATCACGCATCACTCCTATGCTCGCTGACCTACATTGGCTTCCAGTTAAGCAACGTCTCGATTTCAAAATTCTCATCCTTATTTTCAAATCCCTCCATGGCTTCGTCCCTCCCTATCTCTGCATTGAGTTCTTCGAGTCTCAATGCAAAGAGCGTGAAGAGGTCAGGTGCAGACAGCGGAAGGAGCGCGTGGCAAACCAGCCCCACCCACCCTTTCCCTCGACGAATGTCTGTCCAACCTGTGACAGGGTCTGTGGCTCTCGTATTGGACTGTTCAGCCACCAGAGAACTCACTTTGGGAGTGGAAGCAAGTCTTCCTTGATTCTGAGGGACTGCCTGTGATGATATGAATCTCCTCCAGCCCCACAACCATCTGAGATATCTGCGCTCCTCTAATTCTGCCTTCTTGAGCATCCCTAATTATAATCGCTCAACCATCAGTGGCCTAGCCTTCTGTTGCCGAGGCCCCAAACTCTGGAACTGCCTGCATAAATCTCTCCACCTCTCTGCCTCTCTTTCCTCCTTCAAGACGCTCCTTAAAACCTACCTATTTGACCAAGCTTTTGGTCACCTGTGTTAATTTCTCCTTATGCAATTCGGTGTCAAATTTTTTATCTCATAATACTCCTGTGAAGCACCTTGGGACATTTCACTGCATTAAAGGCGCTATATAAATACAAGTAGTTGTTGTTCAGAGAAGCGAACAGGCTGAGCAGCAATTGGAGCTCTGTAACTCAGTAACAAGTAACACTGTGCAGTATTGCTGTAGCCATCATTTCCAGTGCCTGTTTCTGAAAAGAGTGCTCGTCTAATTCAGTAAAATGAGTTGCTCCAACGTGGCATCCTTGCCCTAAATGGCATGCTGAACCCAACCAGCCCTGGAATGCACCCAAAAGTGGAATGGGGATTATTAGACGAGGCAATTGTCTAATTACAGCATAATAGTCAATTCATTGCAGCAGCTTTTTGATGTGCAGTCAGTTTGTATCAGTTCAGCTACAGGCTGCAAGAGAAAAAAAACCTCTTCATACTTTCAGGTCAAAGAGTGACAATGTGACTGCCCCGCTCTTGGCTGGGCTACCGGGGGGTTTGCCTGTGATTTCAAAATGCTGAGAGCTTCAAGATGCAGGGCATTTAAACAAACTAAAGAAGAAAGGAATTGTTGAATGGCAATCTGTCTTCTGTTTTTATCAGTGCGTTAAAAGGAAATTTTTATAAGACGCAGACGATTGCGCTTTGAGGTAGGTCCATTTAATTACTTAGATTGCAATGGACATTCATAATAGAGAGAGGACATTCATTGGGTATCCTGAGCCTCGGGCCGCGAACGAGAGCCAACAATTTACGTTCCTCCAGCCAGCAATCAGTTTTCACTTTCTTCAGGTCTGTTTGTTCAGTGAACAAAGGGAATATTATTCTGTGCAAACAATTCACTGAACCTCTAAAAGGCATCCCACAGAAAGAAAAATTGAGCTTTTTGTATAGTGAGACTTGAGCCAAGTACTTGTTTCAGGACAAGGGTGGGCTTTGAGGAAGTAGGCCGACATTGAAGCCTGTTGACCACGTTTACATGCTGCACTGAGTTTTAAATGAAAGGCTCATTTGAATTTCTTTTTACACATTTTTTAAATCAGCAGCTTGTACAACTGTCTGTTATCGCTATTCAGGTAGTCTTTAAAGACTAGTAACATTAGATCTTGGCAACAAAATATTGTGACTATGCTTCCTACTTAACCCGAGACAAAGCTAAGGTAACATTGACTGCACTGTATTACCCAGTCATTCCCATAGCTCTGGAAACATATCTTAGTTGTCGAGTTTTTAATGGATAATTAAGATTATACCAATTGTGGAAAAGAATTTATTGCCTTAAAGGAAGGGGTTTTGAGGACAATTGAAGATTTTGGCTCAGGACGGGATTTCCTGATGCTCTGAACACCTATCAATTTTCTTGGGAGAATAGGCAAGTTGACTTTCTTGTGGACGCGTTTGAAATCTTCAGTTGATAGTAATTCCCACACACATCAGGAGTGGGACCTTGTCTGAATGTTGAGTGGTGCGGGAATGAGTGAGTTGGGAAATTGGGTCTTCCAACCATCATGCACCATATGTGTAATTTTGGGGTGGGAGGGAGGGTTATTATTATTGTTTCCTAGGACTTGTATTTTGTCTTTTCTGTTATACATTCTAAGATCTTATTTGCCTTTTTCACCACCACTGCATATTGTGTGGACAGTTTAAGGCTGTTTCCTCTAAAACGCCCAGAAATTTTCTCTACATTATCGTTCACTTGTTGACTCAATCCCCAGCCGACCTAGATTCTTCTCCAACTGGACTGCTTGACCCTTACTTGATATGAACCCTCACAATGTTGTATCATTGGCATATTTGGAGCACTTTGTGACCTACCCTTTCTCCAAATTACAACGGTGACTATACTCCACAAGTGCTTCATTGGCTGTAAAGCGCTTTCAGACGTCCGGTGGTCGTGAAAGGCGCTATATAAATGCAAGTATTTCTTTTCAGGTCTTTCAAATCATTAATATATAAAGAAAATAACGATGGTTCTCCTCTGGTACTTTAATCAAGCACTGCTTTTCACGCGTTAGCTGAGATAGTCAATATTAGATGGCTATTCGGCTGTGGGACATCACAGCTGAGTTTGGTCTGTCCTTCTCTGACTTACACACATATGTACCTTCCAGTAGGGGTCGCTGGTTAGGGATTCCTCGCCCACAAAAAGAAATCCATGCCAGATTTTTCCCATCCCCAGGCAAACTATAGGACCACCACTGTTGCATGACCGAGATTGGAGACTCAACACAGCCTCTAGATGAAGCCTGGGACCTCCCTAGACTGCGTGGTTCAGTGCCAACTACTCACACTTATAGAGCACCTTACATATAACTAACAAAGGAGATTGGAGAACACCAAGCTGGAAGGGAGAAAGAGGTTATGGGAAGTGACCAAAGGCATGGTCAAAGAGGTAGGTTTTGCCAAATTTTTTGAAGGAAATGGGGAGGGAGCTAAGAAATAAAGGAATACTTGCATTTATATCACGTCTTTCATGACCACCGGGTGTCTCAAAGCGTTTTACAGTCAATGAAATACTTGCTTTGAAGCGTAGTCAATGTTGTAATGTGGGAAATGCATCATCCAATTTGTGCACAGCAAGCTCCCAGAAACAGCAACGTGATAATGACCAAATAATCTATTTTCATTACGTTTATTGTGGGATTAGTATTGGCCAGGACACCGGGGATAATTCCCCTGCTCTTCTTCGAAATAGTGCCATGGGATCTTTTTCGTCCACTTGAGAGAGCAGATGTAAAACATCTCTTCCAAAAGACAACACCTCTGACACTCAAGCGTCAGCCTAGATTTTAATGCTCAAATTTCTGGAGTGAGACTTGAACCCACAACCTTCTGACCCATAGGCAAGTGTGCTGCCCACTGAGCCACAGCTGACACTTGCCATGTAGTGAGGTGTAGGAAGGGAATTACATAGCACAGAGACATGATGGCTAAAGCTTGCGTCACTGAAGTGGTGGATAACGAGGAATCCTGCTATCTGAAATGCCAATGCCCTCCTAGTCTGCTGTAGGTTGTCCACAGGGAAAGTACTAAAATTGCGTGTCCTCAACGACAGCACCACAGTCAACTACATGATTTGAGTCTCAGATTGACTGATTTCGCTGATGTCGCCAGGGCCAGAGCCATAAGACTTCAGGGCTGTCTTGCTCTCGTATAACACTGTCAATGGTGTAGCGGGTCAGATACACCGTGGACCAAAGTCAGAAGAGAGGAGGTTACCCGCCCCCACCAGTCAGTGGTACCAGCTGTCTTGTGCATGTGGGAGAGAAATGAGCAGAAGCACCACATTGAACACAGCCAGCGAGACGAGGAGACGAGGAAAGCATTTTTATTAATGTGGGACAGAGACAGGACCGTGTTCACATCAAGTTACAAATTATAAGTGCAGTTGAAATTGAAAGTACTGACAGTACAGGCCGGTGCCAAAACACACAGATATTAATGTTTCCATAAATATTTAGCAATATGAACAGTGAACCTCGGCTGAAGCCAGGATTTGGAACCAGCTCCCACTCTGAGAAGAATTCTTTGGCATGAAATTGCAAAAAGAGCTTCGGATGAAGACCCTGTGGGGACCAGTGCAGATAACAGCCATGTTTACATCAATGTTTTATGAACAGAATTGAGAGATATAGGATAACGGACAGATGGCAGCAAGTTACAAGGCTGTAATTCAGTCTAGCAATTCAGTCTCATGGTTCATGAACCTCAGCGAGATTTACCCCTCCCCCACCACTGCCCAGAGATTGAATTTCTGCCATGAAAGGAATGGCTAGGCATTTACTGATTGTTCCTTATAATTCACCCACCCCATAGCTTACTTTTCAAAAGTATCTTTAAAGTGTTTTAGGTTTTATTTTACGCTGCTATCCAATGCACCCCTCTCAGCTGCCTTGTTTTAATTGGGGCATCTAATTTTAAGCAGCTTTGCGCTGAGAAGAAACATCCATGCAGTGCCAAGCCAGCAAAATCAGACAGTTTGAGATGCATAGAAAACCTGAGGACTGACTCCAGTTCCGCCCTTTTTGCATACTGCACCTTAAGAGGCCTGATCCGACAGGCAAGCTGACTGGGAGTCACATGCCACAAACAAATAGTTAATAAAAGAAAGACTTTGCATTTCACGACCTCTGGATGTCCCGAAGCGCTTTACAGCCAATGAAGCACTTTTTGGAGTGTAGTCACTGTTGTAATGTGGGAAACTCAGCAACCAATTTGCACACAGCAAACTTCCACAAATAGCAATGTGATAATGACCCAGATAATCTGTCTTCATGATGTTGATTGAGGGCTAAATATTGGCCAGGATACTGGGGTGAACTCCCCAGCTCTTCTTGGCGAATGATACTTCAGGGGTTGACAGTGGATGGGCAATGGCAGACATTTAGAGACCACATGGATGAACTACAAAAATTGTACATCCCTGTCTGGCGTAAAAATAAAAAAGGGAAGGTGGCTCAACTGTGTCTGTCAAGGGAAATCAGGGATAGTATTAAATCCAAGGAAGTGGCATACAAATTGGCCAGAAATAGCAGCAAACCTGGGGACTTGGAGAAATTTAGAACTCAGCAGAGGACAAAGGGTTTGATTAGGGCAGGGAAAATAGAGTATGAGAGGAAGCTTGCAGGGAACATTAAAATGAACTGCAAAAGTTCTATAGATATGTAAAGAGAAAAAGGTTAGTAAAGACAAACGTAGGTCCCCTGCAGTCAGAATCAGGGGAAGTCATAACGGGGAACAAAGAAACGGCAGACCAATTGAACAAGTACTTTGGTTTGGTATTCACTAAGGAGGACACAAACAACCTTCCGGATATAAAAGAGGTCAGAGGGTCTAGTAAGAAGGAGGAACTGAGGGAAGTCCTTGTTAGTCGGGAAATTGTGTTGGAGAAATTGATGGGACTGAAGGCCGATAAATCCCCAGGGCCTGATGGTCTGCATCCCAGAGTACTTAAGGAGGTGGCCTTGGAAATAGCGGATGCATTGACAGTCATTTTCCAACATTCCATAGACTCTGGATCAGTTCCTATGGAGTGGAGGGTAGCCAATGTAACCCCACTTTTTAAAAAAGGAGGGAGAGAGAAAACAGAGAATTATAGACCGGTCAGTCTGACATCGATAGTGGGTAAAATGATGGAATCAATTATTAAGGATGTCATAGCAGCACATTTGGAAAGAAGTGACATGATAGGTCCAAGTCAGCATGGATTTGTGAAAGGGAAATCATGCTTGACAAATATTCTGGAATTTTTTGAGGATGTTTCCAGTAGAGTGGACAAGGGGGAACCAGTTGATGTGGTGTATTTGGACTTTCAGAAGGCTTTCGACAACGTCCCACACAAGAGATTAATGTGCAAAGTTAAAGCACATGGGATTGGGGGAAGTGTGCTGACATGGATTGAGAACTGGTTGTCAGACAGGAAGCAAAGAGTAGGAGTAAATAGGTACTTTTCAGAATGGCAGGCAGTGACTAGTGGGGTACCGCAAGGTTCTGTGCTGGAGCCCCAGCTGTTTACATTGTACATTAATGATTTAGACGAGGGGATTAAATGTAATATCTCCAAATTTGCGGATGACACTAAGTTGGGTGGCAATGTGAACTGCGAGGAGGATGCTATGAGGCTGCAGAGTGACTTGGATAGGTTAGGTGAGTGGGCAAATGCATGGCAGATGAAGTATAATGTGGATAAAAGTGAGGTTATCCACTTTGGTTGTAAAAACAGAGAGACAGACTATTATCTGAATGGTGACAGATTAGGAAAAGGGGAGGTGCAACGAGACCTGGGTGTCATGGTACATCAGTCATTGAAGGTTGGCATGCAGGTACAGCAGGCGGTTAAGAAGGGAAATGGCATGTTGGCCTTCATAGCGAGGGGATTTGAGTACAGGGGCAGGGATGTGTTACTACAGTTGTTCAGGACCTTGGTGAAGCCACACCTGGAGTATTGTGTACAGTTTTGGTCTCCTAACTTGAGGAAGGACATTCTTGCTGTTCAGGGAGTGCAGCGAAGGTTCACCAGACTGATTCCCGGGATGGCGGGACTGACCTATCAAGAAAGACTGGATCAACTGGGCTTGTATTCACTGGAGTTCAGAAGAATGAGAGGGGATCTCATAGAAACGTTTAAAATTATGACGGGTTTAGACAGGTTAGATGCAGGAAGAATGTTCCCAATGTTGGGGAAGTCCAGAACCAGGGGTCACAGTCTAAGGATAAGGGGTAAGCCATTTAGGACCGAGATGAGGAGAAACTTCTTCACCCAGAGCATGGTGAACCTGTGGAATTCTCTACCACAGAAAGTTGTTGAGGCCAATTCACTAAATATATTCAAAAAAGAGTTAGATATAGTCCTTACTACTGGGGGGATCAAGGGGTATGGCGAGAAAGCAGGAATGGGGTACTGAAGTTGCATGTTCAGCCATGAACTCATTGAATGGCGGTGCAGGCTCGAAGGGCCCAATGGCCTACTCCTGCACCTATTTTCTATGTTTCTATGGTTCTAACAGTGCCAATGGAATCTTTTACATCCAACTGAGAGAGTAGATAGGGCCTCGGTTTAACGTCTCATCCGAAAAACAGCACCTCCGACAGTGCAGCACTTCCTGGGTACTGCACTGGAGTGTCAGCCTAAACTTGAACCCACAACCTTCTGACTCAGAGATGAGGGTGCTACCCACTGAGTCACTGGCTGACACCAATGCATGCAATAATGGTGTAGGGGCATCAAATGGGCAGTGTTCTGGTTATGGGCAGGGCTTGGAGATTATGCTAATTGCTATTAGTAAAGCACACGTTAATGCTGTCGCAGGAAATTCCTTTGTGGACTATTTTAATGATGGCATCAAAAAGCTTTTGCTCAACCAATCAATGGTTAAAATAATGGACCAAAAAATTTCCAGTGAGAGAACTCAAATTGACTTCCATGACAGGGATAGCACAGACAGTGACTCTCAAGATCAGCACAGCCCGAAAGTCTTAATGGCTCTGACTCTGGAGACATCAGCAGTCTGAGGTTCATAAATGTCAAAATCATCATAGGCAGTCCCTCGAAATGAGAATGACTTGCTTCCACGCCAAAAAAGGATGAGTTCACAGGTGTTTCGAATGAAGGACCCGAACTACATCCTCAAGGGTGGAAGATGCCTGTGCATGGATTTTGTTAACGTGTGTTGGCCGTTGCATCATCATCATCATCATCATCATCATAGGGCAGTCACCCATCTCAAAATCATCGCACACTTGGAGCAGCTCGCGCTAGAGGTTGAAATAGTATGCTGCTCCAGCTCTTTTATAGCCCGACCTGCGGAGCTGTTCTCTCGCAGGTCAGGGGGCCACGGCCATTGCATATCAAGTCGTTGACTGATGTGTTGCCCTTCGGGCTGAGTAATTCTAGTGCATTTCCTGTGGACAACCTGCAGCAGATTGGGAGGGCCTGGACATTTCAGATATCAGGATTCCCTCAAAATACAGGACGTTGTCGGTGACATCCAACTGACTCTACAGGCTCTTGCAGAATTACTTGGAGCAAGTGGCTGGCTAACTGGCTCTAAGTAGGAGCCCCTTCCGGTTGACACGGCTACTGACCTCTTTGTGTTGTAACTAGGTGTGCCCTGTCCTTTGCTGCAGTGGCTATATGCTCAGTTATTTTGTCTTGATGAACTTGAACATGCAGGCTGTCTGTCACCATTAGAAC
Source organism: Pristiophorus japonicus (assembly GCF_044704955.1). Taxonomy (NCBI): domain Eukaryota; kingdom Metazoa; phylum Chordata; class Chondrichthyes; family Pristiophoridae; genus Pristiophorus; species Pristiophorus japonicus. The sequence goes on from NC_091997.1 coordinate 23,184,722, forward strand.
GGGCTGAATGGCCTCCTTCTGTGCTGTAAGCTTCTTTGATACTGTGGATCATATAAGTGAATGTATGGCCAATTCCTCGGTCGCATTCACAATTCCTTTAGCTTGAAGAATATCCATGGTGCCAGGATTATTCGAGTTGGCTGCTAGCAAACCTATGGCTGATCAAATTCAACCCAGTCCAAGTGTGAGGTCATCCATTTTGGACCAGAAAAGGATGAATCCGAGTATTTTTTGAATGGTGGAAAGCTAGAAACATCGAAGATCCAAAGAGATTTAGGGGTTCATGTACACAGATCACTAAAATGTAATGGTCAGTTACAAAAAATAATCAAAAAGGCTAATGGATTGTTAGCCTGTATATCTCGAGGGGGAGAATATAAAGGGGAGGAAGCTTTGCTGCAGCTACATAAAGCCCTGGTTAGACCACATCTGGAGGACTGTGTACACTTCTGGACATAACTTTGGCCCTTGCACTAACTCAATTGCACAAATCTTGATCCTTTCATCAGCTAAACCTTTCTACATGACCATCCCAAGAACGTCTCCACAAACAGTTGTGATAAATTACAACCAAATTTATTCCCTTCCAAATGTTCAGTGCATAAGTGCTCATTGTGGGTAATCGGGTGATAATCAATATTCCCACTAATTTTTTGGGGGTGCGCGGTCCCTTTAAGGGGCTGGTCCGCCCATTCACAGTCTCGCGTACGCCTGAAATTTAACCTTGGAAAAGACAGTCCCAGGCTGCGCGGGACCGGCAGAGGATCATGCGGCCGTGCAACTTAGCGGAAACGTTGGCATCTCTCTGGACTTCAATGGAAGAATGTCTAATGGGCGGTAGATCCAACAGCGTCCATTTCACATCATCAACCAAAATCAAAATGGCCCCCAGTGTGTTTTACCCCAGCACTTCTCCTTAATGTTAGTGTACGTTGTCCAGTGCCTAATGCTGTGGCTCAGTGGGTAGCACTCTTGCCTCTGAGTCAGAAGGTTGTGGGTTTAACTCCCACTCCAGGTGCTTGAGCACAAAAAATTTACACTGACACTCCAGTGGAGGGCTGCACTGTCACAGGTGCCGTCTTTCGATGAGGTGTTAAACCAATGCCCCGTCTGCTCTCTCAGGTGGATGTTAAAGATCATATGGCACTATTTTGAAGAAGAGCAAGGGAGTTCTCCCTGGGTGTCCTGGCCAATATTTATCCCTCAATCAACATAACAAAAAAAACAGATTATCTAGTCATTATCACATCGCTGTTTGTGGGAGTTTGCTGTGTGCAAATTGGCTGCCGCGTTTCTCACATTACAACAGTGACTGCACTCCAACAGTACTTCATTGGCTGTAAAGCGCCTTGAGACATCTGGTGGTCATGAAAGGCGGCAAACCAGTCCCAGCCACTCTTTCAAGGAGCTGCAAATAAAGGGCTACAGTCTACACAGTTTTAGTATCATACCCTGCCTCGTGGAGTCATCGCTAAAGGTGCCTACAGACACCACAATTCGAGGGTGGGTGAGAAGGGAGCTGGAGGGGCCATGCATGTCATCACCCCGGGAGACAGCAGCCTCATCCGTGTTTCATTTCCAAACTAGTCATGGCGATGAGCTTGGGAGGTTTGGGGAGTGAGATATGTATAAAAAGAACGCACACTGAAAAGAAGGGGAAAGGCCTTGAACTTTTCTGAGCTGAATGGGAAAGTGGGAGATATCTTGTTATTATTGGACACAACTGTGAGAAAGACCAGTTGGTAACTTGTCCTTTGAACTCAGTATTCAGATGCAGTGCTCTGAAACTCTCGAACAGCAAGCAGGTCTCGCACTCTGTGCAGGAGTGTCAATTAAACTTCTTCCTGCAGCTTATTCAGAATAGACAAGTGAAAATCACATCATTTGAGATTAGGCCGACCTAGGGTTTCTGACCCTCCTGGATTCTCCAAGAATTAAATATTCACCTCCTGGACACTGTTGCAAGCAACCCAGGAGAAAAGCCGTAGGGAATTTCAGCTTTTCTCTCTGCCACATTAAGTCCCTCACATGCCAAAGCTAACATCGAGTGGCGTACTTTTGAAACGGCCGATCTTTACATTGCTTCGGATTCAAAGTTGTTCGAAGTAACCCAGTCCTAAGAACATAAGAAATAGGAGCAGGAGTAGGCCATTCAGCCCCTCGAGCCTGCTCCTCCCCTCAACAAGCTCATGGCTGATCTACTTCAACTCCACCTTCCCGCACTATCCCCATATCATTTAATTCCCTTAGTTCCCCCAAATTTATCAAAATGTTGTGCATATACTCAACAGCTGAGCATCCACAGCCCTCTGGGGTAGAGAATTCCAAAGATTCACAATCTTTTGAGTGAAGACATTTCTCCCCCATCTCAGTCCTAAATGGCCGACCCCTTATTCTGTGACTGTGACCCCGTGTTCTAGATTCCCCAGCCAGGGGAAACATTAACTCTGTCAAGCTTCTTAAGAATTTTATATGTTTCAATTAGATCACCTCTCACTCTTCTAAACTCTAGCGGATATTGGCCTAGTCTACTCAATCTCTCCTCATAGGGCAGTTCTTAATGGCTTTAAGTCATCTCCAGCAATACAGCCAACCAGAATTGTCAACCGAAGACAGACTTGTGATCTCATCAGTCTTGCTCCCCAGTTTGAATGAGGATAAGGTTTCATATGCCAAGTGACTTGTGGCCCATTGTCGATGAGATGTCGCCATGTTTGACTGCACGAATATAGTGTCAACACGAGGAGGGTACTGGTGGGATGCCTTGTGCCGGGTTCATTCGTTTTGTCTATTTTTGTCCCTGTTTTGCTTTCCCTCTCTCCCTCATAATGTTCCTGATCGAGCGCCAGGCAGGCAACCTGATTCCAGTGCTCTGCTGCTTCATAAATATCTACTTGAGGCTCTTTTACAACAGTGACTACACTCCGAAAGTACTTCATTGGTGTAAAGCGCTTTGAGACTTCCGCTGGTCGTGAAAGGCGCTTTATAAGTGAAAGGCGCTATATAAATGCAAGCCTCTCTTTCTTTTACATTCATAAAATCACAAAATCATAGAGGTCTACAGCACGGAAGGAGGCCATTTTGGCCCATTGTGTTCGCGCCGGCCGACAAAGAGCTATCCAGCCTAATCCCATTTGCAATTACATTGCAAGAAGTGCAGCGGATGGCAGATGGGTAGATGCTCCATCAATGGCATTCGCCTGCATCAGGATGAGATGTTAAACCAAAGCTCTGCCTGCCTGTTTTGGTGGCTTCGGAGGGATGTTAAAGATCCCTTAACAATTAGCACCAAAGCTAGATTAAATGGTCATTTGCAGAGAGCCAGCATGGGCTCGGCGGGCCGAATGGCCTCCTTCTGTGCTGTAACCATTCTATGATTCTATGATTCTATTGATTTATTTACAGTTTGTAGGAAGTTGCTGACATAGAATGGCAGCTGCTTTGCCTGCAGCCACACTTAAAAAGTAATTGAATGATTTGCTTTGAGATATGTTCACATGATGAGGTGTTATATAAGTGCGGGTAGGTTTACTACAGTTTAAAGTTGGCTACCCTTGGAGACCCAGTGGCTTCAGAGACAGAATCCCATGAGTGGGTCAGATCTAACTTTCCAATGGAAGATTTTTAAAACAAGGAGTGACCCGCTCATTAAAACGTGAACAAAGGAGACTGATATACAGAGGTTATGCTTGAATAGCATTCTTCCAGAATCGCTTAATGGCCCATCATTTGCTATCAGCGGTGAAGCAAAGGTGCTCACAACTGGCCCCACGTTCAAGTGATTTCAGCGCTCTGTAATGGGAATTCCCTAGAGCAATGCTGCAGTGACATCAACAAGCTGTCTAAACAGCCAATCACGTTGCAGAATTCTCACAGACAGGAAAGCAGGGAATGAGAAGCTGCTTTTATCCGGACTTTTTAAAAATGTTGCAATGATGGAAATAATGATTGGGATTTTCATGTGGGGATAAGGTAGAACCTGAAACAGCATGGACATACTTTAAAAAACAAATTTAAGTTAAAAAAAAATTGTAATATTTATCATAATGGAAAAATTTGACATTCTGCAAATATAAAAATTAATATTCAGGGCCATAACACTGTTAAAACCCCAGTTACACCTATTCCAACAAGGCTTAACATTTAATGGGGTATTTAACAGCGATATTACCGCAGAAAAGCCCAAGTTTTCATCAGTTTCACTGATTGCCGGCTATGGGGTGGGGGTGGTGGTGGGGGAGGGGTGGGGGGGGCACAATGCAGCCAGTGTCGGAGCAGTGAATGACGGACTGCAACTTCAGGATTTCCGCATTTAGCTGCGCATGCGCTACATCCTGAAGTTGCGGTCAGTTTCAGAGGGGTAATGACGACGAACGCTGTTAATTTGTCGTCATCACCCACCGCAAATTCCGGGACATTAAATATAATGTTGTCATTGGGGGAATGTAAGCCTGTTGTGGGACACCTCACCTGATGGTTTACCACTCAGAACGAAAGACTGAAAGAAAAAATGAAAAAAAGAAAGTAAGAAAGGAAAAGAAAGAAAGAGAAAGATAGAAACGACAGAGCATGTGACCCAAGGATGTCCCAAAGCACTTTACAGCCAATGAAGTACTATTTGAAGTGTAGTCACTGTTGTAATGTGGGAAACGCGGCAGCCAATTTGCGCACAGCAAGCTCCCACAAATCATCTGTTTTAGTGCTGTTGGTTGAGGGATATCTATTTGCCAGGCACATGAATCACAGAGCAGTCCCGGTCATTTGACTTTGACACAGTTAAAGAGCCAAACAATAGTATCAATCACCGCCCTGTGCCCGCTGATCTACATTGGTTCCTGCTTCACCCACGGCTCGATTGTAAAATTCTCATCCTCTTGTTCAAATCCCTCCATGGACCTCGCCCCTCCCTACCTCTTTACCTTCTCCAGCCCTACAACCTTCCGCAATCTCTGCCATTCCTTCGACTCTGGCCTCTCGTGCATCTGCAATTCCTTGGCTCCACCATTGGCGGTCGTGCCCTCAGTCGTCCAGGCCCCAAGCTCTGAAATTACTTCCCTAAACCTCTCCACCATTCTCTCCTCCTTTAAGACCCTTCTTAAAACCTACTGCTTTGACCAAGCCTTTGGTCACCTGTCCTAATGGCCCTGAAATTCCGGTCGAGCTCTTCCCGCGGGCAAACGATAGAAAAAGAGAAAAAAGATGGGCACTTACCTGTTGCTGCTGCGCCCGTTGGAACTTCCGAGCCTGAGGCCTCTGGTGACTGCACGTCACAGCATGTGCACGTGGGCATGTGCGCAGGCCGGGAGCTGGAGACAGCAGCCAATCAGGTGAAGTATAGATTCTCATTCATAATAATAGGAGTTCCGTAAGTCCAGAACTCTTATTTCTATGAATGAGAAGCCCCCCTCAAACACCCAAAACACGATAAAAAATAGAAAATTAGCTACATATTGAACATTCATTTAAATTGAAGTTCTTATAAAAAAAATATTTTCCCGACTTTTTAAAAAGTTTTTTTAATTAAGCCTTAAAATAAACTTACCATAGTGGGGAGGGTTTTTAAAAAGAAAATGTGTTTCTTTAACTTTATTTTTAAATGTTTCTGTGTATTTTTAAACACTTGCGCCTGTAAAAGTAGGCTATACACCTGCTTTTTCAGGCACAGGATTTTAAAGGACATTTGCAGGGCAAGATAGTCGTAAATATCGGAAATCTTGCCCTGCAAGTGTCCTCGCTCCCGATATGCGCGAGAGCTGTCAAGCCAGAAACTTGGCAGATCAGAAAAGTCGGTTTTCAGCGCGTTCTGGGTCCGTAGAAACTTCGTACGGACCCGGGACATCGGAATTTCAGGGAATGTCTCCTTCTTTGGCTCGGTGTCAATTTTTGCCGAATTAAGTACCTGTGAAGTGTCTTGGGACATTTTGCTGCATTAAAGGTGTTATATGAATGCAATTGTTGTTGTTGTTTGAGTCCTAATTATATTGCACTGTGACAGGTGTAAAGGCCTATCGCCACTATCTGCGATCTGGATGTGTGTCTGCACCACAAAAAAACATCCACGTGGGTATCAAGGAAGAACCAGCAGCTGAAATATTGAAATAAAAATCTGGAAACGCTGGAAACACTCAGCTGGTCAGGCAGCATCTGTGGAGAGAGAAACAGAGTTAACATTTCGGGTCGGTGACCCTTCATCAGAACTGGAAAATGTTAGCGATGTAACAGGTTTTAAACAAATGTAGGGGCAGGGAAAGGGGCAGGGGAGGAAGGAACAAAAGAGAATGTCTGTGATAGGGTGGAAGGCAGGAGAGATTAAAAGATAAAAGGGATGTTGGTGCGAGGCAAAAGGAGATGGTAATGGGACACATAAGAACATAAGAAAAAAGGCTGGGTCTCTTTTCTCTTGAAAAAACAAGGCTGAGGAGTGGCCTAATAGAGGTCTTTAAAATTATGAAAGGTTTTGATAGAGGGGATACAGAGAAAATGTTTCCACTTGTGCGGAAGAGCATAACTAGAGGCCATCAATATAAGATAATCACAAAAGAATCCAATAGGGAATTCAGAAGAAACTTCTTAACCCAGAGAGTGGTGAGAATTTGGAACTCGCTATCACAGGGACTGGTTGAAGCGAATAGTATAGAGGCATTTAAGAACATAATAACATAAGAAATAGGAGCAGGAGTAGGTCATTTAGCCCCTTGCGCCTGCTCTGCCATTCAATAAAACCATGGCTGATCTGATCTTAGCCTCAACTCCAATTCCCCGCCTTCTCCCCATAAGCAAAATACTGCGAATGCTGGAAATCTGAAATAAAAACAGAAAATGGTGAAAATGCTCAGCAGGTCAGGCAGCATTTATGGAGAGAGAAACAGAGCTAATGTTTCAGGTCGATGACCCTGGTAATAGGACAAGTAAAGATACAAAGGATGGGTCTAGAGGAGGCGTAAATGGGAATGGCAGAATCATCAACAACTGCCATCTGAAAAAATGGGGGCCAAAGTTATGGTCTGAGATATTGACTTGTCTTCACTTTTCAATGACTGACTGATCTTGCGTGTATTTCTAGCATTTTTATTTCAAATGCTTCTCTCTGTGAGAGTGCCAGAAACTAGCAGTTTCAAGAGAGAATGTGGAGCAGTTCGAGAACAGGACAGACAGGCTGACTGCTGTTCCAGCCTGCTGCCTTCACAAACCTCTGGTCAGGACAATTTACCTTGAAGACAAAGCCCCTTTAAATAACTTCACTGTTTGTCAAGTGCAGGCATTGGCAGATGACAGTGCTCAACTTTGGTGAGCGTTCGGCTGTGATGTTTTCAGGCAAATAATCTTTATCATGTTTGTGTCAGCTGTGGCTCAGTGGGTAGTGCTCTTGCCTCTGAGCCTAGAAGGTTGTGGGTTCAAATCTCACTCCAGGGACGTAAACACAAAAATCTAGGCTGGCACTCGTGGAGTGCTACAACAGAGTAGGTCTCCAGTTGTCTTGGCTAATCCTTGTCACTGGACCAAGGGCAAGCTGGTGTGCAACAGGTTAACAAAATTGAGGCACAGGCATGTTCCACTCTTGAGGATGTAGTTTGGGGTCTTCATTTGAAACACCTGTGAACTCATTTTTTTTTGGCATGGAAGCAAGTCATCCTCGCTTCGAGGGACTGCCTATGATGATGGCACTGTCAGAGGTGCCGTCTTTCAGATGAGATGTTAAACCGAGGCCCTGTCTGCCCTCTCAAGTGGATGTAAAAGATCCCATGACACTATTTTGAAGAAGAGCAGGGGAGTTATCCCCGGTGTCCTGGCCAATATTTATACCTCAATCAATATAACAAAAACAGTTTATCTGGTCATTGTTACATTGCTGTTTGTGGGAGCTTGCTGTGCGCAAATTGGCTGCTGCGTTTCCTATATTACAACAGTGATTGCACTTCAAAAAGTACTTCATTGGCTGTGAAGCACTTTGAGAGCTCCGGTGGTCATGAAAGGCGCTATATAAATCCAAGTCTTTCCTTTTATTTGCTGTAAGAATTGGGTGTGTGTGAGCTCAGCAGAGAATCAATGCAACAGTGACACCAAATGGACACGAGTGGTGTTACAGTGACGTGTTCTAATCAAGACTGCGGCACTCGTCCATTGATTGTCCTCAGGAATAACTGAACAACCTGGTGAGAATACTCTGCACCGAAGCTATTTGTACTCCACCAGACAGCCCAATGAGCAAGTGCACTGTGTGATAAGATACTGAGTCGTACTGAACAGCAGGATCCCAGAATCAACACTTGTTGTGTGCTGAGTTAGCTAATCTGGTAAGACGAGACCCAATGGGGTAGATTTTAATGTCAGGTGAAGAGCAGGCAGGGCAGGTACAGTACGTCATCACCTGCCCACATTGAGGCCCAGGCCTAATTCGCATGTTGCGGGCACCATTCGTGCCCCGTACGGTCCCACAAAAATAACAATGGCAAAAACCTGAGTACGCTATGCTGGGTTTACCTGGAATGGCAGTCAAATTGGGATTGTGACACAACTAATGATGACATGGCAGCAATGCAGGAGATGTTTCTGCCATTTGAACCCTGAAATTATGTTAGTTTAGTAAATCACTCCAATCCGGTGGTTATCCTACCTGATACATTATAACACCTGTATCTTGCTTTTATAAAGCAGCTTTCACAACCACCGGACGTCTCAAAGCGCTTTCCAGCCAATTAAGTACCTTAGGAAGTGTATTCACTGTTGTATTGTAGGAAACGCGGCAGCCAATTTGCGCACATTAAGCTCCCACAAACGGCAATGTGATAATGACCAAATAATCGGTAATAATGTTGATTAAGGGATAAATATTGGCCAGGACACCGGGGATATCTCTGCTGCTCTTCTTCAAAAGAGTGCCACGGGATCTTTTACGTCCACCTGAGAGAGCAGACGGGGCCTCGGTTTAACATCTCATCCGAAAGACGGCCCCTCCGACAGCGCAGCACTCCCTCAGCACTGCACTGGGCGTGTCAGCCTAGATTTTTGTGCTCAAGTCTCTTGGGCCCCAAGTTTCCACATGATTTGCTCCTGATTTTTAGGAGCAACTGGTGTAGAACGGAGTATCTTAGAAATCGGAATTCTCGTCATTTAGTTTGCTCCAGTTCTAGTCAGTTAGAACAGTTTCACTTTGGAACAGAATTTTTTTTCAAAAGGGGGCGTGTCCGGCCACTTACGCCTGTTTTCAAAGTTTCGTCAGTGAAAACGTACTCCAAACTAACTTAGAATGGAGTAAGTGAAGATTTTTTGTACGCTCGAAAAAAACCTTGTCTACACTTTAGAAAATCAGGCGTAGGTTACAAATCAGGCGTAGGGAATGGTGGGGGGGTTTTTTAAAGGGAAGCTTACAAACATTAAGCATTTCAGTTTTACAAATAAAGAGCCATCATCAATAATAAATGATAAATACATCAATAAATCAACCAATAAATCAATCAAAAAAAATTAATAAGAAATAATTATTTTTTTAAATCAATAAATAAAACATTTTCTACTTACCAACTGCAGCACTGGGAGCCCTCCAACAGCGTGCTGGGATGCCTCCCTCAGTGTGTCTCTGTCAGTGTCTCTATCTCTCTGTCTGTGTGTGTGTCTCTCATTCTCTGTCTGTCAGTGTCTGTGTTTCTGACAGCGAGGGGAGGGGGAGGAGGGGGGTAGAGGGGGAGAGGGGGGGAGCAGAGGGAGGGAAGGGGGAGGGAAAGGGGAGAAGGGGAGGGATGGGGGAGAAGGGGGAGGGGGGGAGAAGGGGGGAGGGGGAGAAGGGGGGAGGGGGGGAGAAGGGGGAGAAAGGAGATGGGTGGGGAGAAGGAGATTCGGGAGGAAGGAGATTGGGGGGAAGGAGATTGGGGGGGTGGAAGGAGATTTGGGGGGGGAAGGAGATTGGGGGGGGGAAGGAGATTGGAGGGGGTGGGGGGGAAGGAGAAGGGGGAGGGAGGCTGAACGGGCTGGGCCCGAGACTTCAGGCAGGGCCCATCCCCAGCACCAGATTTACAGGTAGGTGGCGTTGGGTTGGGTCGGGGGGGGCGGTGGGAGGGAGGTCGGTTCGGTTCGGGCCGGGGGGAGGGAGGGAGGGAGAGGGAGGTCAGGTCGGGGGGAGGGAGGTCAGGTCGGATCCAGTCCGGGGGCGGGGGGTGGGGTGGGGGGAGCGGGTGTCGGGTCCGGTCCAGGGGCGGGGGGGGGGGGGCGGCGGGTGTCGGGTCCGGTCCGGGGGCGGGGAGGGCTGGGGGGGGGGGGGCGGCGGGTGTCGGGTCCGGTCCGGAGGCGGGAAGCGGGAGTCGAGTCGGGTCGGGTCGGGAGGAAGCAGGAGCTGGCCGTGGGAGGAGCCTTATTCACGCAGCCCCAGTGAGGCCATTCGGCCAGGGCTAGGGGCTGCGTGCTTCCGGCCCCTCCCACACAGTTTTGGGCGCCTGGAGCTACTGCACTTGCGCGCCCACTGTAGCGCGCATGTGCAGAGGTCCCGGCACTGTTTTCGGTGCAGGGACTGGCTCCGCCCCCTACAGCTCCTGCTGCGCTGCGCCGAGGGCCAGAATCTGGAGGGTTTTTTTAGGCGCACTTTGTGGCGCGAAAAACAGGCGTCCAGGTCGGGACTGCGCCGTTCTAGGCGCGCTCGAAACTTGGGCCCATGGAATGGGACTCTGAACCCACAACCTTCTGACTTGAAGGCGAGTGTGCCATTCACTGAGCCATGGCTGTGCTATAATGTCGTGGTATTTAAAGTGTTTCAGGGTCCTACATCGTCCATTAAAGTCCATCATGGTGGCCTTTAGAGGAGCAAGGGCAGTTGTTGTGTCACATGAGAAGATGGAGGTAAAACACATGATCCTGGCGCCCAGGTGTACGCCACATGACACAAAGGGCCACTGACCAGAGTAACCACCTTGCTGCTAGCACAGGAAGTCTCATAGTCACTGTGTATATTAGACACGATCCCTACAGTGCCATTCCTCACTACAGTTACCCACGTCGGGTAGACAAGGCTTTGAAATAACGTCTGAAATAATTTTTTTCTTGATTTGTGATATGACAGATGCACAGATAGTCTTTATCACAACCCAATTATCTCAATGGGAAGCCAAACGGCAGCAGTTCCCAGGAACGTCTGTCAGAATGTTTATCACTGGAGATGGCAGCCAGCACAGGTTTTGGGAACACATTGCAAATCTAAAGAAATCACCCCCATATTCTGGCTTGCCTGATAAGGCCCGTGGAGCCAGCACATGCAGGTTTAACTCACAGAATAGGGGACCTTAAAATGATTCACGCCCGCAGTGTCTAACTTGTGGTGTAATTAGCTGGCTGCCTCCATACCTGTGACATTATCAGACTATCACAAGAACCGCTCCAGCTCATTTTGTAGCCCCGGCCTGCGGAAGTGTTCACATCATGGGCCACCCCGACCTGCATGAGAATACCTCCGCAGGTCGAGGCTACAAAAGGAGCTGGAGCGTGGCCACTACAACTTCCAGCGCGAGCCGTTCCAAGTGTGCGATGGCTTCGAGGGGGGCAATTGGGTGACATCATCAAAACCCAGGTCACCATTTGGAGTGTGGGCAGGAACATCGGCGGGGCTCAGGTACAGTGGAGGAGCGGGAAGGTTGTGGTGGAGGTGCGGCGAGTGATCGGGGCGGAAGAGCATTGCAGGATCGTGGCTGGGATTCGGTGGGTGATCGTGGCGGCGGTCCGGCGAATGTTTGGTGCAGAGGTGCGCTGGGAGATCGTGGCAGAGGTGCGGCAAATGAGCGTACGGGGTCCAGCAGAGGCGAGGGCCCAGAGGCAGCACGGGCCAGCCCACACTGCGATATGTGTACACACTAGGTCCGTGCAGCAGAGCAGGTCTCCAGTCATCTTGGTTAACCTTTGCCACTGGATAAACATAGAAACATACACAGAAATTTACAGCGCAGAAGAAGGCCATTTCGGCCCATTGTGTCCGCGCCGGCCGACAAAGAGCCACACGGCCCTCGGTCAGCAGCCCTAAAGGTTACAGACAAACCCATGAACAATGACGGAAAGGCAAAGAGCACCCAGCCCAACCAGTCCGCCCCACACCACTGCAACACCCCTTATATTAAAACATCTACACTCCACCCCAACCGGAGCCATGTAATCTCCCGGGAGAGGCCAAAACCAGATAAAATACAGGCCAATTTAGGGAGAAAAAATCTGGGAAAATTCCGCTCCAACCCACCCAGGCGATCGAAACTAGTCCAGGCAATCACCCTGGCTGTATTCTATTCCCTGCAATATTTACCATTATATCTGCGCCGTCCAACAAAAGGTCATCCAGTCTAATCCCAATTACCAGCTCTAGGTCCGTAACCCTGCAGGTTGGCCTTTATTGTAAAGGGGATGGTGTGTAAGAGTAAAGCAGTCTTGCTACAACTGTACAGGGCCTTGGTGAGACCACACCTGGAGTACTGCGTACAGTTTTGGTCTCCTGATTTAAGGAAGGATATATTTGCATTGGAGGCAATCCAGCGAAGGTTCACGAGGTTGATTCCTGATATGAAGGGGTTGTCATATGAAGCAAGGTTGAGCAGGTTGGGCTATACTCATTGGGGTTTAGAAGACTGAGAGGTGATCTTATTGAAACATGTAACATTCCAAGGAGGCTTGACAAGTTAGATGCAGAGAGGATTCCAGAACTACGGGGCAAAGTTTCAGAATAAGGGGTCGCCCATTTAAAACAGAAATGAGCTCTGTCAAGCTCGTGTGGTGGCTGATGTGCAACGGTCACCACACGTTAAAAAAATCCACGCACAGGCACCTTCCACCCTTTCAACTGTAGTTCAGGTCTGGAATATCGGGTCCTTCATTGAAACATCTGTGAACTCATGTGAAAGCAAGTCATCCTCGTTCAAGGGTCATCATCATAAGAACATAAGAAATAGGAGCAGGAGTAGGCCATATGGCCCTCAAGCCTGCTCCGCCATTCAATAAGATCACAGCTGATCATTGACCTCAATTCCACTTTCCTGCCCGATCTCCATATCCCTTGATTCTCCTAGACTCCAAAAATCTATCTATCTTAGCCTTGAATATACTCAGAGACTCAGCATCCACGGCGCTCTGGGGTAGAGAATTCCAAAGATTCACAACCCTCTGAGTGAAGAAATTCCTCCTCATCTCTACCTTAAATGGCCGACCCCTTATCCTGAGACTATGCCCCCTCGTTCTCGACACTCCTGCCAGGAGAAACAACCTCTCAACACCTGCTCTGTCAATCCCCTTCAGAATCTTGTGTTTCAATGAGATCATCTCTCATTCTTCTAAACTCCAGAGAGTATCGGCCCATTCTACACAATCGCTCATCATAAGACAGCCCTCCCATCCCAGGAATCAATCTAGTGAACCTTCGTTGCACCGCTTCAAAGACAAGTATATCCTTCCTTAGATAAAGATATCAAAACAGAATCATAGAGCACAGAAGGAGGCCATTCAGCCCATTGTGCCTGTGTCAGTTTTTTGAAAGAGTTATCCAATTACTCTCGCTCGTCTACTCTTTCCCCAAGTAGTCAGCTAATTCCCTTTTGAAAGTTACTATTGAATCTGCTTCCACCACATTTTCAGGCCGTGCCTTCCAGCTGCAATGCAGAGCCAACCACTGCACATGCGCACTGCACATGCACGCCTTCCACACCTACACATGCTCGATTCAGACCCGGGGCCACTGCCCATCTGCTTGTCTTCGCCAGAAACCTCAGCGCTGCACAGGGAACAACGGATGATGGGATTGATTATAGGAAAATGATCTCTTGGAGGGATTCACGTAACATCGGAAGATTTTGGGGAAGAATTTCTGTATTGTCCTACTTGGGGGCGGTCACAGAGAGGAGGCGCGAGCCTTAGCACCAGGCGCTGAAGTCTCGCCTCCTGCAGAAATTCAGGTTACCGCCCCCCGGAAAGAAGTAGAGCGCTAAATCCAAGCGTTCCACTTCCTCCCTGGGGCGATAACGAGGCGGACGCTTCAGCAGCGCTGCACACTGGGCCGCGCAGCACTGCCGCATCCAAGGGTCCCGTCCCTCGCTGCCGACTCTGCCGACTTACCTGGACCACCGGGGAGCGGGGGTGCCGAGCAGAGTGCGGGGCTGAACCATCGCGGCCGGGATCCCGCCAAAAAACCGGAGCAGCAACGGGAAACCCAAGGTAAGTTTATTTTGTGTTTTCCCTCGACCATCTCACCTTTAATTTTCACCTCGGTCGTGGCGGGCTGGCTGAGCTTTCACTTGGCGCTGCAGCGGAGGGGGGGTGGGGGGGGGGGGGGGGCGAAAGTGAATTTCGGCGGGCGGGGTGCTACGCACGGCAATGACGTCATGATCTCCGGGGGCAGGAGATCAGGGGCGCAAAGCCGCAGCGCCGCTGCTAAACTCCCGCCCGACAAACTGATTTGCGCCCCTGTTAGCGCCCCCTGGGGGTGCTGACCGGAGGTGCAAGTGCACCCAATTTCTCCCCCTTTGCATTCTGTTGTCCCAACCCACAAGGTGAAAATAAAAGAGATTTTTTTTTTGCAGGAACTGCTCAAGAGAATTGATAACATCCAAACTGCGAGTTTGGAAGGAAACATTAATGAAGATTAATGAGAAGGAATGAGTCTCGGGGGGGCTCATGACTTAAATATTTGTACAGGTGCATTGGAAGTACAGAACACACATTATGAATGATGTAGAAAGAAAGGAAGAACTATTATATTATCCACACATAATAATAATTGCTACTTCCCCCCCCTGATCATTAACGAGGTCTGTTCCATATTTTCAGTGCATCTGTAAAAATATTTCATTGCAAGTCATTGGACCCTGGGACAAGATTAGTTTCACTATAATTGTTCCCACTTGCCTGTTATTTTTTTATCATGACAGAAAGCAGTGTTAGTAATAACATTTACATATTATTGATGGCACCTTGGTGAAGGGTTATTCTTGTGATATCAGGAATGAATCATCGGATTCGAGGGAAATGGCCCACTACATATATTACAAGTGTTTCGCTTCCACCCACTTTAACCTCTGAGCCACACAGATCAGTTGACATACCCAGGTGCTGTCTGGTTATGGAGAGCATGACAATCTCCACACTCTCGGCTTTTCATCGAGGTTGGGTGCAGTAGTCTAGTGCATACGAGTTCAAAGTGTTGTGAAATTCAGTTGAATAAATCGGGTAATAAATCTGGTAATTGTAGGTTTGATACCAGTGAAATGAGCATGAAAGCTGCTGGATTGTTGTGAAACCCCAACTAGTTCACACTAATGTTGTTTAGGGCAGGAACCCACCATCCCTATCTGGTCTGACCAAAGACGACTGTGCAGAATAGATTTCAATACCCTCTGGTCTGGCCCAGTAGGCCACACAATTGTAAAAACACCTAAAACCCTTGTATAATTAATTCTTGGGATGTGGCAAGGCCGGCATTTATTCTCCATCCCTAGTTTCCCCGGAGAAGTTGGTGGTGAGCCGCCTTCTTGAACCGCTGCAGTCCGTGTGGTGAAGGTTCTCCCACAGTGCTGTTAGGGAGGGAGTTCCAGGATGAAGGTTGCTAAAAACTTGTGTTGCATAAAAAGGCAGCGCAGTACCACCCTCTCAGGGCAACTAAGGATGGGCAATAGCCATGGTCTTGCCAACGTTGCCCACAGGAACAAATGATACAGAGGGGGAAAGAATCAGGGGCCAAAATTCAGGGCCGCCATAAAGCTGGCGCACCTACCTGTCTTTTGAAGTTTTTTCCGCCAGGATCATTGAGGTGGCCTTCCCGTCGATTTTCGAGACTTTGTACTTTTTTTGCCTTTGTACTGGAAGTTGGTCATAGTGGGGACGGAAGTGTGGCGGTAAGTCAGGCTGAGGGGCGGAGGTAGGGGCGGGATCCGCCGCTGTAACTCAGCCGTGGAGTGGTGATGACATCACAGCGCGTGTGCGTCACCGCGCTTTCTCCCCTCCGTTAAAGGGGAGAGAATTGGGCATTTTTTAGCTTCGGCCACTGGGCCATCAGGGAGGGTTTTGACTGGGCCAGCAGCCTGGCATCTAAGAGGGGGTGCCAGGCTGCCTGTTGGCGGCCCGGCCGAAACCGGGGGCAACATTTTGCCGGCTGATCGGGAAGATGGCCAACAGAAATAAAGACATGGTGGCCGCGGCAGTGGGTCCTCCCCTTGAAGGGCTGCTGCGCTGTCGGGCCGCACACAGAGAGGAGAAGGTGCACCGATAGAGAAAGCTGGCAGGGGGCACCGCGCAGCGGGGGAACAATTTTTCTCGCTGAATTTTGGTCACAGTATTCTGCAGGTGCGGGGGAGCGGTGGTGCGCGTTATGGTGATGCACTTTGCGGTGGTCGGCAGCAGTGGGATGGAAGTGGGGACAGGTCGAAAAATCCCCGAGCTTAATTTGGGTCGGGGCGGCCAATGGACTGAACCGCGGCGGCCACTCGATTCCGCCGCATGGCCGCTGCTAAACGGCGGAAACGGGCCTGATACAGACCCTGAACTTTGACCCCTCAGTCTTTAAAATTGGTTTTCAGCCCGTTGCAATCTATGGGCTCAATTTTCCCCGAGCCCGTTTTCTGGCGCATTGCCTGAGTTGCGCCGCTTAATTAGGTAAATAGATGCTCCAGAAAAAAATCTCCGAAGTTTCCCCGACATTTGACCTCTAATCTGCCGCCGTGCAGCGTGGCCAGTCATCTCGGGGGGGGGGGGGGGGGGGGGGGGAGGGGGGCGGTGCAGCCTGCGGTCTGCGCTGGAAAAAGGAGCCTGGCCTTCTGCGCATGCGTGGGGGAAAAAAACAACGTTCTTGACATGGCTGAAATGGCTGCGCATGCGCAGTAGAGCTCAGAGAAAGGCGAATGGTAGGCAGTGTTGGCTTCTGGATGGCAGCCAGGAGAGGTGGCAACAGGGAATGGGCAGTCAGCATCAGGCCACAAGACTCATTTTAGGTCCTTCAAGACAGCTCAACGGTAAGTAAGTAACATCACCACCTAGTTTGGAGACCGGGTTTAAAGGACTCAAGTCAGAGGTAGGTAAAATGAATAGAGAGCGTAATTATGACGGAAAGCAGGCATGTCGAGAATTTCAATCACAGAAAAGCATTACAGGAAATAAGTCTGACAGTTTAGTGGAAGAAGGAGAAGGAGAATATGAGATAGTATAGAACAAATTTGAGAGAGGAATGGCATCATGATTACAATACCAGGCAACTGATGCATCGCTCAAGAGACTGAACTCATAACTACCAGCCAATACCATCAAAGATCAGTGATGCAAACCTAATGCAGCAACTGAAGTATTTCCTTGTAGTCTAAAGAGTTTCACTGCAAATAGAAGCAACAGTGATGTCCTACTTTGCAAGAACAATTCTACTGTCTGTAAGCTCTCCATTTTACTAGGGGTTGTACTTCGAGCTCACTCCCTCCCCCGCTGAGCCTCTCCAGTGTCTTCCCACCGCTCTGCGACCCTCAATTTCATGCCGATCCAGGTCCGCTCTGCTTCACGCCCCTAGCCCAGGCCGAATGGCCTCTGCTGCACTTACCTGCACCGATTTCTTTAACTGTCCGTAAGGTTTTCTCGAGAGGCCACATATGCTGGCCTAAGTAAAAATGGCGTAACTATTAGCCGGCCAAAGTTGTCTAAATGGCCAGAATTGGCGTAGGTAACTGGTAACGCCCCCTTTTGAGGAAAAAAAAACGTACCTAAAAAAAAACATAACTGAGTTACGCTGGTGCAAATTGATTGGGGAAACTGGGGATTTTTAAATTAGGCCAGAAAAAGCAGCCTACTCCAAAAAAAAACAGCACAAATATTGGGGAAAATTGAGCCCTATATCTTTTTTTTATTGCTTCTATCTCACAAATGGAGAGCAGGAACAGAGACAAATGTTACAGTTACAATTAGGTAAGGATAGGGGGAATAGAATAAAAGTGAAGTAATAATTCTAAAAAAGGATAGCGGGTGATGGGGGTGGAAAAGGACAAAGGTAAAAGGAAATGTTATATTTCAGTATCTATCACAATAACAAATCTATTCCTGATCTTTGAGTAACTTTATTACTGTAATATTCGCGTTTGTTTCAGTGTCATAGTGCGCGAGCTCTAAACAAAGAGGACTGGCTGGCCCAGGGAAACAGGTTTCTCAGAACCCGTTAGTAGGCTAATGGTATTTCATTTAGAGTCAATTTTGGTGCATTGAGGCAAGTCTTCAACATCCCCACAGTGAAATTTCAAACCTTGTGACGGAGATTCTGATTTGAACAATAGGAACGGAGTGTAAAACCTCACCATGTATCTCAACAGATATCGGTAGGAGAGTGCTTTACAGCAAGAATTCATACAAGTATAAAATATAAAATAGAGTTGGTGACTTACCCCACAGAAAGAAAATTTCCTGTAAACAATGGAAAATGGCCAACTCAGTGCCGATCCTTTGTGTGGGGCGGGGATAGAGTTGCCAATTTTGGTTGGATCATCCATCACCCCTGTGCTCGCTGACCTACACTGGCTTCTGGTTAAGCAACGCCTCGATTTCAAAATTCAAAACCCCCCCAAGATATCAGCGCTCCTCTAATTCTGCCCTCCTGAGCATCCCTGATTATAATCGCTCAACCATTGGTGGTCATGCCTTCTGTTGCCTATGCCCCGATCTCTGGAACCCCCTCCCTAAAACTCTCCATCTCTCTATCTCTGTTTCCTCTTTTTAAGATGCTCCTTAGAACCTATCTCTTTGACCAAGCTTTTGGTCACTATCTCACTATCACTAGGGAGGTAGTGCTGGACAGGCTAATGGGACTCAAGGTAGATAAGTCCCCTGGTCCTGATGAAATGCATCCTAGGGTATTAAAAGAGATGGCGGAAGTTATAGCAGATGCATTCGTTATAATCTACCAAAATTCTCTGGACTCTGGGGAGGTACCAGCGGATTGGAAAGCAGCTAATGTAACGCCTGTTTAAAAAAGGGGGCAGACAAAAGGCAGGTAACTATAGGCCGGTTAGTTTAACATCTGTAGTGAGGAAAATGCTTGAAGCTATCATTAAGGAAGAAATAGCGGGACATCTAGATAGGAATAGTGCAATCAAGCAGACGCAACATGGATTCATGAAGGGGAAATCATGTTTAACTAATTTACTGAAATTCTTTGAGGATATAACGAGCATGGTGGATAGGAGGTGTACCGATGGATGTAGTGTATTTAGATTTCCAAAAGGCATTCGATAAGGTGCCACACAAAAGGTTACTGCAGAAGATAAAGATACGCAGAGTTAGAGGAAATGTATTAACATGGATAGAGAATTGGCTGGCTAACAGAAAGCAGAGAGTCGGGATAAATGGGTCCTTTTCGGGTTGGAAATCGGTGGTTAGTGGTGTGCCACAGGGATCGGTGCTGGGACCACAACTGTTTACAATATACATAGATGACCTGGAAGAGGGGACAGAGTGTAGTGTAACAAAATTAGCAGATGACACAAAGATTAGTGGGAAAGCGGGTTGTGTAGAGGACACAGAGAGGCTGCAAAGAGATTTAGATAGGTTAAGCGAATGGGCTAAGGTTTGGCAGATGGAATACAATGTTGGAAAATGTGAGGTCATCCACCTTGGGGAAAAAAAACAGTAAAAGGGAATATTATTTGAATGGGGAGAAATTACATCATGCTGCGGTGCAGAGGGACCTGGGGGTCCTTGTGCATGAATCCCAAAAAGTTAGTTTGCAGATGCAGCAGGTAATCAGGAAGGCGAATAGAATGTTGGCCTTCATTGCGAGAGGGATGGAGTACAAAAGCAGGGAGGTCCTGCTGCAACTGTACAGGGTATTGGTGAGGCCGCACCTGGAGTACTGCGTGCAGTTTTGGTCACCTTATTTAAGGAAGGAAATACTAGCCTTGGAGGGGGTACAGAGACGATTCACTAGGCTGATTCCGGAGATGAGGGGTTTACCTTATGATGATAGATTGAGTAGACTGGATCTTTACTTGTTGGAGTTCAGAAGGATCTTATAGAAACATTTAAAATAATGAAAGGGATAGACAAGATAGAGGCAGAGAGGTTGTTTCCACTAGTCAGGGAGACTAGAACTAGGGGGCACAGCCTCAAAATACAGGGGAGCCAATTTAAAACCGAGTTGAGAAGGAATTTCTTCTCCCAGAGGGTTGTGAATCTGTGGAATTCTCTGCCCAGGGAAGCAGTTGAGGCTAGCTCATTGAATGTATTCAAATCACAGATAGATAGATTTTTAACCAATAAGGGAATAAGGGTTGTGGGGAGCGGGCGGGTAAGTGGAGCTGAGTCCACGGCCAGATCAGCCATGATCTTGTTGAATGGCGGAGCAGGCTCAAGGGGCTAGATGGCCTACTCATGTTCCTAATTCTTATGTTCTTATGTTCTTATGGTCACCTGCCCTAATTTCTCCTTATGTGGCTTGGTGTCAAATTTTTTGTCTTATAATATTCCTGTGAAGCACCTTGGGACATTTTACTATGTTAAAGGCGCCATATAAATACAAGTTGTTGTTGTTGGATGTATTCCAGGATGTTTCACTGTCCTGCTTGGTCAAACAACAATGTTTCCCCCATCTCCAATATTTTTATAACCAATAAATGAAAGTGTTCACAGAAAATGAAAAAACAAACTCAATTTTTTTTAATGATTTTTCTCCCAAGTTGGATCTTTAATTCCTGGAGACTCCAGGGCGACCTTGGAGGGTTAGGAACATAAGAAATAGGAGCAGGAGTAGGCCATATGGCCCCTCGAGCCTGCTCTGCCATTCAATAAGATCATGGCTGATCTGATCATGGACTCAGCTCCACTTCCCCACCCGCTCCCCATAACCCTTTACTCCCTTATTGCTCAAAAATCTGTCTTTCTCCGCCTTAAATATATTCAAAGACCCAGCCTCCACAGCTCTCTGGGGCAGAGAATTCCATAGATTTACAAGCCTCTGAGAGAAGAAATTTCTCCTCTCTCAGTTTTAAATGGGCGGCCCCTTATTCTAAGACCATGTCCCCTAGTTTTAGTTTCCCCTATGAGTGGAAATATCCTCTCTGCATCCACCTTGTCGAGCCCTCTCATTATCTTGTATGTTTCAATAAGATCATCTCTCATTCTTCTGAACTCCAATGTGTATAGGCCCAACCTGTATGGGTGGAGCTACGGAATACCAAAGAGCAGAAAATGCTAGTGTGAGTTGTGTACAGACCACCAAACAGTAGTAATGAGGATGGGGACAGCATCAAAGAAGAAATTAGGGATGCGTGCAATAAAGGTACAGCAGTTATCATGGGCGACTTCAATCTACATATTGACTGGGCTAACCAAATTGGCAGCAATGCGGTGGAGGAGGATTTCCTGGGGTGTATTAGGGAGGGTTTTCTCGACCAATTTGTCAAGGAACCAACTAGAGGGCTGGCCATCCTAGACTGGGTGATGTGTAATGAGAAAGGACTAATTAACAATCTTATTGTACGAGGCCCCTTGGGGAAGAGTGGCCATAATATGGTAGAATTCTTTATTAAGATGGAGAGTGACACAGTTAATTCAGAGACTAGGGTCTTGAACTTGGGGAAAAGTAACTTCGATGGTATGAGACATGAATTGGCTAAAATAGACTGGCGAATGACACTTAAAGGGTTGATGGAGGATAGGCAATGGCAAACATTTAAAGGTCACATGGATGAACTTCAACAATTGTACATCCCTGTCTGGAGTAAAAATAAAATGGGGAGGGTGGCTCAACCGTGGCTAACAAGGGAAATTAAGGATAGTGTTAACTCCAAGGAAGAGGCATATACATTGGCCAGACAAAGCAGCAAACTTGAGGACTGGAAGAATTTTGTAATACAGCAGAGGCGGACAAAGGGTTTAATTAGGAGGGGGAAAATAGAGTATGAGAGGAAGCTTGCTGGGAACATAAAAACTGACTGCAAAAGCTTTGATAGGTATGTGAAGAGAAAAAGATGAGTGAAAACAAATGTAGGTCCCTTGCAGTCAGATTCAAGTGAATTTATAATGGGGAACAAAGAAATGATGGGACCAGTTAAATAAATACTTTGGTTCTGTTTTCACGAAGGAAGACACTAATAATCTTCGGGAAATAATATGGGACCGAGGGTCTAATGAGAAGGAGGAACTGAAGGATATCCTTATAAAGCGGGAAATTGTGTTAGGGAAATTGATGGGATTGAAGGCCGATAAATCTCCGGGGCCTGGTAGTCTGCATCCAAGAGTACTTAAGGAAGTGGCCATAAAAATAGTGGATGCATTAGTGATCATTTTCCAACAGTCTATCGACCCTGGATCAGTTTCTATGGACTGGAGGGTAGCTAATGTAACACCACTGTTTAAAAAGGGAGGGAGAGAGAAAGCGGGTAATTATAGACCGGCTAGCCTGACATCAGTAGTGGGGAAAATGTTGGAATCAATTATTAAAGATGAAATAGCAGCGCATTTGGAAAGCAGTGACAGGATCTGTGCAAGTCAGCATGGATTTATGAAAGGAAAATCATGCTTGACAAATCTTCTGGAATTTTTTGAGGATGTAACTGGTAGAGTGAACAAGGGAGAACCAGTGGATGTGGTGTATTTGGACTTTCAAAAGGCTTTTGACAAGGCCCCACACAAAAGATTGGTGTGCAAAACCAAAGCACATTGGTATTGGGGGTAATGTACTGACATGGATAGGGAACTGGTTGGCAGACAGGAAGTAGAGAGTCTGGATAAATGGGTCCTTTTCAAAATGGCAGGCACTGACTAGTGGGGTGCCGCAGGGCTCAGTGCTGGGACCCCAGCTCTTTACAATATACATTAATGATTTAGATGAAGGAATTGAGTGTAATATCTCCAAGTTTGCAGATGACACTAAACTGGGTGGCGGTGTGAGCTGTGAGGAGGATGTTAAAAGGTTGCAGGGTGACTTGGACAGGTTAAGTGAGTGGGCAAATGCATGGCAGATGCAGTATAATGTGGATAAATGTGAGGTTATCCACTTTGAGGGCAAAAACACGAAGGCAGAATATTATCTGAATGGCGGCAGATTAGGAAAGGGGGAGATGCAACGAAACCTGGGTGTCATGGTTCATCAGTCATTGAAAGTTGGCATGCAGCGACAGCAGGCGGTGAAGAAGGCAAATGGTATGTTGGCCTTCATAGCTAGGGGATTTGAGTATAAGAGCAGGGATGTCTTACTGCAGTTGTACAGGGCCTTGGTGAGGCCTCACCTGAAATATTGTGTTCAGTTTTGGTCTCCTAATCTGAGGAAGGATGTTCTTGCTATTGAGGGAGTGCAGCGAAGGTTCGCGAGACTAATTCCCGGGATGACGGGACTGACATATGAGGAGAGACTGGATCAACTGGGCCTTTTTACACTGGAGTTTAGAAGGATGAGAGGGGATCTCATAGAAATTTACAAGATTCTGATGGGACTGGACAGGTTAGATGCGGGAAGAATGTTCTCGATGATGGGGAAGTCCAGAACCAGGGGACACAGTCTTAGGATAAGGTGTAGGCCATTTAGGACTGAGATGAGGAGAAACTTCTTCACTCAGAGAGTTGTTAACCTGTGGAATTCCCTAACGCAGAGAGTTGTTGATGCCAGTTCATTGGGTATATTCAAGAGGGAGTTAGATATGGCCCTTACGGCTAAAGGGATCAAGGGATATGGAGAGAAAGCAGGAAAGGGGTACTGAGGGAATGATCAGCCATGATCTTATTGAATGGTGGTGCAGGCTCGAGGGATCGAATGGCCTACTCCTGCATCTATTTTCTATGTTTCTATTTTTCAATGTTACTCAACCTATCCTCATAAGTCAACCCCCTCATCTCCGGAATCAACCTAGTGAACCTTCTCTGAACAGCCACAATGCAAGTAAAAAGTTCCTTAAATATGGAGACCAAAACTGTACGCAGTATGCTAGGTGTGGCCTCACCAATACCCTGTACAGTTGTAGCAGGAATTCCCTGCTTTTAGGGTTGGTAACCCTAGCTGGTGGAGGGTAGAAGGGGGTGAAAATGAAGTTCTCAGATCCCGCATTCATTGAGGATTTCATGATTTCCTGATACAGTTATTGACAACAGTTGAACCAGGAAATGTTTTGAGTCATTTATCAAACAAAAACCAGGCAGGTGATTCTTACAACGTTGCTCAGCCACAGGTCATGTGCACCACAGCTGTCAAAGCAACCGGCTGCTTCCCGGCACATTTATCCTCCTTTCGTTTTAATGGGGCCGGAGAATTTGTTTCAATGTAAATATTCCGACTTTGATTTTCAAGTCGGGTGGGGGAAGGGTGTCACTGCCACTTGAGCGGGAAGACAGCGGGATGTGTCATCGAGTGAGATCACTTGGTTTGAAGAAGCCATGGTACTGGAACAAAGTTGGGCTGTGCACAGGGGAAAAGGGAATATTTACTGAACGATTACATCGCAGGTGAGGGTATACTTATCAGGAAAGGATGAACAGGTTGGGTCTCTTTTCTCTTGAAAAAAGAAGGCTGAGGGGTGACCTAATAAAGGTCTTTAACATTATAAAACATTTTGATAGAGTGGATACAGAGAGAATGTTTCCACTTGTGGGGAAGAGCATAACTAAAGACCATCAATATAAGATCGTCAGCAAAAGATCCAATGCTGCAGGAGGCGGAAACAAATTTTACATCTGGGGCGATAATGGGGTGCAAGAGAAGGAGGCAGAAAGTTTTAGCTTCAGCGCTAACCCGCCTTGGAAGTTCGCGGGCATCGGTGATTTCGCCGTGCCCGGTCAGTAGGAACATAGCGCCCCGTTATCGCCCCCCGGAGGTGCTAATGGGAGACACAAAGGAGGCCAATATTTCACCCTTCATTTGTATGGAACCTTTCACAATCTCAGGACATTCCAAAGCACTTCACAGCCAATGGATTACATTTGAAGGTTGCAGTGTAGAAAAATGCTGCAGCAAGATCCCATGCTCAACAATGAGATGAATGACCAACTGGCCGATGGGCCTCCTTCTGTGCTGTAAGTTTCTATGGGGCCGATATTGGTGGCCTTCCCGCCCACTGCTGCCTGTTGCCGCCGGGTTTTGCCTCCGGTTTCCTCTCTCTCCCAGTTTCCACTTGAGCTGGAGTGGGCGGGAGGGGATCACCGCCGGGAACCACTCGCTGACGTCCGCCGGCGGCCAAGTCGCGTCAGTGGTCTCCCGCCTGCCGAGATGCCAGATTGATGCGGGCGGGAGTCGCCGAGAGTCGGCGCCAGCAGGGGGAAGGACCGCTGCGTGGAAGCTGGTCTGTCCCCGACGGTAGGTATGAAGAAAGGGAAAAAAAGGTTAGTGACCATAATCAAAATGTATTTTTTACAGCGACTTACCTGGATGGGGTCCCCTGAAGGTGTTCCATTGTTTTTTTTCATAATGCTTTTTTTCCAGCTTTTCCACCCTCCCTGGGCAGCACTTGGGCAGCAAGCTCATTTGCCGCCGAGATTCAGAGCTCCCGCCCGCTGCTGCCCAGATTGACGGCGTAAGCCGTTATTTTGCCGCCGGTCTGTACCGCCATTTCTTTTAGAGGAATCTTTCAGGCAAAGCACCGCCCGGTCTCTCATCAGTGGTCCTTTTGGGCGGCACTTGGGCGGGCCTTGCAGCTCATGAAAAGCGAGGCCTATGATTCTATGGTTTTATGATGTTGGTTGAGGGATAAACTTTGGCCAGGGCACGGAGAGCACTCCTTCAGTACTGCACTGAAGAGACAACCGAGATGATGTGCCCATATCTCTGGAGTGGGGCTTGAACCCATGACTTTGAGTCAGAGGTGAGAGTGCTACCAACTGAGCCATCTAATTGTGCCTTGTGCTCTTGATTAGTGAGATGGCTTTGCTCATCAAACCTTTTGCTTATTCTTACAAAGCCTAAAATATTGTTCATCAGTCATTCTCAAAGCTATGCCTGGGACAGTAGGAGCTTTGTTATGTATCAGTGGGACAGTGCAGTTTGTGTGACCGTTTCTTTCTCTTGTTGACCCTCCTCGGCCAATTGCACTGTTCGTGGAGCACTGACTCCAATACTTATTGTGTAGGTACTAAGACAGGTACTAGACTCCCAAAGCAAGCGCTCTACTCAGAGCTCTGACACGGCAAGCGAGTCCCAGCTGGGCAGAGGAAACGCTTCAAGGATACCCTCAAAGCCTCCTTGAAAAAGTGCAACATCCCTACCGACACCTGGGAGTCCCTGGCCCAAGACCGCCCAAAGTGAAGGAGAAGCATCTGGGAAGGCGCCGAACACCTCGAGTCTCTTCGCCGGGAGGAGGTGGAAGCCAAGCGCAAACAGCGGAAGGGGCGCATGCCAATCCAACCACCCCACTCACCCGTCCCTCCAACCACCGTCTGCCCCACCTGTGACAGAGACTGTAGGTCCCGCATTGGTCTCATCAATCACCTGAGAACTCGTATTAGTGTGGAAACAAGTCATCCTCGACTCCGAGGGACTGCCTCAGGAGAAGAAGATTAAAATGGGTAGCTCATCTATATATTGACTCACCTTGCAGTTCTGCCAAGCAATCTGGATCTTCTGCCGTATTGCCAGTCTTAGATGAGGCCAAGGCACGCTGCACAGGCAAAGTGAGAGCCTTGGAAATGGGGTTAATTTGGGTTCAAAGTTCAATGATGCCAGCAATAATGACCTTAAGGAGCCTAGTGCATGTTTGCAGTACTATCGCACTGACAAGCCACTCCCTCCAGACAGCAATTTGGCAGTATTTGGAAGCTATGCATTAACTGGGCGCTGTTCGACATTCCTGATGTTACTGTTCTGTAACACATATGCACAGCTGTTCATTGTAACCACTGCCGTCATTTTCAGACCGATGCTTTTTCTCCTCTGCTCTTGCTGTTCTCGCTGGTGTATGCCTCCATGGGTGCATCAGCCTGGCCATGACCACAGGGCACTTGTAATGTATTTGCTTCATGGGTTCAATGTTTAAGAATTCATAGCAACACATTGCTGTTAAGAATGAGTTGGTTTATTAACAAAGGTTTAACAATCACACTACACATTACCAGTTCATCCACCAGGCTCACAACGGCATACCTCAGCGTGGATGACCCAGACCCAACCGACTGGGGTTTTATTGAGTCTTGTGAACATCCTGTGACTGGCTAAGCCACTCACAATGCAACAGCTCTACAAACCTCTACAAACCCCAATTCCTCTTTCAACATTTGTCCCACTGTTTACCTTCCCTCTGTTACTGACCATCACAACATCCTCTTGGCCACAATGCTGAAATAAAAACCACCACAAAGCAAACTTTCCAATCCAACTTTATATATCTATCCATCCAATAGGAAATCAAGAAATCAATTCATCACCCTTGTAATTCCCTCAGTGGCTGTCTTGTGTGCGCCTTTGCCTATCCTACTGATGTCACGCAGTGCTATCGCAGTGGCTGCAGCAAGGCTGCTGGAAGACTGCTGACTGTCAGTGGAGGGCACTGCAAATGGCCTTGCAGGGCGACCTCGAGGAGCTGGTGGCTGGGAGTGTCAAATCGAGTGAGAGTGTTTCTTCTTCTTCTTCACTCTCCGTTTGCTTCCGCCCCGCTTGTGCCCCACAGAGCAAGTGGAGTGCCTTATTTTGCAAGGCCATCTCTACATACCCTACATTTGTACGGATCAGATACACCTTACCCACCCCTGGAATGTCAGCTTGCCAGGGGCAATAGACAGTACTGGGTCGCTGGGCAACCAGCAATTCCCCCTCTCCTCCATCCCAGCCCTCAGGGAAAAGACTGTACGTCCAGCATTCCACTTACCAGACCAGAAGTAAACTGCATCAGAGCAGGCAGCATTCTAATCTCAAATTTAGGAATACACTTTGTACTCTGATGCTAAGATGCACCATGATATTTGCAGAGTTTAGGTTGCAACAGGCTTTCAGTCCAATTTGGTTGAAGGTATTTTTGCAGGATTTAAAAAATCTGTTTGAACCCCCCAGGTGCTGACAATGGACTCAACAGCTGCTTTCACTTTATAAACAGTTAGCTCAGAATTGACTATAAAGTAAAACACTCAGCCCAAGACAGACCGTTCATTCAGACCCGCTTGCAACATATCGCACTCAGCAACCGATTCTGTTAAACTCCGACAATGCTAAAACAAGGGCGCCATCCTGTGGCCGCAGTAGGTAAAGAAAAGAAAGACTTGGATTTCTAAGAACATAGGAACATAAGAAATAGGAGCAGGAGTAGGCCATACGACCCCTCGAGCCTGCTCCGCCATTCAATACGATCATGGCTGATCTGATCATGGACTCAGCTCCACTTCCCCGCCCGCTCCCCACAACCCCTTATCCCCTTATCGATTAAGAAACTGTCTATTTCCGTTTTAAATTTATTCAATGACCCAGCTTCCACAACTCTCTGAGGCAGCAAATTCCATAGATTTACAACCTTCTGAGAGAAGAAATTTCTCCTCATCTCGGTTTTAAATGGGCGGCCCCTTATTCTAAGATCGTGCCCCCTAGTTCTAGTCTCCCGCATCAGTGGAAACATCCATCTTGTCAAGCCCCCTCATAATCTTATACATTTCGATAAGATCACCTCTCATTATTCTGAATTCCAATGAGTAGAGGCCCAACCTAATTAACCTTTCCTCATAAGTCAACCCCCTCATCCCCGGAATCAACCTAGTGAACCTTCTCTGAACTGCCTCCAAAGCAAGTATATCCTTTCATAAATATGGAAACCAAAACTGCACGCGGTACTCCAGATGTGGCCTTTCACGACCACCGGACGTCTCAAAGTGCTTTACAGCCAATGAAGTACTTTAAACAACAACAACAACAACTTGCAGTTATATAGCGCCTTTAAGATAGTAAAATGTCCCAAGGCGCTTCACAGGAACGTTATCAGACAACATTTCACACCGAGCCACATAATAGGGCCAAGCTTGGTCAAAGAGTTGGGTTTTAAGGAGCCTCTTTTAGGAGGAAAGGGAGGTAGAGAGGCGGAGAGTTTTAGGGAGGGAATTCCAGAGCTAAGGGCCGCAGCAGCTAAAGGCACGGCCACCGATGGTGGAGTAAATTAAAGTTCTTTTGGAAATACTTTCACCTCTATTTTCAAAGATCTGTGATTTTGTAATAAAGTGCCTCTCTTTCTCCTGTCAAAGACATTTATACCCCAAAATACAGGGATGCATTTCAATCACAAGGTTGTCAGTGGGGAGAGTATTTCTGGTTTCAACTATCCCATTGGGAGATAATTGACCTATTTCCCGCTCACTTTCAAAACAGTGCACTGGAAACCCTAACAGGCTTTTGGAGTGAGACATCCTCACATGCCCTTTGATTTGTAAACAGCAATTCAATCAAATCTAACAAACAACAACAACTTGTATTTATATAGCACCTTTAACGTAGTGAAACGTCCCAAGGCACGTCACAGGAGTATTACGCGATAGAAATTTCACACAGAGCCGCATAAGTAGAAATTAGCGCAGGTGACCAAAAGCTTGGTCAAAGAGGTCTGTTTTAAAGAGCATCTTGAAGGAGGAAGAGAGGTAGAGAGGTAGAGAGGTGGAGAGGTTTAGGCAGGGAGTTCCAGAGCTTGGGGCCCAGGCAACAGAAGGCACCGCCGCCAATGGTTGAACGATTATAATCAGGGATGCTCACGGAGACAGAATTAGATGAGCGCAGATATCTCAAGGGGTTGTGGGGCTAAAGGAGGCTACAGAGATAGGGAGGGGGCGAGGTCATGGAGGGATTTGAAAATAAGGATGAGAATTTTGAAATCGAGGCGTTGCTTAACCGGGAGCCAATGTAAGTCAGCGAGCACAGGGGTGATGGGTGAACAGGGCTTGGTGCGTATTAGGACATGGGCTGCCAAATTTTGGATCACCTCTAGTTTACATAGGGTGGAACGTGGGAGGCCAATCAAACAAATGTGAAGGTGCCGAAATTCAGGGTCTGGATAAGGGCGGGTTACCACCATTTTGCGGCGGCCATGCGGCAGAATCGAATGACATTGCAGTCGATTGGCCGCCCAGACCCAAATTCACCTCGGAGATTTTTCGAGCGATCCCCACTTCTGCCCCGCTGCTGCCGACCGGCCCAAACACATCATCAAAGCGCGCACTGCCACTCTCCCGCACCTCCATCCCACTCCACGTGAAGTCCACCTCAAAAAATCCGCCGCCTGGTGCCCCCGACGGCTGTTTCTGTCGGTGAACCTTCCTTCCCGTGTGTGAGCCACGGTAGCACGGCGGCCCTTCATGGGGAGGGCGCACTGCCACGGCCGCCATGTTTGTTTTATTTGCTGGCCAACTTCCCGATCGGCCGGACAATTATGGCCCCGGGTTCAGCCAACAGGCAGCCTGACACCCCACCCCTCTTGGGTGCCAAGCCGTTGGCCCAGCTGAAACCCTCCCTGGTGGCAAAGTGGCCGGACCTAAAAAAATCGCTCCTTCTCTTTCCTTTAAATGTGGGGAGAGACATGGTGACGCACACATGCACTGACAGCGCCGCTGAGTGACAGCGGCGGAGACTCGGTCCCGCCCCAATTTCCGCCCCTCACCAGCACTTACCGCCGCACTTCCGCCCCCATTATGACCGACCTCCGGTCCGCTACAAAAAGAATTGCCAAGGAGGTGAAAATGGCTCAAGAGTTCACCTCGTCGGACCCGATGGTAAAAACATCTAAAAAAAAAGATAGGTGCGCCAGCTTTCTGGCGGGTTTGAATTTTGGCCCCGACATGTCCTGTATGGTTATAATATACAGAAATAATATAGAATCTCAGAGTAAGCTGATTGGATGATACAATGGAGGTGATTAAATGCACATTGGTGTTTTCAGTTATCAACCTGTACTAAACCAGGCTGTTGTTGAATGTGCAATAACCAATGTGCGTTACCTTCAGCAACATTCCAAACATATGTGCCACAAAATTCCCCCTCGTACGGCCAGCTGATAAGGCCAAACAAAGGCGGTCACCTCGCTTGTGGCCAGTTCCGGCGCATCCCGCGGTGGCGGCCATTTTGGGCGGGTCGGCAGCATGGCTGTTGCCTGCACTTGCTCGACAAATGCTAATCATTCCAATTGTGACGTCAACCAGCGTGCACGACCCGCTCGACTGGACCTCGCTGCTCGACTGTTGATCTCTCCCCAAGGCACCGACCAGCTGAACGTGCGTTCAGCAGCAGGAAGGACCGCCTCCTCCACTCCAGCGCCGTTATTAAAAGGGATCATCAACAACTTGCAGCTGACGTGCTTTTTGATCACTACTGGCTCTGTGTACGTTTGTGCAGCTGTTTGGAGCTTTCTCAAGTTAATTTGGTGAGGTGACAGGGAGCGATGCCCCTGTCCTATTGGCCCTCGTGCTGATTGCTGAGCCAACCAGCAGCATGTTTAGTGCTGAGCTCAGCGCTCCAATCGTTATATTTAGCAGGCAGCATGAATTTTGCGTGCTGCCTGCACCACTTGCAATGGGCATGGGCAGATCGCGCGCCGCAATCTCTGCGTCCGTTTTCGGGCCGAATCCAATTTCTCGGCCAGAGAGCTTTAATCTTAAACTGTAAATGCTGGGAATCTCAGCAGGTCAGGGAGCGAGAAACAGAGTTAATGTTTCAGGTCTGTGACCCTTCGTCAGATAGTTCTACATTTCAGAAGTATATCATTGCCTGTGGAGAAGCGCTTTGGGGCGCCCTGAGGTTATGAAAGGCACCACATAAATGCAAAACTTTCTTTTATCAGGATTGAGTGGGACTAATTGAAAATCTCGTTCAAAGAGCTGGCACAGGCACGATGGGCCGAATGGCCACCTTCTGTGCTGTATGGTTCCATATCAGAAGTGGTAGAAACTTAAGACAATGTTGTAAAGAAGGGCAGAGTACAAAAGGAATGCATGAAAGAAAGAAAGACTTGCATTTATATAGTGCCTTTCACGACCACCGGATGTCTCAAAGCGCTTTACAGCCAATTAAGTACTTTATTGGAGTGTAGTCACTGTTGTAATGTAGGAAACGCGGCAGCCAATTTGCACACAAGCAGCAATGTGATAATGACCAGATAAATTGTTTTTGTTATGTTGATTGAGGGATAAATATTGGCCAGGACATCAGTGATAACTCCCCTGCTCATCTTCGAAATAGTGCCATGGGATCTTTTACGCCCACCTGAGAGAGCAGACGGGGCCTCGATTTAATGTCTCAATCAAAAGACAACACCCACGACAATGCAGCACTCCCTCAGCACTGCACTGGGAGTGTCAGCCTAGATTTTTGTGCTTAAGTCTTTGGAGTGGGACTGGAATCCAAACCTTCTGACTCAGAGGCGAGAGTGCTACCCACTGAGCCACAGCTAACACTGTGGTGTCATGAAGGGGAATTAAAGGATTAAGAATCACAAAAAACACCAAGTGCCAGAGTTCTCTTGCATGAACAGCACTGCATGTATTACACAGCCTATTTCATCTTTTGTTTTTCTTTGTCATCCATTGATCTGTCCTTTGCATTATCTTCTATTAATAAAAATGGATCATGACAGTCCTGTGGATTCGTTCTGTTGAATAAACCTCAGGATTTACAGAACATACTCCAAAAGCTGTCTTATGTGTGTTATTACTTGCCAAACGGTAACATTAACATATCTACACCACTTTAGCACAGTCATTAAATATGAACACTAAAATTGCACTAACATGAATTGAATGCAAAGAGCTAAATACAGCTCACAGAGAAATGAAAAGCTTCAACATCTCAAAAGCGAGTGGTGCAATGTTCAGCACAAGGTATGTTAATGCACAATTATGATCTACATTTTAATAGATCTAGATCCCAGAATCAAATGTGTTCAGTGTGGATTGCTGTTCATCCCTCTACAGGCCGTTTATGAGGCAAGTCAGACGTCCCCTTCCAATGTGGACATGTCATCAAGTGATCCCATTACATTAATAGGGTTAATGCATCTAGAAAATTACTGCAGAATAGTTCGCAGAAGAATTATTGATGCAGAGAAAAGATTAAAGCAAATTCATAATCAATTATTCCGTTATTTTAGTAAGCAGGATCTTTAGTGCTAGGACCAAAATCGTACTTCAGACTAGTGAGAGCTGTCTCTGAACTCCATCTTATCTCGAGGATCCTATTTTTTATTCATTCATGGGATGTGGGCGTCATTGGCAATGCCAGCAGTCACTGCCCATCGCCACTTGTCCTTGAGATGGTGGTGGTAAGCCATGTTCTTGGACCTCTGCAGTCCACGTGCTCCTGTTTGGTCAATTCAGAGGGAAGTTAAGAGTCAACCACATTGCTGTGGGTCTGGAGTCACATGTAGGCCAGACCGGGTAAGGACAGCAGATTTCCTTCCCTAAAGAACATTGGTGAAGCAGATGGGTTTTTACAACAATCCAGTAGTTTCATGGTCACCATTACTGACACTAGTTTTTTATTCCAGATTAATTTAATTAATGAATTTAAATTCCCCAGCTGCATGGTGGAATTTGAACTCATGTCACCAGAGTATTAGTCCAGACCTCTGGATTACTAGTCCAGTAACATAACCACTATGCTACTGTTCCCAGGTTAAGGAGGATACAATGTGCATAAATATTCGTGGGGTGGTCTTTTGTTCTCAGGGGTCTGCAGTTTTCAGTATTGAAAAATGCGGTCGCTGATAATAATTCTGGAATCCCATATAGTAATAATACAGAACTTGACTGATTCAGCCCAATAAACCAATAGCCCTGGCAAAAGACTATCAGGTGCAGAAAGACTGCACCTGTTTGTATCCAACAGTAGGTGGCACTGTGCAATAGGAATACCCGCTTGTACCTCGGTCATGGAAGGGAAGATTTATTCTTTGGAGAGCAGGATTTCCAGAAGCAACTGAATGGAGTCCTGAAACAAAAGGAAAAAAAGAGAAGGTAGGAAAGAAAAGAAAGAAAAACAATTTGCATTTATATAGCGCCTTTCACAACCTCAGGACACTCCAAAATGCCTTGCAGCCAATTAAATACTTTTTCAAGTGTGGTCACTGTTGTCATGTACGAAACGCATCAGCCAATTTGTGCACAGCAAGCTCCCGTAAACAGCAATGATCTAAATGAGCAGATCATCTGTTTAGGTGTTGGTTGAGGAATAAATATTGGCCAGGACATCGGGAGAACTGCCCTGCTCTTCGAATAATGCCATGGCATCTTTTACATCCATTTGAGGGGCCAGACTGGACCTCGCACTAACAACTCATCTGAAATAAACGGCACCTCTGACTGTGAAGCACTCCCTCAGTGCTCCACGGCTGACACTAAAAGGTAAGGGAGAGGGTTTGTGGGTAACAGAAGGCAGGGAATGCAGAGCTATTTCTGCATGAGCTGTGTTTGAAAACCCGAATTGGTTCTCTATGTGCTTTGTAAGAAGAAAACAGTACTTTGATTTACTTGTTGAGGGGCAGTACTGGGAGAGATGAAGGCCTGCGCGTTTGTTTATGAAGAGAAGCTCACGCATGAGCTGTATGTATGGCCCTGTGAAGCGAGAGGTTGCAGCGCAGGTTCACCAGGATGGTACCACTTTGTACACTGGTATCCAGAGCCAAGCTAACAGCAGACTGAGCTACAATGGCACATGCTGAGATTGCATGATAGCAATCTCAGGTGTTGGGTGGATGCTGCTTGTCCTGCAGTGGAACCCTCCCTAATCCAGGAGCGGGAAGGCCAATCAAAGCACTCCTACCACTGCCCCAGCTGAGTAGAGATGACTCGACACAGGTTAGGAACTAATTTAGAATCTTCCCAGTCTGCCTGGTCTCAACTACTTAACTACTGGATAAAGCCTAAGTGTGTTTTTAATTTTGTTTTTGTAAAGAAATTTTGACTGGATTGTGAACAATAGGTCCATCCAGCCTGTCCCACACAATTGTGATACCTTGTGTATCACAATATATAGGAGGCGAAATTGAGCTCAGCCGACCGAGGACAGAGAGGTCAGAGTGGGACTATTAAAGTGACAGGTGACCGGAAGCTCAGGGTCACACCTCTCCTGGCCCATCGAAGTCCTCACTGGAATCCTCTGCAGCAGAACTAACCCTCTGGCAAGCTGGCACCTGTGCTATCCTTTCCCTCTGCCCTGGCTCCAGTGCACTGGTGCCCGGTGTCTCACCACGTGCGGATCCCACCTCTCCCCAACCTCTCAATTACGCGCAGTGTCAGTATCTGCGCTGGTGGCTGCGAGTGTGAAATCGAGTGACGGTGTATCTTCATCTTCAATGTCTTCTTGCTCTTCCTCCAGTG
This sequence comes from Pristiophorus japonicus, assembly GCF_044704955.1. Taxonomy (NCBI): domain Eukaryota; kingdom Metazoa; phylum Chordata; class Chondrichthyes; family Pristiophoridae; genus Pristiophorus; species Pristiophorus japonicus. The sequence goes on from NC_091997.1 coordinate 23,219,939, forward strand.
CCTGGGAAGGTTACAGTTCCGGGGTATGTGAAAGGAAAAAGGGACAAATGGTAGGATTGTGGTGAGGGAAGAGGAGCTTCCCTGTCGGAAGAGACGATGGGATGAGGGGGCAGCGGGGTGAGGGAAGGAGGATTAGGCATGAAGATACCCTCATCGTCAATGGCTTCAGCCTCGCCATTGGCCATTCCCTCAGCCTTCCCATAATAGCCAGCACCACCTCCTCCATGGGGGTTAGAACATGCAGGCGTGCCTCTCCCCTTCTCCAGTTAGTTCCTGCTGTCTCCAGTTGCGCGCCACCTTCTCCTGCAAGAAAGAGGAAAGTTTGTCAGCGAGTGTTGTGGAATCTGTATCGGTGATGTGGCTATCATGGTTGAATAGCTGGCAGTGTGTGCAAGCTGTGAGAGGTGGGTGTGAGGCTTGCAACAGTGCAAAGTGCGTGAGGGTGAGGTGAAGCATATAAATGATAGGTACGTGTCCTAATTGATGGAGGTTGTTGGTAGGTGAATGATGGGGATGTGGAGAATTAAGCCGTGGCTTGAGGTTCATGGTGCTGTTGGTCGGATATGGCATTTGAATTCACGAACGCGTGTGAGATCATTAAACTTCCTCCTGCACTGCATCCATGTTCTTGGAGCTAAACTCCTTGCATTGACCTCCTCCGCGATCTCATGCCAATGCCTTCTGAGCATGTGTCTGGAGGGCCTCCAGCTTCCCTGAGGGTACACGGCATCTCTCCTTTGTTCAACGTCTTTCACCAAGACCGCCAGTGTAGTGTCCGAAAACCTTGCTGCGTGCTCTTTCCCATGGTCAGCCATTGTTGATGGTTGCACAGCACACTACTCCCAATAATCTCAGACCCTCCAGCAGCCACAATGCACCCTCCCTTTAAGTAGTGCTAGGAAGTAACCATATTGGGCCCACTGCTGATGCGGGCAGCCAATGAACAGTGTGGGTAGTGCTGGCTACACGCAGAAACCATTATAATCAGCAGGCAGCACAAACTTGGCATGCTGCCTGTATTCCATCGAACGGGCACAGGTTAATCGCACATCACGATCCCCGTGCCCAATTTGGGGGACTATCCAATTTAACCCCAGACACTCTACCTCACCCAAAACCACGTGATCTCCTGAGAGAGGCAAAGCAATCTGTGTTTGTTATTCTTTAATACCCTTACCTCACCCAGTCTGGGAGATGAATACACGGTGTGCTCTATTTCAGATTTTCAAGCCAAATGTCTTTCTGTTTAAATTGGGAGGGATTCACTAACTGTGTCAGCTACGGCTCAATGGGTAGCACACTCTGCCTTTGAGTCAGAAAGTTGTGAGTTCACGTCCCACTCCTGAGGGAGTGCTGTCTTTAGGGTGGGATGTTAAACTGAGACCCTGTCTGCTCTCTCAGATGGAAATAAAAGGTCCCATGACACTATTGTGAAGAAGAGCAATGGACTTCACCCCAGTGTCCTGGCCAATACCTACTCCTTAATCAACATCACTAAAAAAACATTATCTGTTCATTATCATGCTGCTGTTTGTGGGAGCTTGCTGTGTGCAAGTTGGCTGCCACATCTTCCACATACAACAGTAACTACACTCCAAAAGTACTTCATTGGCTGTAAAGTGCCTTTGAGATGTCCGGTGGTCGTGAAAGGCTCTATATACGTCCAAGTCTTTTTATTCATTAGTAATGGATGGTAATGAATCATCCTGGGCATGATGTAATTCTCAACTCCACTCAGATCCCACACTTTGCCGATTTTCTCAGCCTGTGAACCCATCTAGAAATCCTTGCTCTGAACTGACTGCCCAGCCAACTGCTCATTAACCTTTCCTTCTGATTGCCTCAATGGTTAGATACCAGCATCAGCACAATTACCACGTTTGATCTCACGTTTGACAGTGTCTCTGGAGGACCTCTGGCGCCCCCCTGAGGGGACACAACATCTCTCCCCTGTTCCACTTCTTCCACCAAGACCTCCAGTGCAGTGTCCGAAAACCTTCACCATAAAGACTGCAGCAGTTCAAGAAGGCGGCTCACTCAAGCCACGTCCTCAAGGGCAATTAGGGATGGACAATAAATGCTGATTTTGTCAGCGACACCCACGAATTAAAAAAAAAACAATATGCAAGGCAGGCTATCTGAGTTGCGGACAAAGTTGCATGGACCGGACACCCATTTCAACCTCCAACCTCTGCTTTGGTTCAAATCCATCTCCCGCTCTTGGTCTGAGATAGAGGACAATTTGGAAATGTGTGGAATGGACTTGGTCGTCCCAGCTCCACTGCCAAATCCCACCTGCATTTAACTTTCAGCCTTCCTGCTGGCTCACAACAGGGGAAAGGTGAGCTACCTTGTGAGTGGCTGCATCGACTGAGGATGAAAGTGTGAGCACTCATGATAGTAGCAGCCACACAGCCTCCCACCGTTGGTGTCTGATGCAAACGGCATGGATTCCTGTATCAGCGGGAAAACAGGCTATTGATTCATATGGAAAGTCAGCTCAATCTAACATCTGCTTTCTGTATTAAACGAGGTAAAGGAATGCAATTCATGTGGGGCTCCAGATGACATTACAAGGTACATCCACACAGACTTTATCTAACGTTGGGTGACATAGTAAACAGGTGCCAGATGTATTTCAGGACCCAAGCACAAATTACAGGTCTCCATGCAGCAGGGTTACTCATTCAACAAAAAAAATCAGGATCACAGCCCATCTGATATCTTGCAGTGATAGGATGTGCCTCTATGTCTTGGATTGTCCGCACAGTGAGTCCCTGATTTCAATCGTACAACTGCAAGCCAGTAGACACTGGGCTCGGGGCCCAGTGGCGGCATGAGTTCGGGGCCAGGGGCCCAGGGGCAGCACAGGCCAGCCCACACTGTGATCTGTGTGTGCACTAGGTCCATGCAGCAGAGCTGGTCTCCAGTCGTCTTAGATAACCCTTGCCACTGGACAAAGACCTAGCTCTATCAAGCCCGTGTGGTGGCTGGTGTGCAACGGTCACCACACGTTAAAAAAATCCACGCACAGGCATCTTCCACCCTTGAGGATGTAGTTCGGGTCCTTCATTCGAAACGCCTGTGAACTCATCCTTTTTTGGCGTGGAAGCAAGTTATCTTCGTTTCGAGGGATGGCCTATGATGATGATGACTCACCTGGAGAGCAAAGCTCATCCATAGATATAATTGTTGTTTTATAATAGAAAGAAAGACTTGGATTTATATAGCGCCTTTCACGACCACTGGATGCCTCAAAAGTGCTTCACAGCCAATGAAGTACTTTTGGAGTGTAGTCACTGTTGTAATGTGGGAAACGTGGCAGCCAATTTGCACACACCAAGCTCCCACAAACAGCAATGTGATAATGACCAGATAATAGAACCCTTTCACTTGCTCAATGGAAGCTGGAGTAATCCGACCTCGGTTGGTTGTGGCAGAAACACACGGAAGTCTGCTGACATGACTACAACAGCCAACATGCATTTATATCGCACCTTAAAAAAAAAACGAGCCAAGAAGAGGAAGAGTAGGAGAGGGTAACAAAACCTTTGTGGAAGATCTGGGCTTTGAGGTTTTAAAAAAGGCAGAGAGACGGAGCTGTTCATGGAGGAAATTGCAGCGAGGAAGACCCAGGCAGCTGAAGGCACTTCCAGCAATGGTGGGCTGAAGGGAAGTGGGAGGACAGAGTCAGAGCAGCAGAATGCTTGAGGGGGTGGGGAGGTATAGTGCTGGAGGAGCGAACAGGGCAGGGGGGGGTGGGGCAGCAGGGGAAGGCCATGGAGACATTTAAAGACAAGGACGAGAGGGACCGGGAGCCAATAACAGCCAGTTATGGATCAGTGGGACTTAATATGGAACAGGATTCAGGGAGCAGAGTTGTGGATAATTTGGAGTTAATAATGGGTGGAGGATGAGATCCCAGTAAGGAGAGCATTGGAATAATTGAGTCTGGAGATGATGCTGGCATATAGAATAGGAAGGGTAATTTTTTATTGAACACTTTAGTTTTGCAGGCTGTATATGCATATGGAGCAAGTGATTCATTACTTCAATTCTCATCCTGACAAATCCCTTAACACTTCATTCATTGACCAGTAGCTAACCAGTTAACCATGTTACTCTGTTATATTTACTTGACACTTATACTCATTATAGTATTCTACGTGCATTTTTATAAATCGCATCGAATTACATACAATTATAGAACGCACAGCACAGAACTATGCCATTGGGCCCAACAGGTCCATGCTGGTCTTTATGTTCCACACGATTAGCTTCCTCTTAAATCAACCCATTTTTATAATGCAGCCTACAGATGGAGATAGTTTGAAAACTGTGTGAATATGTTATGCAAATTGTAACAGTGCAGTATTTAAAATGCTGTTCCAAAGTGTGCACTTTGAATCAAACAGTGCGGCCAGCTGCAAAATACCCCAATTATCTCTGCGGGTGAGGCTTGCAAATATCTTGAACATCTAACCTCCTTTCACCTGTCTCCAGCAGGGAGACTGAACCCAGATGAGGCACTTGAAACAATCCTGTTGTTTCCGAGTTAGTGGTGGATACCGTAACATTGCCGAAAGGACCAGAGGAGGGAGATGAAGAGAATTTCTTTTGACATAGCGAGTTATGATCAGGAGTGGTCTGGCTGAGTAGATTCAATGGTAACTTTCAAAACGGAAGCGGATAAATACTTGAAAAAGGACAAATTGCAGGGCTATGGGACTAACTAGATAACTTTTTCAAGGCATGATGGGCCAAATGGCCTCCTTCTCTGCTGTACCTTGATTTCAAAATTCTGATCCTTGTTTACAAATCCCTCCTTGGCCTTGCCCCTCCCTATTGGTGTAATCTCCTTCAGCCTCACAACCCTCCGAGATCTCTGTGCTCCTCTAATTCTGCCCTCTTGAGCATCCCTGATTATAATTGCTCAACCATTGGTGGCTGTGCCTTCTGTTGCCTGGGCCCTAAGCTCTGGAGCCTAAGCTTCAGAATGGGAGGCAGTGACTAGTGGGGTGCCGCAGGGCTCAGTGCTGGGACCCCAGCTATTTACAATATACATTAATGATTTAGATGAAGGAATTAATATGTTCTTATGTTCTTATGTCCTTATATATGAGCGGTTAAAGGTGCATTTGCACTGTAGCTATTGATCTGTGGGTGCAGAGCGGATGGGCCAAATGGCCTCCTTCTGTGCTGTATTATTGTACGATTCTATGGTTCAGTAGCTACAGTTCGGGTTCCTGTCAGGTAGAAACTTGCTCACACTGCTGGAACGTTAACTGCGCTGTTTAGGAGCGAGCTCTGCGCATTTCTGGATACACCGGTGGACAGATCCCCCTTCCAATCATGAGAAATGTAAATGTTTGGAGAGCAGGAACAAGAGAATCCCTGCTGTCTCAACACTTACGTTAAGGTCAGGTAGGTTTAAAAAATGTGCTGAAGGGGTCCAAACACATGGCCGATATATCCGTCCTGAGAACTGAACACTGACTGCAGAAGGTGTCTGACCAGAGCTTTATATAACTTCTACCCCTTTGTATTCCAATGAACCCACGACTGAAGGAGAGAGAGGTTTGCTGGATTGTCGGTGTTGCTGATTCTGCGACTGGGTAGGAGCCAGAGCGAATGTATCCTCAGGGAGTTTCTGACTGAAATCCTCTCACTTTGATGAAAAATAAAAATTTTTCCAGGACTCGGAAATATAAATCTAAAAAAACCCCCAAAAAGCAAGAACTTTACAAAGCAGGTTGGATGCAACACTGGGTTTACTCTCTGTGCTGTGATAAACCGAAAGGTGTGGACTAACCACTCCAAAACATCTCGTTCCATTTTGCTTTGGAGTCCGGTGAAGCCCCGCCTCCTAACTTACACTGCCCACTCCGTGTTGTTGCAAATCTGAAGTCACTTCACACCCACGTTACACTTGCAGGATAAGTGCACCCAAGAAACTCCTACAACTCGAGGAACTCATAAATGGATTGCAAATGTTAAAGAATTATACAACAACAACAATTTGTATTTATATAGCACTTCAACATAGTAAAACATCCCAAGGCGCTTCACAGGAGTGTTATCAGATTTTTTTTAAAAAAGTTGCCACCGAGCCAAATAAGAAGAAATTACGGCAAAAGCTTGGTCAAAGAGATAGGTTATAAGGAGCATCTTGAAGGAGGAAAGAGAGGTAGAGAGGCGGAGAGGTTTAGGGATGAAGTTCCATAGAAACATAGAAACATAGAAAAATAGGTGCCGGATTAGGCCATTCGGCCCTTCGAGCCTGCACCACCATTCAAAAAAATCATGGCTGATCATTCACCTCAGTACCCCTTTCCTGCTTTCTCGCCATGCCACTTGATCCCTTTAGTCGTAAGGGCCATATCTAACTCCCTCTTGAATATATCCAATGAACTGGCATCAACAACTCTCTGCGGTAGGGAATTTCACAGATTGACAACTCTCTGAGTGAAGAAGTTTCTCCTCATCTCGGTCCTAAATGGCAAACTAACTTTTTGGGATTCATGCACAAGGACCTCCAGGTCCCTCTGCACCGCAGCATGTTGTAATTTCTCCCCATTCAAATAATATTCCTTTTTACTGTTTTTTTTTCCAAGGTGGATGACCTCACATTTTCCGACATTGTATTCCATCTGCCAAACCTCAGCCCATTCGCTTAACCTATCCAAATCTCTTTGCAGCCTCTCTGTGTCCTCTACACAACCCGCTTCCCACTATATAAAATAGGTTTAACTTTGCCGCTGAGTTGCAAGTGTTGATAATGGTGATTCAAGTATCTCTTGTCCTGTACATGTTCTATCCAATATGTGATACTCCCTATAACAAGCAATGAAGAGTAACGTCTGCTGTCACTGTAATTAAGATCATGTAGGGTACCTTGGCATTTTCAGTTTAGATCACATGAGAATGATAAAAAAAATCTCCCAAGTAAACCTTGTTGTTATTCATTTAGTCAGCAACTGGTGTCGCCAGTTTTGATTAGGTGGCAGGATGGGTAGAGTAGGACGTGCTACGTGTAGTGAAATTGCAAATGGTTTTAATTTTCCATGAAATTCTATTGTCCCCATGAACAGCGACCTGAGCCCTACACATACCATTTGATCATCTTGATCCATACAACTACGCTGCACTGAGCTCTGGTTGGAAAGCTAACTTCGTTCAACAGATCGACTCTGAGATCACCTCTGTTACATACTAGTATTGTGGAAGACTTCAAAAGCGAATGCATCACCATCCCTTGCAGAGAGCTGCAGGTTGGCTGCAATATCTGCTTGAAAGGCGAGTATAACTACATCAGGAGACAGCAACTTGGCTCTGTATGCTTGAAACCGCAAAGCTCTCTGTAATGTTGCACCTGTGAGTATGCTCACAGGTTTGTAGAGCTATTGGGGGGCACTTGTAAAATGTATGATTTTAGTGCCCAAAAGAAAACACAAAAAAACCACAAAAACCCCAAAAAGACCCCAAAAATTTTTTTTTTAAAGGGCAGTTGAAAAGTGTCCGGAGTGTCCCCCAGATCGGGGGGCACTTGATTTAATGTTTACTTTTGTCTCCTAAAAGAGTTGTAGAGCTATTGTCAACAAAAGAGTTGTAGAGCTGTTGCTGCGGTCTGGAGGAGTCTGTCTTTCGCGTCTCTGTTGAGTGAGTCAGGTTGCAGCCCCTCTTCAATTACTTAAAGGGATTGCTCCTTAAACTTTGGCTACACTTCAGTCCTACACTCCTGATCTTTGGACACGCGGTGCGGAGGGGAGCGGGCAGGTCAGAGGGCCTCCGCGTAGGACTGCTCCTGGGCACGGCCAAGGGTGCCATCAGCCGGTCCAGGCAGCGGGCGGTCAAGGGGGTTGTTCAGCCTGACTGCCTGCCTCTCTTCCGTGGTTACATCCGAGCCAGGGTGTCCCTGGAGATGGAGCACGCGGTGTCCACCGGTACGCTCGCGGCCTTCCGCGAGAGGAGGGACTGGAGTGCATCATCACCCCCAGCAACCAAATTTTAATTTGATTTTATATATTTTAAAGTTTAATTTGTTTTATTGGCGGGTTTTAGTGTCCCCCTCCCCTTTTATAGGGGGCACATATATATATTTGTGGTTTTAGTGCCAAAAAAAAAGCAAAAAACACAAAAGAAACTCACAAAAAAAAAGGCACTTGTAAACTGTTTGTAGTGACCCCCCCTTTAATAAGGGGGCACTTGATTTTATGTTTATTTATTGTTTTCTACAAAAGAGTTGTAGAGCTGTTGCTGCGGTCTGGAGGAGTCTGTCTTTCGCGTCAATGTTGAGTGAGTCAGGTTGCAGCCCCTCTTCAATTACTTAAAGGGATTGCTCCTTAAACTTTGGCTACACTTCAGTCCCACGCTCCTGATCTTTGGACACGTGGTGCGGAGGGGAGCGGGCAGGTCAGAGGGCCTCCGCGTAGGACTGCTCCTGGGCACGGCCAAGGGGGCCATTAACCAGTCCAGGCAGCGGGCGGTCGAGGGGATTGTTCAGCCCGACTGCCTGCCTCTCTTCTGCAGTTACGTTCGCGCCAGGATGTCCCTGGAGATGGAGCACGCGGTGCCCACCAGTACGCACGCGGCCTTCCGCGAGAGGTGGGCACCGGAGGGGCTGGAGTGCACCATCACCCCCGGCAACCAAATTTTAATTTGACTGTTTAATGTTTTTAAAAGTTTAAGTTGTTAATTTGGCAGTTCTAGTGCCCCTTTAATAAGGGGGCACGTGATGTTATGTTTTACACAACATGGTTGTAGAGCTGTTGCATTGTGAGTGGTTTAGCCAGTCACGTGATGTGCACAGGACTCAATAAAACCCCAGCCAGTTGGGTCTAGGGCATCCACGATGAGGTATGCAGTTGTGAGCCTCGTGGATGAACTGGTAATGTGCAGTGTGATTGTTAAACCTTTGTTAATAAACCAACTAGTTCTTAATAGCAATGTGTTGCTAATGAATTCTTAAGCAAAGAACCCATGAAGCAAATACATTACACTCTCCAGAAGTAAACTCTTTCCTCATTCCAAAGTTCTTACAAACTATCAGTCATTTTGATCTCCTTCTCAAGCCACACATTCTAGAAATGTTAAGAAGTGTATGCGCCGTTCTGAGATGTTCTGTGATTCATGAAAAAGGAGCAGGCTTATTGGGTATAAAAACATGGGAACTGTTATGAAGTTTCTGACCACCACACACATTCTTATGACATCTTTGTTAAACACTGGCACCATCAAGCACATCTCAATCACAAAGTAGGAACAAGATGATTGAATTTTTGGCTGTGTGGCCATTCTCAGACAAGAAAAACAATTTGGTCAGAAAGAAAAACTATATTCAATGGGCAAAACAAGCAACTGAAAATCATTAAGTTGATCTATGAATCATTAGGGTTGGCAAGTGAGCATCGATAGATTGGATGGAAACTGGGCTTATGCAAAGGAACAAATATTTACCATTGGGAAAAAAAACACATTTGGCGCCTGTGTGCGGTATTTTTTAAAAAAATGCAACAATATTTATTCAAGCCGATAAAGCATTATATAGCCGTCCATATCATGTTTCAAGTTTATAAGTTTGGAATTGGGCCAGTTTGATATAGTACAATGATTACGTCCATTAATGTTAAGTAATGTGGTACATCTAAAAGGATTTCTTTATATATTTGGTGTGAATGCCTTAAGTTCAATCTTCTCAGGAACAAGTCAAGTTCAATTCAGTGAACAAATATTGGGTTGGATTTTCGGTCGTCTGCCGCCCCTGTTAGCACCCCGGAGCTTCCCGCCGGGACTTTCGGTGCCGGTTTCGAGGGGGCGCGGAGCGTTATCGCCCAGAAATGGCGAGCTGGTGTGCAACGTTCCTGGTTGCGTAACCGGCTCGATATTTGCTTCACGCCTGACCCGTAGCGCTCCGTAGCGCGCCCTGCTGGCAATGCCTGTGGAAGGTGGCGTTCCCAGCTCTAGTGGCCACAGTGAGGCAAGCAATGTCAAACTCGGGTAAGTGTGATTGTTTTTTTTTGCGATTTACGTTGTGGTGGCGTGAGTTATTTATTGGGAATGTTTTTGGTGGTTTTTTTCAGATTTTTTCATTCCCCCGAGGCCTCTCTTGGGGCGCTCCGAGGACGGCTGTTCAGCTTGGGATTTTCACTTGCTTAGCCGGCCTAGCGCCCGAAAAGAGATATGCAATGCCTCCCTCGGCTCTCCGCCCCACACTCTGGGCCCAGCAGACACAAACCACTTGCCGGCGCAAAATTTACCGCTCCGCCAGTGACACCGCTGCAACTGAGGCGCGACTGAATTTCTCCCCGTTCTCAGCTCAAACTCAACGTGGTTTTCTTTCTGTCTGTTTGAAAAGGCTTACTTTTTGATCCAAGTGTGCCCCCCCATTCCTGTTCCTCGCCTGCAAATGTTGACTCCCATTACTGGTGCCTTGGTAAAGTGCAACATCCCCACCGCCACCTGGGAATCCCTGGCCCAAAGACCGCCCTAAGTGGAGGATGAGCATCCGGGAGGGCGCTGGGCACCTCGAGTCTCGTCACCGAGAGCAAGCAGAAACCAAACGCAGGCAGCGGAAGGAGTGTGTGGCAAACCCGACTCCCCACCCACCCTTTCCTTTACCCACTGTCTGTCCCACCTGTGACAGAGACTGTAATTCCCGTATTGGACTGTACAGTCACCTGAGAACTCACTTTTAGACTGGAAGCAAGTTCTCCTCGATTTCGAAGGACTGCCTATGATGATGATGTTTCTATGGTCACCAGTTGTTCTCTATGGTAGCTCACCCAAGAAGCTATGAATCGTGTTTGGTCCTAGACAGTGAGTGTCAGCGGGCTACTCCACTGTGGAGGAGAATATTATAGCTGAGCTTGATCCTGCCCTCACCTATCATTCACTCAAGCATGCTTCCAGCAGAGGTCATTGGATGGCAATCACAAGTGGGAATGCTGGACAAATGTTCCTTTCTTCACCCAGGGCCGATTATAACGACCTGACTGAGACCAGTTAACTCAGTATAGACCAGGGACCAATCCTGAGATCTTCCTGGTCAATATGACTGAGAGTTGGTGTGTTCGAATTTCAACTGGGCATAATCCTGGTATTGCAGATTGCCCGTTTGTTCCAGAAACAACCCAATTTTCATTTCCATTAATAGGAGGTCCATAACGCCAGTTTTACGCCCAGCTAGCAAGTTGACAATCTACCCGGTGTCTTTCACTCAGAGCTACTGTGAGAGTTACAGTTACCGCTCCTTTTAAGACACACCACAGTCATTTTTCAGAACTGTAAGCGCCCAACGCCTCTTTTGCCCATCTCTCCCTCAACTCATAGAAACGGGTTCAAAACATTTGATTTCAATGAAACTGAATGATGCTCATGTACGTCCACCACACCCATTGCTTTTTGTGAGTGCAAGGCTTTGGCCTGCTGAGGTAAACTGGTCAAGTACATCTCCTACTCTAAACTCGCTAAACATATAACTAAGATCAGCGTGGACTTGTTGAACCGAAAGGTCTGTTTCTGTGACTTATATCCTATGTAATCATCGCTCTGCGATTCCTCAAACCGCAGCCACCACATGACATGCAAGCATTAGTGGGGGGGAGGGGTGAGGGGTGGGGAATTTCTGTCTCTAATTTTAAGGGATGGAATTTCATTGAATTGGTGGGGGTGGGGGGGGGAGGGCATGCCTGAATTCCCGTTGCTCTGCAGTAGAAAAGTTAAGGACAAAGATTAACTTCAGTTTAATTTTTCACACGGTGTGTATAATGTAGGGTGTAAGGGGTAGACAGATATCCTGCAGTTTTGCTCAGTTTATTTTCGATAAGCATCAACAACCTAATCATATGAGATTATCTGAGTCATGTACGTGTCGAGGATAAAACAGCCGATATATTGACCATCTCATTAAACCTAAAAGGCAGAGTCACAGAGCATGGATGAAATTGCATTCAAACACCAATAATCAATAGAGGATCTTCCCTGCTATTTGACATTTATTTAATTAATAATCTCAATTCTCTAACCCGCCTGAAAAGATTTTGTAAATTAAAAGGCTTATTTTTCATGAAATGCTGTGAATCACTCCGTACAACTTGTCAACTGTGCAGTGCATGAGTTAGACTACCTCATCATCATCATAGGAATCCCTCGGAATCGAGGAAGACTTGCTCCCACTCTTAAAATGAGTCTTTAGGTGGCTGAACAGTCCAATACGAGAACCACAGTCCCTGTCACAAGTGGGACAGATAGTCGCTGAGGGAAGAGATGGGTGGGGCTGGTTTGCCGCACGCTCTTTCCGCTGTCTGTGCTTGATTTCTGCATGCTCTTGGCAATGAGACTCGAGGTGCTCAGCGCCCTCCCGGATTCACTTCCTCCACTTAGGTCGGTCTTTGGCCAGGGACTCCCAGGTGTCAGTGGGGATGTTGCAACTTTTCAGGGAGGTTTTGAGGGTGTCCTTTAAACGTCTCCTCTGCCCACCTTTGGCTCATTTGCCGTGAAGGAGTTCTGAGTAGTGCGCCTGCTTTGGGAGTCTCGTATCTGGCATGTGGACAATGTGGCCTGCCCAGCAGAGATCAGTGCTTCAATGCTCACGTATCATTGGATCTTATGAAAAGATCTGCAAAATCAAACCTTAGTGACTTTGATTTAAAAACTCACATTTTAATATAATAAAATATATTCCGTTTTTTTAAAGTTGCTCCCTCCCCCCAACCCCCCCTCGCCCTGATGGCTGAGTGTGTTTATCCCGTGAATAATTGAGTGATACATGTGAATTCATGCCCTGTGTTATTAGCTGATTTAAACCTAGATGGTGAGAAATAAGGAAAGAAAGAAAGCAACAAGACTGACTTGCAATTATATAGCATCTTTTATGACCACCAGATGTCCCAAAACGCTTTACAGCCAGTGAAGTACTTTTCAATGAAGCGCGATCTATAGGGCTGTAGTAATACCCGCCCTCCTGTATGGCTCAGAGACATGGACCATGTACAGTAGATACCTCAAGTCGCTGGAGAAATACCACCAATGATGTCTCCTTCACAGCAAACGAGCCAAAGATGGGCAGAGGAAAATGTTGCGTATGCAATAACTCAATAGGCTTAGCACCGTGAACTCAATCAGGTGCGACCTAATTCTACTTTATTAGCTCTCAAAGTGTGGATTAAACATGGAGGCTTTCTTTATATACAAGGGCTGCATGTGTGTGTATGTGACCCAATGACCTCCGATGGTTGCTCCCCCTGGTGGCAGGTAAACCCAGGCATACATATATTACATCATTCCCCCCCCCCCAAGATCTTGGTATCAGTCCTATTTACAAATTGAGATGGTCCGGGGTTTTCCGCTCCCTAGTTGATCATCTCAGTTCAATTCCAGATCTGGGTGAGCTTTCCGAGTCATTCATGACGTGAAGCTGAGTAGCCGATCTAATGGGAGTGGCAGTGTCCATGTCAGGGATTGAAGGTCCAGATTCATTGACAACAGCAGGGTCTTTTGATGACTGAATATGAATCGGTTGGATATTGATGGTGTCTTCTTCAAGCTGTTCCGGTTCGTCTGTGTGTTGCAATTTCGTCTGATCAATGTGCCTCCTGCATGTTTGCCCATTAGCGAGCCTGACAATAAGCACCCTGTTCCCTCCTCGGCAGTAACAGTGCCAGTGACCCACTTGGGACCATGATCATAATTTAGCACATACACAGGATCATTAATAGAGATGTGGCGTGACACGGCAGTGCGATCAGACCCTTCACTCTCAAAGACATCCGTGACCAACAGTAGGTCTGCGGGCTGTGGCGTTTCCACCTTCGGCGTGGGCAACAGTAAACGGCTCAATGCATCGGCACAATTTTCAGTGCCAGGTCTATGGTGAATGACATAACCATAGGTAGATAATGTGAGCGCCCACCTCTGGATGTGGGATGTTGCATTGGTATTGATACCTCTATCCTCTGAAAACGAAGATATGAGCAGCTTATGATCGGTTTCAAGCTCAAAACGAAACACAAACAGATACTGCTGCATCTTTTTAACCCCATATATGCAGGCTACAGCTTCTTTCTCTACCATGCCATAGGCTCTTTCCGCTTTAGACATGCATCTCGACGCTTACGCAACGGGTTGTAGTTTGCCCGACTCATTGGATTGTTGGAGCACCCAACCAACCCCATGTGATGAAGCATCACAGGCCAATACTAAACGCTTGCACGGGTCATAATGTACCAGCAATTTGTTGGAACAAAGCGGATTTCTAGCCTTCTCGAAGGCCCTGTCTTGAGATACACCTCAAACCCAGTTGTCGCCTTTTCTGAGCAGCATGTGCAGTGGCTCTAATAACGTGCTCCATTCAGGTAAGAAATTACCGAAGTAGTTGAGAAGGCCAAGGAACGAACGCAGCTCCGTCACATTCTGGGGTCTGGGTGCATTTTTGATGGCCTCTGTTTTCGAGTCCGTAGGCCTGATGCCGTCTGCAGCAATCTTCCTTCCTAGGAATTCGACTTCCAGTGCCAGCCTGAGCCCCACTTTGTCTAGACGACGTAGAACCTCTTTCAGATTATGCAGGTGTTCGGCAGTGTCACAACCTGTGACCAGAACGTCGTCTTGGAACACCACGGTTCTAGGGACGGACTTCAGTAAACGCTCCATGTTTCTCTGAAATATGGCTGCAGCCGAACGAATTCCGAAAGGATACCTGTTGAAAATTAACAGCCCTTTATGCGTATTGATGCACATAAGTTTCTTCGACGATTCGACAAGCTCCTGTGTCATATAGGCTGACGTCAAATCCTCTTTGGTGAACGACTTTCCCCCGGCTAGCATTGCAAACAGGTCATCAGCTTTTGGTAACGGGTACTGATCCTGTTTTGAAACTCGGTTGATCGTAACCTTGTAGTCTCCACAAATCCTGACAGTGCCATCACTCTTCAGCACAGGAACAATGGGACTAGCCCATTCGTTAAATTTGACTGGTGAAATGACCCCTTCACGTTGGAGTCTGATGTGTTCAATTTTGACCTTCTCCCTCATCATGTACGGGATCTCCCGGGCTTTGCGATGGACGGGTCTTGCATCTGAGCCCAGGTCACTGGTATGAGCTCTTTGGTGTAGGTACGCAATTTTTCATTTACTGGACTCAGCCTGGGTTTCATGGCCTTGGTGCCCCACAGCTTTTCGAAAATCCTCTGGCTCATAATTGACTGACTCGCACCCGTGTCTAATTCCATAGATACCGGCACACCGTTCAATTTTACTTCAATCATTATCGGTTGGCTCTTTGTCAGGAACGAATGTACACTATACACTTGTTCCTCGGGTGTCTCAGGTTGCATTGCCAGATCCGCTCCGGATCGGTCATTATCATCCACGTGGTGTGTTGCAGCATGCTTGCTGAGCTGCGGACACATCCGCTGAAGGTGCCCCATTTTCGCACAGCCTCTATAAATATACTGTCTGAAATGGCACTGAAATGGCACTGATGAGGCCGATGATTGCCCCCACAATGCCAACAGGGCGAAATCGGATTCGTGCCCAATGGCGGACTTCGAGGTTTCGCAAACACAGCCCTGCCAGGTGCAGCTCTGCCAACCGGCGACACAATCTGGTGCGCAGTACTTGCCGTGGAGTCCGACTCTGCGAGGATATCTGCTTCGTACTATCGACCGTGGTCAGGCAAGCCTGGGCGAACATGATGGACCTGCTCATATCCAGCATCTCCGCAGCTAGCAGCTTCCGCAGGATCACCTCGTGGTTTATGCCTATTACAAAGACGTCACGCAGCGTGTCTTCCAATGCGGTTCCAAACTTACATGGCCCAGTGAGACGTCTCAGATAGCAACAAATGCCACCACGTCCTGGCCCTCAGAACGAACATACTTGTAAAAGCGATATCTCGAGATAATGATGCCTTCTTTAGGTTTGAGATGGTCCCGAATCAGAGCATACAAGTCCTCATAGGTCTCTTCCGTTGGACGTGCAGGTGAGAGCAGATTCTTTATGAGGCCATAGGTTTTTGGACCACAAACCGTGAGGAAAACTGCCCTGTGCCTAACTGCGTCAGCGTCTTCATCCATCTTGTTGGCCACGAAGTACAGGTCGAGGCGATCTGTAAAATCTTCCCAGTCTTCTCCCTCCACGAATCACTCCAGGATTCCAACGGTGCTCATTTTTTTTTGTGCGTGAAAGTCGGTATTGTGCCTCGTCGCCAAATGTTGCGTATGGAATAACTCAATAGGCTTAGTACTGTGAGCTCAATCAGGTGGGACCTGACTCTACTTTATTAGCTCTCAAAGTGAGGATTAGACATGGAGGCTTTCTTTATATACAAGAACTGCCCGTGTGTGTCTGTGGCCCAATGACCTCCAAAGGTAGCTCACCCTGGTGGCAGGTAAACCCAGGCATACATATATTACAGAAACGTTACAAGGACACCCTCAAAGCCTCCCTGATAAAGTGTAACATCCCCACCGACACCTGGGAGTCCCTGGCCAAAGATTGCCCTAAGTGGAGGAAGTGCACCCTGGAGTGTGCTGAGCACCTCGAGTCTCATCGCTGAGAGCATGCAGAAATCAAGCGCAGGCAGCGGAAAGAGCGTGCGGCAAATCTGTCTCACCTGTGACAGGGAGTGTGGTTCTCGTATTGGACTGTTCAGCCACCTAAGGACTCATTCTAAGAGTGGAAGCAAGTCTTTCTCGATTCCGAGGGACCGCCTATGATGATGATGACAGCTAATGAAGCACTTTTTGTAATGTGGGAAACGCGGCAGCCAATTTGCACACAGCAAGCTCCCACAAACAGCAATATGATAATGACCAGACCATCTGTTTTTTTAGATATTGATTGAAGGATAAATATTGTCCAGGGCATCAGAGATAACTCCCTTGCTCTTCTTCAGAATAGTGCCATAGGATCATTTATGTTCACCTGAGAGAGCAGACAGTTTAAGGTCTTATCCAAAAGACAGCACCTCTCCCTCAGCACTGCAGCATCAGCCTGCATTTACATGCTTCAGGTTTCTGGAGTGGAATTTGAACCCACAACCTCCTGACTTAGAGGCAAGAGTGCTACCCACTGAGCCACGGCTGACACAGAACTGCTACATTTAATTGCAGTGTCCCAGGGTGAGAGAGGGGAAACTTGGTCCAGGTTTCTGCCCCGTGTTCTGTCCAGCAACCCAGCCTCAGTGCAGATGTCGCACGAGGCCAAGATGCAGGCTCAGCTACGATGCCCCATACAGTTGAGCAGCCAAGCACCATTCACCTTTAAGGGCAACGGGGCAGCGATACCAGTGGACATCTGGTTCTCATCGAACTGTACCAGCAGAAGTCAGCACCTATGGTTCAAACCGAAAACTGCCAAAACTGGTAAAAGGGAAATGAAACGTTTAAAACAATGATAGACCAACTGAAGGAGACGACTTATACACAAACCTTATGGCAGTCGGCATCAATGTATTTTTCTGTGATTAATTGCCATTTACTTAATTACTGCAGGTCTGCACTTTCCACAAGTTCTGAAGCGCTCACAGGCTACAGTGTAGCTTCCCAGATCACTCAAATCTGATACCTGAATAGATTTAAGTGGTAACATGTAATGTTGTGCCTTTGAAAATAATAGTTTCCATGTTCCTTACTCTTTTCATCCAGAAAAGTATTTGAGATGTATATTTTATAATAAGTAATCCAACAAAGTATGTTCCCAAAATGAAAGCAAAATACTGTGGATGGTGGAAATTTGAAATAAAGACGTAATGTAAAATACGAGCAACTAAACTAGTAATGTGATGTCTTTATTTTAAATTTCCAGCATACTGAGGAGGACTGCAACTAATTACAAGAAGACGTTAATAAACTTGTAGAGTGGGCACATAATTGGCAAATTAATTTCAACACAGATAACTGTGAGGCACTATTTTGGTAAGGAAAATGAGCTCGCATATTACTTGTAAATTAAGAATCTAAATGAAGTAGAAAAAAGAAAGAAATACTTGCATTTATATAGCGCCTTTCACGACCACCGGATATCTCAAAGCGCTTTACAGCCAATGAAGTGCTTTTGGAGTGTAGTCACTGTTGTAATGTGGGAAGAGCAAATGGAACTCATAGTACAAATACACAAATCACTAAAAGTTGGTTAATAAGGCCATAAAAAAGCAAACCGTGCACTAGGGGTTTATTTCTCGAGGGATAGAATTGAAAAGTAGTGAAGTTATGCTAAACTTGTATCGAACCTTGGTTCGACCACACTTGGAGTATTGCGTACAGTTCTGGTCACCATGTTATAAAAAGGATATAGAAGCACTGGAGAGGGTGCAGAGAGGATTTACAAGGATGATACCAGAAATGTGAGAGTATACTTATCAGGAAAGGATGAACAGGATGGATCTCTTTTCTCTTCAAAAGAGAAGGTTAAGGGATGGCCTTAAAATTATGCAAGATTTTGATAGAGTAGATACAGTGAGAGTGTTTCCACTTGTGGGGAAGAGCAAAACTAGTGGCCAGCAATATATAGTCACCAAGAAGTCAAATAGAGAATTCAGAATAAACGTCTTTGCCCAGAGAGCGATGAGAATGTGGAACTCACCAGCACAAGGAATGGTTGAAGCGAATAGTATCGATGCATTTATTGGGTGGTTAGACAAGTATATGAGGGAGAAGGGAATAGAGGTTTATGCTGGTCGATTTAGATGAGGAAAGACTGGAGGAGGCTCGAGTGGAGCATAAATGCCGGCATGGACTGGTTGGGCCGAATGGCCTGTTTCTGTGCCGTATATCTGATGTAAGGTCATCACTTGAATGTTTTTTTTACTCGGTTGTGGCAGACGTAGTCATTTTTAAAGGAATTAGAAAATGGAATGCACAACAGCAAGTTGTTGCTATTACATCTGCAAAGCTTTAAGAGTAACAACTTCTTTCCTACCTCAAAGCCGCACGATGAGGTTCCAGTATGCCCACATTCAACCCAGTACCAAGTGATTCAGTGTGTGGCCCTTGCCTGTCAGCTGCTTGGCTGCTCCTGGCAGTGTTGGGTATCTCCGAAAAGGACGAGAAAAATGACAGACAACAGTGGTGTGTGTGAGAGAATTTAATGCAAATGAAACCCTGAGGGTGGCAGAGACAAATGATCATTTACAATCTAAAGCTGTGTTGGGCGAGGGTACATGGCACACATGCCAGGCATCAGAATCATTTGGATTTTACTGTGTCTCCAGATAGTCATTTTATTGTACATAAGTGAGGTTAGACAGAACACTGCACTGTGAAAACTTGTAATTGATGTGAAGTGCATTGGGGATGTTTCTGAGGGATTTGGTTAGCCATTATCAAATGCAAGTCTTTCTTTCTTTGTGCCATTTTAATGAGACCGTCTGGAAGCAACTTGACATTTTCATTCAGGATTCGAGCTCAACACAATCAACTTGTGTTAAAGAAGAATTTCCAAATTAAGCAGAGCGTACGCCTTAAACAAAATTCTCCTCAGCACAAATTTCTTTGCTGCTTGTTGAGCCACAGTTAGGATCATAGAATCATGGAATAGTCCCAGCACAAAAGGAGGCCATTCGGCCCGTTGAGCCCGTGCCGGCTCTCTGCAAGGGCACCTCAGCTAGTCCCACTCCCCCGCCCTTTCCCTGTAGCTCTGCAGATTTATTTTCTTCAGATACTTATCCAATTCCCTTTTGAAAGCCATGATTGAGTCTGTCTCCACCACCCTTTCAGTCCGTGCATTCCAGATCCTAACCACTCGCTGTGTAAAAACGTTTTTCCTCATGTCGCCTTTGGTTCTTCTGCCAATCACCTTAAATCTGTGTCCTCTGGTTCTTGACCCTTCTGCCAATGGGAAAAGTTTCTCTCGGTCTATCCTGACTAGACCACTCCTGATTTGGATTGCCTCTATCAAATCTTCTCTCAACCTTCTCTGCTCTAAGGAGCACAACCCCAGTTTCTCCAGTCTATCCACGTAACTGAACTCCTTATCCCTGGAACCATTCTTGTAAATCTTTTCTGCACCCTCTCTAAGACCTTCACATCCTTCCTAAAGTGCGGTGCCCAGAATTGGACGCAATACTCCAGTTGAGGCCGAATCAGAATTTTATAAAGGTTCACCATAACTTCCTTGATTTTGTACTCTATGCCTCTATTATTAAAGCCCAGGGTGCCATATACCTTCTTAACTGCTTTCTCAACCTGCCCTGACACCTTCAATGATTTATGCACATATACACTCAGGTCTTTCTCTTCATATACCCCATTTAGGATTGTACCCTTTAGTTTATATTGCCTCTCCTCGTTCTTCCCACCATAACAGAGAGTTGTTAACCTGTGGAATTCCCTACCGCAGAGAGTTGTTGCCAGTTCATTTGATGTATTCAAGAGGGAGTTAGATATGGCCCTTAAGGCTAAAGGGATCAAGGGGTATAGGGAGAAAGCAGGAAAGGGATACTGAGGTGAATGATCAGCCATGATCTTATTGAATGGTGGTGCAGGCTTGAAGGGCTGAATGGCCTACTCCTGCACCTATTTTCTATGTTTCTATGTTTCTATGTATCACTTTGCACTTTTCTGCAGTAAATTTCATCTGCCACGTATCCGCCCATTCCACCAGCCTGTCTATGTCTTCTTAAAGTCTATCACTATCCTGCTCACTATTCACTATATTTCCAAGTTTTGTGTCATCTGCAAATTTTGAAATTGTGCACTGTGCACCCAAGTGTAAGTCATTAACATGCATCAAGGAAAGCAGTGGTCCCAGAGCCGACCCCTGGGGAACCCCATGGTGTACCTTCCTCTAGTCCGAATAATAACCGTTCACCACTACTCTCTGTTTCCTGCCACTTAGCCAATTTCGTATCCATGCTGCCACTGTCCCTTTTATTCCATGGGCTTCAACTTTGCTGGTAAGCCTGTTATGTGACACTTTATCAAACGCCTTTTGGACGTTTAATGCACACCACATCAACCGCATTGCCCTCATCAACCCTTCATCAAAAATCTCAATCAAGTTAGTCTGGTGCAAAGGAGGCATTAAATTGTCCTTTGACCATTTGCTTTTAATCTAAATTTGGGCTAGAAATTCATTATAGTCCCGGTTTGAGATGGTGACACCGCCTGGTCGCTAATTTTAGCGCTGGACGATGTTTACCGCCTCCAACCAGGATATTGATTTTTAGCACCCCAAGAGGGGAGTGAAGTGCTAAGGGAAGCGTTCCACACCCATCTTAGGGTGCTAACCCTGATTCCTGGGGTGCTATCGCAGGAGCGCAGATGAAGTTGTGGCGCTAGGAAACCGGCATCCCAGCGGCTAAAGGGGAGGTCAGCCGGACCACCCGAAAACTGAATAAAAATGGAAAGGAACTACTGTTTACATCAGCAACAGTGTTCAACAGCTAAGAGAGTTAGATGAATATAAATAAAGTCCATTCTAAAGACTGCTCTTCCGTTGAACTATCGCCCGGGAGCTTCTTTGGGATGCCTGCTTTCCCTGTTGGGATTAGCGGCAGGCGCTACTACAGGCGAAAACATTGAAGTTAGCGATCGCAGTGCTAATGGGCCGTCACCACGTGGGCGGCGCTAGAGTGTGCAGCGCTAACCGTTAGCACCGTGGCTAAAGCGCCACTGACGTGCGCTAGAGGCACTGACAGCGCAGCGCTCAGGCGGTAAGCTTAGCAGCCCGTTAGTGGGTGGCGCTAGGCAAATTAATTTTTAGCCCAATAACTTTTAAACCAGAGACACTCATTTTATAAAGGAAACCACTGATTATCTGATGGACTCCAAACAAGACAAATATTAGTGTCAAGAATTAACTTTCACATATACCGCACAAACCATGTTCTCAAGACATTGCAAAGCAGTTCACAGCTAATTTGTTTTTTGAGCACACCGGTCCCTGAGTCAGAAAGTTGTGGGTTCAAATCTCACTACAGTGCAGTGCTGAGGGAGTGCTGCACTGTCGGCGGTGCCGTCTTTCGGATGACACGTTAAGCCGAGGCCCTGTCTGCCCTCTCAGGTGGACGTAAATGATCCCATGGCATTATTTCAAAGAAGAGCAGGGGAGTCCTGGCCAATATTTATTCCTCAATCTACATCGCTAAAAAAAGCAGATTATCTGATCGTTGTCACATTGCTGTTTGTGGGAGCTTGCTGTGCGCAAATTGGCTGCCACGTTTCCAACATTACGACAGTGACTGCACTTCAAAAAGTACTTCATTGGCTGTAAAGTGCTTTGGGATGGTCAGTTGTGAAAGGCGCTATATAAATGCAAGGCTTTCTTTCTTTGAAGTGTATTCATTTTTGTTACATAGGCAAAATCAGCATTCAATATGTTTACGTTGAAAGAACTGAACGACCAATTCATCGTTTTGTTTGTGTTTGTATTGGTTGAGGGAGGAATGTTGACCAGGACATCAGGAGAGCTCCCTTCTTCAATCAGTGTCGTGGGATATTATAAGTCCACCTGACCACTGGCACAAGCAGATAGATCCTGGGTTTCACACCTCAGGCAGTGCAGCACTCCCTCAGTACTGCACCGAAGTGTCAGCCCAGACTGCTCAAATCCTGGACAGGGTAAGAAGATAAACATTTCAGATTTTCATTGTTTTATGGTTGGACTCACGTTAACGTTGGTTCTTGCCGATATGTTGATGCCGAAAACCAACGATCCTGTCCCAGTACTGCAATAATGATGGAGTGGGTCTTTCAAAGTACGACAAGATTAAAGTGTCTGTCCCATCGATTTCCCACGGTCAGGCAACTTGCTTATTGTTAACCATGGGTGTGTTGGTGCAGCTAGGGTTCTCTTAGATGGAAGGCAGGGGTGGGGGGGTGCGGGGGTGGTCCAGAAACTGTGGCGATGACCAGTCCTTTGGGGGTAGAGCTGACAGAATCATAGAATCATAGAGATTTACAGCACAGAAGGAGGCCATTTGGCCCATTGCGTCCGTTCCGTCCGACAAAGAGCTATTCAGCCTCATTCCAATTTCCAGCTCTTGGTCTGTAGCCTTGTAGGGTTACGACACTTCAGGTGCTAATTCAAGTACTTTTTAAATGTGGTGAGGGTTTCTGCCTCAACCATCCTTTCAGGCAGTGAGTTCCAGACCCCCACCACCCTCTGGGTGAAAACATTTTCCCTCAAATCCCCTCTGAACCTCCTACCAATTACTTTAAATCTATACCCCCTGGTTGTTGACCCCTCTGCTAAGGGAAATATGTCTTTCCTATCCACTCTACCCAGGCCCTTCATAATTTTATACAGCTGAATATGGTGCATTAGTCACCTCTGCTCCAAAGAAAAGAACCCCAGCCTATCCAATCTTTCCTCATAGCTAAAATTCTCCAGTCCAGGCAACATCTTCATAAATCTCCTCTGTACCCTCTGGATGGAGATTATAGTGGAAACTGAAATAAGGTCAGTTTCACAGAGACAGTTCCAGCCCAGGAGCCAGCGTGGATCATTTGTGTGATCCCCACATCTATCACTGAGAAGTCTTGTATGCCTGCTTCTGGCACTGTGCAGTATGTTGGGGAAACTGGATATGGACAAATGAAAACTCCTGTGGCTGATGAGACTGACATCCTTCCAGTCTGTCTCCGTTCCTGATGACAGGCTTCCAGTGTAGTATGTGGCAGAATCTGCAAACAGAGGTGTTTTAGAGGCTGATAGAAGACGCAGGGCTGGAAAAGGCCATTGAGTTTCTGCTGTCTTATTATCACAGAATTCAAAAAATGCCATGCACTACTCTCGTATCCCTCAATATGCTAAAGTATCAAATATATTGTTGCCATATGATGCCTACTTGCGAAGAGGGTCTGGGGCCCAGAAGAGCCGAGGGCCCAGAGGCAGCACGGGCCAGCCCACACTGCGATATGTGTGCGCACTAGGTCCGTGCAGCAGAGCAGGTCTCCAGTCGTCCTGGTTTACCCTTGCCACTAGATAAAGGCCTAGCTCTGTCAAGCCCGTGTGGTGGCTGATGTGTAACGGTCACCACACGTTAAAAAAATCCACGCACAGGCATCTTCCACCCCCTGGAGTTCAGGACTGGAATATCGGGTTCTCCATTGAAACATCTGTGAACTCATCCCTTTTGGTTTGGAAGCAAGTCATTCTCATTCGAGGGACCGCCTATGATGATGATGATGACTTGCGAAGAAAGGCACCAACATAATACCACAGATGACCGCATGGTGCCCTCTGCTTATCACAAAGAGTATGTGTTCATGAGCCGTTACAATAAGTCAGTTTGCATGAAACCTACCACAATCCCTGTATCTGTGTGAAACTGCTGGCTTGCAGCCGTCACTGACTGTTAGGTTAAAGGTGAAATTCATTAATGGTTTTGGTGTGACATGAAGCTTCCCCTTTGCAAGTTCCCTATTGATTTAACCACACAAGTGCACAGAAGGGCGCTTCACCCTTTTCATAACGCTGTCACTGTTCTCTTAAAGGCCCTTTTGTCTTGGAGATTTTGCCTGACAATTGGCACAGCCTGGAAATGGTTCTGCAGAGTTACAGTGATGTGGCATCACTGCGATGTACGCAGACAGGCAAACGTGTGGTGGATCGGGTGGGCATATTGGCAACAAGGTGAGCTAATAGAAAAAAATACTACAAGCACTGAAAATGTGAAGTAAAATAGTCAGAAATCTACAGTCCGCTTCTGTAAACTTTTTGTGTCAAACTTTTTATCTCATAATACTCCTGTGACATTTCACTACGATAAAGACGCTATATAAATACGTACAAGTTGTTGTTGTAAAGAGAAAAGACAAAGGTCGGTGTTTCAGCCACGTAACCCAGAACCGAAGGCTGAAGGATGATGGGTATTTTAGTCAGATGGGAATAAACTGAGAGAGCAAGACGGGAAAGGAGAGAGAGAGTCAACAGTTACACCTGTCACAGAGAGGGAGTAATAAAAGTTATCAGTGTTCACCGCTTGTAAAATAGGTGATGGGGCTGAACCGTCCCTCCGCACCGTTTGCATAATTTGAATTTACTGAATATTTAGTACCTGTAGAGATGGGGCGGCGAATGGAGCGATATTCTGGACTTGGTTATTTGGGAAGCCTCCCAGTGCTCTCAGGTGTTGTTGGAGGCTGAGCAGAGTCGGGAGCGAGGGGAACAGAGTCGGGAGTGGGGGTAACAGAGTCGGTAGCGGGGGAATAGAGTCGTGAGCGGGGAAACAGAATCAGGAGTGGGGGTAACAGAGTCGGGAGTGGGAGGAGCAGAGTCGGGAGCGGGGGAGTGGGGGGAACAGAGTTGGGAGTGGGGGGAACAGAGTCGGGAGTGGGGGGAACAGAGTCGAGAGCAGGGGGAACAGAGTTGGGAGCGGGAGGAACAGAGTCGGGAGCGGGGGAGTGGGGGGAACAATGTCGGGAGTGGGGGGATCAGAGTCGGGAGCGGGGGGAACAGAGTCGGGAGTGGGGGGGAACAGAGTCGGGAGCAAGGGGAACAGAGTGGGGAGTGGGGGGAACAGAGTCGGGAGTGGGGGGAACAGAGTCGGGAGCAGGGGGAACAGAGTCGGGAGCGGTGCGGAAGATGGGCGCTAATGACGTCAACTCAACATCCCTCCCCCCTTCACTTAAAGGGGAGAGATGCTGCTAGGCCTGGCGAGGTCTGGCGAGGCCTGGCGAGGCCTCCCTGGTGCTCACTGGGCCCCCTGGGAGGGGGTGCCAGCTGCCCGTTGGCGGTCTGGCCAAACCAGCGGCCGCTATTGTCGGGCCAACTCAACTCAATATTTGCGGCCGTGGCAGTATGCCTTCCCCTTTAAGGGCGGCTGCAGCGCCCAGCCGCCGGCTGCTTCGTGCCCGGCGGGGGGCAAAAGGGGTCGGAGCTGGGCGGCAATGGGTCGGCGCGCTGGGCGGAACGGGAAAGACGGGGCACGGCGGAAACCTGTTTCTGGGGGTAATTGCAGAAGGGTCACTCCCACCGCCTGCCCCCAGGGGGAAAGGCCTTTCCTCTCAGATGCGGTAATGGGCCTTTAAAAAAGGTGTAATTTCGACCCCGATATATTGGTATCATCCGCGAACTGAGGAAAATAGGTGCAATACAGGCGGGAGTAGATCGCCCTTTCCGTGACTTTCAAGTATCAAATTTACTTTGCCAGTAGTTTAACAGAATTGTTAACTTGTTTATTTTTACAGACAGACCAAATGTTGCATTAGTGTCCTGGGGCTGGATTTTCCGGTCCTTTGCCCTCCAGGTTTCGCCCGAGCGACGTGAAGGGAAACGTTCAGGTCTCCTGCGTCCCGCCGCGATCCTCCGGTCAGGTTTTGTGACGGCGCGGAGCAGAGCCGCCGGGAGGAGCTGCGTCGGGTGTACAACGCCTCTGGTTGCGACACTGTCAGTACTTTGGACATTTGCTCGATCTGTCTGCCCGGGAGTGCGCCCGCAATGACCGCCTGGGAAATCAGCCGGCGAGGAAGGTAAATACAGGTGCAACGTCCAGAGTCTGGAAACCCTTGGGACCGAGGCCGTTCCCGATTCCGGGCTTTTCTGTACTTTCGATCGTCTTTCTGACATCACGAATCCAGAAATACCTGAGCCCATGTTTGGGTATTTCCGGATTTCAGAACGTCAGAAAGGACGGCAGCTGGGGGGGGGGCCCGTCGAGGAGGAAGTATTTGGGTGGGCGCCGGCGAGGAGGCCCCGAGGTCGGCAGGGTCGAATTCCGGAACATTTTACAGATTCCGTTCGACCCTGCCACCGATTGGTCCGGAGTCCGGATTCGGGAACATTCCGGATTCCGGAACTCTGGATGTTCGAAGCTGCACCTGTACTCTAAAGGGAAGTGTGAGTGTTTGTTCATTTAATTTGTTCAGCGATTTGTGTTGCGCTGGTGTGGGCAATGTTTTGGGGATGTTTTGGTGGGTTTTTTAAGGTTCGCCCCCAGGCCTCTCTCACGGCCCGGCACTTTAGTTCGCGAGTTTTCCATTTTGGTGCCTCGAAAAGTGTACAACGCCTCCCTTGGCGCGGCGCCCCCTGACGTAGGGCCCAGATGGGGAAAATTCCTCACTGAAAGTGCAGACTATTCCCGACTGGTCACTTTCCTGCCCCGCCTCCCTTTTCACTCCAAAAAACAGAACAGCCTAAAATCCAGCTTGTAGGATGAAGATATCCTCTCGGCACTAGGTGCAAGGGAATCAGAAACCTGGTCTTTATTTTTGCTTGCTCTGCCCCCGCCATCCACATATATTACTTTCACCTCATTGTACGAGAGTTTATATGACATTGCAACAACATTGTGTGTAGAAGTCACACAGCTACTGCCAACAGCCATATGGTTCCTATTGTGCTCCAAATACAAACAGCGAATGTACAAACAGGAAAGCACAGCGTCTCCCCTCTCCTGGATCTCTATGCCCCTGTCGATTATAACTGAGCCTATGCGTAGGCATGGAGATCTGTAAGCCAACTGAAAGGCAGCCAAGGATAAATAGTTGGCTTGATACATTGTGCATTAAGAGGCTTTCCATATGTTTGCCATCAGTTAAATGTTCATCACATAGCGTTGGCACATCTTCTTTCTCAAGAGCACTGAAAGAGCAAATGGAAAGAGCAAACACGTTTTCATTAGCAATGAAGCCACCAGGGAATAATGTCCCAGATGTTACGGTAAGCATCAAACCAACGAAACCAGTCATTCATTACACTTACACTTGCCCACAGATTTTCCATGGACTTTTGCACTGGAACTTGTGGTGATTAGAGAGCCAAAACAGCGCAGTGCCCTCTACAGGGGATCTGGGACCTGTGTGAATAGGACAAACAACTGTGTATCTCCTTAACCAATCAGATTGAAGAATCGTTAAAAACAGAGAGACAGACTATTATCTGAATGGTGACAGATTAGGAAAAGGGGAGGTGCAAAGAGACCTGGGTGTCATGGTACATCAGTCTTTGAAGGTTGGCATGCAGGTACAGCAGGCGGTTAAGAAAGCAAATGGCATGTTGGCCTTCATAGTGAGGGGATTTGAGTACAGAGGCAGGGAGGTGTTGCTACAGTTGTACAGGGCCTTGGTGAGGCCACACCTGGAGTATTGTGTACAGTTTTGGTCGCCTAACCTGAGGAAGGACATTTTTGCTATTGAGGGAGTGCAGCGAATGTTCACCAGACTGATTCCCGGGATGGCGGGACTGACCTATCAAGAAAGACTGGATCAACTGGGCTTGTATTCACTGGAGTTCAGAAGAATGAGAGGGGACTTCATAGAAACGTTTAAAATTCTGACGGGGTTAGACAGGTTAGATGCAGGAAGAATGTTCCCAATGTTGGGGAAGTCCAGAACCAGGGCACACAGTCTAAGGATAAGGGGTAAGCCATTTAGGACCGAGATGAGGAGGAATTTCTTCACCCAGAGAGTGGTGAACCTGTGGAAATCTCTACCACAGAAAGTTGTTGAGGCTAATTCACTAAATATATTCAAAAAGGAGTTAGATGAAGTCCTTATTACTAGGGGGATCAAGGGGTATGGTAAGAAAGCAGGAATGGGGTACTGAAGTTGCATGTTCAGCCATGAACTCATTGAATGGCAGTGAGGCTAGAAGGGCCGAATGGCCTACTCCTTCACCTATTTTCTATGTTTCTATGTTTCTATGTTTCTATGTTACTGAGACATGCAGAGTTTAAACTAGGAAGTGTAAATTAGAATATTTAAATCAATGCCAAATTATGTAGAGACAGCGAAATAAAAAGAGGGAAATGAAGGTGGGATTAAAAGGGAGCGATAAAAGAGACAGAAAGTAAACATTTAAAAAATAAAATGATTTAAAAAAAATGTTCAACAATAATTGAAATCTGAAACAAAGCGACTCCATACTTGTAAAGTTAATTTTCAGAGCCAGAGAGTTTGTTTGGTAGTAATCACGTTAAAAATGTAGTTACACTGGAATGGACAAGTTATATGTAAATAAATGAGGTGAAGACTACTGAACCTCACTTTGCAGAACACAGACATACTTGAAAGATTTGGAAATGATCCAATATCACTTATTTTACACTATACCCAAAAGTCAAAATTACCCCCCTTGAGTTTGGCACTCTCGTGACCCATGTGGCTCAGTCTTACACCAGGCTGCACACTTACTCACACAGCCATCAGGTGAGCTCCAGCCATTGCGTTCGGCGGCCGTGCCTTTAGCTATCTAGGCCCGAAGCTCTGGAATTCCTCCAGTAAACCTCTCCACCTCTCTCTCTCTCTCTCTTCCTTTAAAACCCTCCTTAATAGATACATCTTTAACCAATCGACCATATTATTATATTCCTCTTTGGCTCAGTGTCAACTTTTGTCTGATTAGACTCCTGTGAAGAGCCTTGAGATGTTTTCCTACTTGAAGATGCTATTTAAATGCAAGTTGTTGCTGTCAATGCACAGATCTGTTTTACATTATTTGCCATTTATTACGCAAACAATGAGGCTCACACGATTCAGAAAATAGGTTTTCTCTGTACGGCACTGTTTGAATTTACTGTAAATACTTAATTCATTCTCAACTTAATAGAAACACACACAAGGACAGTGCCTGTCACAGTCCGTCTCCTGAAGCTTAAGTTCTAATGATCACATTAATTTGGTGCAGTCTCTGTTTGTTCTGTACAGTCTGTGATCCCTAACAGGATTACAACTTCAGTCAATGCGACGCACCAACTGCAAAGTGTACAGATTCTTTTTTTTAATTCTGTAGTCTACCAGATCGTAATATCCCAAAGAGGTAATAGATGGAATAGAGTAATAGCAATCGGAGGCTTTCATTCTCAACTATGCTGGCTGGTCTCAAATTACCAGAGGGAGATGGTGCTTCGGTTGCAGTAGAGCAGGTAATGACAAGTGCAGCGGGTATTAAATGAATTAATCAAAAGGTCACTGCTAGGTCGTCCTCTAATTAGATACCAACATGCTTCTCGTGTCTGATCGGTTCAATGTGTTGCAGCTTTAAGACTGAATTTGAACTTGATTCTAATCATTGTTTTGCCCCAAATATTTGCCCTCCTCTCCTTAGAGCATTGTCTCCTAAAGTGCACAGACCCAGAGCCAGCCGCGGTCCTCCTGTACCTCTGCAAATGTGTGAGCCAGCAGGATCTCAGCATGCTATTTGACATTGAGGACATTTGACGATTGACCTCAAATCTATCCTTACCTGAAGTCTGTACACATACACTTTCCGACAGGGGTCAATGCACAGGGGTCAGACTCTCTGAACCATTGAAGATTTGATTGAAGAGGAAGAGATTTGACTTTCAGTCTCATTGTTCACTTGTGGGTAGAACAAAAAGTCGGTATTTATTCATATAATACTCACTTCTCACTTCAGAAATTATAGAAAGTTTGTTCATGGTCTTCCGAGCTTCATGTACAAGTGCACTGACAGTTTGAGATGTGACAGTACAGTTGAGAATGGAAGTCTCTGATTACTATTATTTTCCCTGGCAACAGTCTGAGGCTCAACCAGACCATTCGCAACCTTGGTGTTGTATTTCACCCCATACCCGCTTCATCAGCAAAACCTCTTACTTCTACCTCTGTAACATCGCCCGTCTCTGCCCCTACCTCGGCTCATCTGCTGCTGAAACCCTTAACCGTGCCTTTGTTACATCCAGACTTGACTATTCCAATGCTCTCCTGGCCGGCCTCCCATCTCCCACCCTACATAAACTTGAGCACATCCAAAACTCTGCTGCCTGTATCCTAACTCGCATCAAATCATGTTCACTCATCACCGTGTGTTTCCTAACCAACATTGGCTCCCGGTCCAGCAATGCCTCAATTTTCAAATTCTCATTCTTATTTTCAAATCCCTCCGTAGTCTCGCCCCTCCCTATCCCTGTAACCTCCTCCAGCCCTACAGCCCTCTGAAATCTCAGCGCTCTTCCAATTTTGACCTCCTCTGCAACCCCGATTTTAATCTCTCCACCATTGATAGCAGTGCCTTCAGCTGCCTGGGCCCCAAGCTCTGAAATTCCCTCCCTAAACCTCTCCGCCTCTCTACCTCCTTTAAGACGCCCCTTTAAACCTACCTCTTTGACCAAGCTTTTGGTCATGAGAACATAAGAGCATAAGAAATAGGAATAGGCCATTTGGCCCCTCAAGCCTGCTCCGCCATTCAATTAGATCATGGTTGATCTGATCTTGGCCTCAACTCCACTTTAACCCTTGACTCCCCTGTAGTTCAAGAATCACCTGCCCTAATATCCCCTTATATGACTCAGTGTCCATTGTTGTCTGATAATGCTCCTGTGAAGAGCCTTGGGACGTTTTGCTACATTAAAGGCGCTATATAAATGCAAGTTGTTTTGTTGTTATTGTTCCATCCCAACTGTTAACTCTTCCGTGCTTGGGATATTCTTGTAAAATGTCCTATTTGGCAGGTTACAGAATTGAATCTAAAGAACCACCTTTTCATTTTCGCAGCTTCAGATGCTGGGTCCAGCCAGTGGGGTACTGATGCCACGAGATGCCCATGCTCACTCCCTAGGCGAGGAGAGGAAGGAGCGAGAATTGGAGGAAAAATGTCTCTTTAACAAACGAGAACCCTTTCGAGTTGAGTTTCCAGATTGTATGCTATTTGCCTTTTATTGTACAAACAATGAGGCTGACACAATTCAGAAAGGAGGGTTTCTCTGTACTGCAGTGTTGAATTCATTGCAAATACTTAATTCATTATCAACTTAGTAGAAACCCACATAAGGACAGTGTCCATCATTGTCCATCTCCTGAAGCTTAAGGTCGAAAGATCACATGCATTTGGTGCAGTTTCTGTTTGCTCCACGCAGTCTGATCCCTAACAGGATTATCATTTCACCCAATGTAATGCTCCAACAGCGAAGTGTTCAGATCTTTTTAAATTCTGTAATCTACCAGATCGTATTTATTGCAAAGTGGTAATAGATGGAATTAAAAGAAAGATTTGCATTTATATTGCGCCTTTCACAACCGTGGGACATCTCAAAGTGCTTTACAGCCAATGAAGTACTTTTGGAGTGTAGTCACTGTTGTAATGTGGGAAATGCAATAGCCAATTTACGCACAGCAAGCTCCCACAAACAGCAATGTGACCAGATAATCTGTTTTGTTATGTAGCTTGAAGGATAAATATTGGCCAGGATACTGGGGATAACTCCCCTGCTCTTCTTCGAAATAGTGCCATGGGATCTTTTACGTCCATCTGAGAGAGCAGACGGGGCCTCGGATTAATGTCTCATCCGAAAGACGGCACCTCCGACAGTGTAGCACTCCCCCAGCACTGCACTGGAGTGTCAGCCTAGATTTTTGGGCTCAAGTCCCTGGAGTGGGATTTGAATTCACAACCTTCTGACTCAGAGTGTGCTACCCCCTGAGCCACAGCTGACACATAGAGCAATAGTAAGAAGAGGCTTTCATTCTCTTCAATTCCAGGATAAAAATCCCAACATCAAGCCCCTCCAATGGTGGGCAAATACACTGTGTGTTGTGGTACTGAGACATGTGGATCATAAGTCCCAGGGTGGACTTTGGTCTGTGCTGAGTGAGCTGATATCCACACACTCTCACCAACAGGAAACCTCCCAACGCCCTGCACATTTCCCCTTCTCTTCAGGCTTTGCTTTTTATTGATTTCTTTAACATATTAAGGTCTCTGCTGGAGCAGGTTCAATTTTAAAACAAATACTGACACAGCAAGTACACATGGAAACCATTCCTGACAGATGTGGGCAGGACCGTCCTTTAAAGAGGTCATTCATTGGAAAGAAAGCCTGTATCCACCGGTACTAACTTTAAAATAACAGTTTAATGTTTGTTGTGTTAGGTGTGTGATGCCAAACATTACAGGTTGTGTTGTAATTTCCTTTTGAGTTTTATCCAATCAACTGGACTTGTCTCAGTTCTGGGCTCCGATGATGATGAGAAGCAGTTTAGCCACAGTCCGCATAGGGGCCATGGTGCGCGCTGGAAGGGCTCAGCCGCAACCCACCTCGAAGCAGGCAATGTTGCTGAGTCTGTGTCTGCCCCAGATATCAGTCATTCTGCAGCCTGACATTGTTACACTGAGCCAGGCAGACCTCTGAAGAGAAGGCAGAGTAACCTTCGAAACCTTCCAGCCTGTATATGGGTAGCACAAGAAATTAGCAACCTTAGATGATAGTAAATATTTTCTTAGAAACATAGAAATTTACAGCGCAGAAGGAGGTCATTTTGGCCCATCGTGTCTGCGCCAGCCGACAAAGAGCCACACGGCCCTCGCCCTCTGCTCTGCTGTGGGCAACATCTCTTGCTTGGCTTTGGCTCCATGGGCAGCAGATGCTCTCCAGCACCTTGCACAAGTTGCCCTTGTCCTCCCTACCTCTCTCAACCTCTCCGCCTCTCTCTCTCACTTTGAGAGGCTCCTTAAAATCTATCCTTTAGCCTGTCTGATTATCCAAGCACTGGACACAGAGCACAGCAGCGGAGGGAAGGGAAGGCGCAGGACCTTGCTTTTGCAAAGCCCACCGCCTCACTTTGTAACCTTAGACAGTTACCAGAGCCAGCACTGAGAGCTCCATCTGAATCCATTTACAGGCTGCTCTTACATTACAGGAACATCAACAAATGCTGATCCCTGATCAGATTACAACTAACCCTTCCACTGATTTGATTACTGAAGATGTGATTCATATCCACTGGCCAACTAGTCCACAAACCAAGAGCCTCATGCGTCTAATACGGTGTCTTCTTTCCAATCATGTCCTTTGCACAAATCTTCTTTACAGGCGATTACTGTATTTGCTTTTTATGGGATGCCTTGCTGACTCCATTTTATTTACTACCATTATGTGATTGGAAATGGGTGGACCAGCACTTTAAAAGAAGCCCTGACAGCAAGTCTCTTTAAACAGTTGCAGATAAATTTGATTCCAATTAAGATCCTTTTATTCCGCTCTTTCTATTGTGGTTGAGTTATTGACTATTTTGGATTAAATAGTGAGGGGGGGAGAAATCAGGGTAATTTGCAACTCCTGTTGGCACCCCCAGGGGGCGCAACCGACCTTGGGAGCGGACGCAGTGCCACAAATGACTCCCGCTAAATTCCACGGGAGTTTAGCAGCGGTGCTAAGGCGTCGTGCCCCGATCTCCTGCGCCCGGAGCTCGTGACATCATCGCCCTTCGCAGTGCCCCGTTAGTGCCCCGGACCCTAAATTGGGTATCGCCCCCCCCCCCCGCCCCCCCCGAAGCTACGCCGGGTGACGACAGCGACAGCTCCAGGGGATGAGTACCCGGCAGCCGGCCGCTAATGGGGCGAAATTTAAAGGGGAGGTGGACAGCTGCTGGAGAAAATTCTCCGGTTTTGGTTTCCGCACCGGTGCTGATTTGGACACGGGGCCCGTGCCGCGATCGCTCAGCCTGGCACGCTACTTGAGTGTCGGACTGATCGCGCGGCCTCCCCGCTCCCGAGCCGTGCGCCCCGCTACCGCCCCAGAAAGGAAGTGGAGCACTTAATTAAGCGCCCCACTCCCTTTTGGGGGCGGGTAACCCCAATTTATCGCGGGAGACGAGACATCTGTGCCTGGCGCAAAGTCTCGAACCTCACGACGCTCCCAAATTTCTAGGCCTGAGAATTAACTTGGAAAGATTTTTGAGCCTGGCTGTGTGATTAATCTGAATTAACATACTCTGCCAGTGCTTCCCTGAGTGTTCGTGGAGCCAATCTCCCCAGGTGGGTCCTTATTCAGAGTGAACTCCTTGCCCTTACTGGTCCTGGAGTTGGGTTCTTGTCAAGGGGGCAGAAGTTGCATCCTCCAGCAGTCTTTAAAGGATGCTTTGTGTTGTGTATGCATGCCTGTTTACTGTGTGAGGTCTGTAACACTGTTATGCAACACTGAATGTATCTTTACACTGTACACACCTTGCCTGTACACCAGAGGGTGCTGCTGCTGCAGACCTAAGGGTTACCTGCACACTGCAGGTAACCAAGTATAAAAAGGAACACACAGCTTGTTGTCATCACTCAGGAGCTGCAAATAAGGGACTGCAGATCTGCACACTTTAAGTATCAGACCCTGCCCTCGTGAAGTCATTACTAAAGGTGCCTACATACACAATACTTTGTGTCCCATACTACCAACAAAAGTCTATTCGAAAACGTATAAAATAAAAGTTTCAAAAGTCGCAGACTCTTTAAGACCTTCACTTCTTATAAGCAGGTGAGAAATTGCACTAGACTGCATTTCAACACATTGTCATATTATATGAAGCTATGGCCTGTTTTCAGCAAGACCACTTCAGGGTGGTTGAGAAAGCCTGCCAGAAAATCAAACTCGGGTGAAAAGGACACAGATCCAACTAACGGCGCTCGGCCAGATTTTAATTCATTGCCCCGCTCAGCTCCTCATATTTAGAGCAATCTTTACAGGTGAGCTGGCTGAGCTTGCTCTAGCTGTGTGCATCATTACTCTTTGTCTTGACCCCTCCATGGTCTATAAATTGCCAGACTGCTTGTCCGACATCCATTTCTGGATGAGCAGAAATTTTCTCCAATTGAATATTGGGAAGACCAAAGCCATTGTTTGCGGTCCCCGTCACAAACTCCATTCCCTAGCCACTGACTCTAACCCTCTCCCCAACTTTTGTCTGACGTTGAACCAGACTGTTCGCAACCTTGCTGTCATATTTGACCCTGAAATAAGCTTTCGACCACATATCCGCAGCCTAACTAAGTCCGCCTATTTCCACCTCTGTAACATCGCCCGTCTCCGCCCTTGCCTCATCTCATCCATTGCTGAAGCCCTCATCCCTGCCTTTGTTACCTCTAGACTTGACTATTCCAACGCACTCCTGGCTGGCCTCCCACATTCTACTTGGCTTCCCATCTCCTAACTCGTACCAAGTCCCGCTTACCCATCACGCCTGTGCTCACTGACCTACATTGGCTTCTGGTTAAGCAATGCCTCGATTTCAAAATTCTCATTCTTATTTTCAAATCACTCCATGGGCTCGCCCCTCCCTATCTCTGCATCTCCTCCAGCCCCACAACCCCATGAGAAGTCTGCGCTCCTCTAATTCTGCCTCCTCAGAATCCCTGATTATAATCACTCAACCATTGGTGGCCATGCCTTCTGTTGCCTAGGCCCTAAGCTCTGGAACTCCCTGCCTAAACCTCTCTGCCTCTCTATCTCTCTTTCCTCCTTCAAGACGCTCCTTAAAACCTACCTCTTTGACCAAGCTTTTGGTGACCTGCGCTAATTTCTAGTTAAGCGGCTCGGTGTCAATTTTTAAAATCTCATAATACTCTTGTGAAGCTCCTTGGGATGTTAACGGCTCTATATAAATACAAGTTGTTGTTGTCGTTGTGTCATTCGTGTGTGAAAGCTTTTGTAGGACATTCGTTTCTCCAGAATTTGAACACAAACTTTAATCCCTTTATTTTCAACAGGTTAGCACCTTTGGCAGAGTGACAGGGAGAGGAGTGTGTGAAGGTTTTAGCTTGTGCACTAATCTCACTAGCAGTCGTTTCTAAGCTGATATAACTAAGATCCCTCTCAGTTCTGCAGGCACTCGCTGATTGGAATGCCAATGAAGACATCTTTGCTGAATGAAAGTGTCAGCAGCTGTATTCATTGAATGGCACCACAGTGGTGCTATCTCTGTGACTGCAGATATGAAGGTTACTCTGAAGGCTGAGGGTCCTGGAATTGTGTCGATATTGCAGCCCAGACCATTTCGCGGCGAAAAATGTACCGCCCCGTCTGGGTTAACGAAGCAACAGAAGCATGACCGAATTTCCACCCCCTGAATTCTATCAATTTAAGTTTGGTTCAGTCAAGCTGGTCAAGATTAGATGCCCCTTTCACTATTCATTTTCAACCTCATCATCATAGGCGGTCCCTCGAACGAGGATGACTTGTTTCCAAAACCAAAAGGGATGAGTTCACGGATGTTTCAATGAAGGACCCGATATTCCAATCCTGAACTCCAGGGGGTGGAAGATGCCTGTGCGTGGATTTTTTTTAACGTGTGGTGCCCGTTGCACATCAGCCGCCACACGGGCTTGACAGAGCTAGGCCTTTATCCAGTGGCAAGGGTTAACCAGGACGACTGGAGACCTGCTCTGCTGCATGGACATTTTCAACATAATGCTGTGTTAACATCCTCCCTCAGACACAAGCATTTGCACGGTGCCTTGTCTTGGTGTCCGCTCTGCACCCACGGGAGGGAGATTAGGATAAGTGTTTGCACATCGTTCAGTGACCGGGATTTTAAACTGCTACCACATTTACTGAGATGTTAACTACCCTCGGAGCCCCTGCCGGCTTTGTGTGCTGGCTCGTGTGACTTGAACTCTCATATATTCTTGAAGGACAATTTGCAGCAGCTGTTGCGTGAAGGCTCTGAACTCCTGTTTGCCCAGCTGCCTCGAAATCCATTAGTTAACTTGCTGGGTTTTCTTTTTGTGAGGGATGGCTTCATTAGAACTGAACCAAAACCGTCAGCAAATATTCGACATGGGAAGTCAAAACAGAAAACTTTGGCAATACACAGCTGGTCCATCAGCACCTGCCAGTGTCCACCGGTACACTTGAGGCCGTCCGCGACTGGTGGTCACTGCGGGAACCAGTGCATAGTGGGCACGAGTAACAACATTACTATTGACATTTATACATTTTCTTTGTTTTTATGGTTGAGTTCTTTATTAGTTGTGCCCCTTTAAAAAGGGGACACTTTGGTTTGGTTTTTGGTTGATGACACTGGGGCAACTCAGTGTCTCCTTATTGGTTAATCTAGAAAAGACATCTGGAAAACAAAGGGCAGGTTAAGGTTTTCCGACCTCAGATCTCACTAAAATATTAACCCCATTCCCCCTCCCCCCAATCTCGCCCTCCTCCCCCACATTTCTGCTCCCCTCATCACATCTCTCTCCTCCCCCATTGCCTCCTTCCCCCATTCCTCTCCCTCTCCCCACCCATTCTCTCTCCTCCATCCCCTCCCTCCTCCCCCCATTCCCCCTGCCTCCATCCTCTCCCCTCCTTCCTCCTCCCATTCCACCTCTCTCCTCCCCCATTGCCCCTTCCTCCTCCCCCATTCCCCCTCTCCCCATCCTGCCCTCCTCCCTCACATTTCCACTCCCCTCATCCCCCTCCCCTCATCCCCCTCTCTCCTCGCCCCCCTCCTCCCCCCCATCCCCCTCCCTCCTCCCCCCATTGTCTCTCCCCTCATCCCCCTCCCTCCTCGCCCCCCCTCCTCCCCCCCATTGTCTCTCCCCCATCCCGCCTCCCTCCTCCCCCATTGCCCCCACCCTCCTACACATTGTCCCCTACTACCATCACCCTCCCTCCTCCCCCTCCCCCATCCTCCCTCTCTCCTCCCCCATTGGCCCCTCCCTCCACCCCCCACCCCAGCACCTGACTGAATTTCTCTGCCTTTTCAGCAATTTCTGGTTTGACGTTGTTTGGTAAGCAAAGTGTTTCTCTACCTGTGGTGTTCGAATCTGCAACTTTAGTTTCCAAGCTGTATGAAACCTGAACTACGCCAAGCAGAGTCAAAGTGGATTCATGTCAAATGGTGGCTGACTGATAATGGGAAATATCTCTGCCATATTATATTGATGTCGCTCTGCCTGGCCCAGCGCCATACAGTTACCCGATTCCAAAAAATAAATCATAGCAAATGAACCTTGCCGGCACCCGTACCTCGTGCTGTGGTCGTTGATTGGCCCTAATCCAGACTTCCTCATGATTTGCCCCAAAATCCAAGCCTGTTGTTATGACAACAGACATGAACTGTCTGGCGAGAGAGCTATTCATACAGAATAGGCCAATGCAGAGCTTAACCATCCATGCCGAACCTTTTAATGCTGACTGTCTTCAGTTGGCTGCAATGTGAAAGGTCACAGGTGTCTTCACATCAAAGTATGATCACGTCATACCGTGTCCACATTTTGATTCAATTTTGAAACCACTTTAGACGTTATATACTCGCTGTTGCAGACGGTATCCTAAATTGTCAGCTGCACTGCCTAACCCTCAAAAGTACAACTTTTAATTATATAGTGTAGTTATTGTCTAATTAGTGTGACTACACATGGCCATTGATTCAAATTCTTCCATCTGATCACTCGTGATGTAGACTTAATATGTAAAATCGGTGTTATTTGTCTTAGCCATTGATGTCATTTACGTAGAATTGAAAATACTTTCACTCAATATTTAAACCGTGACACGATAATTCTTGTACAGGTGCAACGTCCCAAATCCGTAATTCCGAAAACTGGAAATTTCGGCGAGTGGCAAGGAGTGAAGGATCGGCGAGCGGCGAGGTCCGAAATCCGGAAAAACACTAAATCCGGCACGGATTCGGTCCTGAGGATTCCGGATTTCAGACGTTGTATCTGTATTATGGAGAAATGGTTCTTTGGTTGTCGAAGCACTTTCAACACAGAATGGGCATTGGGTCCATTGGTTTGCTTCCATAGAAACATAGAAACATAGAAAATAGGTGCAGGAGTAGGCCATTCGGCTCTTCGAGCCTGCACCACCATTCAATAAGATCATGGCTGATCATTCCCTCAGTACCCCTTTCCTGCTTTCTCTCCATACCCCTTGATCCCTTTAGCCGTAAGGGCCATATCTAACTCCCTCTTGAATATATCCAATGAACTGGCATCAACAACTCTCTGCGGCAGGGAATTCCACAGGTTAACAACTCTCTGAGTGAAGACGTTTCTCCTCATCTCAGTCCTAAATGGCCTATCCCTTCTCCTAAGACTGTGTCCCCTGGTTCTGGACTTCCCCATCATCGGGAACATTCTTCCCACATCTAACCTGTCCAGTTCCGTCAGAATCTTGTAAGTTTCTATGAGATCCTCTCATCCTTCTAAACTCCAGTGTATAAAGGCCCAGTCGATCCAGTCTCTCCTCATCTGTCAGTCCCGCCATCCCGGGAATCAGTTTGGTGAACCTTCGCTGTGCTCCCTC
This sequence comes from Pristiophorus japonicus, assembly GCF_044704955.1. Lineage (NCBI taxonomy): Eukaryota > Metazoa > Chordata > Chondrichthyes > Pristiophoridae > Pristiophorus > Pristiophorus japonicus. The sequence goes on from NC_091997.1 coordinate 23,259,846, forward strand.
AATCCAGTTTCCAGATGGCTGAATATCCCGAGCCAGCAACAGCTGCACGCAACCAAATTCAGTGGACATTTGTTGTGGTGGATTCTGAAGATGTTTAAAAACGTTCTACAGGCTCCATTCAATCGGGCCGAAATATGATGGTTGATGGAGAGCCACACAAGCTAAACTTATGAACAGTGATTTCTTTGTACTAATCAACCACAACAATTTGTATTTATATAGCACCTTTAACAGTGAAACGTCCCAAGGCGCTTCACAGGAGTATTATGCGATAACAATTTTACACCGAACCGCATAAGTAAAAATTAGCACAGGTGACCAAAAGCTTGGTCAAAGAGGTAGGTTTTAAGGGGCATCTTGAAGGAGGAAAGAGAGTTTGAGAGGCAGAGAGGTTTAGGCAGGGAGTGCCAGAGCTTGGGGCCTAGGCAACAGAAGGCATGGCCACCAATGATTGAGCGATTACAGTTAGGGATTCTGAGGAGGGCAGAATTAGAGAAGTGCAGACATCTCGGGGTGATGGTGAGGGGGGGTGGTGATTGTGAGGCTGAAGGAGATTACAGTGACGGGGAGGGGCGAGGCCCTGGAGGGATTTGAAAATAAGGATGAGAATCATCAATGACACACTACTTTACCAGTGGACATAGTCAACTCATCTTCTTCAGGAAACAGATCGTCATAGATTTGCTTTTGTCTATTGTACTGGTCACTAAACCTGCAGCTGAAAGGTGGATAGTCCAATGTAATGGAAAAAGGAGTCATTTAAAATTGACAATCATTGAGGTTTTGCATTTATACTAAATTTCTTCACACAGAAGGTTGTGAATCTTTGGAATTTTCTCCCCGAAAAAGTTGTGGCTGCTCAGTCATTGAGTCTTTTCAAAGCTGAGATAGATTGATTTTTGGACTCTCGGAGAATCAAGTGATATGGAGATCAGTCGGGAAAGTGGAGGTCGAAGATCAGCCATGATCTTACTGAATGGTGGAGCAGGCTCGAAGGGCCATGTGGCCTACTCCTGCTCATAATTCTTATGTTCTAACAATGTTGAATAACTCAGTACAGGTAAATAGCTTTCTACCAGATTACAAACTGAGAGACATTCCAGCAACATCTCTAACTAATACCATCACGGAAGTACCATCAACATGAGAAAAAAGTCCACTACCACCGTCTCAGCGTATCTAGCGATGGACAATAAATGCATCATCATCATAGGCAGTCCCTCGAAATCGAGGAAGACTTGCTTCCGCTCTAAAAGTGAGTTCTTAGGTGACTGAACAGTCCAATACGGGAATTACAGTCTCTGTCACAGGTGGGACAGACAGTCGTTGGAGGTAAGGGTGGGTGGGGAGTCTGGTTTGCCGCACGCTCCTTCCGCTTGCTTTCTGCATGCTCTCGGCGACGAGACTCGAGGTGCTCAGCGCCCTCCTAGATGCTCTTCCTCCACTTAGGGCGGTCCTTGGCCAGGGACTCCCAGGTGTCAGTGGGGATGTTGCGTTTTATCAAGGAGGTTTTGAGGGTGTCCTTGAAACATTTCCTCTGCCCACTTGGGGCTCATTTGCCGTGCAGGAGTTCCGAGTAGAGTGCTTGCCCTGTGAGTCAAGTGCTGATTACAAGTAAGCAGAGTGAATTAACAACGGGTCAACGCATTCCTACTGCATTATTAAGAACACATAAAAAAAAAATTAGCAATTAGAGAAGCTCTTCAATGGAAGAAAGGCCTGTTACTCTTCATTTAAATGGTGGAGATATTTTCTTCGCGAGAGAAGTTGAGCAACGCAGGTAAATGGACACAAACTTCAATTCTTGCCGCAATTCTGTTAATTCCAGACAGATGTAAGATGCTGATGATCAATGGGGGAAAAAATAATTTCTTAAAAAAAAACGTGCTTTCAAGCTTATACAAACTTAGGAACATAAGGGGAAATTTTCTACTTCCACACTTTTGGGTACGCTGGAGCACAAATCAGGAAATTACACCCCCAGCTCTTAATTTTCCATCCACTAAGATTAATGGTGGATAATTAGAGGCCATGGATGTGCAATTTCCTGATGTGCAGCACCAACGAGACCTTGAAGTCCAGCTGGCTGGTTCCAATTTTCAAAGCATAACATACACCATTTGTCTCCAATACCCCTCAATCATTTCCTCAGTCAATGATCTACCCTGTGCTCTCCTGAGTTAGCTGACATTATTGTCACCTCTGCTACCTCTGTGGGAAATCTGTTACATATTCACCACACGCCTCCATTATAGGGTAGTGATCGCACTTCAAAAGTACTTACAAAGCTAGCTGGGAAAGTAAGTTGTGAGGGGGACACAAAGAGCCTGTAAACGGACAGGTAGCGTATAATGTGGGGAAATGTGAAGCTATTCACTTTGGCAGGAAGAATAGAAAAACAGAATATTTTTTAAATGCTAAAAAATTATTAAATGTTGGTGCTCAGGGAGATTTAGATGTCCTCGTACAAGAAACACAGAGGGTAGCATGCAGGAACAGCAAACAATTAGGAAAGCAAATGGCACGTTGGCCTTTATTGAAAGGGGGTTGGAGTACAAGATAAAGGAAGTCTTGCTACAATTGCACAGGGCTTTGGTGAGGCCACACCTGGAGTACTGCATACAGTTTTCGCCTCCTTATCTGAGCAAGGATATACTTGCCTTAGAGGCGGTGCAACAAAGGTTCACTCGATTGATCCCCGGGATGGGAGGGTTGTCCTATGAGGAGAGTTTGAGTAGATTGGGCCCATACTTTTTAAGGTGGAGATAGGCAGATTTTTGAGTGATAAGGGAGTCAAGGAGTTGAGGCCAAGATCAGATCAGCCATGATCTTATTGAATGGCGGAGCAGGCTCGAGGGGCCCTATGGCCTACTCCTGCTTCTATTTCTTATGTTCTTATGTTCTAAGGAGTTTCACCTTGTCCAGAACAGTAGAACCAAAGGACACAGCCTGTGCTTGAAGGGGATAAATTCAGAACATACACCCAGGGGAAATGGTGGATTCATTCAAATGCAAGTTAGGTATATTTCTTTCATAAATAACAATTTGGGATAAAGTATATGAGTAATTTGGAACATGATATGTGGTAAGTGTAGACTGCTTGGGAGGAAAAAACTGCCTTTGGACCCATGGTTCCCAAAGCTCTCCACCACTGGGGTTTTCTTTGTGCCATGTCTGGGTCTGTTGTCGACTAACTGATAACGATCGATTACTGTGATCGGTCAATAACTTCATTATCATTGTATCATGAGACGGTAGAAGACGAGCTCGGTGGAACACAGTCTTTTCCGATCTAATAATTCCTCTGTTCCTATTGGCCATCCCTCGTTGCACTGGTGGGCCTTCCTCTTGATCGTGCTTGCAACTGAGTGACTTGTCAGTGAACCAGTTGTTTTTTAACAAGTATTTGGCAGCTTTCGGGTTACTCATCTCTGGGGCTAGCCAGATTTATTGAATACAAATTCAGAATTTATCATGTTGAGATTTGAACACAAACTTCATGTTTACCTGTCCAGTACCATAACTATTACATTACCAGACCCTGAGTACCTACTCTCGTCTTTGCATAATCCTTGTACTGAGACAGAACAAAAGTACAATGATGGTCAAGAACAAAGGTACAATGATGGTCATGAACACAGGTACAATGATGGTCATGAACACAGGTACAATGATGGTCATGAGCAAAGGTACAATGATGGTCATGAACACAGGTACAATGATGGTCATGAACACAGGTACAATGATGGTCATGAACAAAGATATAACGATGGTCATGAACATTGAATAAACATTTGGGATTTTGAAGCAGTGTCTCAGGTATTTGGACTGTTCAGAGTTGCATTGCCACGTACTCTGTTGAAAGGCAGGAAGCACCTACTCTGTATTCACTAATGTCCTTTAGGGAAGGAAATCTGCCGTCCTTACCCGGTCTGGCCTATATGTGACTCCAGACCCACAGCAACGTGGTTGACTCTTAACTACCCTCTGAAATGGCCTAGCAAGCCACTCAGTTGTATTCAAGAAGGCGGCTCATCACCACCTTCTCGAAGCCAATTAGCAATAAATGCTGGCCTTGCCAGTGACGCCCACATCCCGTGAATGAATAAAAACATAGTCATGGTACTTCTCCTGTAACATTTTTGAGTCTGTAACCCAGCGTCCACCTGTTCGCAAATTCACCTCCAAGTCGCCTGCCTTCTGATTTTATTATTGGCCCGACCGCTGGCGCCAAAAAGATTATCTTGCCTTTCTGCAAGTCCATCTGAAAAGAGCTTCCAGTTCACTGTCAGAGAATTGAGCTTTGCATACATTACATTCAGTCACTGCTTTCCATACAAGATTTCCTCTGGGCACAGCTGGATTAGAGATTATTTCCGTGCCTTTAACTAGTTGGACAACTTGCTATCTGAAGTGTAAAATGAGGATCGGACTGGGCTCATTTTGTTGATTTTGGCAGATTTCCACAGAACATGTTTAAAGAACGAGTGGGGCAGGATTAATGGCCGATGGAAATTTAGCAAACCTGACATTCTAATTAGTCTGTATTATCAAAACATGCTTCATTTGCACAGTTCCGTGTAACAGGAAAATATGGATCCATCGTGTTCCTTACAATTTGTACAATTCTGCTTCTCAGTAGCTATCATTAGAGATGACGGGACAATTGTATGCAGATGTTACAGCGTAAGAACAGCGTTGAGAGCCAAAAAAGGTTTAACCAGGTGGAAATGGCTAAGTGGAACACTGAGCCATTTTTCAAAGCAACATTGCAGACTCCGTGAATGCCAACTATCATAAATAACTTTTCAACTGTCATATATGGGCTTTTGATATCGTGAAGTACTTCATGTTAAAGTCAGTGCCAACCACAAAAACTGTTGACCTTTTGCTCTTTTTTTTTAAACCTATTTGAGGATTGCAGCTTGTTTCTAAAGAGAAGTGAAAGGTGTCCATTCTAGTTACCCAAAGGGCTCAGTGCATCACCTGGTGAGGTCAGGAAGATCCAGGTTCAATCCAGGTCTACGTTGAGCCAACAAATGTGGGCTAGGGTGGCAGAAGCAGGTTGCTTCAGTGGGTTGTCAACACCCCCGAGTTATGGCTGGGGTAAAATAGGGCCCTTGTTCCCATTCACTATCCAGCGACCTCCTGATGAAAGCTTGTTCGTTTCTGTGTAGAAGTTGAGTGAGGATGGGATGTGGGATCTGGCTCACAATCAGGGGTAGAAATTTGTCCTGGGTGGTAAAAGAGATCCCATTGGACGCCCAGTACATCCCATCCAATATTGAATTCCCGATTTCAGTGCAACTGCGGGGGCGTACAGCAGGCAGCGGATCTGATCCCGCCTGTTATACACTACTGTCAAGACTAATTTCTACCCAGTGCCCAGATTCACACATGAAATGAGCAACTGGAGGACTATTTGGACATATGAAGACGTACCTCCAGCATGAGTGCATGTTTCCAGGGAAGGAGGGGAGAGGAAATGCAGACAGGAAAAAAAAAGGTGCCTGCTCTGAACGTCAGTGGAATGTATGCACCCGTGAGTATGCTCACAGGTTTGTAGGCCCCAATATTGCCCAGCACTGGGCGCCGTTTTTTCGGGGCACAATGATTTTTCTGGTGCTGAAGCTTGGATTAAAGATTCCACAATGTTGGGGCGCCGGCATCGACTACCAGCGGCAGAACGTTTGCCGCCATACATTCTGGCACTGATGGACATTGAAAAGTAGAATTCGCGCCATTTTGGGCCATAAGGCCAACTTTCCTCATTAACGATATTTTTTAAATTGCCGCACAGACACTACAAAAGCCTTACCTGCAGTTAAAGAAATCTGCACTGGCCCGCTCCTATCCCCGGCCAAAGGGACTCCCTGGCTATTGTACATAAACTTTATGGAACTTTAAAAATAAAACATCAACTTTATGGAGCTTTAAAAATAAAACAGGTAAAAGAAAACTTATCATTGATGCTACTCCTTCGATGATAGAACTGTAAGCATTCAAATAAAACATAAATCTTCACCACCTTTTCTATCGATGTCCCTAGTGGCCCAAAATTCTCAAAGATATTCCTGAAGTCCAAGGAAGCCTTTTACATCCACATGGTAGGCAAAATCACCAAATGGATAGGAGTCTTCAACCCAAAAACATCAAGGGCAGCATTCTCCCAATCCTTCACGCAGCCGACTGGACCCACTGCTAGCCCCAGTCGAAGGTTCTCCACGCACGCAGTGCTTTTTCAATGCGCAATGAGTTGGTCGTATTTTTTTGTGCGCATGCGCTGTGCATTTTAGGTGCACACTCTAAGCACCGTTCCCCGAGATCGACTTGGGTAGCACCGGTGCAATAGGATAGTTATGTTTGCCGGAAATTTGGGATTTGTTTTTCCTGCGCAGACGGTCTACAATGAAATGTGCGTACAGGTCAGTGTTTGGCTTTATTTCTGCTTGGGCAAAATTGGCACTGTAGAGCTGTTGAGTTGTGAGTGGCTTAGCCAGACACGTGATGTTCACAAGGCTCAATAAAACCCCAACCAGTTGGCTTCAGGGTGTCCACAATGAGGCAGGTGGTTGTGAGCCTGGTGGATGAACTGGTAATGTGTAGTTTGATTGTTTAACTTTTGCTAATAAACCAACTTGTTCTTAATAGCAATGTGTTGCTATGAATTCTTAAGCAAATACATTACAGTAGGAAAAACCTAACCATGGATTCATTCTTAATGAACTTCACTGTGGTGCAGTGGGTAGTACACATGCCTCTGAGGCAGAAGGTTGTGGGTTCAAGTCCCACCCCAGGGACCTGAGCACAGAAATCTAGGCTGAGGCTTTAGTGCAGTACTACTGCACTGTCGGATAGGCTGTCTTTTGGATGAGACGTTAAACTGAGGTTCTGTCTGCTGTCTCAGGTGGATGTAAAAGATCCGATGGTATTATTTTGAAGAAGAACAAGAGAATTATCCCCGGTCTCCTGGCCAATATTTATCCCTCCATCAAACATAACTAAAACAGATTATCTGGTCATTATCACATTGCTGTTTGTGGGAGCTTGCTGTGTGCAAATTGGCTGTCGTATTTCCAACAGTGCTTCAAAAAGTACTTAATTGGCTGTAAAGTGCTTTGGGATGATTGGTGGTCTTGAAAGGCGCTATATAAATGCAAGTCCTTCTTTCTTTCACTGAACAGAGGCTAAGTGGACACTCTGGGTAAACATGGCTCTGAGCTCACTGAGCTTGCATTAAATAAAGGTTAACATTTTCTTCTGGTTTATTAGTGCACTGTGAGATGTTGTGCACTTCCGTTAAATGAAAACTCCAGTTGCAATGCACTGGCCGTAATGCTGCTGAGTCATTTAATAAACTACTAATGATTGCATTCAATGAGCTGAAATCTGTGAAGCTTTGCAAATGTTGCTACATGGTGTACATGCCTCTCATGCTTTTTGTTGTGATTGGGTTTCCTGCACTTTCAGCAAAGCCGATGTACCCAAAAGGCCCTGCTCTCACTCAACCTCTTCAAGACAGTCTTTGGATTTTGCTATCAGAAAATACAGTTAATGTTCAAATTATTTGCGGGAGTGAACCTTGTTTCAATTTGTTCAGAAATTTAGAACAAGTACTGAAAAATGAAGAACTATTCCCTGAAGGACAACAATGTTTCCCTTCTGTCGTTGTAAGCTGGGACTTCAATCAGCTTCTCTTCAACACATGATTACCAGGAGGAATTTCCACCCAACCATCAGAAATGCAGGCCGGACTCCTGGGAACCTTCATTAGCATAATGCATGCATGATTAATAAGGCCCCAGCTCAAATGAACATAAGAACATAAGAAATAGGAGCAGGAGTTGGTCATAAGGCCCCTCAAGCCTGCTCCACCATTCAATAAGATCATGGCTGATCTGATCATGGACTCAGCTCCACTTCCCCGCCCGTTCCCCATAACTCCTCATCCCCCCATCACTCAAGAAACTGTCTATTTTGGTCTTAAATTTATTTAATGTCCCAGCTTCCACAGCTCTCTGAGGCAGCGAATTCCACAGATTCACAACCCTCAGAGAAGAAATTTCTCCTCATCTCTGTTTTAAATGGGCAGCCCCTTATGCTAAGATCATGCTCTCTAGTTCTAGTCTCCCCCACCAGTGGAAACATCCTCTCTGCATCCATCTTGTCAAGGCTCCTCATAATCTTATATGTTTCTATAAGATCTCCTCTCATTCTTCTGAATTCCAATAAGTAGAGGCCCAACCTACTCAACCTTTCCTCATATGTCAACCACCTCATCCCCGGAATCAACCTAGTGAACCTTCTTTGAACTGCCTCCAAAGCAAGTATATCCTTTCATAAATATGGAAACCAAAACTGCACACAGTATTCCAGGTGTGGCCTCATCAATACCCTGTACAGCTGTAACAAGACTTCCCTGCTTTTATACTCCATTCCCTTTGCAATAAAGACCAAGATTCTATTGGCCTTCCTGATCACTTGCTGTACCTACATACTATCCTGTGTTTCATGCACAAGTACCCCCAGGTCCCGCTGTACTGCAGCACTTTGCAATCTTTCTCCGTTTAAATAATAACTTGCTATTTGATTTTTTTCTGCCAAAGTTCATGACATTACACTTTCAAACATTATACTTCATCTGCCAAATTTTTTCCCACTCACTTAGCCTGTCTATGTCCTCCTGCAGCCTCTTTATGTCTTCCTCACACATTGTACTTCCTCCCATCTTTGTATCATCAGCAAACTTGGCTACGTTACACTCAGTCCCCTCTTCCAAGTCGTTAATATAGATTGTAAATAGTTGAGGTCCCAGCACTGATCCCTGTGGCACCCCACTCGTTATTGTTTGCCAACCAGAGAATGAACCATTTATCCTGATTCTCTTTTTTCTGTTTGTCAGCCAATCTTCTATCCATGCTAATATATTACCCCCAACCCCGTGAACTTTTATCTTGTGCAGTAACCTTTTGTTAGGCACCTTGTCAAATGCCTTCTGGAAGTCCAAATACACCACATCCACGGGTTTCCCTTTATCCACCCTGTTCGTTACATCCTCAAAGAACTCCAGCAAATTTGTCAAACATGACTTCCCCTTCATAAATCCATGCTGACTTTGCCTGACCAAATTTTGCTTTCCAAATGTCCTGCTACTGCTTCTTTAATAATGGACTCCAACATTTTCCCAACCACAGATGTTAGGCTAACTGGTCTATACTTTCTTGCTTTTTGTCTGCCTCCTTTTTTGAATGGGGCGTTACATTTGCAGTTCTGTTGCAATCTGCTGGGACCTCCCCAGAATCCAGGGAATTTTGGTAAATTACAACCAATGCATCCACAATCCCTGCCGCTACTTCTCTTAAGACCCTAGGATGCAAGCCATCAGGTCCAGGGGATTTATCTGCTTTAGTCCCATTATCTTACTGAGCACCAGCTCCTTAGTGATTGTAATTGTGTTAAGTTCCTCCCCCCCATAGCCCCTTGACTATCCACTGTCGGAATATTGTTAATGTCCTCTACTGTAAAAACTGAAAAAAATACTTGTTTAGAGTTTCTGCCATCTCCATGTTCCCCATTACTAATTCCCCGGTCTTGTCCTTTAAGGGACCAACATTTACTTTAGCCACTCTTTTTCTTTTTATATACCTATAGAAACTCTTACTATCTGTTTTTATATTTTGTGCTAGTTTACCTTCATAGTCTATCTTTCCTTTCTTAATCATTTTTTTAGTCATTCTTTGCTGACTTTTAAAAGCTTCCCAATCCTTTGTCCTCCCACTAGTTTTGGCCACTTTGTATGCCCTTGTTTTTAATCGGATACCATCCTTTTATTTCTTTATTTAGCCACGGTTAGCTTTCTTTTCTCTTGCACCCTTTCTTCCTTACTGGAATATATTTTTCTTGAAGCAGGAGGCACTGACACAGATGTACAGACCCAGTGGATACATTTGTGGGACAAATTTTCAAGGCGGCTTTGAGAACACCCTCAAAGCCTCCTTGATAAAGTGCAACATCCCCACCGACACCTGGCCCAAGTCTGCACAAAGTGGAGGAAAAGTATCCAGGAAGGTGCCGAACACCTTGAGTCTCTATGCCAAGAGCAAGCTGAAGCCAAGTGTTAACAGCGGAAGGAGTGCACGACAACCCAGTACCCCACCCACCCGTTCCTTCAACCACCGTCTGCCCCACCTGTGACAGAGACAGTAGATCTCATCAGTCACATGAGAACTCAGCTTTAGTGTGGAAGCAAGTCATCCTCGACTCCAAGGGACTGCCTAAAAATAAGCAGGAGGCATTGACACCGATGTACAGACCCAATGGATACATGTGTGGGACCAATTCTCAGTGAGTACTAATCATGATTGCTAGCCATGCAGTTTCCTAATCCCGGCCTCTCTGAATCTCAGCAGAAGGAACAATAGCATTCAATTGAAAATTGACTCTATTGTGTGTTATACTGAAAGTTTTACACTGGTGTAGAGAAAATGCAATTCAGTTATCGCTCTTGAGGTTAGAGATGTATTACTGCACTTGAATGGAATGTGTAATGCAAATGTTTTTTTACGAAAGTACCTGATGGTCCCGGAGGAACGTAGACTTGCGGTCTGAGGCTTCCATTTGCAGCCCAGCTTGTGGGCCTACACATCCCAGGAACGTAAGCGCAATCTGGGATCACATGGGCCTGAACCACCAATGAACATGGAGTATTCTCATTGATAATAATGGGAGCTCTGTTTGTACGAACTCCGATTACTATCAATGAGAAAACCCCTCAAAACACAGAAACACAACACAATAAATAAAAAACACCTCACGTATTTAAAATTAATTAAATGTTTTAGACAAAAATTTATTTTTTTCAATTTTCTTGAATATGTTTTAATAGTGGTAAAAATAAACTTACCTTAATGGACAGGGTTTTTAATATAAAAATTAGTGATAACATTTTACTTTTCTATCTTTTAAAACTTTTACAATGGTAACAGTAGACTATCTGCCTGCTTTTACCAGATGTAAGAGTTTGAAGGACAGTCGCTGGGCAGGAGACGGGCAAATAGCCAAATCTCCGCCCGCGAAGGTCCTTCTCCCAGGGATGCGTGCAATTTGTCAGATATTTTGACAGATCGCAAATGCCAGTTCTCGGCGCATGCGCGCACCGAGAACCGGCATTTGTGAAGCCTCTTCGGTTGCGTGCGCACAATAGCAGAGAGGCCGCTATTTACAGCCCAAGAGAACTAGATAGAATCTATGGCAGAGAAACGGGCCATTCAGACCAGCTGGCCTGTGCCAGTGTTCATCATCATAGGCAGTCCCTCGAAACGAGGATGACTTGCTTCCACACCAAAAAAGGGATGAGTTCACAGGTGTTTCAATGAAGGACCTAATATTCCAGATCCCAAACTACATTGTGAAGGGCGGAAGATGCCTGTGCTTGGAATTTTTTTAATGTGTGGTGGCCATTGCACACCAGCCACCACACGAGCTTGACAGAGCTAGGTCTTGGTCCAGGGGCAAGGATTACCCAAGGCTAACTGGAGACCAGCTCTGCTGCACAGACCGAGCGTGGCCTGTGCTGTCCCTGGGTCCTCGCCTCTTCTGGGCCCCAGATTCACACCTCTCCTGGGCCCCGGTCACTTGCCTCTATGGACTCTTGCCACTCCTTCGCCCCTCCCGCTGTGCCTGCCCGCACTGCAATCAGCGATCTGGCTTTATAACCGTCGCCCTCCTGCAGCAGCACGCGCTGCTCCCTGCAGTGGTATACCCCCGCACGCTGCTCCCTCCAATGGCCCCGATCTGCTGATGGTCTTGCAGGCCGGGATCGCGCCGATTTCTGAGCTGGGCTGCCGCACGCAGTGTTCACACATGATATGAACCCCCTCCAGCTCTAAATACTTCTTTCCACCCTGTCTTCATATCTCTCTATTCCCTTTGCTCTCAAGTTTGCATCAAGACTCCCCTTAAAAGTGTCAATGCTTCAACCATTCCATGTGGCAACGCGTGTCGCATTTGCACCCCACCTTTGTGTAAAGAAATTAGAAACATAGAAACATAGAAATTAGGTGCAGGAGCAGGCCATTTGGCCCTTCGAGCCTGCACCACCATTCAATAAGATCATGGCTGATCATTCAACCTCAGTACCCCTTCCTGCTTTCTCTCCATACCCCTTGATCCCTTTGGCTGTAAGGGCCATATCTAACTCCCTTTTGAATATATCTAACGAACTGGCCTCAACAACTTTCTGCAGTAGAGAATTCCACAGGTTAACCACTCTCTGAGTGAAGAAGTTTCTCCTTACCTCGGTCCTTAATGGCTTACTATTTATTCTTAGACTGTGACCCCTGATTCTGGAATTCCCCAGCAATGGGAACATTCTTCCAGTCTCTAATCTGTCCAATCCCATCAGAATTTTATATGTTTCTATGAGATCCCCTCTCATTCTTCTAAACTCCAGTGGATACAAGTCCAGTTGATCCAGTCTCTCCTCCTAAAATCTGTTAGTGGCTGTCCTATAGTTATGTCACCTTACTTTCTTCTGTTAATAGCCTTCTCCTCCCTCCATTGTGTTGCACTGCAGTGTTGGTGAGTGAAGTATGAATATTTACACTTCTACAAATGGGATCCAGACTAATTAGAGGGCAGCTACTGCTGGTGGAACCAGGATTCCAGCACAAGTCAGTGCCGACAGAAAAGAAGGGGAAGGGATTTCTGGGAGGGCAGGGGGTGTGGGGGGGAAATGAAAGAAAATTGAACACAATTCAGTAGGTTCAACCTTCTGCTTCAAATAGATACACAAAATATCAACAAGCAATGCTTCGTACACAAGGAAATAGCTTTGCATTTATTGTTTTTCACGTCCTCAAAGCACCCCAAAATCTTCCACAGTCCATTAATTAACTTTTTGAAATGTAGTCATTGTTACCTTTGGAAACAAGCATGACAGCCAAGTTGCACAGAGCAAGCTCCCATAAACAGCAGCACGAAGGACAAGGTCATGTATTTTGGTGGTGTGGGTTGAGGGATGAATGTTGGCCAGGACACCAGGGGAACCAAGGAATCCTTCACATCCATCTCAACTGGTAGATCAGACCTCGGTTTAATACCGCATCTGAAAGATGACGACACACCCAACAACACCACTTAGATCAGATGCTCAAACCCTGGAGTGGGACTTAAAGCCACAACCTTCTGACTCAGAGGCAACAGTGCGACCATTGAGCCAAGCATATGTGATCTGCATCATCAATCTTCACAGGAAATATCTTATCTGTTACAGATTAAGTAAACAGATAACACTGGAAGATTCCAATTGGCAAAAATGCATGGGAGAGAAACACTGAGCCAAGACCAGCAAGTATTGGGTGAAATACAAAGCATCAAAAAATATGAAAATTGCTCCTCACAGCTTCAGGTTGAGACGGAGGGAAGATGAGAACCAATGCGGTTGACCATGAAGGGGCTGCAGTGAGGAGAGGGCTAATTAAAATGGCATGCTAAGGCATAAAAGCAAGGAAAATAGTATAACAAGTACAGGTTAGGACACAACTTGCACAGGTATAGAAATAGCTTTTAGGAATAACAAGTCAGTATGAGTAAGCGCAGGAACTGGCCATTGGTAGTTAGGAAAACAGAAGTTAAGCCTCACTACAATAGAGGAACGATCAGATATTGGAGGAACAATCAGACATTGGGTAATATGTGGTAACAGAAGGGAACTAAAAATTAACAGTGGGTACAAAGTTGAGGAGGGTTTAAATGTTTTTCTGATCACCAAGAGAATGATGAAATATAGAATGTTCTAGAAGGTAGGCGGGGTTATTAGGTAACGAGGACTTTAAGATATATAAGATTTGGCTATTGTATGTAAAGGTAGAGCATCACTTGGGACTGTCCCAATGGCCTCTCCCGCATATGTGATACAAGCTTGAATAAACTCGCTTTGTTGCATTGTACTACTGTCTGAAGCTCGTTATTGAGAGACCCTCCAACAGATTGGCACTGTGAGCAGGGTCCACACAGGACAGCTGAGCACTATGTGGGTCTTAATAAGGTGTGTACTTTATACTTGCCACCCATAGGTAGTAGATCGTAAAATAGTGCACGGCTGGGCTTAAGCTGTGGACAAAAAGAATAAAGGAGGGGAGCTGGACAGCAGTGGATGTATAACAAACGACCGCGCTAAAACGCCCATAGGGCTGAGGAATAATCTTGTGTCTAGAGAAAGGACAAAGAGGCGAGAAAATAAAGCAAGAGCAGGGGGGCCAGGCAGAATGGCTACTGCAGCAGCAGACTCAGGGAAAACAGAGTCAGGGCCGTTAGGGCTGATAGTGACAGTAGTGGAAAAACATAAGAAAATGTCAGAGAAGATGCTAAAAAAGGGGTACGGCCCACGAGCGCCAGTTACACAGCAAGTAGTAAGGTGGTCAGGGCAAGATAAGGATAAAGCGGAAAAAGGAGTAATAATTTTAGCAGTTATTGCAGGACGGAAAGAAACAACAATAGCAAAGGTAAATATAGCCCGACTGGACGAAGACCAAAAGACAGCACCACAACTGGGACAGATGACCAGACAGACTGTGCCGACTGCACCACCAGAGAGCCAGGATGATGACGATATGGATTGGAATGCGCTAGATGAGAAGGCGTGTGAGTATGAAAAAGATCAGGAGGGACCGCACCTCCATATTCGAACGAAGAGGCTAAGTTAGCCCCCTGTGAGACGGATAGATAAAACGGTAGGGGGACAGAGGACACTGACAGTCATAGAGGAACCATTCACGGCGGCGGACAAGCAATTGTTTTTAAATACACTGCCTGATTATAAGCGAAACAATGATCATTTTAAGTTTTGGGATAAAATGGATGAATTAATAGAGGGAATGAGTTAACCCTGGACGACATCCATATCCTGCTAAAGGCGAAACTCCAGAGGCGTATATGGGGAATCATTAGGCCAGAACTTTAGGGATAAAACTTGGACTCAGCAGGGAGGACAAACAAGAGCTCAGAAGCAAAACGGATTCTTTAGAGCCATAAGCAACGCGGGGGGCCACAGAGAACCAAATTGGTCACTAGTAACTGGCATTAGACAAGAAAAAGGGGAAAAGGTCAAGGTATATGCGGAACGAAAATTTGAAGCGTATAAAAGTCACTCAGGGCTGCAGAACCCTTCGAGAGATGATGACATATTTGTAAAGATGTTAAAGGATGGCATGGCCTCCCATCTTACAAAGATCATAGATTTAGGGTTCCCTGTAGGGAATAACTATAGGGAAATCATCATCTGGGCCATGAAGTCAGAAGAGTCCCAGAGCAAGGGAAAGGTCAGTGCTTTTGACGAGGTGGCCCAGGTGATGACAGAGCCCAATGCGAGACACAGGAGCTTGTTATGCCTGTGGAAGGAAGGGACATGTGGCCAAAGAGTGTGGGAATAGGAAGGGAGTAGGAAGCTCAAAAGGTGGAAAAGAGGGCAACCGATGTGGTAATTGTCAAAAGCCCGGACATCGAAGGGAAGATTATTGGGCTGGAGGAGAAGGTAAAGAAGGGGAAGGCCCCCGGCAAACAGACAGCCAGGGACAGGTTGTGCAGGTGAACATTAAAGACTTGGCGGACCTACTGAAAGTGACGGGGAATGGCCCTGGCCAGCCTGAGAGGGGAAGAGGATAACCAGATGTATATGAACGTGCTGTTAGGGGGCCAACAGTGCAGAACGTTGATAGACACCAGGACATCCATTCCAATAACAAACCATCCATTACCCCTATGCCAGACAAAAATACGAATTAGAGGAGTAGGCGGAAGACAGATGGAGGCAACGTTAAGTCAAACTGTGATGCTAGAACATGCAGATTCCGAGCTACCACTCCAAATTTGGGTGTATGAGGGAGATGAGGGGAGCATTTTGGGAATAGATCTGTTGGAACAACTAGGGGCACACAAATATAATGGACCGGACGGTCGGGTGGAGAAACCATAAGGGAAGATTCTCGGCAAAAGGAAGTCAGGTGGGAGTGATTTGCAGGATAGAAACCATGAGCGAAGGGCCGTGGAAATTAATGGTACAATTATACCCCAGCGCATGGGCAATTAAGAAGCAGGAATGCGGGATGGTTGAGTATGGGCCAGTCATGGTAGAAGGACCCTCCCATGCGCCACACCGACAGTACCCACTGAGGCAGGAAGCTGAGCAGGGAATTGTGAAGATAGTCAGGGAACTAGAACAAGATGGAATTATACGACCCACAACGTCCCACACTAACTCACCCACCTGACCCGTTAAGAAATCAGACGGATCATATAGGTACACCATAGACTATACTGAGTTAAACAAGGTAGCCACTTGTGAATGTGCAATAGTGTCAAACCCCAACACAATGTTTCATATCCTTAGTCCTGATCAGGACATATTTACAGAGTTGGATATAGCCAATGGGTTTTGGTCCATACCGGTGGCAGAAGAATCACAGGATAAGTTTGCGTTCACGGTAAAAGGGAGACAGTATACGTGGACCCGGTTGCCACAGGGGTTCCATAATACCCAACCATCTTTCACCGATGTATGGCCGACATAGTGGAATGTATTGACCTAATGGAAACCCGGAGCACAATATTACAATATGTAGTGAATCTGCCGATGGCATCAGTCGGAGAGCGAGATCACCTCCGAGTGATAGCTAGGACACTGGAGGTAATAATAGAATCCGGGTTAAAATTAAATCCGAAAAAGGCTCAGGTGAGACAGCCGCAATTCACCTATCTGGGGCATTTGATAAGCAAGGGACAGAAACAGCTTCCGGGCGGAAGACTGCGATTCTGCAGATGTCCCGCCCACTCACGGTTCGCAGAGTAAGGAAGATATTAGGACTGTTTAATTACTGTCAAAATTTTGTGGAAGACTATGCCCAACAGGTGGCAGTGTTACAGAATCTTACGAAGGGGATAAGGTACAGTGGGGAGAAGCAGAGGAGGAAGCCTTTGTAAAAATAAAACAGACATTAACAGCAGCCCCCGCACTGAAAATGGATATTACACCGCAGTGGTGTGTCAACTACATGGGGACCGTATGCGACCCGTAGCTTACGACTCAACCAGACAAGACTCAGTGATGACAGGGGCACATCGTTGCGTTCAGATGGTAGGATGTGCAGCTTGGGCTATCCAAGCTTTGGAGCCTATTACTATGATGAGACAGATAGTTCTCCATAGCCCACATGCTATCGTGCAGTTGCTAGAGGCGGGTAAGATGAAAACTATCTCAAACGCCAGGCGGGCGAAATGGGAGGCGGTTTTATTATCTGGAGATAAGCACGTAAACATCAGCAAGGACAGTTTAATAAACCCGACAGACTTATGGTTAAGGAAGGAAGTGAACATGATTGTCTAGGGGAAGTAGAAGAAGACTAGAAGAATGGGATATCAGAGGAACCATTAATTGGGAATGATGTAATGGAATTCTATGTGGATGGAGCATGATAATATGTGGATGGCGAACCCAGGACAGCCTGGCCGGTAGTAGATGGAGAGGGAAAGCGACTGGGTGGGCGAGAATTTCGGGAGAATATTGCGCTCGGGTAGCTGAATTAACTGCACTAACAGAAACCCTAAGATTGGCAGAGGGACAGATGGCGAACATCTACACTGATAGTAGATATGCCTTTGGGGTAGTACATGACTATATGAAGGTATGGTCACGTGGGGGATTCAAAACCACAGCGGGCACACCTATCCAAAACGGAGACTTTATTGAGGATCTGATCAGTGCCGCAGGAGAACCAGACGAAGTCGCAGTAATTAAGGTTAAAGCACAACAAAAAATTAAGAAAAGGTGCAGCAGGGAAATGCCTACGCTGATGCTATGGCAAAGGTGATAATTTCCGAAGAGTTAGTGCAAACCGAAGTAGGAGCTATAACCAAGGAAGAAGAAACAGGCAGCATGAGTATAAAAGACGTACAACAAGCTGCATTAAGGGAAGAAAAGGATGCTTGGGAGAAGGTTGGAGCAATAGAGGGGGAAGATGGAATCTGGAGATACGAGGATAGAATAGTCACACCTGGGTGTATACGTCTCACAATATCATAGGTGGGCTCATGTAGGAAGAGATAGGACCTTGAAACTGATCAGTAGGTGGCCAAATATGGGAAGGGAGGTAGCTATGTTTTGCCAAGGGTGTGTAATATGTGCACAGTGCGAACCAGGACTATCCCCAAAAGTCAGAGTGAGACACCAACCTAGACCAAAAGGCCCATGGGAGAAGTTACAAATGGATTTTACCGGCCCATTCCCCAGTTCACGAGGATACACCTACTGTTTAGTAATAGTAGATGAGTTTACTCGGTGGGTAGAAGCATTCCCATGTAGAAATTGTACTGCAGATACCATAGCCAGGATCTTAGCTGAGGAGGTAATACCAAGATGGGAAGTGCCATTACAAATAGACTCAGACCAAGCACACACTTTACTGGGCAAGTACTAAAACAGGCAGGCGCACTACTAGGAATCAAGCAGAAATATCACCTTCCTTATTGATACGTCCTTACCAAACAGTATAAATGCACACGAGGCCCATGCTTGAGAGAAGGTCAGTCTGTGACCTGTCCTTTATTTAATTACGCTCAAGTGAAGGAAGTGGGTGGAGCTTCCCCTTTTATATCTGAAGGTCTAGGTTAGGAGTGTCTCCCACAAGTTCACCACCTAGTGGTCAGTGTTCTCATAGTGTACAACTTAGGTCAGATTATACATGGGTTACAATGCTGGTCGAATACCAGACATCACCTCCCCCCCAAAGTCTTATTGGGATCACAGGTTGAGTCTCTCGGGTGGTTTACGCTCCCAAGACAGAGTATAAAAGGCTGCCCACCACACCTGAGGGGCACTCTGGAGTTACACAATAAAGAACCAAGGTTACAGCAGTTACTACAACACCAGACTGTGTGGAGTCAGTGATTTGAGTGCTACATACATTACAGTAATGATGAAAATTACACCCAAACAGGCAGGACTGAAATCACGCTGGATGGGACCATACCCAGTGATTGTGACCAGAGAAACATGCGCCATGATAGAGACAAAGAACCAAAATGGAAACACTGGTCCAATTAAAATTGTACACTGATTAGCTGCACCGGCACATTTCTTTATAGTACAGGCTCCTGATTGCCATCCCGGGAGCCAGAACAGAGGGAAATGCCATGACACCTGATAATGCTGGAATGACCATGAACCAAAATAAGACCCAGTGTACGCAAGAAGGACTATGTATAACCTGCGAAGGGTATGGAAACCAAACATTTAGCCACACGGATGAACGGGCAATTGTACTACTAGTACACAAGATGGACCTATAGACTTTTACATAAGGTCGGAGCCCAGAACGGCCACCTCAATCCCAATTACAACCCCGATTACCACACCCGAACCAGTTGCCTGTAATGATGCACAGAGTAAATTGGAAGGACTGGGATTATTACTTGAAAAAAGTACGGAAAAGGTGATACTTATGCCAGGGTATGTTGCGGTTAGGGTGATCTTGAATGTAGGCCAGATAGAATTATCTAAATGGTGTAATACAGTAAGTAAGACATTATACTCCCATCTTCTAAAAGCAACAATGGTATTGCATGCAGTTTAAGGAAACAAACAAAAAACGACAGAAGTGAGGGCTGATAGAGATGGCAGGAGCGGGGTACGCAGCAAGAGTAGCGACAGTTAATATGATAGATATAAGCGAGATCGAGCAACAGTTGCTAATGCTGAAAAGGTCAATGAGGACGACAATAGCACAGGGATATAAGGATACTGAGGCAATAAGCAAGACAGGTGTAAGAAGGGTGAAGGATACTATGTTGGAATACTTATGCATATTCCCAAGCAACTAGCCGCATCCTACTCTCTGTATAAGATACATAACATAGGAAAGGTACATCAAGGGACGTGGATATAACTCACAAGTCCGCCCAGACATGCTATAAAGATAAATGAGAGCACTAAAGGTATAGATTTAGGTATGTGTAAACAAGGGAATAATCAATGGGCATGTCCCCAGAGTGTGGTCAGCACACTGTTGAGCGAATGTGGATTCTAGACGTATAATACATGTGCAATATCGATTAAACCATGCCAGAATGAGAAATGTATACAATATACTAATGTGGGAAAACTGATGCATGTTGTTACTGACGCCGTAAGTTACATGAAGGGAGGAGTGATGTGCTCCGTATTGGATAATAATGTGGTGTTTACAAATTTGACAATGCACATTGTTATATATGACACGACGTTAAGGAAGCCCCAAGGAGAGGAAAACATCAGTAACAACAAGATGTTGGGAAACTCGGACTCAGATGAAGAATTACATTAATTTGTGCATACTCAGTTCCCACCACTACCACTCTTGACAGCTGATTGGGAAAAGATCGTGGAAAAGGCCAAGGATATTGTACACGAGTGGACCGAACTAAAAAAGGAAATCAAGACACATGCAGAGGAGGCAGACAAAGAACTTGTTGACTCTGGACTTTGGGCAAATATGTGGAATTGGGGTTTGAATGTTAATATACACCCCTGGATAAGAATAATATCACATGTATTGGTTGTTGTGCAAAACTTGGTGGTGCTTGGATTGCTAATATACTTATGTGCTGTACGAAGCAAGTATGAGGAATGGAAAGGAAGGGTAGAAAGGAAGAATGACAACATTTATGAAAAGTTACTGAAGCCTACTAAGTTATAGATATATGGCCTATTTGGGGCATGCTATGTCCAAGGGCCATAAGGGAGAACTGAAGGGGCTGCAGTGAGGAGAGGACTAATTAAAATGGCATGCTAAGGCATAAAAACAAGGAAAATAGTATAACAAGTACAGGTTAGGACACAGCTTGCAAGGGTATAGAAATAGCTTTTAGGAATAACAAGTCAGTATGAGTAAGCGCAGGAACTGGCTGTTGGTAGTTAGGAAAACAAAAGTTAAGCCTCACTACAATAGAGGAACGATCAGATATTGGAAGAACAATCAGACATTAGGTAATATGTGGTAATAGAAGGGAACTAAAAATTAACAGTGGGTACAAAGTTGAGAGGAGTTTAAGTGTTTTTCTGATCACCAAGAGAATGATGAAATATAGAACATTCTAGAAGTTAGGCGGGGTTATTAGGTAACGCGGAATTTAAGATATATAAGATCTGGCTATTGTATGTAAGGGTAGAGCATCACTTGGGACTGCCCCAATGACTTCTCCCGGTACAAGCTTGAATAAACTCGCTTTGTTGCATTGTACTATTGTCTGAAGCTCGTTATTGAGAGACCATCCAACAACCAGATCCACCAGCAAGATATTACTGTGCAATTCTTCTTAAAGCATACTCTTATTCCAACTGGGTGCAAATACAGTATGTAACTTAACTGCTGTATTGCGGCCAAAAATAAGTAGTTTACACAATGGGGCTTCGTGATTGAAAGCTGTAATGGCAAATTTTGTTGGAAAAGCAGCATATCTTTGTATTTTATGGATATGTAGAGTGGAGCAGTAACACATACAATAAGCAAACTGATTCCCGAACAGATGTTTGTCAGTCTGAGACTCAGGTCTCACGCTTTCCAATCACTGTTTTTGTGGTTTTCCCAAGAACATACAGTGCTCTTCATGCATAAGGAGTGGCCGAACATGTGGTTACTCTAAATGACTATTTGATGGTAGGCAAAGCAACCGGGCTGGCTTTTCCTCATTACATGGAGGATAGCGGAGGGAGCATTTCGGCTGGGATTTTGCTCATCTCGGCGGGCCCATGGCAGGTGACATCAGTGGTGGGTCCCGGCCCCACTGTTGGCTCCATCCTGCTCTATGAAATTAATTTCCCCTGATGGGGCTTGTTAAGCCCGCCCAGTGCATTTCCCGGCCAAGTTAGAGGAAGCGGGTCTGGTGACGTCTTTTGATGATGCGTCATCAGCCGGTTTCCTTAAAGGGACCGTGTCCAAATTTACTTTGACATTTGTGCAGTCAGTGTTCTACAGCACTGAGATGCTGCAAACACTGACAAGCACTGCACAAAGGCAGAGGGCTGCACCCAGGCTCTCCCATGACTCCCTCCATATGCTAATGGAGGGAGTCACAGCACGCAGGGAGGTCCTCTTCTCTCCTATGGGCAGAAGAGACCTCCTCAGGAGATCAATACAGCCTGGTTGCACATTGCACAGGAGAGTACAAGCAGGGATGTCGTCAGGAGAACCAGGCTGCAGTGCCGCAAACATTGCAATAATCTCAGTAGATCACAAAACGTTAGTAGAAAGCCACACTCGACCACATCCTGCTGTGCCTCTCATCACATCCCCATCACTCTGCCTTCCCTACCCTACTCCTGCACATCCTGACTCACACCAACTTACCTTGGACCTTCACCCATCCCTGTCTATTTATATTATCACATCCACATCTCACTAGCCACCCCTCACACTCACCCTCATCCTTGTCCAATCATAGCAACTAACAACACACAAGGGTAGGCACTTGGATGTTTAATGCAATGTTCATGTAAAGTTTCTGTTAATATAGTGTCAAACATTGAAACCTTTATTTTCAATACTTTGCGTCCTTGGCCAGATTTGTGTGCACCTTTGGAAGTGACTTAGTGAGTTGCAGTGAATGGTCAGACATAAGGGTACCCCCCCCTCCCGCAATGGTGATGAGTGTGAAAGGAATGGGTTGGACATTGTAAGGATGCTTTATGGTGTTGGTGCGGGGTGGTGCCAACCTGGCGCATCATGTGGCAGCCAGGGTGTACAGCTGCGGTAGTGGGCAAATGTGCTGCGTGTTTAGTCTATGTTGAGTTAGCTGATCTCTGCAAGGGCAGTAGTTGAAATGCTACAAAGGGCCTCAGTACTGCGGAATAGAGAGAAGGAGAGGATAAAAATCAGCCACCATTTGTGCTCCCAATAGCGTGCTGGTGTGGACACTGACTGAGGATGGGATTGCACTGGGCTGAGACATGCCTCACATCAAATACTGTGCTGACACGCTGTCTAAACTGCCACTAATCTAGCCACTTAAGCAAGGTGCCCATTAAACTGCACTCTGGCCAAGAGTCACTGGTTTCAGGAAGGTGGGGTGGCAGAAAAGTCAAAGAATGAAAAGAATTAGGGCAAAAAATTTGTTGGCTCAGCGGCATCCATTAGCGCCCTAAAGCGGCGCTAAGTGGCCGCTGAGCACCTGCCGCCCGAGCGCTGCGTTATGACAGCCTGCCGTCAACTTCACTGGTGGTATGGCAGCGGCACTGTTGTTATGTATGAAGAAAGAGTCAGACTGAACACTGTGAGCTCAAAGTAAAGTGTGACCTGAGTCTTTTATTGCAGGTCTCCAGAGTGCCTCTCCAACCTGTGAGGCCTTCTTAAATACCTGTGCTCCCAAGGGATTATGGGATCCCTCTGGTGGCTGTACAGTGTATACACAAGTTTACATATATAACAACACTCCCCCACAAAGTCAACAGTGTAACTATTTACAAGGTGAGTCGATCTGGGGCCCTTTTTGCTCTGGTTGAGCATCTCGGGGCAAATGCTGGTATTGGTGAATCATCTGTTGGGCCCTCGCTGGGCTGCTGTGCAGCTGGCCTTGCTGGGCTGCCTGGTGTGTTGGGCCCTGCAGGGCTGCTGTGGATGATGGGTTCTGCTTCATGGTGCCGGTTGCCACTGGTGTGTATGTTGGGGGATCAAAAAAGGTAGAGTCCAAGGTGGGTTGCTCAGGATAGTCCGTGAATCTGAGTTTGATTTGGTCCAAGTGTTTCCGGTGAATGAGTCCATTTGAAAGTTTGACCTGCTCCCCTCTTTGGCCACAACAGTGCCAGGAAGCCACTTGGGACCTTGTCAATAATTCAATACAAATAAAGGATTGTTGATTTCAATCTCGCGTGACACATTTGCGCTTTCATTTTATTGACTTTGTTGAAGCCGCCTACATAAGAACATAAGAACATAAGAATTAGGAACAGGAGTAGGCCATCTAGCCCCTCGAGCCTGCTCCGCCATTCAACAAGATCATGGCTGATCTGGCCGTGGACTCAGCTCCACTTACCCGCCCACTCCCCACAACCCTTAATTCCCTTATTGGTTAAAAATCTATCTATCTGTGATTTGAATACATTCAATGAGCTAGCCTCAACTGCTTCCTTGGGCAGAGAATTCCACAGATTCACAACCCTCTGGGAGAAGAAATTCCTTCTCAACTAAGTTTTAAATTGGCTCCCCCGTATTTTGAGGCTGTGCCCCCTAGTTCTAGTCTCCCCGACCAGTGGAAACAACCTCTCTGCCTCTATCTTGTCTATCCCTTTCATTATTTTAAATGTTTCTATAAGATCACCCCTCATCCTTCTGAACTCCAACGAGTAAAGACCCAGTCTGCTCAATCTATCATCATAAGGTAACCCTCTCATCTCCGGAATCAGCCTAGTGAATCGTCTCTGTACCCCCTCCAAAGCTAGTATATCCTTCCTTAAGTAAGGTGATCAAAACTGCACGCAGTACTCCAGGTGTAGCCTCACTAATACCCTATACAGTTACAGCAGGACCTCCCTGCTTTTGTACTCCATCCCTCTCGCAATGAAGGCCAACATTCCATTCGCCTTCCTGATTACCTGCTGCACCTGCAAACTAACTTTTTGGGATTCATGCACAAGGACCCCCAGGTTCCTCTGCACCGCAGCATGTTGTAATTTCTCCCCATTCAAATAATATTCCCTTTTACTGTTTTTTTTTCCAAGGTGGATGACCTCACATTTTCCAACATTGTATTCCATCTGCCAAACCTTAGCCCATTCGCTTAACCAATCTAAATCTCTTTGCAGCCTCTCTGTGTCCTCTACACAACCCGCTTTCCCATTAATCTTTGTGTCTTCTCTCTACCTGTTCATGAAGATCAGGGTGAACTAACGAGAGCCTTGTCTTAAGTGCTCTTTTCATGAGCAGTTCAGTAAGTGGGATCCCAGTGAGCGAATAGGGTCTCGTGCGGTAGCTAAGCAGGATTCGGGATGGACGAGTCTGCAGTGAGTCTTCAGTTACCCTCTTCAAACCCTGCTTGATAGTTTGCATTGCTCTCTCTGCCTGACCATTGGATGCTGGTTTAAACGAGGCAGATGTTAACATGTTGGATCCCGTTACGGGTCACGAATTCTTTGAACTCAGCACTGGTAAAACCTGGCCCGTTGTCGCTCATGAGGACATCGGGCAAGCCGTGCATGGCAAACATGGCCCGCAGGCTTTCAGTGGTGGCAGCGGATGTACTTGCCGACATCATCTCACATTCAATCCATTTGGAGAACGCATCTACAACCACAAGGAACATTTTACCCAAGAACGGGCCTGCATAGTTGACATGGACCCTAGACCACAGTTTGGAGGGCCAAGACCATAAACTTAGTGGCGCCTCCCTGGGTGCATTGCTTAGCTGCGAGCATGTGTTACATCTGTGCACGCAGGACTCTAAGTCCACATCGATACCGGGCCACCACACGTGGGATCTGGCTATCGCTTTCATCATTATGATGCCTGGGTGGGTACTGTAGAGATCATTGATGAAGGTGTCTCTGCCCTTCTTGGGAACCACTTCCCAATTACCCCACAGAAGGCAGTCTGCCTGTAAAGACATTTAATCTTTGCGCCGTTGGAACGGCTTTATCTCTTCCTGCATTTCCACTGGGACACTGGACCAGCTCCTGTGAAGCACATAGTTTTTGACTAGGGACAATAAGGGGTCCTGGCTTGTCCAGGTTTTAATCTGCCGGGCTGTGACAGGTGATTGTTCACTCTCAAATGCTTCCATAACCATGACTAAATCTGCAGCCTGCACCATTTCCACCCCGTGGTGGGCAATGGCAGCCTACTGAGAGCATCGACGCAGTTTTCTGTGCCTGGCCTGTGGCGGATAGCGTAGTTATATGCGGACAACGTGAGCGCCCATCTCTGGATGCGGGCCGGTGCATTAGTATTTATCCCTTTACTCTCGGAAAACAGGGATATAAGTGGCTTATGGTCAGTTTCCAGATAGCCCAAACAGATATTGATGCATTTTCTTTACACCATGGACACACGCTAATGCTTCTTTTTCAATCATGCTGTAGGCTCTCAGCTTTAGACAGACTCCTGGATGCATAAGCAACTGGTTGTAATTTCCCAAAATCATTAGCTTGCTGCAATACACACCCGACGCCATATGACGACGCGTCACACGCTAGTATCAAACGCTTACATGGATCATACTACATAAGCAATTTGTTTGAGCATAAAATTTTCTAGCTTTTACAAAGGCATTTTCTTGGCTTTTGCCCCATACCCATTTGTCCCCTTTACGCAGTAAGGCGTGCAGTGATTCTAACAGTGTGCTGAGATCCGGTAAGAAGTTACCAAAGTAGTTCAGGATTCCTAGAAACGACCGTAGGTCCATCACGTTCTGTGGACTCGGTGCTTTCTCGATTGCCTCAGTCTTTGAATCGGTGGGCCTGATGCGGTCCGCCGCAATCCTCCTCCCCAGGAACTCCACTTCAGGCACCAGGAAAACGCACTTCGAGCGTTTTAACCTGAGTCCCACGCGGTTCAGTCGTCTAAGAACCTCCTCCAGATTCTGCAGATGCTCGACTGTGTCCCGGCCTGTAACCAAGATGTCGTCCTGGAAGACCACGCTGCGAGGGACTGACTTCAGGAAGCTTTCCATGTTTCTCTGGAATATCGCCACCGCTGATTGAATTCCAAACTGGCATCTGTTAGAAATTAAGAGACCTTTGTGCATGTTGATGCAGGTGAGGCTCTTCGATGATTCCTCCAGCTCCTGCGTCATGTCGGCTGAAGTCAAATCCAGCGTTGCAAAGAGGTCGTCATCCTTTGGTAGTGGGTATTGGTTCTGCAGGGAGAAACGATTGATAGTTACTTTGTAGTCGCCACAGATTCTGATGGTGCCGTCTCCCTCGAGGATTGGGACAATCGGACTGGCCTGCTCGCTGAACTCGATCGGTGAAATGATGCCGTCTCTTTGTAACCGGTCTAGCTCGATCTCCTTTCTTTCATCATGTACGGTACTGCTCTCGCTTTGTGTAAGCTCTTAGTTTCGTGCGAATTGGAGTTAAGACTGGCCTTGAGGCCTAGCTGCACCACAATTTTTCGAAAATCTTTTTGCATATGATGGACTGGCTCACGACCGTGTCCACCTGCATTGACACCGGGAGTCCATTCTCCGTGGGTTTCGCTGGAGTAAGCAGATTTTTCATGATGCCATATGTTGGTGCCCCACAGACGGTGAGGAGAATCGCCCTTCATTTGGCAGCGTTCTCTTCTCCACCTAGCTCATTGGCTATGAAATATTGGTAGAGTCGCTGCACAAAGGTTTCCCAATCATCTCCCTCCGAGAATTTCTCCAGGATGCCCACTGTTCTCTACATCTTTGGGTTTGCTATCTGTATCTCGTCACCAGTTGTTATGTATGAAGAAAAAGTCAGACTGAATACTGTGAGCTCAAAGTAA
The DNA here is from genome assembly GCF_044704955.1 of Pristiophorus japonicus. NCBI lineage: Eukaryota > Metazoa > Chordata > Chondrichthyes > Pristiophoridae > Pristiophorus > Pristiophorus japonicus. The sequence goes on from NC_091997.1 coordinate 23,287,337, forward strand.
AGTGTGACCTTAGTCTTTTAATGTAGGTCTCTAGAGTGCCTCTCCAACCTGTGAGGCCTCCTTCAATACCTGTGCTCCCAAGGGATTATGGGATCCCTTGGGACTCCAGGGAATGAGCTCTCTGGTGTACAGAGTACATACAAGTTTACATATATAACAACTGTCATTTAACACTGCGCCCTCTGGCCCCGCCTACATTGTGACGTCACCGAGTATGCAAAGCCCCTTTTGCGACTCGTTTCCGAAATTGACTGTGTTGGCCTGCCGTAGCGCCGGGCGCTGCTCCTGACTGGGGGAAGCCGGCAGTGCAGAGGATCCCAGGGCCATATCGCAGGGAATGACGAGGAAGTGTTGCAGTTCAAATTTTTAACAATTTGCTGACCTCTTTTACCTGTAGAAGGCTGTTGGTAGCTTCCATTCCATTTTTTTGCCGGTTTCAGAAGCTCGACCTCACCTTCTCTTTAGGCATTAGTATCCTAGCGCTCACAGGATGGACCTTTAGTGCCCTAAGATGACTGTGAAATGCTTCCCTTAGTACTCCACTGCCCTCTTGCGGCGCAAAAAAGGAATAGCCCGGCTGGAGGCGGTAAACATCGACCGGCGTTAACGTTCGCGAGCAGGTGGTGTCACCGCCTCAAACCGGGCTATGATGAATTTTTAAGCCCCTAAAGTTCCATTTTATTTGTCCTCTGCTTTAAACTGAGCGTAATTACACAACAAAACCCCCAAACAAATAGGTAAGGAGCTCCGCTGATAGGAAATTTCACACTATCCAGTCTCAGTTCCTTTTAGAATTATGATCAGTCATCACCCAGCGTGCATCCAGTGATGGTTCAGAGGAGCGCTGAGTAAGCAGCCAGACTACAGCATTAAAAGAATCTGTGAATGATAGTTGAGATGCATCAACTGAACGTACCAAAAGTTTCATTACAGGATTAGGCCCTCATATTGGCACAGTCAGCACTTTATTTGCCAAGTGTGAGTTCATTCAAACAGGACCAGAAAACAATCATGGCCCCCCCTGCTACAATAGTGCCATGATCTGGTGAATCTTCTTTATACCAGCATATTACGATAGGATAGGCTGACCATCTAACAATAACGATTAAAAAAAAGAAAGACTTGCATTTATATAGCGCCTTTCATGACCACCAGACCTCTCAAAGTGCTTTACAGCCAATTAAGTACTTTTTGGAGTGGAGTCACTGTTGTAATGTGGGAAACACGGCAGCCAATTTGTGCACAGCAAGCTCCCACAAACAGCAATGTGATAATGACCAGATAATCTGTTTTATGTTATGTTGATTGAGGAATAAATATTGGCCAGGACACCAGGGATAACTCCCCTGCTCTTATTTGAAATAGTGCCATGCGATCTTTTACGTCCACCTGAGAGAGCAGGCGGGGCCTCGGTTTAACATCTCATCCAAAAGACAACACCTCCCACAGTGCAGCACTGCACTGGGAGTGTCAGCCTAGATTTATGCTCCCAGAGTGGGACTTGAACCCACAACCTTCTGGCTGAGAGACGAGGGTGCTACCCACTGAGCCACAGCTGATAAGTCAGATATAACATACAGAAATGAAGCATGTGATTTTAAATCCCGGTTGGCAGAACAGTTTTCAAAATCAGCCGGTGCGAGTCCTTTGATGACGCGCTCTCCCAAATGGTGCACGATTCCTAAATCGCAAAAAAATCTCTCTTTGCCGGTGTGGGTTGCAGCGCGGAAAGGAGAACGAGAAGAACGTATCACATAACAGCCTGATTTCGGTACCAAGCATGATCGGAATCTGAGCGAAATGGGACTCTCCTAACTTTGCTGCTTGCGGGTTCATGTCTGGTTTAAGGATCACATGGCCGAGCAGCTCACAACCGTATTTCTCTGCACAGCCTTCCCGGTGAAGAACAAAAAGTTTTCATTATTGTAAGTTCCTGCTTTGTGATGAATTCTCCATGGTGAATTATTAGTGCTTCCAAGTTGATTGCTGGGTTAATGGGTTTTCTCTTCCATCGTTCAAGTAATTATATATAATAGCAATAATGGATTGGGACTGGATTTGGCTGTCACAGAATCAAAATACAATGCTGATTATTCACAGAGATGACTAAATAAACTAAGGCTAGGCTCGTCCAATTAAAAGGGGACCTCATCCATTCTCAGACCTGCCGTAAGGATAATTAGGTCAAAATGAACTATTTATAAGGGACAAAAAGCAAGATTATGGCATTTTATCTGTATTTTTACTGTCAAAGTAATAATATTGCTCACAATAAGTTGGAGGATACACTGTTTTCTAAACACAGTATATCTGATATCCTGACAATCTCACTAACAGTTAACTCGGTTCCTTATTTACCTGCTGCCACCTTGGCTTAATACTAGAGCTGGTGGGCGGGCCACATTGTTTGGGAGTCACAAGACTCCCAAAGCAAGCGCTCTACTCGGAACTCCTACATGGTAAGTGAGCCCCAGGTGGGCAGAGGAAACGTTTCAAGGACACCTTCAAAGCCTCCTTGATAAAATGCTACATCCCCACCGACACCTGGGAGTCCCTGGCCAAAGACCGCCCCAAGTGGAGGAAGAGCATCCGGGAGGGCGCTGAGCACCTCGAGTCTCGTCGCCGAGAGCGTGCAGAAAACAAGCGCAGATAGCGGAAGGAGCGTGCAGCAAACCAGTCCCATCCACCCTTTCCTCCAACCACTGTTTGTCCCACCTGTGACAGAGACTATAATTCCTGTATTGGACTGTTCAGTCACCTAAGGACTCACTTTTAGAGTGGAAGCAAGTCTTCCTCGATTTCGAGGGACTGCCTATGATAACGATTAATACTAGAATCATAGAATGATACAGCACAGAAGGAGGCCATTTGGCCCATCGTGCCTGTGCTGGCTTTTTGGTTCAGCTATCCAATTAATCCCACCCCCCTCACCCTGCCTCTCTTTCCCCGTAGCCCTGTAATTTTTTTCCCATCAAGTATTCATCCAATTCCCTTTTGAATGTTACCATTGAATCTGCTTCCACCGCCCTTTCAGGCAGTGCATTGCAGATTACAACAATGAAAAAAAAAAGTTTCATACAAACATAGAAAATAGGTGCAGGAGTAGGCCATTCGGCCCTTCAAGCCTGCACCACCATTCAATAAGATCATGGCTGATCATTCACCTCAGTACCCCTTTCCTGCTTTCTCTCCATACCCCTTGATCCCTTTAGCCGTAAGGGCCATATCTAACTCCCTCTTGAATATATCCAACGGACTGGCATCAACAACTCTCTGCGGTCGGGAATTCCACAGGTTAACAGCTCTCTGAGTGAAGAAGTTCTCCTCATCTCAGTCCTAAATGGCTTACCCCTTATCCATAGACTGTGTCCCCTGGTTCTGGACTTCCCCAACATCGGGAACATTCTTCCTGCATCTAACCTGTCCAGTCCCGTCAGAATTTTATATGTTTCGATGAGATCCCCTCTCATCCTTCTAAACTCCAGTGAATAAAGGCCCAGTCGATCCAGTCTCTCCTCATATGTCAGTCCAGCCATCCCGGGAATCAGTCTGGTGAACCTTCGCTGCACTCCCTCAATAGCAAGAACGTCCATCCTCAGATTAGGAGACCAAAACTGAACACAATATTCCAGGTGAGGCCTCACCAAGGCCCTGTACAACTGCAGTAAGACCTCCCTGCTCCTATACTCAAATTCCCTAGCTATGAAGGCCAACATACCATTTGCCTTCTTCACCACCTGCTGTACCTGCATGCCAACTTTCAATGACTGGTGAACCATGATATCCAGGTCTCGTTGCACCACTCCTTTTCCTAATCTGCCGCCATTCAGATAATATTCTGCCTTCGTGTTATTGCCCCTAAAGTGGATAATCTCACATTTATCCACATTATACTACATCTGCCATGCATTTGCCCATTCACCTAACCTGTCCAAGTCACCCTGCAGCCTCTTAGTGTACTTCTCACAGCTCACACCGCCACCCAGTTAAGTGTCATCTGCAAACTTGGAGATATTACACTAAATTCGTTCATCCAAATCATTAATGTTTATTGTAAATAGCTGGGGTCCCAGCACTGAGCCCTGCGGCACCCCACGAGTCACTGGCTGCCATTCTGAAAAGGACCCGTTTATCCAACTCTCTGTTCCCTGTCTGCCAACCAGTTCTCTATCCACGTCAGTACATTACATTTGATTTTGCACCCCAATACCATATACTTTGATTTTGCACTCCAATCTACTAGTCCACTCTACTAGTTACATCCTCAAAAAATTCCAGAAGATTTGTCAAGCATGATTTCCCTTTCATAAATCCAGGCTGACTTGGACCGATCCTGTCACTGCTTTCCAAATGCGCTGTTATTTCCTCATGCCGTCTCTGATTCTCCGAACTCCCACACTGCACCTGGGCAATACTTGGGGCTATCCACTATTGTTTAAATCTTAAATAATTCTTCAAAATTATCATCCTTTTGTTCAAATCCCTCCATGGCCTCGCCCCTCACCTATCTCTGTAATCTTCTCCAGCCCCACAATCCCCCAGAGATATCTGCGTTCTTCTAATTCTGCCCTCTTGAGCATCCCTGATTATAATTGCTCAACCATTGGTGGCTGTACCTTCTGTTGCCTAGGCCCCAAGCTCTGGAACTCCCTGCCTAAACCTCTCCGCCTCGCTACCTCTCTTTCCTCCTTTAAGATGCTCCTTATAATCGACCTCTCTGACCAAGCTTTTGGTCACCTGCTCTAATTTCTTTTTATGTGGCTCTGGGTCAAATGTTTTGTCTTATAAGCACCTTGGGACATTTTACTACATTAAAGGCGCCATATAAATAAAAGTTATTGTTGTTAAATACTGAGTTTTAAATAAATGTAAATACTGCAATCTTCAGTTAAAATTGAGATCAACTTTGTGACTTTCAACTGATAAAGGAGGGAGCACCAGTGCCTACTCCAAACATGCTCAGATGGCCTATCAGAATGTGTGGAAGAGAATCCATCGGGATATCAGCACTCATCTTAAGATAGTCGCACATCTGAATCTGAAGCAGCTCAACTTTAGACAAAAATCGGATGTTTGAAAATGAACTCCAATAATCACATTTGGATCACTTTTGAAAGTCCGAGCTTGTCATCAGCTCATCACTGCTTACTGGCGTTCTCTCTCAGGCCAATATCTCCAGATTCGAGGCATTGACCACGCTCGATCATCTCCGAGGGGGTGGGCCACATTGTCCGCCTGCCCGATACTAGACTCCCGAAACAAGCACTCTACTCCGAGCTACGTCTCGGCAGGCGAGCCCCGGGTGGGCAGAGAAAATGCTTCAAGGACACCCTCAAAGCCTCCTTGAAAAAATGTAACATCCCCGCCGACTCTTGGGGAATCCCTGGCCCAAGACCGCTCAAAGTGGGGGAGAAGCATCCGGGAAGGCGCCGAACACTTTGAGTCTCTTCGCCGGGAGCACGCGGAAGCCAAGTAGAAACAGCGGAAGGAGCGCACGACAACCCAAGCCCCCCCCACCCACCCGTCCCTCCAACCACCGTCTGCTCCACCTGTGACAGAGACTATCGGTCCCGCATTGGTCTCATCAGTCACCTGAGAACCAATTTTATTGTGGAAGCAAGTCATCCTCGACTCCGGGGGACTGCCTAAGAAGAACTGCTTATTGAGTTACCACCTCTTCCCTTTAACCCTGTTCAGCTTTGGTGGTGTCTGCATTATGAACCTCAAAACTTCACTTGGTTGGTTGGTCAATGAGAAAAAAATAGCTTGAAGCTCAACTCCGCACGGGATCAAAGGTAACCTTGACATGTACCTGTCCAGGTAGGCATGGAATATGAGTGTGCAGTGTCCGCCCGTTATTGGAAACCCTTGGCAACTGCTTGGCATTGCTTGATAGAATAAAACTGAAGTAAAAACCAGATGAAGCAGAAGAAGTCAATCTGTTCAGATCCTGGCACCAGCGTTTAACAAATTGCTATCAAGTGCAGTCAGATTTCAAGATTTAACAGCCCTTCTATATTCCTCTGTTAACTGATGTTTTACTTGACTGGATTAAAAAGCTACATCAGCAGCAGACCTGCCATAAATCTATCAGGACAATTTATTTCATTGATCTGGCATGGGCTGTCGTTACTGCAGATGATGCACTTTGTTCCTGCGCTTCCTTTTCAAAAAAATCAATTTTTCATCAGTTTGCCCCAGAATAGAGAGGGAGCACCCAGTCAAAAATAAAAAGATGTTAATATGTTGGATGAAGGCATTCAAGATATTTTTAGACGAGAATAAAAAGTCTGGGAATAATGAACTATTTTATTGTATTCTTGGATGGAGATTCTTTCTGTGGCTCCATTAATACTCAATTAGGGGGGAGGGGGGAATGGGGAGGGAGGGGGAAGGGGAGGAGGGGGGAGGGGGATTGGTGGGGGGAGGAGGGGGGGAGCAGGGTGGGGGTTGAACAGTAGCTGGCAGCGCCCCCATTCAACTCCCAGACCATTTATAAAATAAGATCACTCCAGTGAACACACACACAATTTCTAGACTCAGTGCTTATATTGCTATTTAAACTGCATTATTGGCTAACATTAGAAAATCCTAGAACACCAATACATTTAAAAATACATCAAACTGTGGAGAACTATAAAGATCTGTGTCGTATCAAACATGCCACACTTCTAGGAAACAACTGTACCTGCCAGCTCTGTGTACATACCGCCCACTTAAGATCGACTTATTGCATCTTCTCCAGGACGGTATGCAGTTCCGGCGGTATATCATGAAACTTGCACTTTTGGGCGGTATGTGGGCGATTCTACATGGGCGGGTGGTGTGTAGACCATCTGGCATTATGTCAATGATTAATCTGTCACCAGGCAGTATGTCGGCGGTAGCTACCTGTTTTTTGATGAAATTTGTATTTCTCGACGGTAAGTAGGCGGTAAACGAGTGGTAGTGAATGGTATGTCAATGAATTTCAGGCCCATTGTTCTGTACCTTCTGTCTGATGTGCGTCTTGCAGGAAAATGACTTTTTTTTGTGAAAATTGTGCAGAATATCAAGTGACAAAAGATAGAACAATGGGGTGAAATCATACTCTGCACCAATGTGTTTGTACATTACAATCACACCGTGATTTCATCCCGTTAGCCCACACCTTGATATGAAACTCTTTCACCCCCGTATTTTAATCGATTCAAAATTTGATACAAAGATGTATTTACTTCCTTATGCTAATAACAGTGCAATTTCATTCCACAAATATTTGGCCTAATATTGAAATGTAGCCTGTCGGAAATATACTTCCATAATGCTTCAATCTAACGAGAATGGGGGAAAGGGTGGAGGCATTTGTTTAAAGTGTTTTTTTCCCCTTTATTCGTTCGTGGGATGTGGACATCGCTGGCAAGGCCAGCATTTATTGCCCATCCCTAATTGCCTTCGAGAAGGTGGTGGTGAGCTGTCTTCTTGAACGGCTGCAGTCCACGTGGTGAAGGTGCTCCCACAGTGCTGTTAGGGAGGGAGTTCCAGCAATGATGAAGAAACGGCAATATATTTCCAAGTCAGGATGGTGTGGGACATGGAGGGGAACTTGCAGGTGATGGTGTTCCCATGTGTCTGCTGCCCTTGTCCTTCTAGGTGGTAGAGGTCGCGGGTTTGGGAGGTGCTGCCGAAGAAGTCTTGGTGAGTTGCTGCAGTGCATCTTGTAGGTGGTACACACTGCAGCCATGGTACACCGGTGGTGGAGGGAGTGAATGTTTAAGGTGGTGGATGGGGTGCCAATCAAGTGGGCTGCTTTGTCCAGGATGGTATTGAGCTTCTTGAGTGTTGTTGGAGCTGCACTCATCCAGGCAAGTGGAGAGTATTCCTTCACATTCCTGACTTGTGTCTTGTAGATGGTAGAAAGGCTTTGGAGAGTCAGGAGGTGAGACACTTGCCACATAATACCCAGCCTCTGACCTACTCTTGTTGCCACAGGATTTATGTGGCTGGTCCAGTTGAGTTTCTGGTCAATGGTGATGCCCAGGATGTTGATGGTGGGGGTAATGCCGTTGAATGTCAAGGAGCGGTGATTAGACTCTCGCTTGTTGGAGATAGTAATTGCCTGGCACTTGTGTGACGCAAAAGTGACTACTGCCTGTTTAGAATAAAGTGACCCAAGACAACCCGCCTGGAGTTTGTGCTTTGTTGCGCCGGTTTTTCGGCACAATTTGCTCGAAATCGGCAAAACACGTGCAAAAGATCATAGAATTTTAAGCGTAAGTTACGTTCAGCGCAGATCAAGATTCTGCCATCTTTTGCTAGTTTAAAAAGCTTTGCGCTAGAATCGTGCCCCGCCCACAGAACTGGCCACGCCCCCGATTGAATTAATCACCATTAGGAGTTTCTGTTAATTGTACTCGTTTACAGCCCTTCGAGGAGGCTCCAAAAAGTTTTTCTTAGGCACTAATAGGCAGAACTGACGACTGTGCACCAATGAATCTAGTAAATGATTCTGTATAGTTTCTGAAAGATAAACTCTTTTGAACTCTTAAATATATTAAGGAATATTTTTTAAAGCAAATTGTTTTTCAAAAGAAAGTATGTTCTAAAACGCTGCTCGATTGTGTTGGTTCATGGCAGATTATACGTTCGGCAATATGCAAATGAGTTTGAGTGGTAACTCGAGAAAGAAAAACACTTCTCAAAACCTGCGCAATTTTGGGCGAAATTTGCGCCCGGATTGACGATTGCACCCAAAGCGGAATCTCTACATCCCCCCATACAACGTTCCCGCTAAGCGGTGCATCTGAAGTTTGCGCACAGACCACTCACCGGACGCAATGCAAGAAACCGTGCATGTGCGGAAATTTGAATGGGCCGCGTGTCGCGTTAAAGGGACAGCGCACTAAAAAAGAATTACAGGGGACATTGTGCCCATGTTTACTGGAGTGACTCCTGTATGGCTCAGAGACATGGACCATGTACAGTAGACACCTCAAGTCGCTGGAGAAATACCACCAACGATGTCTCTGCAAGATCCTACAAATCCCCTGGGAAGACAGACGCACCAACATTAGCGTTCTCGACCAGGCCAACATCCCCAGCGTTGAAGCACTGACCACACTTGATCAGCTCCGCTGGGCAGGCCACATTGTCCGCATGCCAGACACGAGACTCCCAAAGCAAGTGTTCTACTCGGAATGCCCTCACGGCAAACAAGCCAAAGGTGGGCAGAGGAAACATTACAAGGACACCTTCAAAGCCTCCCTGATAAAGTGCAACATCCCCATCGACACCTGGGAGTCCCTGGCCAAAGACCATCCTAAGTGGAAGAAGTACATCCGGGAGGGCGCTGAGCACCTCGAGTCTCATCGCCGAGAGCATGCAGAAATCAAGCGCAGGCAGCGGAAAGAGCGTGCGACAAACCTGTCCCACCCTCCCTTACCCTCAATGGCTATCTGTCCCACCTGTGAAAGGGACTGTGGCTCTCTTATTGGACTGTTCAGCCACTTAAGGACTCATTTTAAGAGTGGAAGCAAGTCTTCTTCGATTCCGAGGTACTGCCTATGATGATGGAGGGTGATGGCTCCATGTCTCCTTACCTCTGATCTGGAGACAACCGACCCTGTGAAAACAACCATATTGGTTTCGTTATTTTGGCTGGGTTGACTGGTGTTTGAATCAGAAGGTTCCAACATGGAGAGTCGATTCAGGTTAGCATTCTGCGAATGATATGAAATACGTATGTAGTCACTAGGGGACATAGTCTCAGAATAAGGGGCCGCCTATTTAAAACTGAGATGAGGAGAAATTTCTTCTCTCAGATGGTTGTAAATCTATGGAATTCTCTGCCCCAGTGAGCTGTGGAGGCTGGGTCATTGAATGTATTTAAGGCAGAGATAGACAGATTTATGAGCGATAAGGGAGTAAAGGGTTATGGGGAGCAGGCAGGGAAGTGGAGCTGAGTCCATGATCAGATCAGCCATGATCTTATTGAATGGCGGAGCAGGCTCGAGGGGCCAAATGGTCTGCTCCTGCTCCTATTTCTTCTGAGAGGTGTTTAATCTCAATGGTCACACAAGTACACCTACTGTATGATCACACTACCCTTCAGGCTTCAATCAGCCAGAGACCCACAGTGAAGAAGAACTGATGACAAATATTTGGAAGCCTCACAATTTATTGAACAAATTACAGGGGTCATAGGTCTTACCTGTCAGGCTACCCCCTCTGTCGCTTTATACAGAGCTTTGGGAATTCCTGAGGTCATGAAAGATGCTGTACAATTGCAAGTTCCATTTCTTGCTTTAAATGTTCTATTCATGACATAATAACCGGGCCTCCTGCTGAGGAAATGCATGAACCCCACTATCATATTTCTGGTGTATGTAGCACACAAATCACTGACTCCACACGGTCTGGTGTAAGTCTAACTGCTGTGACCTTCGTCCTTTATTGTTCAGCTCCAGAGTGCCTCCCAGGTGTGGTGGTCAGCCTTATATAGTCCTTGTTACAGGTGCTACCAGGGTTTCCCACCGCAGCGCCCTCTGTGGTGTGGCATAGTACTTACATTACATTTAAGGTACTGGGACGATACACAAATCATTACATAACAATATTCACCACATCTCTGTAAAGAATTGAGAGACCATGTAGTGATGTGAGGTCTTGCTAATGTAGCATCGCCCCTCCTCCCAGTTGTTTCGAAATGTTTGGGGAGAGAGAGAGAAAGTCCTGATACTTATTTCAACTGTATCCAACATGGCAAAAGATAATCTTTGAAACTCAAACCTGTTCTCCTTCAACACAGGGAACCTGCAACTGCGTACATTAGTTATGGAGAACCTTTCCTAATTAGATCTCGGAAACTATGTAAAATTAACAGAAGGCTGTTTCAGTCAGAGTGCATATCGAGTGAATCCCAGACGGATTGCCCCAGGCTCTGTGGGATCTGACAAAGGTCAGAGGCCACGGCTATAGCAGGGCAATGACATAGTATCATTGTTTCAACGCACACAACACAACTGATCAGGTCGGGCTAATGATGAAAGCAGATGCTCGGTGAAGGTCAAAGGTGACACGCAGGGAGCACGCTCAGTATATATATATTTTTTAATCATTTGGGACCAGAAATTGAAACCTAGCTGCCAATACTTATTAGAACAAAAACATCTCCAACTCAAAGAAGGTTAGATTCCTGTTACAAATTATATAGTGACACTGGGACTCAAATGGCAAACCTAATATTCTGGGCAGTTGTTGCAGAATATATGAGAGAAGTAAATAAATCTGGGCAGAGGTTAAACCCCAGAATTAACACCTAAAACATTTAAGAGCACTGTAGAGGAAATGCTATTTCCTGATGGATTGCTGTGTGAGAATCAACTGATTGATGAAGTCAGCGGGCATTCATTCACTCAGTCACGGCAACTACAACTGTCCTCCTGTGTGCTCAAATGTTACTTTTCTCCTTCCCTCTTCCCCTGAAAGCACTGAGACTCGCTAGGGTTCACTTCCACAACACCACATCCAATTGGCCATGCTTCCTGCATGAGGCGAGGGCAGTGAACGTGATCGGGGCCCAGGAGAGGTGCGAGTTCGGGGCCCAGACGAGGCGAGGGCCCAGGGGCCCACACTGCAATATGTCTGTGTACTAGGTCCAGGCAGAAGAACAGGTCTCCAGTCGTCTTGGTTAACCCTTGCCACTGGATCAAGACCTAGCTCTGTCAAGCCCGTGTGGTGGCTGGTGTGCATCGGCCAACACACGTTAAAAAAATCCACGCACAGTCATCTTCCACCCCTTCAAGATTTAGTTCGGGACCTGGAATATTCATCATCATCATAGGCAGTCCCTCGGAATCGAGGGATACTTGTTTCCACTCTTAAAATGAGTCTTTAGGTGGCTGAACAGTCCAATACGAGAACCACAGTCCCTGTCACAGGTGGGACAGATAGTCGTTGAGGGAAAGGGTGGGTGGGACAGGTTTGCCGAACGCTTTCCGCTGCCTGCGCTTGATTTCTGCATGCTCTCGGTGATGAGACTCGAGGTGCTCAGTGCCCTCCCGGATGCACTTCCTCCACTTAGAGCATCTTTGGCCAGGGACTCTCAGGTGTCAGTGGGGATGTTGCACTTTATCAAGGAGGCTTTGAGGATGTCCTTGAAATGTTTCCTCTGCCCACCTTTGGCTTGTTTGCTGTGAAGGAGTTCCGAGTAGGGCACTTGCTTTGGGAATCTCGTGTCTGACATGTGGACAATGTGGCCTGCCCAGCGGAGATCAAGTGTGGTCAGTGCTTCGATGCTGGGCACTTGATCAGCTCCTGGAATTTTAGGTCCTTCATTGAAACACCTGTGAACTTTTTGGCATGGAAGCAAGTCATCCTCGACTCGAGGGACTGCCTATGATGATGATGAATGCTTGCAGCTTATTTCACAGCCATTCTCCCCTCAAATTTACAGCAGGCGTCACTGGCTAGCAATCAGAGCCGGGGATGATGGCTCTGTCCCTGACCCAGGAGCTTTACGACCAATTGTAACACCCCTTCCAGCACCTCCATCGAGGTCAGCCAAATCAGCACATTAAACCGGCAACCTTTCTGCCCTTTATGGTACAGCTATGTATTGAATTATTGAGCCATTCCTGGGAGTTCAATAGCCAAGTTAGTTTGATCAATGATAATTAATTCTTAGTATTTAGCATTTATTTTAAAAAGAGCAATGATTGAACACTAGGCACAGCTGAGTGCTTCAACCGACACCCATTCCCTTATTCCAACATAAACCGCATGAAATATATCGAACGTGTTATTCCCTGATAATTGAATGTCAATTACAAAATCCTTAAATTTGGCGAGATTTTATTGAAATAATTAATCCATCTTTTGTGGCCATTGTTGTGCACAGCGCACACTGGCTGTGCGTTTCCACAACTACAGTCGCTGTCAAATAAATCGCGAGAGGTTAAACCACCCCATAAATTGCACGGTGTGATCTTCTCCCCGAGAGCGGGATTCAAACCCACCCCGGACTTGTGGGGAGCAATTGTGATCCCGGGTGACTGTGTAAAACGGGCGAAATTAACTCAGCCGCCGGAAGTGGAGAATCGGGAGAGATGTATAACGGGTGGCTGAATCGACGTTGCCCATTTTACACGAACACTCAAAGGCAAAATGATCCCCCGGTGATTTGAAAGCCTCCCTTCATGCTGGCCATAATCACAGTCCTGTACCTTGCCGTGGTACGCCACCACGCTGCCCATGGCCGCCGCTCACTGCTCCTTTTATGGCCCCGACCTGCCGCTGATGGTCTCTCGCAGGTTGGGGCCGCCACGCTGGTGCAGGAAGCTCCAGGTTGGCGATTGGAGAGTGGGCAGACACAGCAGGAGTGGCGAGGTCAAGGCGAAGGAGCAGCGAGAGAATGTTGAGGGATGTGATCGGGACCCAGGAGAGGCGCGAGTTCAGGGCCAGAAGAGGAGAGGGCCCAGGGGCAGTACGGGTTAGCCCACACTGCGATATGTGTGCGCACTAGGCCCGTGCAGCAGAGCAGGTCTCCAAAGAAAATCTGGGAAATTCCTCTCCGACCCATCTAGGCGATCGAAACTAGTCCAGGAGATCACTCTGGCCATTAAATTCCCTGCAGTACCTACCTTCTGTAAGAGGCGATCTCCGCCGCAGCCAGAAACAAATCCAGCTTTTGCTTGAAGGAATTCAGCGAGTCTGCATCCACCACATGAAATGGCAGCTTGTTCCAGGGGTCTACTATTCTCTGGGGAATGAACCACCTCCTGACATCTAACCTAGATCTAGTCTTATACAACTTAAATTTGTGACCCCTGGTCCTGCCTAACCTATTTAATTGTAATAAACTGTCAGCTGGATCGCCGTCTATTCCTTTCGTTATCTTATAAACCTCAATCAGATCCCTGCTATGTCTACGTTGCTCTAAGGATGCTGAGGCCCGTTGAAGCACACCTAATTGCTACCCAGACTGGAATCAGCCAACTTACAGAAAGAAAGAACTTGCATTGCGATAGCACCTTTCACAATCTCAGGATATCCTAAAGCGCTTTACAGGCAATGGCATATTTGTGAAGAATAGTCACTGTTGTAATGTAGGAAATACACAGCCAATTTGCACACAGCAAGCTCCCACAAACAGCAATGAGATCCTCTGTTTTTTAGTGATGCTGGTTGAAAGGATAAATATTGGCTGGAACACTGGGGAAAACACACCTCCCCTTCTTCAAATAGTGCAGGGATCTTTTACATCTGCCCGAGAGGACAGATGGGGCCTCGGTTATCGTTTCATCTGAAAGAAGACACCTCAGACAGTGCAGCATTCCCTCTGTGCAACACTGAGATGTAAGCCTGGATCATGTGCTGCAAGTCTCTGGAGTGGGGCATCAACCAGAAGCACGATTCCTACCAACTGCGTCAAGGCTGACACTTAGCACAGACATTCTTGTTCTGCCTTGTTTCATGCTGAATGGTGATGTCTTTGCCCAATAGGCTATTGGGGAAGTGGCTATTGCATTAGTGCACTTACAAAAGAGAAATCGGCAGGAGAAGTGACTAGGTCTGTCAGTGGAAGGGAGCTGTATTAACAAGGACACCGTTGAATTGACAAAATCACTGAAGCATATTAGGTTAAATCACTTGGAGCTGAATTTGACAGATTTGGGTTAAGTATGTTCCCGTTGATGGGTTTATTTAGTCTGCATGGTTCATACACTGCCATTTTAATCAGTGACACTAAGCATTTTACAATTCTGCAAAAATAAAGTGTTATTAAAAGTCTGCCACATCAGCCTGTGGGAATGTTGTCTCAGACAGCCTCATACAACTCGATAGAAATAACTAGGCCATTTCTCCACCGGTTTAGAAATACACTCTAAACCTTGTGAGTACGGCACTGATACGGTTGAGAGCTCCTGTGGCCAGGATGCGTGCATTAAAAATATGAAGCAAGTGTGCCACTTTTACTCAACCTGAAACTGGAGGAATGTGCGGCTAGGAAAATGTAATTTTACAGGGTTGCATCTTGACACTGCATCCATCCCTTCCTCAGCAGCAAGTGTTCCAAAGTATAGCCCACTCTGCATGACACACAATTGTATCAAAGCCAATAATGTGACCTTACAAATGGATTGGCGTGCGGCGGCTTGGGAACAGCATACCACTTCAGCGTACAGCGCGAGCAGGTGCAGGAGGGCGACAGCAGTGAAAAGGGCGACTGGTTTGGATGTCGCCATAATCCAGGTCGGTGATTGGAGCATGGGGAGGTACAGCAAGAGCACCGAGGTCGGGGAGTAGGAGTGGTGAGAGATTGCAGAGCGATGTGATTGGGGTCCAGAAGAGGCAAGGGGCCAGCCCACACTGCGGTATGTGTGTACATTAGGTCCATACAGCAGAGCTGGTCTCCAGTTGTCTTGGTTAATCCTTGTCACTGGACCAAGACCGAGCTCTGTCAAGCCCGTGTGGTGGCTGGTGTGCAACGGCCACCGCACATTAAAAAAATCCAAGCACAGGCATCTTCCACCCTTCAGGATGGAGTTCGGGACCTGGAATATTAGGTCCTTCATTGAAACACCTGTGAACTCATTGAACACATCCCTTTTTGGTGTGGAGCAAGTCACCCTTGATTCGAGGGGCCGCCTAAGAAGAGAAGAAGACAAATGGAGTAGGATCCTGCTCTGTACTGCTGTTAACTCCCTACACGTTTGGCTACAACAACTCCTAATTCCACTGATGTCATCAGCACACAATGTTGAAAGAAAAATATTCCATTGGAAAATCAGCACAAACATCTCATAACTTTGATGAACACAAAATATTTTTGAAACGCGTCACATCCAGTTTTTGGGGTCAGGCTGCTGAATCAGGTTACAATGCACCCCATCACTTCCCCGCTCCAATCACAGCAGTTTCTGGAATTAATGGCCGTGGTTATGATCAGCCCGTTTATAGTTCCCGATGGTGGAGATGGTCTTTTCAATTCGGAAAGGCTGTGGGTGTTTGAGATTCACTCTGTTTACATTGCAGGGCAAGCTCAGAATGCTGAGGGCTATACTGAGGTAAGTGGGGATCTGCTATGGTCAAGGATTGAACTCCAGACTGTGTTTTTTTGGATGTGAGCAATCGCAGATGTCAGAGGACAACCCAGTAATAAAATGCTGGTGGCATTTATCGCCATTCGCTGTGGCTACAGTTTGCATCTGGGGCCTGCTGGAAGGCAATTCTTTGAGGTGCTTGTGACTCATCTGGTTTATATTAGTGATGTACTATAAATACGTACAATATAGCTGCTTTATCCAGCTGCAGGCTACTTGCTGTCAACATATTAGGCAACATCTGTACTCACGTTAACAAACAGCTGCCTCAGAAGCCTTAGGAAAAGGCACCAATAATTTATTGATTTTGCGCAATGATCTCTTGAAATAACCAAAGCAAATGTCCCAAACCCGCAACCTCTACCACCTAGAAGGACAAGGGCAGCAGGCGCATGGGAACACCATCACCTCCACGATCCCCTCTAAGTTACACACCATCCCGACTTGGAAATATATTGCCGTTCCTTCATCGGCACTGCGTCAAAATCCTGGAACTCCCTCCCTAACAGCATTGTGGGAACACCTTCATCACATGGACTGCAGCGGTTCAAGAAGGCGGCTCACCACCACCTTCTCAAGGGCAATTAGGGATGGGCAATAAATGCTGGCCTTTCAGCGATGCCCACATCCCATGAACAATTTTTTTGTTTAAATGGATGGTAGAACTAGGCAGGAATCTACATATAAAGCGGTGGTGTAAATGTGGATAATTGTCCAAGTGACGAAATGCCTCAGTCTGATCCATCCAGGAGCAGCATTTGCTCACAAACTCAATGTGCAATGCTCGATAAGGTTTGGTGCAGACTGATGGCCGATTACAACCTTGTCAGACACCGATTGTACGTCTCCATTAAATACGCAAACTGATTTGAAACAATAAAGTGTGGAGGATCTATAAATGCTCATAACACATCACTACAGCTTAGTTAGAAAAACAGAAAATGCTTCAAATACTCAGCGGATCAGGCAGCATCTGTGGAGAGAGAAACAGAGTTAACTTTTCAGGTCAGTGACACTTCGTCAGAGCTGGAAAATGTAGCAGGTTTTAAGCAAGTCTAGGGGCAGGGAAAGGGGGGGAGGGGCGGAACGAACCATAGGGAAGGTCTATGATAGGGTGAGAGGCAGCAGAGATTAAAAGACAAAAGGGATGATGGTGCGAGGCAAAAGGAGACGGTAATGGGACCAGTAAAGAAACAAAAGATGGGTCTAGAAGAGCTGTAAATGGGAATGGCAGAACCATCAACAGTTGCCATGTGAACAAATTGCCGAGGTTATGGTCTGAAATTGTTGAACTCAATGTTGAGTCCAGAAGGCCTAATCGAAAGATGAGGTGCTGTCCCTCGAGTTTACTTTATGCTTCGTTGGAACAATGTAGGAGGCCGAGGACGGAGAGATCAGAGTGGGAGTGGAGCGGGGAATTAAAGGGACAGGCGACCGGAAGCTCAGGGTCACGCTTACGGACTTAATGGAGGTGTTCAGCAAAGCGATCACCAAATCTGCATTTGATCTCCCCAGTGTACAACTTAGTGTACACACTCCTGCCCGAGATAAATATGCACGAGATTAACCAGCAGCCCTGAACACTCTGTACTTACACCTGTAGTAAAGGCAGCCCGCACCCTGTCATGTTTGGAGAGCACTAACCTTAGTTATTAGAGCTTTTAAATCTTCTTCTCCTTCCAGTTTAACGACATATAGGTCAGCCTCCAACGCCCGAGAGGAGAAAGTGAGGGAGAATGAAGTTAGATCTTTGGCGACATAGGCCGGGAGCAGTTGCGACACCGGCTCAATTTTATTGCTGCTGCCTGACCCATAATGCCCTGTAGAGCGCCGTGGTGGGAACACGTGTGGAAGCTGTAGCTATAGCGGCTGAAGTGAGGTAAGTAATGTCGACCGCAGGTAAGTTGAAAAGTCCTGTCCCCTCAGTATAGATTCACACGAGGCATGTAGTGAAGTCAAGGTCACTCTGGACCTGCACCTTTATTTCACAGCTCTGGAATCCTGCACTTGCCTGAGACCTGTCCTTATATACCTGTCTCTTGCAAGTGCACCCCTGGTGGTAAGGTATGCTGGTGGTTACAGGTCATATCTTATTACAGTCATGTATAGCATGTTAGGATACAGTTATATATAATAATGTAAGATACATGACATCACTCTCCCCCAAGGTCTTATTGTCTTTATAGGTTCAGTCTCTCAGGTGGTCGTCGCTCTCGCGTGGAGCGTCTGAGTTGTGGTTCAGTTGTTTGCCTTGGTGTCTGTTTTTATTTGGGTGTGGTTGCTGGTATCTCGCCTGGGCTGTCTGTTTCGATTGGTGTGATTGTTGTTGACTCGCCTGGGCTGTCTGTTGGGATTGCCCTTTCCTCAGGTTGTTCCCTTTGTCTGTCCACCAGGTGTGGTGCGAGTTCCACATTGTAGTCTGCCTCTGGTTCCGCAGTGTTGTTGGTAAATCTGCTTTTGACTTGGTTTACATGCCTCCGGCAGGTTTTGCCATTGTCCATTTGTACTACCAGTAGCCTGTTTCCTTCCTTGTCCGTTACTGTCCCTGCAAGCCATTTGGGACCCCTGCCATAGTTTAGTACAAACACTTTGTCCCCTATCTCATTCCATCTCCCCCTCAAATTTCTGTCATGGTAGTCAGTCAGCTTACGGCGCTTTGCCTCAACAATTTCGTGCATGTCTGGGAGGATTAATGAGAGCCTTGTTTTTAAAGTCCTTTTCATCAACAGTTGCGCGGGGGGGATCCCAGTCAGTGAGTGCGGACGAGATCTGTATGCCAGCAGCAGTCGCGACAGGCGACCCTGCAGCGTGGGACCTTGGATTTTAATCATGTCTTGTTTAATGATTTGCACTGCTCTCTCCTCCTGGCCGTTGGAGGCCAGCTTGAACGGTGCCGTCTTGACGTGATTTATGCTGTGGTAAATTATAAAGTGTTGGAATTCTGCGCTGGTGAAGCATGGACTATTGTCACTGACTAATATGTCAGGGATCCCGTGCACTGCAAACATGATTGCGAGGCTCTCCACAGTGGTGGAGATTGTGCTCGAATTTAAAATGATGCATTCGATCCACTTTGAAAATGCATCTACAACTACGAGGAACATTTTGCCCATGAATGGGCCCGCATAGTCTACGTGCACCCGCGACCACGGTTTGGTAGGCCAGGGCCAGGGGCTCAGTGGAGTCTCCCTGGGGGCATTGCTGAGTTGGGCACAAATGGTGCACCTTTGGACGCAGAGCTCCAAGTCCGCGTCAATACCAGGCCACCAGACGTGGGATCTGGCTATGGCCTTCATGAGAACGATCCCCGGGTACTCGCGGTGGAGCTCCCGGACAAATGCCTCTCTGCCTCGCAGAGGCATGATTACTCGGCTGCCCCACATCAGGCAGTCTGCTTGTAGTGATAGCTCATGCATGCGCCTGTGAAAGGGTTTTAATTCCTCGGGGCAGGCATCGCGAGCCTCTGCCCAGTCACCGGTTAGGACACATCTTTTTACTAAGGATAACGTGGGGTCACTGGCCGTCCAGGCTCTGATTTGGCGAGCTGTCATGGGCAAACCTGTGGACTCAAAGGCATTGATTGCCATGACTATCTCACAGTCCTGTTCGTCAGACGCTTCCGTTGTCGCCAGGGGTAGCCTGCTGAGTGCGTCAGCACAGTTGTCTGTGCCTGTTCTGTGCCTTATGGTATAGTCGTAGGACGCCAGCATGAGTGCCCACCATTGAATTCATGCCGAGGCGTTGGCATTTATTGCCTTGCTCTCGGATAGGAGGGACGTGAGGGGCTTGTGGTCAGTTTCTAATGCGAACTTGGCCCCGAAAAGATATTGGTGCATCCTTTTGACACCGTACACGCACGCGAGCGCCTCCTTCTCTACCATTCTGTATCCGCGCTCCGCCCGCGAAAGTGACCTGGAGGCATAAGCTATGGGTTGTAATTTGCCCGCACTATTGACATGTTGCAAAACGCGCCCGACCCCATACGCTGACGCATCGCATATGAGAACTAGCTTTTTACCTGGATCAAAGAAAGTCAAAACACTGTTGGAACACAGAAGGTTGCATGCCTTATTGAAGGCGCGTTCCTGGGCGTCCCCCCAAAACCAATCGCACCCCTTCCTGAGGAGCACGTGGAGAGGCTCCAGCAGCGTGCTTAAGTTCTGCATAAAGTTCCCAAAGTAATTGAGTAGCCCGAGAAAGGCGCGTAGTTCTGAGACATTCCGGGGCCTGGGTGCCAGGCGAATTGCTTCTGTTTTGGACTCTGTTGGGCGGATTCCATAAGCGGCAATCCTTCTGCCCAAAAATTCAACCTCGGGTGCGAGAAACAGGCACTTGGATTTCTTGACTCGTAGGCCTATCCGATCCAACCGCTTTAGTACTTCCTCCAAATTACGGAGATGGGAGTCGGTGTCCCTGCCCATGATAAGTATGTCGTCTTGAAATACAACCATCCCCGGGATGGACTTGAGCAGACTCTCCATGTTGCGCTGGAATATGGCAGCTGCCGACCTGATGCCGAATGGCCATCGATTGTACATGAAAAGGCCTCAATATGTATTGATGGCGGTGAGTAGCTTGAATTCCTCGGTCAATTCTTGCGTCATATACGCAGATGTGAGGTCTAATTTTGAGAAAAGTTTACCTCCAGCCAATGTGGCAAATAAGTCCTCCGCTCTGGACAGCGGGTACTGGTCCTGTAGGGAGACTCTGTTTATGGTAGATTTGTAGTCCCCACAGATTCGTACGGATCCATCAGGCTTCATGACTGGGACGATGGGACTTGCCCAGTCGCTAAATTCCACAGGTGATATAATGCCTTCCCGCAGAAGCCTGTCTAGTTCGTGTTCAATCTTTTCCCTCATCACATAGGGTACAGCTCTGGCCTTGTGATGGACTGGTCTAGCATCCTGTGTGATGTAGATTTTGACTTTGGCCCCTTTGAAAGTGCCCACACCTAGCTGAAAGAGATGTTCAAATCGCTTTATAACTATTGAGCAGGAGGTCCGTTCCTCTAATGACATGGCATGGACATCATCCCATTTCCAGTTTAGTTTTGCCAGCCAGCTTCTCCCCAGCAGTGCTGGGGGGGGTCTCCGGGGACAATCCACAGGGGAAGTCGGTTCACTGTCCCTTTGTGTGTGACAGAGAGCATGGCACTGCCGAGGACTGGTACGATTTCTTTGGTATTGGTCCTTAGTTTGGTGTCGACCCTTGTGACTTTTGGTCTGTCTCTTTTATGCGGCCACAGTTGTTCAAATTGTTGCGCGGCCATGAGAGATTGACTCACTCCCGTATCCAGCTCCATGTTGACAGATATCCCGTTGAGTAGGACCCTCATCATTATAGGAGGCGTCCTGTTGGAGGAACAGCGGCCATTGATCGTGTTGACCCGCTGTACATCGGTGTCCCGGGTACTGTCCCCACCATCTTCTGGTCTGCTTTCCGATCCATCCGATTCGTATACCAGCCGATTTGTTTGCACATACGGGCCAAATGTCCTGTATATTCACAATTTCTGCAAACAGCCTGCTGAAATTGACATCCCCTTGACTAGTGCCCACCCCCACACCTCCAGCACAGATCTGTTCCATTGTTCAAAGTGTTCCCAAAGAATGAGCTGCGTCTGGCTGATCTCTCTTGAGCTTCTCTCAGTTTGTAGTTGATTGCTCGCATTGTGGGTTGATGAGGTGTGAACGGCCGTTTCTGTGGCCCTTAATGGCTTCTGCCTGCTGTCGAGAGCCTGTTCTCCCGGTTTTGTCTGTGTGTGGGGGTAGCAGTTTGTTTAGTGCTGTGAACTTCTTGTTCCGATATTTCGTTAGTTGTTGTACCTGCATTGTAAATCAACCTCGTTTCTTCTTCCCCTACCAAGAATGCCTGTGCAACCAGTGCTGCTGCCTCTAAGCTCAGGTTCTTGGTCTCTATGATCTTTCGGAATATGCCTGGGTGGCCTATTCCTTCAATGAAAAAGTCTCTCAGCATTTCTCTCCTCAGTTCATCGGAGAACTCACATAAACTAGCCAACCTCCGAAGTTCCGCCATGAAGTCGGGTATGCTCTGGCCCACACAGCGTCCGTAGTTGTAGAACCTGTGTCTGGCCATGTGTAGGCTGCTCGCTGGCTTCAGGTGGTCTCTTACCAGTGTGCTCAATTCTTCAAACAACTTGCTTGCTGGTTTCTCGGGTGCCAACAGATCCTTCATTAAAGCGTATGTTTTCGAGACACAGCTGGTCAAGAGATGGGCTCTTCTCTTGTCTGCCTTATCGTCGCCTAACCACTCTTTGGTTACAAAGCTTTGCTGGAGCTTTTCTATAAAGTCCTCCCAATTGTCTCCCGTATTGTACTTTTCATCTGATCCGTTGTTCGCCATTCTGTGGATTCTGTAATCCCGTAACTCGTCGCCACTGTAAAGTCTTGTCCCCTCAGTACAGATTCACACGAGGCATGTAGTGAAGTCAAGGTCACTCTGGACCTGCACCTTTATTTCACAGCTCTGGAATGCTGCACTTGCCTGAGACCTGTCCTTATATACTTGTCTCTTGCAAGTGCACCCCTGGTGGTAAGGTATGCTGGTGGTTACAGGTCATATCTTATTACAGTCATGTATAGCATGTTAGGATACAGTTATATGTAATAATGTAAGATACATGACATAAGTGTGATTGTTTTTTTTTGCGATTTATGTTGTGGTGGCGTGGGCTATGTATAGGGAATGTTTTTGGTACGTATTTTGCAGGGAGTTTTTTTTCCGCCAGGCCGGCTCTTTAGCTCGGGATTTCCGCTTGCTCAGACGGCCTAACGCCCTAAGAGAGATGTGGAACACCTCCCCTCGCTCTCCGCTCCACACTCGGGGCCCAGCTGATGAATTTTGTGGCTGAGGACGCAAACCATTTCCCGGCGCAAACATTACCGCCCCGAAATGACCAGAGCCAAAAATCCAGCCCCTTATGTCCTTTACTGCTCATCTACTCAAAGGTCACTGAGCAGGCTGACAGATGTGGAGACAGGTCTCTTCAGTGATGCATGATTGACTTTGCAATGCAATGTGGCAGGAGAATTAATCTTGCTTTACTCTTGTTTGTGTACGGAAGTTTGAAGGAAGCTCCCGCTGATTGCTGGTACACCTGGAACTGGGAAGTAGACAGTACCTAGTACCTGTTAGAGGCTGGCCTCCTGGTTGTCCCGGCAGACTGAATCAATATGTGCAAGTGGTGCCTTCAAATGTATTTAAAAAGCAGAAGGCCAGATCAGCTAATTCATGCTGTTATGTGGGGCACAGGGACTTTATGTAAACCCCATGGAATCTCACTAATGGTGCATGTCAGTGGAGTCCAGTCAAAATTCCAAATGGACTCAAATTGGGTCATTTTGAGTTCATTGAAAAATGCCTGAAGCCAGCGTGTTCCAGGAAAACACAGCGGCTGGTGTGTTCCTGCAACTTTCAATCCCTGATGGAAAATGTGAAACGAGGTCAACGCCATCCAAATTGTGTTTTCTGGTTAGCACCGCTGTTACTGCATGGTGATTGGCAGGCAAAGAATCACCCCACATGTCCCAAATGTATTTTCTCGGGCACTTTTCAAACAGGTGGCAGCCTTGTCAGCCAATTCTCAGTGGGTAGCACTGCCTCTGAGTCAGAGGGTTGTGGGTTCAAGTCCCACTCCAGAGACTTGAACATGAAAAATCTAGGCTGACACTCGCAGTGCAGTGCTGAGGGAGTGCTGCACTGTCGGAGGTGGCGTCTTTCGTATGAGACGTTAAACCGAGGCCCCTTCTGGTCTCTCAGGTAGACGTATAAGATCCCACGGCACTATTTTGAAGATGAGTATGGGAGTTCTCCCTGGTGTCCTGGCCAATATTTATCTCTCAATCAAAGTCTGGGTTATTATCACATTGCTGTTTGTGGGAGCTTGCTGTGCGCAAATTGGCTGCCGCGTTTCCCACATTACAACAGTGACTACACTTCAAAAAGTATTTCATTGGCTGTAAAGCGCTTTGGGACATCTGGTGGTTGTGAAAGGCGCTATATCAATGTAAGTCTTTCTTTTTTCGTATGCAGTACTGCTAGCTACCTCTTGGTGCTGCTGCCGAGCTTGCCGAAGTCACAGTCTGTTGCAGGTGCAGTTGTTTAATCAGGTACAGTGTATATGGTGCAGATGGGACATATTCCTCATTGCTGTATATTTACTGTGCTAGAAAGTACTTCCTATTAGTGATTCCCTATTGAGACTTTAGTGCTACTGGATAATGTGGAATTAACTATTCGCTGTGGTACCCATCCCCTTTGTTTTTCTTTATTCGTTCCTGGGGATGTGGGTGTCGCTGGCAAGGCCAGCATTTATTGCCCATCCCTAATTGCCCTTGAGAAGATGGTGGTGATCCTGGATGGACCAGACATTTGTCACTTGGACAATTATCCACATTTACATCACCGCTTTATATGTAGATTCCTGCCTGGTTCTACCATCCATTTTTTAAAAAATTTGTTCCGGGATGTTGGGCATCGTTGGCAAGGCCAGCAATTATTGCCCATCCATAATGGCCCTTGAGAAGGTGGTGGTGAGCTGGCTTCTTGAACCGCTGCAGTCCGTGTGGTAAAGGTGCTCCCATAGTGCTGTTAGGGAGGGAGTTCCAGGAATTTGGCCCAGCGACGATGAAGGAACGGTCGATTTATTTCCAAGTCTGGGTGGTGTGTGATTGGAGAGGAACCTGGAGGTGACGGTGCTCCCATGCGCCAGTTGCTCTTGTCCTTCTAGGGGGCAGAGGTCGCGGGTTGGGGAGGGGCTGCTGTGGAACTATGTTGCCTTCGACCCGCAGTGTCAGTGTGGGAGGAAATGTCAGGACTGGCGGGATGACATCACCCGACAGAATTCCCACCTGTTCTGCCTGCGATCCTGATGGAAGTCAGACGCACTGTCTACTGGGTACCTAACAACAAAAGCCAATTCCAATCTTCCGCTGGAACCAACCCTCGCCCCACCCGCTGAAGTGACGAGTTGCTGATCTGAAAATGCTGACTCTCCAGGGGAAGGTTGCCCAGTGAGTGCAGTAAGTACCGTGGGTGCCCAATCCCTTTCATGCAGATGGCCCCGTCACTGAGATCGGGGATGTGATCAAAGGTGGAGCAGGTTGCTCAACTGCCCCACTGCATATCCAGCGAGAGGGCGGGGTCGCAGGGCTTTCGGGCCTTATTTAGGATCACACAAATTGCTGGACAAGACCCAACTCCATCTAGTTTGTCTTCCACCATTCTCCCCTCGCATGATACAACAATAATGGAGTTGTCGACCAATCATAGCAATCAATCTCTAAGTGGCCCATGGTGATTTAGTTTCCATGGCCATATCTTTCATGAAAAAGTTAGAAATGCAAAACTAATGGAAAATGAGGCAGGAAAATACACGAGCCTCCCATTATTTGCTAATCACAGTGCTGTGGATCACCTTTAGCCCCACATTAGCTGTAAAACAGAAATGTTTTTGTACTTGTTTCAATCAGCCGCTTTTCTATGACGCACATAGACCCATCACCTTCATCTAGAATCTCCAAACCAAACTACTGCAGCCATTAATTAATCTCAGCTAAGTCATGACAGCTTAGGTACAGATTGTCAAGATCCATGGGTAAAGAAAGAAAGACTTGCATTTATATAGCTCCTTTCATGACCACCGGACATCTCAAAGCGCTTTACAGCCAATGAAGTACTTTTGGAGTGTAGTCACTGTTGTAATGTGGCAAACACGGCAGTTAATTTGCGCACGGCAAGCTCCCACGAGCAGCAATCTGTTAATGACCAGATAAACTGTGTTTTTTATGTTGATTGAGGGATAAATATTGGCCAGGACAGCGGCGATAACTCCCCTGCTCTCCTTCAAGATAGTGTCATGGAATCTTTTGCATCTACCTGAAGCTTGCTGCCCTTGCCCTTCTAGGTGGTAAAGGTCGTGGGTTTGAGAGGCCAAAGGAAACCCTTCTGCTGAATGTCTGAGTGCTAAATCTTGACAGGAAATTGCTTCAACACACACATCATATTCATCATGCTCATTCATAGGCAGTCCCTTGAAATCGAGCAAGACTTGTTTCCACTCTAAAAGTGCTCCTCCCAGAATCACATTGCGGATTTCGTCCACTACGGATTACAACGGACATGATTTTTACGGCGCAACAGCTGCAAGAAAAATGCAGGGAACAGTACCAACCCTTGTACATGGCCTTCTTTGACCTTACAAAGGCCTTTGACACTGTCTACGGCGACGGTCTATGGAGCGTCCTCCTCCATTTTGGCTGCCCCCAAAAGTTTGTCACACATCATATGCCACGTGCTGAACAACGATTGGTATTTTTCTTCCTTTACAGGCAGATGATGCGAAAGACTAATGTATTCTTTGCTCCTTGTCAGCGAACCCAAAGAACAATGTCCAAGCTAAAGTTAGCATCCACCAGTACCCCAAGATACCAATATGAGTCTACAGTTGGGACTGAGCCCATGTGAAGCCACAATACTGCAGTTAGGGACATCATCACCATGTATTATTAGTTGGCACATTGGTCAAGATGATGAGCGGAATCGCACTTGACACCCAGGTAATCCGTCAACAACACAATCTCATGTGTGAAAAGAATCATCTCAGTTACTGACACTAGACTCTCCTGTATCCAATGCAGCATCGATGAAGATGTTGAATGGAATTGAAAAGTAGGGAAGTTATGCTATACCTTTATCGAACCTTGGTTAAATCACACTTGGAGTACTGTGTACAGTTCTGGTCGCCATATTATAAAAAGGATATAGAGGCACTGGAGAGGCTGCAGAGAAGATTTGCAAGGATGATACCAGAAATGCGAAAGTATACATATCAGGAAAGGATGAACAGGCTGGGTCTCGTTTCTTTTAGAAAAAAAGAAGGCTGAAGGGTGACCTAATAGAGGTCTTTAAAATTATGAAAGATTTTGATAGAGTGGATACAGAGAAAATGTTTCCACTTGTGGGGAAGAGCAAAACTAGAGGCTATCAATATAGGATAGTCACCAAGGAATCCAATAGGGAATTCAGAAGGAACTTCTTTACCCAGGGAGCGGTGAGAATGTGGAACTCGCTCCCACAGGGAGTGGTTGAAGCGTTAGATTTAGATGAGGAAAGATGGGAGGAGGCTCGAGTGGAGCATATATGTTGACATGGACTGGCTGGGTCGAATGGCCTGTTTCTGTGTCATATATCCCATGTAACCCCATGTATGTAACAACAGTGAGCAATCTGGCTGTACTCCGCTTTTGAGTGAGATGGGCTCAGTGGGTCTCCCATCTACCCTTACACGGATCGTGGGCGCTCAAGTAAAACAGCTTGGATCAAATCCAATATTCAGTGATACTCATTCAAACTTTCTTTGTAGGAGTAAGAAGGCTGCCTTATAGTCTCTAAGCCATCATTTGCTCTGATTACCAGAGTTCACAATGAGCAACTCAGAGGCAGAGAGCAGATGGTGCAATTAGTCGTGGTTTTACACACTACAATATTCATCTACACTTAAAATTACATTCCATAATCTATGCAGCCCATAGCAATCAGCAGAGCTGGGAGTCACAGCGCTGTTGAGATGCTTTCCTGGCTCTGGCTTGGAGAAGTCACTCAATGCTGGTTGTATAGATCCTGATAAAGATCAGCAGATTCCTCCTGGCTGCAACCTTTAAAGCTATTTATGTGGTAAATGTGGACAATTTTCCATATTTATCCCTCCCCCATTAATCATGTGTGATAGTGTTTTTTATATACACATTTGCTTAAAAATTAAGATGCGCAATGAAAATTTTAATAGAATCATCAGATTAGTAGCCACTCATGAATCATTCAGCATGTTACAGTCTCTGATATATTTTATACAGGAAGTGTCTGAAGCAAAATGGCTTCCCAAACCCCATTTTATGGGACTTGACTTTCATATCTAATGAAACAATTGAAAGAAAGAGCAACTCAAGAATTGGCCAGCCTTGCACCCATTTTTTCGGCGATATTTCTCCGTTTTTGACTTAAGAAGGTGATAAACTAAATTGGTCAAAGTCTTGCGCCGGAGGTTTTGAAATACCGCTGAAAAGTGGACTGCCGCGTGCAAGATGAAAAAAAGTGCTATCACGTTAAATTGGCCGTTCGCGCAGCCGTATCCTGGGTGAAAAATAACGCCCGAGGAAAGCCTGCGTTACAGGCCCAGAAACAGCAGTGAATATAAAGACCTGCAAAATAGGCAAGTTAAAGTTTTTAGTTTTTAATTCTTCTTCAGCGATTCGCAAAACATGTGTCTTGTGAATGTTTTGTGATTTTTTTTATTTTGTGTTTTTTGCAATTTTCTTTTTGTGTGTTTTCCCCCCTCCCAGGGCCTGTCTTTTAGCGGTAATTGGCCTCGGACTAAAGTTGGCGAGGACCGCTGTCTCCGCCACAAATTCTCGCGCAATGTCGATTTTTATTTTGCCAAATTTAGGCCTTTAAAAAATAGCGGAATGATTAATCGTATTTTTGGCGCAAAATGCCGAAAAAATACCGCTATCACCAAAAGACCAATTTCCAGACCAAGGATTTAAAATCGTATTTACCTACAAAGGATCCAGAAGGCCTGGTTAAAAATCCCTTTCAGACCAAAATAGCAGAAGACTATCAGGCACTGGTCTTTAACACTGGATTCAGGTCCCATCCAAACTAGTGGGATGACAGTCTGTGCTGATCACTGGTTGGATGGATCCTATGTGATCTGAGCTTGGGCTGTGTCAATGCATTTCCTCGTAGGCCCCTAAATTGGGACCTCATCCAGTAAAATCACCCATAATTTATAATATGGTTAATTCTTGGGAACATAAGAACCTAACAACATAAGAATTAGGAGCAGGAGTCGGCCATACAGCCCCTCGAGCCTGCTCCGCTATCAATAAGATCATGACTGGTCTTCGACCTCTGCTCCACTTTCCTGCCCGATTCCCATATCGCTTGATTCCCCTAGAATTCAAAAATCTCTCTATCTCAGCCCTGAATATACTCAGAGACTCAGCATCCACAGCCCTTTGGGGTAGAGAATTCCAAAGATTCACAACCCTCTGAGTATAGAAATTCCGCAGCATCTCAGTCTTAAATGGCAGACCCCTTATCCCGAGACTATGGTCCTATTTCTCGGCTCTCCAGGCAGGGAAAATAATCTCTCAGCATCTACCCTGTCAATTCCCCTCAGAATCTTATATGTTTTAATGAGATCACCTCTCATTCTTCTAAACTCCAGAGAGTATGGGCCCAATCTACTCCATCTCTCCCCATAGGACAACCCTCTCATCCCAGGGGTCAATCTAGTGAACCTTTGTTGCACCGCTTCAAAGGCATGTATGTCCTTTTTCAGATAAGGAGACCAAAACAGTGCACAGTACTCCAGGTATGGTCTCACCAAAGCCCTGTACAATTGTAGCAAGACTTCCTTGTACTCCAACCCCCTTGCAATAAAGGCCAACATGCCATTTGCCTTCCTTATTGCTTGCTGGAACTGAATGATAGCTTTCTGTGGTTCCTGTCTTATCAGGGGTCAAATTAGGGGTGGATGTTAACACATAGTTACAGTCCACTCATTCAAAAGAGTGACAACTCTAGCTCGACATTAAATGAATTTAAACTTCCTTGTGTCAGCTGTGGCTCAGTGGGTATCACTCTTGCCTTTGAGTCAGAAGGTTAGTGGGTTTGAGTCCCACTCCAAAGACTTCAGCCCAATACTCTAGGCTGACTCTCCAGTGCAGTGCTGTCTTTTGTCTGAGATGTTAGACCGAGGTCCAGTCTGCTCTCTCAGGTGGATGTAAAAGATCCCATGGCACTATTTCGAAGAAGAGCAGGGGAGTTATCCCTGGTGTCCTGGCCAATATTTATCCCTCAATCAACATAACAAAAACAGATTATCTGGTCATTATCACATTGCTGTTTGTGGGAGCTTGCTGTGCGCAAATTGGCTGCTGCATTTCCTACATTACAACAGTGGCTACACTCCAAAAGTACTTCATTGACTGTCGTGCGCTTTGAGATGTCGTGAAAGGTGCTATATAAATACAAATCTTTTAAAAAATCATGCCTTCTTACTTTACAGATTTGTTGCTGGTAGAATCGCAATATTTGATCTGACTAAATTCAATAATTGAGGTTTTCACAATGCCTTTCTCTGTAAAGGATGCAGTTAAGAATCTGTCCACCAGCTAACATCCACTGGATAGAAATTTGACTGAAGCTGACTGCTGAACTGTGCATAATATGTGTGTGTTTTGCCATTCAAAGAAATTAAGATAAATTAGATTGTTGTATCACGTGAACCCTTTGATAACCCAACAATTAGTAACAGCACGTTAGTAGAGAATGCCTGGACTGTGCATAACGAGATGTAAACAGAGTAACCCCATAGCTGGAGTTAGTCTGTGGGACACTCAGAAGAAGTAACATCAATGTCCTGATTTGAACAAATGCTCCCCAGATGAAAAGCCGGTGTCCCAACACAGTACAGGATGCCAAAGCAAGTGTTGCTGAACCAGGGTCAATATTTTAAGATGGACTGAAGTTGATTCCGTTAATTTGCAATAATTGACAACACATCAATTTTTACTCTCTTGTGCTGAAGGTTTTATATATCACATTGTAATTTGGGATTTTGCACTGAGTAATTGTGGTAGGTGATATTAAGTGTAGTGGAATATTAAACTCAACTATCCCTGAGTGCATTATATGATTTATTTTTGCGACATAAAAGATAATTGAAGAAGACTGAGAAGTGCATCATGCAACACCATTACCTTGAATTAAAAGGACATATTCCCTAGTTTAGGAATGAATAGAGAGCACTTGTTGCCATGGCTGCTATTAGTCTCTGCTCCTAATGGGTAAATTTGATTAGAAATAATCGTTAGACTAAAGCATTTGCAGTATGCTTAAGTATGACTAAGTGCTCGCTCTCATCTCATACTTTGCACTGAAATGTATCTCTCAAATCCCATGAATCTTAAAAGTGATGATGGGACGCATCTGAGTTTCCAGTCAACTCATTCATTCCACCATCGGTTTTAAGTGACATTTGCTTTATCTCAACGTGCTGCTTCTATCGTTATTGACTTTCACATCCTTACAGATTGCAAAGATCAGTAATTACTTTGTCTTTCAGATAAGTCTCAGTAACCAAAGCTCAGATAGTAAACGATAAGAACTAAATAATATTTGATTCAGGCCTTGATTTCTCCTTCCCATAAATGTGTGTGGGCTCCTTCATTTCTGAAATGTGCCCAAGCTTGTCTCCTTCGGGAAAGCTGCAACCGTATGGTTCTGAAAACTCGCACCAAGTCCCGTTCACCCATCACCCCTGTGCTCGCTGACCTACATTGGCTTCCTGTTAAGCAACGCCTCGGATTCAAAACTCTCATCCTTATTTTCAAATCCCTCCATGGCCTCGCCCCCTCCCTATCTCTGTAATCTCCTCCAGCCCCACAACACCCCCGAGATGTCTGCGCTCCTCTAATTCTGCCCTCTTGAGCATCCCTGATTATAATCACACAACCATTGGTGGCCATGCCTTCTGTTGCCTAGGCCTCACGTTCTGGAACTCCCTGCCTAAACCTCTCCACCTCTCTCCCTCTCTTTTCTCCTTCAAGATGCTCTTTAAAACATATATCTTTGACCAAGCTTTTGGTCATCTGGATTAATTTCTCTCTATGTGGCTCAGGGTCAAATATTTTATATCATAATAAGAACATAAGAATCTAAGAAATAGGAGCAGGAGTAGGCCATACGGCTCCTCGAGCCTGCTCCGTCATTTAATACGATCATGACTGATCCGATCATGGACTCAGGTCTACTTCCCTGCCCACTCCGCATAACCCCTTATTCCCTTATCGGACAGACAGTCTATCTCTGCCTTAAATTTATTCAATGACCCAGCTTCCACAGCTCTCTGAGGCAGCGAATTCCACTGAATAATACTCCTGCGAAGCACCTTGGGAAGTTTCACCATGTTAAAGGCGCTATATAAATACACCTATAAATACACAATATAACCCCAGGAGGGCAGAGAAAATGCTTCAAGGACACCCTCAAAGCCTCCTTGAAGAAATGTAACATCCCCACCGACTCTTGGGAATCCCTGGCCCAAGACCGCTTAAAGTGGAGAAGAAGCATTCGGGAAGGTGGCGAACATTTTGAGTCTCTTTGTCGGGAGCACGCAGAAGCCAAGCGCAAACAGCGGAAGGAGCATTCGACAAACCAAGCACCCCACCCACCCATCCCTCCAACCACCATTTGCCCCACCTGTGACAGAGACTGTAGATCCAGCATTGGACTCACCAGTCACCTGAGAACTCATGTTAGTGTGGAAGCAAGTCCTCGACTCTGGGTGACTGCCTAAGAAGAAGATATAAATACAAGTTGTTGTTGTTATTGTGCGGGGATATTGATAATATACCAGTCAGCAAGTGCAGTAATGTACATGCAAATGTACAACAGGATAATAATGAGCCTGGAAAAGCAGTTAGAAAGAAGAGGAGACTTCAGAAAGAAGATGTAAATGATCAAGAACTGGAGTTGCAGGTGACCGAGGTAGAACATTTGGAACCAAACCTTCTGCATCAAAAAGAGATTAATTCCTTCAAGCAAAGGACGTTTGTTTTGGGGGGAAAGATTGCATCTGTTTTAAGTGCAACTTGAAGTTCAGAGCAATTTGGGTATTGAAGAACATTCCACATATGAAGCTAATGAGGGACATCAGTTACGTGGCTGGACTGGAGAAGTTGTTCTCCTTGGAGCAGAGAAGGTTGAGAGGAGATTTGATAGAGGGGTCTGGACAGAGTAGACAGAGAGAAACTGTTCCCATTGGCGGAAGGGTCGAGAACCAGCGGACACAGATTTAAGGTGATTGGCAAAAGAACCAAAGGTAACATGAGGGGGAATTTTTTGCGCAGCGAGTGGTTAGGATCTGGAATGCACGGCCTGAAAGGGTGGTGGAGGCAGAATCAATCGTGGCTTTCAAAAGGGAATTGGATAAGTGCCTGAAGGAAAAAAATTGTCAGGGCTACAGGGAAAGGACGGGGGAGTGAGACTAGCTGAAGTGCTCTTGCAGAGAGCCGACATGGGCTCGACAGGCTGAATCACCTCCTTCTGTGCTGGGACTATTCTATGATTCAATGATTCTAACTCAATAAGCAACAAAGAAGTTTGTGCCGGGGGGAATTTTGTTTATGCTCTGCTTAATTTGGGAATTCTTCTTTAACACAAGTTGATTGTGTTGAGCTCGAATGCATCTGCTTGAAATGTGACCGTTGAAGTTCAGAGGAATTTGGGTATTTAAGAACTTTCCACATAAAGAGGATCTAGCCACTTGGAATTATTGATAAATTAATCACATTGGAAACTGTCTGGGTGACAGAAGGCTTAGGAAGAGAGAAGAAGCTCATTATTCAAAAGCAAATAACTGGGGATACTGCAAATCTGTGATAAAAACAGCAAACGCTAGAAATACTCAGCAGGTCAGGCAGCATCTGTGGAGAGAGAAACAGAGTTAACGTTTCAGGTCAGTGACCCTTAGTCAGAGCTGGCTCACTTCGTCTGAAGAACTGACTCAATGGGGCGAAATTTTAACTCCAAAAATCGGGTGGGTTGGGCTCGGGGTGGGAGGTGAAAGTGTTAAAAAACTGAATCCCGACCCCCAATCCGCCTCCAACTGCCCAATTCCGCTTTTAACACAGGTGGGACTGTGGCAGGCAGCCAAGCCATTCCCAGGAGGCGGGTCATCTATATAAATATTATAATGAGCCTGCTGTGCCTCAGATTTAACCTCCATTTCAAA
Organism: Pristiophorus japonicus; assembly: GCF_044704955.1. NCBI lineage: Eukaryota > Metazoa > Chordata > Chondrichthyes > Pristiophoridae > Pristiophorus > Pristiophorus japonicus. The sequence continues at coordinate 23,321,243 of NC_091997.1, forward strand.
TTTAACTCAGGCTGGTTGGTTTCTCAGGCCTCGCCGGTGAAAGCAAGGTGATGACTGCCTTTGCACTTACTTCCTGGATACAGGGTCCCCGACTCACCCACTCCCCACGATCAAACAACCCCCCCCCGAGGCCTCTGTTCCCCCAATGTGGCCTCCGATCAACCCCCACCCCTACAAGGTCTCTGAATCCCCCTCCACGAGGTCCGATCGCATTCCCGGACACACCCTCCTCCAGCCCTGAAGCTCCACCGGCTCCCAATCCCGACTATTCCCCCGACCCCTGCACACGATGCTCCTCCGGCCCCGATCCTCTCCCCCCCCAACGCCTCCCCCCCCCCCACCCCACCACCATGAATGCTCCTCTAGCCGGCCCAGATGTTCTTCCTTTCCCTGATGCTCCTCTGGTCCAACTCCTCCAGCCCTGATCGTCCGGCCTCCGATCACCCCCCGCGCCCCGACAAGGTTTCCGATTCCCCCTCCACAAGGCCTCCAATCGCCTTCCCCGATTCCCCTCCCACCAGCCCCATTGCTCCTCTCGCTCCCAATTCTGAGCACTCCCCCCACCCCACTGCACCCCCAACCCCCCCCCCCCCCAATACACGATGCTCCTCTGGCCCCAATCTTCCAGCCTCCAACCGGCCCTCCACCCGAGCCTTTTTTCTCTCCTCCCTGTGGCCTAGTGCCACAGGCCGACCCGACTGGCTGGCTGCGAGAATGGGGGGGGGCGTGGGGGAACAGAGCTTTGAAATCAGACCGTGCGGTTAAATTCGGCAAGGCCTTCGGGAAACCGATTCTCCCAGGTTTCCCAACCGCTTTCTGGCACCCCGCCCCCCCCCGCTCCCTTGCTCCCAACCTGCCTCCAGATTAAAATTCCGGCCTATGTGTTCCATGTCCCCCACTGCTCACATATGTAGTATGGAGGGGGGGTCTCATTCCTGTAGTGTTATCAATGTTGCTGATCATCTCAATTATGTATCTGGGTAACAATGGTGAGCATTCAAAAGGTACCCAGACAAATTGAGCGGATTGATAGATGACATTTTAGTGTAGAAATGGGGGAGTATTGTTAATTCTGAGGAAGACTGTGACAAGATACAAGAAGACCTTAATAAATTTGAAGAATGGGTGTGTGAATGGCAAATAAATGTCCATATAGGTAAATGTGAGGTGGTGCATTTTGGGACAAGGAGGCCACGTACTCCTTGGAAAATAAGAATCTAAATGAAGAGCAAAGGGGGACAGGGGACAAATTCACAAATCATTGACAGTAGCAATGTGGTCTGTCCAGAGTCTTGATGTCGGGTGGCCGGTGTGGATGCCCCATTGACTTCCTGGTTAAGATGGTATCAGGACCCTATTGATGTGATAGGAAACCAATTTGCATAAATGTATGGGACCCCTGCCTAATGCAGGTGAGCACCAGAGACACCTGAAAAATCAGGCATTTTAAAATCGCAACCTGATCATGGACCGAATAGGTAATTCACGCATTCCATTATAAGTGGATGGGGGCACTTAAAATTCCCCCATGTGTCTTCTTCCGATGCTATCTTTTTCAGTCCTGTCTATACGTTTTGTTGATGAATTAAGCCTTGAATTTTTTTCTGGCATTCAGTGGCACAGTAGGATGTGTGTTTATTTTCTGCTCAAAATTAGTTCTCAGTCCATTCGGGCCTCATTAACGTCCACAATTTGTGTGTGAAGATGCCAGCGGAAATTGCACGAGAGATGCAGAATGGCTAGTTCCTCTCTAATGCACTAGTAATGCGCTATAGACGACTTGTGCTCAAATTAAACTTTAATGGCTTTGCTCCAGAAAACGCACATGTGGCAAAATTAGGTACAATACAAACATATATAGAAAACATTATCTGTACTTCTGCAAATGGGATATCCCAAGAGCAAAGATGCAAACAGCCAACTACAGCAACTGGGAGGGGTGAAAATCTTCTTTACTGAAAAATGGGAAACTTCTGCATAATAACTGACTCGTCGCTGAAATTGCACTCCAAGAAATCGCACGTTTCAAAGTCACACATTTCATTAGCAAGTCATTACAGAGTAAAACAGGAAACCGCAAGTCGAAATGAAGTCCGGAGAGTTTATATTTCATACAATGGTTCTGTGACAATTTCCTTTATATAGCTTAATAATCCTCTACTGTCCGCGCATGTTCCTTAATTAAATGCTGATTATCTTGTCAAATATATGCCGAGGAACCAGGCGATTCCTTAATTCCCTCCTTTAACTCCTTCGGAATCAATGATTACCAACTCAGCTCCCAAACTGTTTTACATTTAATCCAGTTGGGATCGAAATGCAGTTCATTTACTAATCCTTGATTAGGTTACCCCCTCAAGCTATTGAACGAATGAATAAAACTCTTTCTTGCCAAATCATCAAGGAAGAAGCCAAACCACAAATCATGCACTAAAGACTATTTTGTTGATTACAAATCACAACTTAAAGTTGGCTACATGAACACTTTAGTAGACATGCATAAGTAGAGTCAGAATTTCCCCCATGAACCGCAACGACTACTTCTGACTAGAAATGGATGACGCAATGCATGGCAAGAACAGGACACCAAAATGTCAGTGACTCCATCGAGGTTGTCTTTGCATTTTAAAACCCAAGGGAGGGGGTAAAATTGCCTCTCGCCCCGATTGGTGGCAGCAACCTTCTGGGGCCAGGCCTTTTATCGCCCGGCCCAGAAGTCTCGCCCCCGATGTGGAACTGGGCCATGTCCCACTCCAAGGAAATGGAGTGCTGTCTCCGGCGCTCCCCCGGGCGATAATACCATTGTGCCCCATTAGCGCCCCCCCCCCCCGGAGGCACTAATGGGGCTATAAAAAGGGGCAATTTCTGCCCCAAGCTCTCCTACGGAAACTCGCTCCAATAATCTGCTAATCCATTCATAACATTAAGAATTACTTGCACAGGCTATATCAAAGAAAGGGACACTTGACATTTACAAATGCTAAAATTAAACCAACCATCCTCACCAAATTCACATGGAGGGTGAGAAAGTTGGATCTCTAACCAGCATACTAAGCTTATATAAAGGAGATGATGAAGGTATCAGGGCAGAGTTGGGTAAAGTGGACTGGGAAAATAGATTAAAGGGTAGGACGGTTGATGATCAGTGGTGTACGATTAAGGAGATATTTCACAACTCTCAAGAAAAATATATTCCACTGAGGAGGAAAGGGTGTAAGAGAAAAGATAGCCATCTGTGGCTAACTAAAGAAATAAAGGACGGTATCCAATTAAAAACAAGGGCATACAAAGTGGCCAAAACTAGTGAGAGGACAGAAGACTGGGAAGCTTTTAAAAGCCAGCAAATAACGACTAAAAAAATGATTAAGAATGGGAAGATAGACTATGAAAGTAAACGAGCACAAAATATAAAAACAAATAGCAAGAGTTTCTATAGGTATATAAAAAGGAAAAGAGTGGCTAAAGTAAATGTTGGTTCCTTGAGGACGAGATCAGAGAATTAGTAATGGGGAACATGGAGATGGCAGAAACTCTGAACAAACATTTTGTATCAGTCTTTACGGTACAGGACACTAACAATATTCCGACAGTGGATAGTCAAGGGGCTATGGGGGGGAAGGAACTTAACACAATTACAATCACTAAGGAGGTGGTACTCAGTAAGATAATGGGACTAAAGGCAGATAAATCCTCTGGACCTGATGGCTTGCATCCTAGGATCTTAAGAGAAGTAGCGGCAGGACTTGTGGATGCATTGGTTGTAATTTACCAAAATTCCCTGGATTCTGGGGAGGTCCCAGAAAATTGGAAAACTGCAAATGTAACGCCCCTATTTAAAAAAGGAGGCAGACAAAAAGCAAAAAACTATAGACCAGTTAGCCTAACATCTATGGTTGGGAAAATGTTGGAGTCCATTATTAAAGAAGCAGTAGCAGGACATTTGGAAAAGCATAATTCAGTCAGGCAGAGTCAGCATGGATTTATGAAGGGTAAGTCATGTTTGACAAATTTTCTGGAGTTCTTTAAGGATGTAACGAACAGGGTGGATTAAGGCGAACCAGTGGATGTGGTGTATTTGGACTTCCAGAAGGCATTTGACAAGGTGCCACATAAACGGTTACTGCACAAGTTAAAAGTTCACGGGGTTGGGGGTAATATATTAGAGGATTAGCTAACGAACAGAAAACAGAGAGTAGGGATAAATGGTTCATTCTCTGGTTGGCAATCAGTAACTAGTGGGGTACTGCAGGGATCAGTGCTGGGACCTCAACTATTTACAATCTATATTAACGACTTGGAAGAAGGGACTGAGTATAATGTAGCCAAGTTTGCTAATGATACAAAGATGGGAGGAAAAGCAATGTATGAGGAGGGCACACAAAATCTGCAAAAGGACATAGACAGGCTAAGTGAGTGGGCAAAAATTTGGCAGATGGAGTATAATATTGGAAAGTATGAGATCATGCACTTTGGCAGAAAAAAATTGACGGGCAAGTTATTATTTAAATGGAGAAAGATTGCAAAGTGCCACAGTACAGCGGGACCTGAGGGTACTTGTGCATGAAACACAAAAGGATAGTATGCAGGTACAGCAAGTGATCAGGAAGGCCAATGGTATCTTGGCCTTTATTACAAAGGGGATGGAGTATAAAAGCAAGGACATCTTGCTACAGCTATATAAGGTCACACTTGAAATACTGTGTGCAGTTTTGGTTTCCATATTTATGAAAGGATATACTTGCTTTGGATGCAGTTCAAAGAAGGTTCACTAGGTTGATTCCAGGGATGAGGGGGTTGACTTATGAGGAAAGGTTGAGTTGGTTGGGCCTCTACTCATTGGAATTCACAAGAATGAGAGGTGATCTTATCGAAACGTATGAGAGGGCTTGACAAGGTGGATGCAGAGAGGATGTTTTTACTGATGAGGGAGACTAGAACTAGAGGGCATGATTTAGAATAAGGGACCGCCCATTTAAAACAGAGATGAGGAGAAATTTCTTCTCTCAGAGGGTTGTAAATCTGTGGAATTCGCTGCCTCAAAGAGCTGTGGAAGCTGGGACACTGAATAAATTTAAGACAGAAATAGACAGTTTCTTGAGTGATAAGGGGATAAAGGGTTATGGGGAGCGGGAGGGGAAGTGGAGCTGAGTCCATGATCAAATCAACCATGATCTTATTGAATGACGGAGCAGGCTTGAGGGGCCATATGGCCTACTCCTGTTCTTATTTATTATGTTCTTATTATTGTTTAACTTTGTAATATGATTATTTAATCCTGTGATGCCACGTAAAAGGTTGAATGGTGCATTCAAAACACTCAATTCCACCTATCGATAGCTAATAAATATATATGATGCAAATAGAAGTGATCAATCTTAAATTACTTTCTATTTACAGTATAGCATTGAATAATTAAATAAATTCATTGTACTGCTTACAGTCCTGGTCGCCATATTATAAAAAGAATATAGAGGCACTGGAGAGGGTGCAGAGAAGATTTACAAAGATGATACCAGAAATGTGAGGGTATACCTATCAGGAAAGGATGAACAGGCTGGGTCTCTTTTCTCTTGAAAAGAGAAGGCTGAGGGACAATTTAGTAGAGGTCTTTAAAATTATGAAAGGTTTCGATAAGAGAGTGTTTCCACTTGTGGGGAAGAGCATAACTAGAGGCCATCAATATAAGATAGTCACGAAGAAATCTAATAGGGAATTCAGAAGAAACGTCTTTACCCAGAGAGTGGTGAGAATATGGAAATCGCTACCACAGGGAGTGGTTGAAGCGAATAGTATAGAGGCATTTAAGGGGAGGTTAGACATTCATATGAGGGAGAAGGAAATAGAGGGTTATGCTGATAGATTTAGATGAGGAAAGACGGGAGGAGACTCGGTTGGAGCATAAACGCTGGCATGGACTGGTTGGACCGAATGGCCTGTTTCTGTGCCGTATATCCTCTGCAATCCTATCTAAATTCCAGCTTGGATGAATACTATTTTCACTTAGATTCCACATTTGATCAAATGGAGCAGCCATTCCTTTTCTAGCAAACGGCCTCTGCTGTTTTATTATTCAAACATGAAAGAGCGATGACATTTCATTGGAGGTAACCAGAAACTAATGCTTCGCAGAGCTGTGTTATCCTAGCATCACTCGCCACAGAGTCAGAAGGTTGTGGGTTCAAATCCCATGCTACGGAACTTGAGCACATAAATCTAGGCTGATACGCCAGTGCAGTGCTGAGGGAGCGCTGCACTGTCGGAGCTACTGTCTTTTGAATGAGACGTTAAACCGAGGCCCCGTCTGCTCTCACAGGTGGATGTAAAAGATCCCATGGCACTATTTCGAAGAAGAGTAGGGGAGTTATCCTCGGTGTCCTACCAATATTTATCCCTCAATCAATATAACAAAAACAGATTATCTGGTCATTATCACATTGCTGTTTGTGGGAGCTTGCTGTGCGCAAGTTGGCTGCTGCGTTTTCCACATTGCAACAGTGACTACACTCCAAAAGTATGTCATTGGCTGTAAAGCACTTTGAGATGTCCGGTGGTCATGAAAGGCGCTATATAAATGCAAGTCTTTCTTTTCTATACAGACTGGCTAAAGCATCTTGTTCAGTTGGAAGACCTGAGTTATACTGCCACAGCTGGGCAATATTGTGTCTTGCACTGAATTTAGCCACAAAGAGCACCGCACATGTGTACTTGTTTGAATGTGTGGAGCTCTGCTCCCCAGATGGTTGATGATTTATGTCAGGAGAGCAGAAGGGAGCTGTCACTTTCTCCTCACAGTGAAATGTACATTCATAAATTTCACCCACTGCTTCAGTGAACTGCTGTGTACTTTTAAAATGTGGCTTTTTCCGGGCTGGAGTTATACTGCATCCAGTGTGAACTCCAAGTGGCGTGAGCCTGGCTACTGGAGTTGGTATCACAAACTGTTGGAGTGCAGTTCGGAGTTAGATGGCTGACCAATCTCCCAAGCTGCAGAACTACATTTGTTTATTCCCGCTCTCCCACCACACACACACATTTTATGCATTTAGACATTCCATCATAGCATGGCATGCACGCTTCATAAGTAACTATAACATGAGTTATCAATAATGTGTAATAAGGAACAATTAAAGATTGAATGTGTGTTTTATCAACCATAGCATCACCTTCTAAATCTAGTCATGCTGAAATATCTTATTTCGGTGATTACTGAGGGACAGAATACAGCACTGAGCAATAAAACCATTGCTAACCTATCTGATGTTCAATACATTAGTACAAATGGTTTTTGATTGGTTGCTGCTGGTGGACAATACCCTCTGATGACTTGAAGACACGAGTACATTTGCTTGTTGCCTGATGCTGTTTCTTAATTTGAGAACAATGGGATCCAATTTCCTGTATGTATTCAATGTAGTGAAGTCACCACAATGTAAAAATAATGGCGGTAAAAATAATGGCGAGGCTATCAACGCTCACCGTTATTGAAGTGTAGATCGGACAGCAACTTCTAGCAACCACACGTGCGCAGTTAAACGCGGAAATCAGGAAATTGCAGTCTGAGTTGCCCTACTCCTTTGGAAGCTGCGCTTTAACTGTATCTCACCGATAGACTCGGCTTTGCAATATGTCAGTGTTCTCGCTTACGCCAACATCCCCAGCATCGAAGCATTGACCACGCTCGATCAGCTCCGCTAGGCAGGCCACATCATCCACATGCCCGACACAAGACTCCAAAAGCAAGCGCTCTACTCGGAGCTTCAACATGGCAAGTGAGCCCCAGGTGGGCAGAGGAAATGCTTCAAGGACACCCTCAAAGCCTCCTTGATAAAGTGCAACATCCCCACCGACACTTGGGAGTCCCTGTCCCAAGATGGCCCAAATTGGAGGAAGAGCATCCGGGAGGGCGCTGAGCATCTCGCATCTTGTCGCCGAGAGCATGCAGAAATCAAGCTCAGGCAGCGGAAGGAGTGTGCGGCAAACCAGACTCCCCACCCACCCTTTCCTTCAACCACCGTCTGCCCCATCTGTGACAGAGACTGTAATTCCCGCATTGTCACCTGAGAACTCACTTTTAAAGTGGAAGCAAGTCATCCTCAACTCCGAGTGACTGCCTATGATGATAGGAAAGGGCGTGAAGTTGCTGTACTTACATGATAGATACCCAGAAAAAATTAGGGCTTGTCCATAACAGTGTACGTAAATTTTTATCAGTGTGCTAAGTCTTAATTACTGCCAAACAACCTCACTGGCTCTGAACATTTACTTTTATAAGTGTGAAGTCTCATCCCTTCAGATTTTAATTATTGTTGAAAATGTAATAAAATTTAAAACATGTTTTTTTAACTTTTTCTTTCTGTCTCCTTTATCTCTCTCTTAATCCCATCTGTCTTTCCCTCTCTTTATTTTGCTTTCTGTACATGATAGGTCCAAGTCAGCATGGATTTGTGAAAGGGAAATCATGCTTGACAAATCTTCTGGAATTTTTTGAGGATGTTTCCAGTAGAGTGGACAAGGGAGAACCAGTTGATGAGGTGTATTTAGACTTCCAGAAGGTTTTCGACAAGGTCCCACACAAGAGATTAGTGTGCAAAGTTAAAGCACATGGGATTGGGGGTAGTGTGCTGACGTGGATTGAGAACTGGTTGTCAGACAGGAAGCAAAGAGTAGGAGTAAATGGGTACTTTTCAGAATGGCAGGCAGTGTCTAGTGTGGTACTGCAAGGTTCTGTGCTGAGGCCCCAGCTGTTTACATTGTACATTAATGAATTAGACGAGGGGATTAAATGTAGTATCTCCAAATTTGCGGATGACACTAAGTTGGGTGGCAGTGTGAGCTGCGAGGAGGATTTTATGAGGCTGCAGAGTGACTTGGATAGGTTAGGTGAGTGGGCAAAAGCATGGCAGATGAAGTATAATGTGGATAAATGTGAGGCTTATCCACCTTGGTGGTAAAAACAGAGAGACTGACTATTATCTGAATGGTGACAGATTAGGAAAAGGGGAGGTGCAACGAGACTTCGGTGTCATGGTACATCAGTCATTGAAGGTTGGCATGTAGGTACAGCAGGCGGTTAAGAAAGCAAATGGCATGTTGGCCTTCATAGTGAGGGGATTTGAGTACAGGGGCAGGGATGTGTTACTGCAGTTATACAGGGCCTTGGTGAGGCCACACCTGGAGTATTGTGTACAGGTTTGGTCTCCTAACTTGAGGAAGGACATTCTTGCTATTGAGGGAGTGCAGTGAAGGTTCACCAGACTGATTCCCGGGATGGCGGGACTGACATATCAAGAAAGACTGGATCAACTGGGCTTGTATTCACGGGAGTTCAGAAGAATGAGAGAGGATCTCATAGAAACGTTTAAAATTCTGACGGGTTTAGACAGGTTAGATGCAGGAAAAATGTTCCTAATGTTTGGGAAGTCCAGAACCAGGGGTCACAGTCTAAGGATAAGGGGTAAGCCATTTAGGACCGAGATGAGGAGAAACTTCTTCACCCAGAGAGTGGTGAACCTGTGGAATTCTCTACCACAGAAAGTTGTTGAGGCCAATTCACTAAATATATTCAAAAAGGAGTTAGATGTAGTCCTTACTACTAGGGGGATCAAGGGGTATGGCGAGAAAGCAGGAATGGGGTACTGAAGTTGCATGTTCAGTCATGAACTCATTGAATGGCGGTGCAGGCTCGAAGGGCCGAATGGCCTACTCCTGCACCTATTTTCTATGTTTCTATGTTTCTATGATTTGGTACAGAATTAAATATTTTAATCACATTTCCTGTTTCACATTCTGCGTGGCTCAGTGAGCATTGGTTGGGGAGATATACAGTTGCTTGCCGGGTTCACATGGGTCCCAAATCCTCTGTACGGCTGCTAGGCTGAAATCAGCAATGAGGCATTTCAGAAAATCTTAAATTCTAAAAGTTACACATGTAACGGAAAATCATTATTAATATTTCACTGAATACTTGAAGTCAATATTTTTGATGCACTTAATAACAATTTGTGTCAAATAGCTTAGTGACTAATATAAACTGACTATATGACAGGCAGCTTCTTAAAGGTTTCCTGCTAAACCTCTCTTAAGCTATGTAATAAACGAGCCACAAATAGTATCAAAATATTTGTCAAATAGTTTTTAATATCTATCTACATCAAAAAAATGACAAGCTAACACCTATTAATGATATCAATAATCTATGAATCACACGGTCCCCATCCATCACTGGTCCAGCAATCTGGATGGTTTATGGGAACCACATTAGTGTTTTTTATTTAAACAGCCACACGATTTTTTTGGACAGCTATGATGGCTGTTCTTCTGCCTTTCCTCTTGCTGGTCCACTTTCACCTCAACCTCAGTCGAGGAGGCGGGAGCTCGGAGCAGCGCGAGACCGGGGTCGGCGAGAGGCCTATAAAGGCCAGCGGGAGTCGAGCAGTTCGAGCAGTCAGTCGAGGAGGCGGGAGCTCGGAGCAGCGCGAGACCGGGGTCGGCGAGAGGCCTATAAAGGCCAGCGGGAGTCGAGCAGTCAGTCGAGGAGGCGGGAGCTCGGAGCAGCGCGAGTCCGGGGTCGGCGAGAGGCGTACCGGTGCAGCTACAGGGAGAAGGCAAAGATACAAAGGTGACGTCACAGCCTAGGGGGTAAGTGATTGGCTGGTGATTGGTGAGTAGCTTTTCTTTTTCTTCTTATATTGGTCAGTAACTTTTAACATTGTTATTACCTGTTTAAGTGTATCTAAGGGTTAAGACATGGCAGGAGAGCTCGGTCGGGTGTTATGCTCCTCCTGTACCATGTGGGAACTCAGGGACACTTCCGGTGTCCCTGACGACTACGTGTGCGGGAAGTGTGTCCACCTCCGGCTCCTGACGGTCCGCGTTACGGAATTGGAGCTGAGGGTGGATTTACTCTGGAGCATCCACGATGCTGAGAATGACGTGAGTATCACGTGTAGTGAGTTGGTCTTACCGCAGCGAAAGGGTCCACAGCCAGATAGGGAATGGAAGACCAGCAGGAAGAGTAGTGCAAGGAAGGTAGTGCAGGGGTCCCCTGTGGTCATCCCCCTGCAAAACAGATACACCGCTTTGAGTACTGTTGAGGGGAATGACTCATCAGGGGAGGGCAGCAGCAGCCAAGTTCATGGCACCGTGGCTGGCTCTGCTGCACAGGAGGGCAAGAAAAAGAGTGGGAGAGCGATAGTGATAGGGGATTCAATTGTGAGGGGAATAGATAGGCGTTTCTGCGGCCGCAACCGAGACTCCAGGATGGTATGTTGCCTCCCTGGTGCAAGGGTCAAGGATGTCTCGGAGCGGGTGCAGGACATTCTGAAATGGGAGGGAGAACAGCCAGTTGTCGTGGTGCACATTGGTACCAACGACATAGGTAAAAAAAGGGATGAGGTCCTACGAAACGAATTTAAGGAGCTAGGAGCTAAATTAAAAAGTAGGACCTCAAAAGTAGTAATCTCGGGATTGCTACCAGTGCCACGTGATAGTCAGAGTAGGAATCGCAGGATAGCGCAGATGAATACGTGGCTTGAGCAGTGGTGCAGCAGGGAGGGATTCAAATTCCTGGGGCATTGGGACCGGTTCTGGGGGAGGTGGGACCAGTACAAACCGGACGGACTGCACCTGGGCAGGACCGGAACCAATGTCCTAGGGGGAGTGTTTGCTAGTGCTGTTGGGGAGGATTTAAACTAATATGGCAGGGGGATGGGAACCAATGCAGGGAGACAGAGGGAAACAAAAAGGAGACAAAAGCAAAAGACAGAAAGGAGATGAGGAAAAGTGGAGGGCAGAGAAACCCAAGGCAAAGAACAAAAAGGGCCACTGTACAGCAAAATTCTAAAAGGACAAAGGGTGTTAATAAAACAAGCCTGAAGGCTTTGTGTCTTAATGCAAGGAGTATCCGCAATAAGGTGGATGAATTAATTGTGCAAATAGATGTTAACAAATATGATGTGATTGGGATTACGGAGACGTGGCTCCAGGATGATCAGGGCTGGGAACTCAACATTCAGGGGTATTCAACATTCAGGAAGGATAGAATAAAAGGAAAAGGAGGTGGGGTAGCATTGCTGGTTAAAGAGGAGATTAATGCAATAGTTAGGAAAGACATTAGCTTGGATGATGTGGAATCTATATGGGTAGAGCTGCAGAACACCAAAGGGCAAAAAACGTTAGTAGGAGTTGTGTACAGACCTCCAAACAGTAATAGGGATGTTGGGGAGGGCATCAAACAGGAAATTAGGGGTGCATGCAATAAAGGTGTAGCAGTTATAATGGGTGACTTTAATATGCACATAGATTGGGCTAGCCAAACTGGAAGCAATATGGTGGAGGAGGATTTCCTGGAGTGCATAAGGGATGGTTTTCTAGACCAATATGTTGAGGAACCAACTAGAAGGGAGGCCATCTTAGACTGGGTGTTGTGTAATGAGAGAGGATTAATTAGCAATCTCATTGTGCGAGGCCCCTTGGGGAAGAGTGACCATAATATGGTGGAATTCTGCATTAAGATGGAGAATGAAACAGTAAATTCAGAGACCATGGTCCAGAACTTAAAGAAGGGTAGCTTTGAAGGTATGAGGCGTGAATTGGCTAGGATAGATTGGCGAATGATACTTAGGGGGTTGACTGTGGATGGGCAATGGCAGACATTTAGAGACCGCATGGATGAATTACAACAATTGTACATTCCTGTCTGGCGTAAAAATAAAAAAGGGAAGGTGGCTCAACCGTGGCTATCTAGGGAAATCAGGGATAGTATTAAAGCCAAGGAAGTGGCATACAAATTGGCCAGAAATAGCAGCGAACCTGGGGACTGGGAGAAATTTAGAACTCAGCAGAGGAGGACAAAGGGTTTGATTAGGGCAGGGAAAATGGAGTACGAGAAGAAGCTTGCAGGGAACATTAAGGCGGATTGCAAAAGTTTCTATAGGTATGTAAAGAGAAAAAGGTTGGTGAAGACAAACGTAGGTCCCCTGCAGTCAGAAAAAGGGGAAGTCATAACGGGGAACAAAGAAATGGCAGACCAATTGAACAAGTACTTTGGTTCGGTATTCACTAAGGAGGATACAAACAACCTTCCGGATATAAAAGGGGTCAGAGGGTCTAGTAAGGAGGGGGAACTGAGGGAAATCTTTATTAGTCGGGAAATTGTGTTGGGGAAATTGATGGGATTGAAGGCCGATAAATCCCCAGGGCCTGATGGACTGCATCCTAGAGTACTTAAGGAGGTGGTCTTGGAAATAGCGGATGCATTGACAGTCATTTTCCAACATTCCATTGACTCTGGATCAGTTCCTATGGAGTGGAGGGTAGCCAATGTAACCCCACTTTTTAAAAAAGGAGGGAGAGAGAAAACAGGGAATTATAGACCGGTCAGCCTGACCTCAGTAGTGGGTAAAATGATGGAATCAATTATTAAGGATGTCATAGCAGTGCATCTGGAAAATGGTGACATGATAGGTCCAAGTCAGCATGGATTTGTGAAAGGGAAATCATGCTTGACAAATCTTCTGGAATTTTTTGAGGATGTTTCCAGTAAAGTGGACAAAGGAGAACCAGTTGATGTGGTATATTTGGACTTTCAGAAGGCTTTCAACAAGGTCCCACACAAGAGATTAATGTGCAAAGTTAAAGCACATGGGATTGGGGGTAGTGTGCTGACGTGGATTGAGAACTGGTTGTCAGACAGGAAGCAAAGAGTAGGAGTAAACGGGTACTTTTCAGAATGGCAGGCAGTGACTAGTGGAGTGCCGCAAGGTTCTGTGCTGGGGCCCCAGCTGTTTACATTGTACATTAATGATTTAGACGAGGGGATTAAATGCAGTATCTCCAAATTTGCGGATGATACTAAGTTGGGTGGCAGTGTGAGCTGCGAGGAGGATGCTATTAGGCTGCAGAGTGACTTGGATAGGTTAGGTGAGTGGGCAAATGCATGGCAGATGAAGTATAATGTGGATAAATGTGAGGTTATCCACTTTGGTGGTAAAAACAGAGAGACAGACTATTATCTGAATGGTGACAGATTAGGAAAAGGGAAGGTGCAACGAGACCTGGGTGTCATGGTACATCAGTCATTGAAGGTTAGCATGCAGGTACAGCAGGCGGTTAAGAAAGCAAATGGCATGTTGGCCTTCATAGCGAGGGGATTTGAATACAGGGGCAGGGAGGTGTTGCTACAGTTGTACAGGGCCTTGGTGAGGCCACACCTGGAGTATTGTGTACAGTTTTGGTCTCCTAACTTGAGGAAGGATATTCTTGCTATTGAGGGAGTGCAGCGAAGGTTCACCAGACTGATTCCCGGGATGGCGGGACTGACCTATCAAGAAAGATTGGATCAACTGGGCTTGTATTCACTGGAGTTCAGAAGAATGAGAGGGGACCTCATAGAAACGTTTAAAATTCTGACGGGTTTAGACAGGTTAGATGCAGAAAGAATGTTCCCAATGTTGGGGAAGTCCAGAACCAGGGGTCACAGTCTGAGGATAAGGGGTAAGCCATTTAGGACCGAGATGAGGAGAAACTTCTTCACCCAGAGAGTGGTGAACCTGTGGAATTCTCTACCACAGAAAGTAGTTGAGGCCAATTCACTAAATATATTCAAAAGGGAGTTAGATGAAGTCCTTACTACTCGGGGGATCAAGGGTTATGGCGAGAAAGCAGGAAGGGGGTACTGAAGTTTCATGTTCAGCCATGAACTCATTGAATGGCGGTGCAGGCTAGAAGGGCTGAATGGCCTGCTCCTGCACCTATTTTCTATGTTTCTATGTTTCTATGTTTCACCGAGCTGAAGTCCTCTTCAGACACCCTTTCCTACTCTTGCAGGTCTATTACCACTTGCTCGGAAGGCCCACAATGTCCCCTATTAAGCTGTGTCTCCCCATCCTCTCTCAGCCTTGTCTTCCTATACCTGCCATCCAGTTCTTCATGCCTCCCGTTTGCTCAATTGCAGTGAGATCATGAACATGTTTTATAAAGACAGGAACAAAACACTGCGGGTGCTGGATTCTGAAATAAAAACAGAAAATGCTGGAAATCTCAGCGGGTCAGGCAGCATCTGTGGAGAGAGAAACAAAGTTAACGTTACAGGTCAATGACCCTTCGTCAGAAGTGGATAACTCTGTTTCTCTCTCTCCACAGATGCTGCCTGACCTGCTGACTATTCCCAGCATTTTCTGTTTATGTTTTATAAAGAGTTCATCCTGGGTGGTTGCAGTCTGCTGTTTGAACCTCTTTACTTTGAGTACTGATATGGTGAAAGATGCAAGAAGACCCACAATGACATACCAGTGGCTCAATAAAGAGCCAGGCCTCTGAAGGGAAACATTGAAGAGATTGCAATGGCAGAGACTATAACGGGAAAGAAATGAAACAAAGGAAATAAAACTGCACCATTCATAAGCCGAGATTATCCCAAAGTACTTCACAGCAAATGAATTACTTTTGAATTGTAGTCATTGTTGTTAACATAGAAACATAGAAACATAGAAAATAGGTGAAGGAGTAGGCCATTCAGCCCTTCGAGCCTGCACCGCCATTCAATAAGTTCATGGCTGAACATGCAACTTCAGTACCTCATTCCTGCTTTCTCGCCATACCCCTTGATCCTCCTAGTAGTAAGGACTACATCCAACTCCTTTTTGAATATATTTAGTGAATTGGCCTCAACAACTTTCTGTGGTAGAGAATTCCACAGGTTCACCACTATCTGGGTGAAGAAGTTTCTCCTCATCTCGATCCTCAATGGCTTACCCCTTATCCTTAGACTGTGACCCCTGGTTCTGGACTTCCCCAACATTGGGAACATTCTTCCTGCATCTAAACTGTCTAAACCCATCAGAATTTTAAACGTTTCTATGAGATCTCCTCTCATAGAACTCCAGTTGATCCAGTCTTTCTTGATATGCCAGTCCCGCCATCCCGGGAATCAGTCTGGTGAACCTTCGCTGCACTCCCTCAATAGCAAGAATGTCCTTCCTCAAGTTAGGAGACCAAACCTGTACACAATACTCCAAGTGTGGCCTCACCAAGGCCCTGTACAACTGTAGAAACACCTCCCTGCCCCTGTACTCAAATCCCCTCGCTATGAAGTCCAAACATGCCATTTGCTTTCTTAACCGCCTGCTGTACCTGCATGCCAACCTTCAATGACTGATGTACCATGACACCCAGGTCTCGTTGCACCTCCCCTTTTCCTAATCTGTCACCATTCAGATAATAGTCTGTCTCTCTGTTTTTACCACCAAAGTGGATAACCTCACATTTATCCACATTATACTTCATCTGCCATGCATTTGCCCACTCACCTAACCTATCCAAGTCACTCTGCAGCCTCATAGCATCCTCCTCGCAGCTCACACTGCAGGTAAATGAGGCAGTCAATTTGTAAAAAAAAGACTTGCATTTATATAGCGCCTTTCACGACCACCAGACATCTCAAAGCGCTTTCCAGCTAATGAAGTAATGTTTGGAATGTAGTCACTATTGTAACGTGGGAAACGCAGCAGCCAACTCATGCACAGCAAGCTCCCACAAACAGCAATGTGATAATGACCAGATAATCTGTTTTTCTTTTGTTGATTGAGGATAAATATTGTCCAGGAATAACTCCCCTGCTCTTTTTCAACATAGTGCCATGGGATCTGTTATGTCCTTTTGAGAGGGCAGACGGGGCCTCGGTTTAACGTCTCATCCAAAGGACAGCACACCTCTGGCAGTGCAGCATTCACTCAGCACGCCACTGGAGTGTCAGCCTAGATTTTTGTGCTTAAGTCCCTGGAGTGGGACTGGAACCCACAACCTTCTGAATCACATGTGAGTATGCTACCCACTGAGCCACAGCTGATGCACATGTGCACAGCATGGTCCAACAAGCAGTAAATGATCAGTTAATTTGTATTGATGATGTTGATTGAGGGATGAATGCTGACCAGGACACCAGGAGAATGCTCCTGCTTTTCAATAAATAGTGCTGAGGGATTTTTTTATATCCACCAAGAACAGAAGGGGCTTGAACCCACAACCTTCAGACTCAGAGGGAAGACAATGACGATGCTTACTACTGCGCCTGTAACGTAGAAAAACCTCTACAGGCCACTACACAGAGGCATAAGGAAAAAAGAGAGGCTGAGCCAAAGAAGAAGATATTAGGAAGAGTGAGCAAAATCTCAATCAAAGAGATGCATTTTAGCAGCAAGGAGCAAAGGGAGGTGGAGGAGTTTAGGGAGGAAGTTCCAGACCATTGCTTCTATGTGGCTGAAGGCATAGCTGCTATCTGTGATGCTAAGGGAGGAGGATTGCTCAAGATGCCAGATTCAGAGGTATGGAGAACCCAGAGAGCTAGTAGTAGTGGACGAGCTTACAGAGGCAGGTACCATTTTTTTAAATTCCGGCTAAAAGCAACTTCTTATTTCCTGGTTCCCTGTCTGTGAGAATCCTGCAATGCGATTGGCTGCTTAGACAGCTTGTTGACATCACAGCAGATTGCACGATGGAATTCCCACTACACTGCACTGAAATCACTTATGCGTCGAAGATGCAAACTTCTCGCCACAGACATCGCAAGATCTTTGTGGGCATCTTTCTTCGGTGCCAGCGTCGAATGCCTTTGCCTCACCACTGACCGCAAGTTACAGGCCACAATGTCTTTCACATCCTTAGGACATCCCAAAGCGCTTTACAGCCAATGAAGCACTTTTTTTTGGAAGTGTGGTCGCTCTTGTAATGTAGGAAACGAGGCAGCCAATTTGCGCACAAGCAATGTCCCACAAACTGCAATGTGATAACAACCAGACAACCTGTTTTTTTAATGTTGGTTGAGGGATAAATATTGGCCAGGACATTGGGGAGCGGACTCCTGCTCTTCTTCAAAATAGTGCCATGGGATCTTTTTCATCCACCAAGGAGGGCAGACGGAGCCTCGGATTAACATCTCATCCGAAAGACGGCACCTCTGACAATGCAGCACTCCCTCAGCACTGCACTGGAGTGTCAGCCCAGATTTTGTGCTTAAATCTCTGGAGTGGAACAAACCACAACCTTCTGATGTGGAGGCCAGAGTGCTGCCCACTGAGCCATGGCTGAAATGGTAGAATGGGATTGCAATAGATTATAAAGAACTAACAGATCAGTGAACACCAAAGAACTTCTGAAGCTGGAAGGAAAACCTAGCCAGCTTTACCCTTCACAGTTTGGCCCAAATTGGAAAGTTTAATCAATTCCAGTTGGTTAGCTACTGGGAATTTTCAGCCCCAATCTCCAACAAGCGTTCTCACGCTCATTTGCCAACTCGTTAAAAACTATATTTCATAGATTTTTATTTCTTTATTTTTATTTCTTTATTATTAAAGCCACAGAGATATGAGAAAACTAAAATGTGGATTCCACTGCTTGAGTCTTTTCCAAAAAAAAGTCCATATACAATCATTACATCAGAGGGCCATGAAATGTTGGCCATTGTTGGAGAAGCAAGGAAGTTACAAACCATTGACTGGAGGGTTGGCCAAATGACTGCTCGTGTATCACAGCAGGTTTAACATACACTTGAGGCTACTTCTGTAAACCTGACAGCAGATAGTTAAGTAATTCCAGCCAGAAAATTACAGTTAATCTTTATATTATTCTCTGGAGCTATCATTTTGTAAAAACAAAAAAAAATAAAAAGAATCTTTCAGCCATCTGGATAGTGCCTATGTGGGCTCACAGGCCTGCCTAGAAAAATAAGCAATAGCTTCAAAAAAGCAACCAATGCAAAATCGGCCGTGAGAAACATAGAAACATAGAAACATAGAAACATAGAAACATAGAAAATAGATGCAGGAGTAGGCCATTCGGCCCTTCGAGCCTGCAGCACCATTCAATAAGATCATGGCTGATCATTCCCTCAGTACCCCTTTCCCGCTTTCTCTCCATACCCCTTGATCCCTTTAGCCATAGGGATATATCTAACTCCCTCTTGAATATATCCAATGAACTGGCATCAACAACTCTCTGTGGCAGGGAATTCCACAGGTTAACAACTCTGAGTGAAGAGGTTTCTCCTCATCACAGTCCTAAATGGCCTACCCCTTATCCTAAGACTGTGTCTCCTGGTTCTGCACTTCCCTAACATTGGGAACATTCTTCCCGCATCTAACCTGTCCCGCCCCATCAGAATCTTATACGTTTCTATGAGATCCCCTCTCATCCTTCTAAACTCCAGTGTATAAAGGCCCAGTTGATCCAGTCTCTCCTCACATGTCAGTCCAGCCATCCCGGGGATCAGTCTGGTGAACCTTCGCAGCACTCCCTCAATAGCAAGAATGTCCTTCCTCAGATTAGGAGACCAAAACTGAACACAATATTCCAGGTGAGGCCTCAGCAAGGCGCTGTATAATTGCAGTAAGACCTCCCTGCTCCTATACTCAAATCCCCTAGCTATGAAGGCCAACATGCCATTTGCCTTCTTCACCGCCTGCTGTACCTGCATGCCAACTTTCAGTGACTGATGAACCATGACACCCAGGTCTCGTTGCACCTCCCCTTTTCCTCATCTGCCACCATTCAGATAATATTCTGCCTTCGTGTTTTTGCCCCCAAAGTGGATAACCTCACATTTATCCACATAATACTGCATCTGCCATGCATTTGCCCACTCACCTAACCTGCCCAAGTCACCCTGTAGCCTCTTAGCATCCTCCTCACAGCTCACACCGCCACCCAGTTGAGTGTCATCTGCAAACTTGGAGATATTACACTCAATTCCTTCATCCAAAGCATTGATGTATATTGTAAAGAGCTGGGGTCCCAGCACTGAGCCCTGCGGCACTCTACTAGTCACTGCCACCCATTCCGAAATGGACCCGTTTATCCCGACTCTCTGCTTCCTGTCTGCCAACCAATTCTCTATCCACACCAGTACATTGCCCCCAATGCCATGTGCTTTGATTTTGCACACCAATCTCTTACGTGGGACCTTGTCAAAGGCCTTTTGAAAGTCTAAATACACCACATCCACTGGTTCTCCCTTGTCCACTCTATTAGTTACATCCACAAAAAATTCCAGAAGATTTGTCAAGCATGATTTCCCTTTCATAAATCCATGCTGACTTGGACCGATCCTGTCACTGCTTTCCAAATGCGCTGCTATTTCATCATTAATAATTGATTCCAACATTTTCCCCACTACTGATGTCAGGCTAACCGGTCGATAATTACCCGCTTTCTCTCTCCCTCCTTTTTTAAAATGTGGTGTTACATTAGCTACCCTCCAGCCCATAGGAACTGATCCAGAGTCAATAGACTGTTGCAAAATGATCACCAATGCATCGACTATTTCTTGGGCTACTTCCTGAAGTACTCTGGGATGCAGACAATCAGGCCCCGAGGATTTATCAGCCTTCAATCCCATCAATTTCCCCAACACAAAATCCCATCTAATTAGGATATCCTTCAATTCCTCCTTCTCACTCGACCCTCGGTCCCCTAGTACATCCGGAAGATTATTTGTATCTTCCTTCGTGAAGACAGAACCAAAGTATTTGTTCAATTGGTCTGCCATTTCTTGGTTCCCCATTATAAATTCACCTGAATCCGACTGCAAGGGACCTACGTTTGTCTTCACTACTCTTTTTCTCTTCACATATCTATAGAAGCTTTTGCTGTCAGTTTTTATGTTCCCGGCAAGCTTCCTCGCGTTCTCTATTTTCCCCCTCTTAATTTAACCCTTTGTCCTCCTCTGCTGAATTCTAAATTTCTCCCAGTCCTCTGGTTTGTTGCTTTTTCTGGCCAATCTATATGCATCTTCCTTGGATCTAACACTATCCTTATTTTCCCTTGTTAGCCACGGTTGAGACACCTTCCCTGTTTTATTTTTACTCCATACAAATGCTGGAGTTCATCCATGTGATCTATAAATGTTTGCCTTTGCCTATCCACCGTCAACCCTTCAAGTATCACTCGCCAGTCTATTCTAGCCAATTCACGCCTCATGCCATCGAAGTTAGTTTTTCTTAAGTTCAGGACCCTAGTTTCTGAATCACTCTCCATCTTAATAAAGAATTCTACCATGTTATCGTCACTCTTCCCCAAGGGGCCTCGCACAACAAGATTGCTAATTAGTCCTTTCTCATTACACATCACCCAGTCTAGGATGGCTAGCTCTCTAGTTGGTTCCTCGACATATTGGTCTAGAAAACCATCCCTAATACACTCCAGGAAATCATCCTCCACCACATTGCTACCAGTTTGGTTAGCCCAATCAATATGTAAATTAAAGTCGCCCATGATAACTGCTGTACCTTTATTGCACACATCCCTTATTTCTTGTTTGTCCCCAACCTCACTACCACTGTTTGGTGGCTCCTCTACACAACTCCCACCAGCGTTTTCTGCCCTTTGGTATTCCGTAGTTCCACCCATACCGATTCCACATTATCCAAACCAATGTCCTTCCTTATTATTGCATTAATTTCCTCTTTAACCAGCAACGCCACCCCGCCTCCTTTTCCTTTCTGTCTATCCTTCCTAAATGTTGAATACCCCTGGATGTTGAGTTCCCAGCCTTGGTCACCCTGGAGCCATGTCTCCGTGATGCCAACTACCTCATATCCGTTAACTGCGCAGTCAATTCGTCCACCTTATTCCGAATACTCCTCGCATTGAGGCATAGAGAATTCAGGCTTGCCTTTTTAACACACTTTGCCCATTTAGAATTTTGCTGTAGTGTGGCCCTTTCTGTTTTTTGCCTTGGGTTTCTCTGCCCTCCACTTTTACTATTCTCCTTTCTTTCTTTTGCCTCTGTCTCTCTTTTATTTCCCTCTGCCTCCCTGCATAGGTTCCCATCACTCTGATATTAGTTTAATTCCTCCCCAACAGCACTAGCAAACACTCCCCCTAGGACATTGGTTCCGGTCCTGCCCAGGTGCAGACCGTCCGGTTTGTACTGGTCCCACCTCCCCCAGAACCGGTTCCAATGTCCCATGAATTTGAATCCCTCCCTTCTGCACCACTCCTCAAGCCACGTATTCATCCGAGCTATCCTGCAATTCCTACTCTGACTAGCACGTGGCACTGGTAGCAATCCTGAGATTACTACTTTGGAGGTCCTACTTTTTAAATTTAGCTCCTAGCTCCCTAAATTCGTCGTGTAGCACCTCATCCCATTTTTTACCTATATCGTTGATACCTATATGCACCACGACAACTGGCTTTTCACCCTCCCTTTTCAGAATGTCCTGCACCCACTCCAAGACATCCTTGACCCTTGCACCAGGGAGGCAACTTACCATCCTGGAGTCTCGGTTGCGGCCACAGAAACGCCTATCTATTCCCCTTACAATTGAATCCCCTATCACTATCGCTCTCCCACTCTTTTTCCTGCCCTCCTGTGCAGCAGAGCCACCCATGGTGCCATGAACTTGGCTGCTTCTGCCTTCCCCTGATGAGTCATCCCCTCAACCGTACTCAAAGCAGTGTATCTGTTTTGCAGGGGGATGACCGCAGGGAATCCCTGCACTACCTTCCTTGCCCTGCTCTTCCTGTGTACCCTTTACCTGCGGTGTGACCAACTCGCTAAACGTGCTAGTCATGTCATTCTCAGCATCGTGGATGCTCCAGAGTTCATCCACCCGCAGCTCCAGTGCCGCAATGTGGTCTGTCAGGATCTGCAGGCAGATGCACTTCCCGCACATGTAGTCGTCAGGGACACCGGAAGCGTCCCTGAGTTCCCACATAGTACAGGAGGAGCATAACACGTGTCCGAGCTCTCCTGCCATGACTTAACCCTTAGATTAACCTAATTGGACAACAGCAATGTTAAACGGTTACTTACTGATAAAGAAAAAAAAGAAAAAGAAAAACTACTTACCAATCAGCAGGCAATCACTTACCACCTTGGCTGTGACGTCACCTTTTGATTTCTTTCTACTTATTTTTTGTCTTCTCACCCTGCTGCAGCTGCATCAGCACGCCTCCTCCGACGCGTTGGGCCTTTTTATAGGCCTCAGTGACGTACCTCCCGAGCCTCTCCACGCACCTGGAACTATATATGTCTATGACAACAACAACTTGTTTTTATATAACGCCTTTAACACAGTAAATCATCCCAAGGCGCGTCACAGGAGTGTTATAAGACAAAAATTTGACACCGAGCCATATAAGAAGAAATTACCGCAGATTGGTCAAAGAGGTAGGTTTTAGGAGCGTCTTAGAGGAGGAAAGATCGGTACCGAGGTGGAGAGGTTTCGGCAGGGAGTTCCAGAGCTTACAACCTAGGCAGCTGAAGGCACGACCACCGATGGCTGAGTGATTATAATCAGGGATGCTCAAGAGGGCAGAATTAGAGGAGTGCAGATATCTCGGGGGGTTGTGAGGCTGAAGGAGATTGCAGGGATTGGGAGGAGCGAGGCCATGGAGGAATTTGTAAACCAGGATGAGAATTTTGAATATTTTCAAATAAATTTTCAAATAAATGAGACATGGGAAAGCAAGTAACTCCACTGAAAGTGCAGTGGGGCTGTAGCTTGTAACGTCGGCTGTTGGTATACCAAACATTCTTTCACTCATAGATATAAGTGTTAATGGCATAGGATTTATCTTCGAGGCATGTGTCCCAAATTGTTGACACTTTATTTGATGCCTCTTCCAGTATATTTGTATCTACAATGAAATGGACATTGCATTATTTTTTATTTAAAAAGAATTGAAAGGGAGATTTGCTCAAATTTTATTGAAAACTTGGGATGACATTTGCACTCCAGCTGGGAGCCACACGTGCTGGGAACACATACCAGGAATTCAGGCACATATTTTCTTCCCATGAACATCGAGGAATTAATTATTTTTCTTTATATTTTAAAACTTTTTTTTCCCAGCAGCAGTGGACAATACAATAATATATTACTGTAATAAAACAGTTCAAATAAATGTTCTACTTTCTTTTAAAAAAGTTGCCTAACAGCAAATTGGAGATTTGAACTGTTCTTATTTATAATAAGATTATTCCAGCCAGAGCTGTAAGCAACAAATATAGAATTATACAAACTCCTTCCAAATACCGCCACCATCACCCCTCCCTCCCAGTGTCCTGCCGTGTGATGCATTTCTGGGAGGGGGGTCATTGCACAGGAATATTTAGACTCTATAAAAATTAAAATTTATGAATTTTGGTTCATTTTAAACATTTTGATATTACTATTATAATAACTTTTATTTATATAGTGCCTTTAACATCGTAAAACGTCCCAAGGTGCTTCACCACCATTTTAAAACATGTTAGATATTGATCATTGAGGGAAAGAGAGAAAAAGCAGGAGAAGGAAAAGTAAAAAGAGGTTAAAGGCTCGGGAAAATCAAAGTGATATTTTGGGATTTCAAACAGGTGCAGCTTCCCCAAAGAATCATCGCAACAGTCACTTACTTCCCTTTACAGAGTTTCCATGCACCCTTCCGTCTCAGTTCACAGGGACACTGTATCCTGTTATGTCTTAAATAAAAGAGTCAGACTGGATACTGCAAGCTCAAAGTAAGGTGTGACCGTAGTCCTTTATTACAGATCGCAGAGTGCCTCTCCAACCTGTGAGGCTTCCTTATATATAGGTGCTCCCAAGGGATTGTGGGATCCCTTGGGACTCCAGGGGATAAGCCCTCTGGTGGTTAGACATGGTATTTACAGGTTTACATACATAACATATCCCTCTGACACTCACCCAGTTCAGAGACACAGGGGGAAACGGGAAAATTTTCGACTGCCTGTCATCCATTTCACGTCTGAAAAATGGACAGCCGGTAGCTGAAAATCAGGAGGGATCATAGTTGTCCCATTGATGCCTAAGGACCCACCTGATGCAAATTTTAGGTGAGGCTGTAAGCAGGCAAGCAGCATGCCTGCCTGTTTTTGGCAGGAGGTTACTCACATATACAAACCGGGGTCCTACGCCAGTCAAACATTATTTGAGTGCAAGGCTTCAGACCACAATCTGTGTACTGTGAGATTTGATCAGGGCAGAGGCTTTATATGCCTGTATTGTAAAGGTCAATCCATCAAACATTCAGGTACAAAAGCAAAATACTGCGGATGCTGGAATCTGAAATTTCATTAAATAATCATTCAGCTACATCCTCTGCTCATTGTTCATGTTCTGATAAACCTGCCCGCCGAAGCTAAGTGCCGTCAGATGTTCACCCACAGAAAGCCAGCACATCAGAGCCTGCTGCTGCCGGTATCCCACATTCACGTGTGGGCACTTGCAGCAGGGATCGCTGCTTGCCAGGCTGGGACCCAAGTTCATTTTCCCCTCTCTATTGCGGAAGGGTTGAGGCCAATTTTAACACCCCTAGCACCGCCCCAAAAGCTAGCTCAGCACAGAGCCAGTAACTTTCCTGGTACGTCTAGTTCAGCCACTCACTGAATAAACGCATTAATGACTGGGGTCGGGGGACAGAGACTTGAATGAATGCCAGTTATTTATTTGAATCAATATTCCTGCGTGAGTTATACTGGAATTGGGACTTCTTGGGTTGCTATAATTAAATCACTCAGTGCTTCCTATATTCTAACCAAGCCTAGGTCCCTTGCACCAGCATGAAGAAGGTTATTGGTTTCCTTCCTCAAAAGCTCCTACAGTACTTATCTTTTTCATTTTCTGCAGCCCATTCACTGACTCATAAAACATTAAGTTATCTTTCTTTTCAAGTAGCTTTGAAAAGCTTTGGGCTCGGTTCTTCAGACAAAGCTCTACACGTCATCAACTTAAACAGTCCTCAGACACCCGAATCTGTTTCTTGGTTCCTTTCTGTCCATTTTCCTTTAATGGAGAATTTTTGGACTTTGACATTGTGTTGTTGTAGTACTGTACACGGTTCCTCCCTTCGATTAATATATAGGGTTTACCTTCTATCCAATATGTGCAATCGGCCTTTTGCTTGATACGAAAACTTATTAACAGGACCCAGATTGAGTTCAACTCTATTATTTCTTTTAATAAAACAAAATGAAAACAAAGGGGTTTTATTTATCCATTACAAAAATCCTTTCTAGATGTTCTATTAATAATTTAAAAAGATAATGGACAGGATTGTGGATTTTCTGGATTTCGGGGCATTAATCGCGGCGGGCCGTTAAAGTTAACGACTGAAAATAGTTTGCACCTGCGACTGCAAGTTTCGGCGAAACAGTAAGTTGGAGAAGCGTTGGCGTTAAGTCAGGCGTTACACAACGGACTTTGTGCGCCTGAGCCGAAACTTGTGGCGGTAAAGAAGTTTCATTGTTGTTTAGTGCCCTGCAACATAACGTTGTATATTGTATGGTTTTATTTTGGTGGGGGGTGTTTTTGTGACTTTGCTGCAGTAACATTTAATGCTCATCATTTGCCATTGGTGCCTTGTGCATCATTCCAACGTTCAGCGGAGATGTACCTTTATGGGGGCGCATAGCGTGTCCAGTATTAGCTCCATCCCTCAGTTTCCTCCCTTTAGGAGCCGGTCCATTACAAGCTGGTGATGTGCGACTCTTGGTCCGGCAGTATCTCCACGCTGCCTCCTCCGTGGGTGGGGTGGCTATCCAATAGGGGCCTCGCCAGGCTCCTCTTTGTCGTCCTCTTCCTCCTGAGGGGGGCCTGCAATCCCCCACTGGCAATGCCTGGCCCCTCATTGTTGGCCAAGCTGTGCAACGTGCAGCACACCACAATGAATTCGGATACCTGTTGAGGGGAGTATTGAAGGCTGCCTCCAGAACGGTGCAGGCATCGGTCTGCCTGTAGGAGATGGCATTTTTCTGTCAGTACTTCCTTTCGGAAGCGCAGCCTTCTCACACACTGCTCCTCAGAGAGCTGGAGGTCTGAGCAATATAAATTAAAGGGTACAATTCTAAAGGGGGTGCACGAACACAGAGACCTGGGGGTATATGTGCACAAATCAGTGAAGGTGGCTGTGCAGGTTGAGAAAGCATATGGCATCGTGGGCTTCATAAATAGAGGCATAGAGTACAAAAGCAAAGATGTTATGATGAGCCTTTATAAAACATTGGTTGGGCCTCAACTGGAGTATTGTGTCCAATTCTGGGCACCGCACTTTAGGAAGGATGTGAAGGCCTTAGAGAGGGTGCAGAAAAGATTTACGAGAATTATTTCAGTAACGTGGA
The DNA here is from genome assembly GCF_044704955.1 of Pristiophorus japonicus. NCBI lineage: Eukaryota > Metazoa > Chordata > Chondrichthyes > Pristiophoridae > Pristiophorus > Pristiophorus japonicus. Next base: position 23,348,361 of record NC_091997.1, read on the forward strand.
TAGACTGGAGAAGCTGGGGTTGTTCTCCTTAAAGCGGAGAAGAATGAAAGGAGATTTGATAGAGATGTTCAAAATCATGAGGAGTCTGGACAGAGTAGATAGAGAGAAACTGTTCCCATTGGCGGAAGGGTCGAGAACCAGAGGACACAGATTTAAGGTGATTGGCAAAAGAACCAAAGGCGACATGAGGAACAACTTTTTTACGCAGCGAGTGGTTAGGATCTGGAATGCACGGCCTGAAAGGGTGGTGGAGGCAGACTCAATCATGGCTTTCAAAAGGGAATTGGATAAGTACCTGAAGGAAACAAATTTGCAGGACTACAGGGAAAGGGCAGGAGAGTGGGACTAGCTGAAGTGCTCTCGCAGAGAGCCGGCACTGGCTCGATGGGCCGAATGGCCTCCTTCTGTGCTGTAACCGTTCTATGATTCTATGATCAGCTTCAGCTGACCTCAGCTGACCTCCTACTATAATGTTAAGTTCAGCTACTCTAAACATTAGCATGGCACACAGGGCTGCATATGCTCTACCAGCTGCTCTTAAAGGGCCGCTGATGACCCAAAGTTGAATGAGCTGAAAAATTCCACAAAATGTTAGAAGCAAGGGACAGAGCCAGATGAGCATCAAGCTTTAAGTAATCGTTTTTAGATTAAGGATGGTGTGTAACGTGGAGGGGATCTTGGAGGTGGTGGTGTTCCCATGTGCCTGCTGCCTTTGTCCTTCTAGAGCGGGTTTGGGATGCGCTGTCGAAGAAGCCTTGGCGAGTTGCTGCAGTGCATCTTGTAGATGGGATACACAGCAGCCACGGTGCGCCAGTGGTGGAGGGAGTGCATGTTTAAGATGGTGGATGGGGTGTCAATCAAGCGGACTGCTTTGTCCTGGATGGTGTCGTACTTCTTGAGTGTTGCTGGAGCTGCACTCATCCAGGCAAGTGGAGAGTATTCCATCACACTCCTGACTTGTGCCTTGTAGATAGTAGAAAGGCTTTGAGGAGTCAGGAGCTGAGACACTCGCCGCAGAATACCCAGCCTCTGACCCGCTCATGTTGTCGCAGTATTTATGTGGCTGGTGCAATTAAGTTTCTTGTCAACAGTGACCCCCAGGATGTTGATGGTGGGGGATTTGGTGATGATAATACTGTTGAATATCAAGGGGAGGTGGTTAGACTCTTGTTTGGAGATGGTCATTGCCTGGCACTTACTTGGCGCATATTTACTGACATTGAATTCCATCTGCCACTTCTTACCCATTCCATCTCAGCAACATCCCCTTGCATAACTCCCCTGCTGTTCTTCGAAATAGTGCCATGGGATCTTTAACATCCACCTGAGAGAGCAGACGGGGCCTCACATTACATTGAGATCTCATCATTTACTATTCGGAATGTATTGTTCTGTGAGCGATACTTCGGGCTGTGCTGATGCTTAGAACTATGTAGAACAAAATCAGCGAAGCAAGAGTTTTTACCACAATGGATGACTGACAATTTGTTCTTGAAATCTCACTTGTGTGGCCTGCACAAAGTGAGCCAAGGCCCAATTAGTTTTGCAAGGTTCCAATTCAGTAAAAGTTTCCAGTAAGAATAGATTTTTTTATTATTTCAGTCCAGTTCTTGTTATGTTTGCGGCCGTGATTCTGATTGCGCAGGATTTAGCCCAGATGTAATAGGAGACTGGTCCTTCATCCTCCCCTCAGTTACCCACCAAGTCAGCCAGAACTTCATTCTCATACCATGAGCCACACTTTTTCTGGTGCAGTAGTCAGCAGCTGTTGTTGGTTTGCTAAGGTATCGTGCCATGCAATGGTTGCAACATGAGGCAACAGCTGGAATACTATGTGCAGATGTCAAGGATGTCAAAGTCCTAGAAAGGGTGCAGAAGAAACACACTACAGATTCCAGGGTGGAGCGGCTTTAGGTATGAGGAGATACTGGAGAGTTGTGCACTCTTTTCTGCAAAAGGAAGAAAGATTTGCATTTATATAGCGCCTTTCACGACCACCGGACATACCAAAGCGCTTTACAGCCAATGAAGTACTGTTTGAGGTGTAGACTTTGTTGTAATGTAGACAACGTGGCAGCCAATTTTCACACAACAAGCTCCCAGAAACAGCACTGAGATAATGGCCAAATAATCTGTTTTAGTGATGTAGATAAAGGGATAGATGTTGGCCCCAGGACACCAGGAGTAACTCCCCTGCTCTTCTTCAAAATAGTGCCATGGGGTCTTTTACATCCACTGAGAGAGCAGACAGGGCCTCGGTTTAATGTCTCATCCGAAGGACAGCACCTCCGACAGTGCAACACTCCCTCAGCACTGCACTGGAGTGTCAGCCTAGATTTTTGTTCTCACGTCGGGTGGCGTGGAATGGCCGCCGAGCTTCTTTGGAGGGGCCGACATTTTGAAAATTACCGTTTGTGAGTTTTGGAGCGGTGCCCGGGACCGTTCTGCTCGATTTCCCGCCGCTGTGTGCGCGTGCCGACTTCTTACCAACCGGCAGCGACCCCTTTGCAAAATTGCCCCTCAGGAAATTGCTCCTTTCCTGGAATTGCCCCGTGAGGGCGGCCCCACCACCAGTCGATGCCCACGAGAGCTTTTGCTGTCGGTGCACTCTCTGTGGCATCGCAACGTGGTCGCCCTTAAAGGGGGGGGGGCGCACTGCCACAGCCGCCATGTTATTTTTTTTTGCCGGCCGGCGGCCAGGCCGGGCCGACAATTATGGCCGCGGGAGCTCGAAGTGGGTGGAGAGGCCTATAAAGGCCCAGCAGCTACGAGAGGCGGCGGCAGATCGGAGGCGGGAGCTCGAGGTGCGTGGTGAGGCCTATAAAGGCCCATCGGCTGCGAGAGGCGGCGGCAGATCGGAGGCGGGAGCTTGAGGTGCGTGGTGAGGCCTATAAAGGCCCATCGGCTGCGAGAGGCGGCGGCAGATCGGAGGCGGGAGCTCGAGGTGCGTGGTGAGGCCTATAAAGGCCCAGCTTGTGCAGATCCAGCCGGGAGAAAAAGCAAAAAAGAAGTAGAAAAAAATCAAAAGGTGACATCACAGCCAAAGGGGTAAGTGTTTGGCTGGTGATTGGCGAGTAGCTTTTCTTTTTCTTTTTTATATCAGTAAGTAACCTGTTAATATTGTTGTCGCCAAATTAAGTGTATCTAAGGGTTAAGTCATGGCAGGAGAGCTCGGTCACGTGATATGCTCCTCCTGTACCATGTGGGAACTCAGGGACACTTCAGGTGTCCCTGACGACTACGTGTGCGGGAAGTGTATCCGCCTCCAGCTTCTGACGGACCACATTGCGGCCCTGGAGCTGAGGGTGGATTCACTCTGGAGCATCCACGATGCTGAGAATGACGTGAGTAGCACGTTTAGTGAGTTGGTCTTACCGCAGGTGAAGGGTCCACAGCCAGATAGGGAATGGAAGGCCAGCAGGAAGAGCAGTGCAAGGAAGGTAGTGCAGGGGTCCCCTGCGGTCATTCCCCTGCAAAACAGATATACTGCTTTGAGTACTGTTGAAGGGATGACTCATCAGGGGAGGGCAGCAGCAGCCAAGTTCATGGCATCGTGGCTGGCTCTGCTGCACAGGAGGGCAGGAAAAAGAGTGGGAGAGCGATAGTGATAGGGGATTCAATTGTAAGGGGAATAGATAGGCGTTTCTGCGGCCACAACCGAGACTCCAGGATGGTATGTTGCCTCCCTGGTGCAAGGGTCAAGGATGTCTCAGAGCGGATGCAGGACATTCTGAAAAGGGAAGGAGAACAGCCAGTTATCGTGGTGCACATTGGTACCAACGACATAGGTAAAAAAAAGGGATGAGGTCCTACGAGACGAATTTAAGGAGCTAGGAGCTAAATTAAAAAGTAGGACCTCAAAAGTAGTAATCTCGGGATTGCTACCAGTGCCACGTGCTAGTCAGAGTAGGAATCGCAGGATTGCACAGAGGAATACGTGGCTTGAGCAGTGGTGCAGCAGGGAGGGATTCAAATTCCTGGGGCATTGGAACCGGTTCTGGGGGAGGTGGGACCAGTACAAACCGAACGGTCTGCAACTGGGCAGGACCGGAACCAACGTCCTAGGGGGAGTGTTTGCTAGTGCTGTTGAGGAGGAGTTAAACTAATATGGCAGGGGGGTGGGAACCAATGCAGGGAGACAGAGGGAAACAAAATGGAGACAGAAGCAAAAGACAGAAAGGAGATGAGTAAAAGTGGAGGGCAGAGAAACGCAAGGCAAAAAACAAAAGGGCCAATGTACAGCAAAATTCTAAAGGGTCAAAGTGTAATAAAAAGGCAAGCCTGAAAGCTTGGTGCCTCAATGCGAGGAGTATTCGGAACCCAGGAGAGGGCTCTGAGCTAGTTAGAGTGGGTGAGAGCGCAGATGAACAGGACCCCAAGGAAGAATGCAAAAGGCAGGAGGCAACAGAGCAGAGTAGCACTGGGGTAAGTGTAAACCACAAGGTGATAGGAAGGGACAATATGTATGAATATAAAGGGGCTGCAGGAGGGGTCAAAACTAAAAATCATGGTTTAAAAACTAGTATTAAAACACTCTACCTAAACACACGCAGCATTCGAAATAAATTAAATGAGTTGACGGCACAAATCATTACAAATGGGTATGATTTGGTGGCCATTACAGAAACGTGGTTGCAGGGTGGCCAAGACTGGGAATTAAACATACAGGGGTATCTGACAATTCGGAAGGATAGACAAGAAGGAAAAGGAGGTGGGGTAGCTCTGTTCATAAAGGATAATATCTGGGCAGTTGTGAGAGATGATATTGGCTCTAATGAACAAAATGTTGAATCATTGTGGGTGGAGATTAGAGATAGTAAGGGGAAAACTTCACTGGTGGGCGTAGTTTATAGGCCCGCAAATAATAACTTCACGGTGGGGCGGACAATAATCAAGGGAATAATAGAGGTATGTGAAAAAGGAATGGCAGTAATCATGGGGGATTTTAACCTACATATCGATTGGTCAAATCGAATCACACGGGGTAGCCTGGAGGAGGAATTCATAGAATGCATACGGTATTGTTTCTTAGAACAGTATGTTACAGAACCTACAAGGGAGCAAGCTATCTTAGATCTGGTCCTGTGTAATGAGACAGGAATAATAAACAATCTCCTAGTAAAAGATCCTCTCGGAATGAGTGATCACAGTATGGTTGAATTTGTAATACAGATTGAGGGTGAGGAAGTAGTGAATCAAACGAGCGTACTATGCTTAAACAAAGGGGACTACAGTGGGATGAGGGCAGAGTTGGCTAAAGTAGACTGGGAACACAGACTAAACGGTGGCACAATTGAGGAACAGTGGAGGACTTTTAAGGAGCTCTTTCACAGTGCTCAACAAAAATATATTCCAGTGAAAAAGAAGGGCGGTAAGAGAAGGGATAACCAGCCGTGGATAACCAAGGAAATAAAGGAGAGTATCAAATTAAAAACCAATGCGTATAAGGTGGCCAAGGTTAGTGGGAAACTAGAAGATTGGGAAAATTTTAAACGACAGCAAAGAATGACGAAGAAAGCAATAAAGAAAGGAAAGATAGATTACGAAAGTAAACTTGCGCAAACATAAAAACAGATAGTAAAAGCTTTTACCGATATATAAAACGGAAGAGAGTGACTAAAGTAAATGTTGGTCCCTTAGAAGATGAGAAGGGGGATTTTAATAATGGGAAATGTGGAAATGGCTGAGACCTTAAACAATTATTTTGCTTCGGTCTTCACAGTGGAAGACACAAAAACCATGCCAAAAATTGCTGGTCACGGGAATGTGGGAAGGGAGGAACTTGAGACAATCACTATCACTCGGGAGGTAGTGCTGGATAGGCTAATGGGACTCAAGGTAGACAAGTCCCCTGGTCCTGATAAAATGCATCCCAGGGAATTAAAAGAGATGGCGGAAGTTATAGCAGATGCATTCGTTATAATCTACCAAAATTCTCTGGAATCTGGGGAGGTACCAGCGGATTGGAAAGCAGCTAATGTAACGCCTCTGTTTAAAAAAGGGGGCAGACAAAGGGCAGGTAACTATAGGCCAGTTAGTTTAACATCTGTAGTGGGGAAAATGCTTGAAGTTATCATTAAAGAAGAAATAGCGGGACATCTAGATAGGAATAGTGCAATCAAGCAGACGCAACATGGATTCATGAAGGGGAAATCATGTTTAACTAATTTAATGGAATTCTTTGAGGATATAACGAGCATGGTGGATAGGAGGTGTACCGATGGATGTGGTGTATTTAGATTTCCAAAAGGCATTCGATAAGGTGCCATACAAAAGGTTACTGCAGAAGATAAAGGTACGTGGAGTCAGAGGAAATGTATTTTCATGGATAGAGAATTGGCTGGCTGACAGAAAGCAGAGAGTCGGGATAAATGGGTCCTTTTCGGGTTGGCAATCGGTGGTTAGTGGTGTGCCACAGGGATCGGTGCTGGGACCACAGCTGTTTACAATATACATAGATGACCTGGAAGAGGGGACAGAGTGTAGTGTAACAAAATTTGCAGATGACACAAAGATTAGTGGGAAAGCGGGTTGTGCACAGGACACAGAGAGGCTGCAAAGAGATTTAGATAGGTTAAGCGAATGGGCTAAGGTTTGGCAGATAGAATACAATGTCGGAAAATGTGAGGTCAACCACCTTGGGAAAAAAAACAGTAAAAGGGAATATTATTTGAATGGGGAGAAATTACAACATGCTGCGGTGCAGAGGGACCTGGGGGTCCTTGTGCATGAATCCCAAAAAGTTAGTTTGCAGGTGCAGCAGGTAATCAGGAAGGCGAATGGAATGTTGGCCTTCATTGCGAGAGGGTTGGAGTACAAAAGCAGAGAGGTACTGCTGCAACTGTACATGGTATTGGTGAGGGCGCACCTGGAGCACTGCGTGCAGTTTTGGTCACCTTACTTAAGGAAGGATATACTAGCCTTGGAGGGGGTACAGAGACGATTCACTAGGCTGATTCCGGAGATGAGGGGGTTACCTTATGATGATAGACTGGGTCTTTACTTGTTGGAGTTCAGAAGGATGAGGGGTGATCTTATCGAAATTTTTAAAATAATGAAAGGGATAGACAAGATAGAGGCAGAGAGGTTGTTTCCACTGGTCGGGGAGACTAGAACTAGGGGGCACAGCCTTAAAATACGGGGGAGCCAATTTAAAACCGAGTTGAGAAGGAATTTCTTCTCCCAGAGGGTTGTGAATCTGTGGAATTCTCTGCCTAAGGAAGCAGTTGAGGCTGGCTCATTGAATGTATTCAAATCACAGATAGATAGATTTTTGACCAATAAGGGAATTAAGGGTTATGGAGAGCGGGCGGGTAAGTGGAGCTGAGTCCACGGCCAGATCAGCCATGATCTTTTTGAATGGCGGAGCAGGCTCGAGGGGCTAGATGGCCTACTTCTGTTCCTAATTCTTATGTTCTTATGTTCTAGGTGCTAACTCTTACAGATAGCCAGCACAGGCGTGATGGGCAAATGATCTCCTTCGGACTGAGTGGCAGAAACCTGGGAGCAACTGACTGCCAAAGCTTCTCAGGTGAGGAATACGGCATGTCATTCGCAACTAATGGAGAAGGATACAGAAAGGGGAGTGGGGAAAGGAAATAAGCAATAATCTTGTATTTTAAACTTGTCCATAGTTACCTTATTACCTCAAGACTATGGGCAAGATTTTCAGTTTTCAGCGAAAACAATAATTTTACACCAAAATTATCATTTTCGCTGTGCTATCATTTTCAGGCCTAATTTTTGGCCTTTACTTGCATCGGTAAAATCAGTGATGCACAAGGATTCTCGGCGCAAACCGCGAGTTTCAGCAACTTTAGTCTGAGGCCGGTAACGCTGCAAGAGAGGCCTTCGGAGGGGAGAAAAAAAAATTTCAAAAAAAAAATTCACAAATCATTCAAAAAATACTTACCTACTAAATGGCTGCAAAATAATTAAAAACTAAAAACTTTAACTTATGTTTTTGCAGGTCTTCATACTTACCGCTGCTGGAAGGGCAGTACCGATAGGTGTGACCCTGTCGCTTTTTGGACGTGGCGCACGGGTTGCGAGAGAGCTGAAAGTGCGACGCAATTTGCGTCATTGCACGTCGGCGCACCTCTCCCCGGCGGTACGTGGAAACGCCACTGCAAAGAGCGGGCCGAGGATCTCACCGACCGGGTGTTTGCCGCAGAGGGTCAAATCGCAGCGAAAACCCGATCGCAAAGTCGGTGAAAATCTAGGCCTATAGCTCCAAAGTTCGCTTCAATGAGGCGACTCGAAAATAAATGGTAAAATGTATCTAATTTTTTTTTACATTTGTTACTGAGATGTGGGCATCACTAGCAAAGCCGGCATTTATTGCCCATTGCTAACTGCCCTCGAGAAGGTGGTGGTGTGCCGCCTTCTTGAACCGCTGCAGTCTGTGTGCTCCCATAGTGCTGTTAGGGAGGGAGTTCCAGGATATTGACCTGGCGTCGAGGAAAAGATGGCAATATATTTCCAAGTCAGAATGATCTGTAACTTGGAGGGGAATTTGCAGGTGATGGTGTTCCCATGCGCCTGCTGCCCTGGTCCTTCTAGGTGGTAGAGATCGCGGGTTTGGAAGGTGCTGTCGAAGAAACCTTGGCAAGTTGCTGTACTGCATCTTGTCGACGGTACACACTGCAGCAACGCTGAGCCGGTGGTGGAGGAAGTGAATGTTGAAGATGGTGGATGGGATGCCAAGCAGGCGGGCTGGATGGTGTCGAGCTTCTTGAGTGTTGTTGGAGCTGCATTCATCCAGGCAAGTGGAGAGTGTTCCATCGCACTCCTGACTTGTGCATTGTAGATGGTGGAAAGGCTTTAGGGGGACATGTGGTGAGACACCATCCACAGAATACCCAGCCTTTGACATGCTCTTGTAGCCACAGTATTTACGTGACTCAATATGACATTATGTAACTTCATTCTAGCTGAATATATTCAAAAGAAAGATCAAACCTGCATTTAAGTAATGCCTTTCTTGACCCCACGGTGTTTCAATGTGCTTCCTGGCCAATGCGGTCATCCTTTGAAGTATAGTCACTGTTGTAATGTGGGAAAACGTGGCAGCCAATTTGCTCACAGCAAGGCCCCACAAACAGCAATGAGATAAACGGACAGGTAATGTCTTTGTTTAGTGATATTGGTTGAGGGATAAATGGAGTACCTCCCTGCAATAACAAAGGACTGCAAGTGAGCAGATTTGATGAAAAAATATTAGATGTCAAAATACGTTCCACAGAGACTGTTATTGTCTGGGTGAAAGCCATCTCAGTCTTCACTTTTGCGCTGTAAGAGAAATACATTAGAGCCATGTGTGAAGAGTGCTAACTGTGAAGTGACCCTAATGCAAGGTCTATACACAATGGGAAATCAATATAAAGACTGAGTAAGTCTTCTTAATGCTTTAATGCACTTAGCTACAATTGAATATTGATTGCATCGCTGCAGATTTATCTTGTCCCATAAGCAACGCAAAACATTTGAAGACATAAGCAAGCATTAAAGTGGTTTATAATGGTGTAGACAACCCTTTTTGATGAATATTAATATCTGCTGTGGTGGTCGATGCCTGATTTGTAACTTTCTCATTCTGTTATCGTTTCTCTGTATGGCTCTGTATTGTTAAGGTGACAGCATTGCTCTATAGAGTTTAACTCCAAAAGTTCCTCTGCTTTTGTGTCGATCACAGGCAGTCTGGTAGCTGCTCAAACTCTCATTGAGAGAAGTGGCTCTTTAAGGCCTATTTTCACAGAAGAAATTAATCAAAGTTACGTTGTGCCTTCAGAGCCTTTCTAAGTGGGCTTTGCAAGTGTAAACACTGAGGAGTTGGCTGCCACAAAATGGTTGAGGAGCAAAATCTGACCTTGTTGATAAAACAACATTCAAAGTGTGGTTGTTTAAACAAGCCATGGTCACTGAGCCAAACTCCTTCCCTTCCAGAGGATACTGGAGTTGCCAATCAGTCTATTGTTTGACACAATAATATAGTAGCAGTTTCAGGCAGGAGATGTCAGTCAGTCCAAATAATCCACCTATCCACACCAATCCCTTGGTGTATTTCTAATAAATCTGAATGCTGTTTCTTGACACGTACCTGTTTACTGGCTTCTTGAAACCCATTACGGTTTCTTGTTCCACCACCCATGCCAGTAATCTGCTCCAGATACTAACGCCGTTTTAGGAAAAGTTCCTCCTACCTTTCCTGTTCTGTTTTGTTGTCCTTAATTTGTAAATATATGTTCAAATTTTGTACACAGCAGAAAAACTTACTTAGATCCAATTTTTCCAAACCTTTCATAATTTTAAACATTTTTATCATATCCCTTCTCAGTCTTGCCTTTTCAAAAGTGAAAAGACCCAGGGTAGTCAATCTTTCTTCACACATCATTCCCTTAAAAAAGAAAGAAAGACTTGCATTTATATAGAGTCTTTCACGACCATCGGATATCTCAAAGCGCCTTACAGCCAATGAAATACTTTTTAAATAAAGTGTAGTCATTGTTATAATGTAGGAAATGGCTAAAGTTCAGGAAACTTCTTTATCCAAAGAGTGGTGAGAATGTGGAACTCGCTACCACAGGGATTGGTTGAGGCGAATAGTATTGATGCATTTCAGGGGAGGCTAGACAAGCATTTGAGGGAGAAGGGAATAGAGGGTTATGCTGATAGATTTAGATGAGGAAAGAAGGGAGGTGGCTCGAGTGGTGCATAAACGCCGGCATGGACTGGTTGGGCCGAATGGCCTGTTTCTGTGTTGTATATCCTGTGTAATCCTATGCAGGATTCAATCGTGTAGCCCTTCACTGTAACCCTTCCAATAACTGAATATCCTTTGTGAAATATTGGCTCGGATTTTGCGGTGCTAATGAAAGTGAAACTGTCAACGTTCACCGTCATTACTTCTCTGAAACTGAAAGCAACTTCAGGATTTAGCGCATGCGCAGATAAAAGCAGAAATCCAGAAGTTGCGATCAGTCATTCACTGATCCTCCACAGGTTGCACTGCGGAACTCCCCAGAGCCGGCAATCAATTCAAATCACAGTTTCTGATGAAAACTTCCCCATTATGCTAGAAAATCGCTATCACTAAAGAAGTAGTACTCTGTAAAATAATGGGACTAAAGGCAGACAAGTCCCCTGGACCTGATGGCTTTCATCCTAAGGTCCTAAAAAAAGTGGCTGCAGAGATAGTGGATGCATTGGTTGTAATCTACCAAAATTCCCTGAATTCTGGGGGGGTCCCAGCGGATTGGAAAACCGCAAATGTAACGCTCCTATTTAAAAAAGGAGGCAGACAGAAAGCAGGAAACTATAGACCGTTATTAAGGATGCAATAACAGGACATTTGGAAAAGCATAATTCAATCAGGCAGAGTCAGTATGGTTTTATGAAAGGGAAATCATGTTTGACAAATTTGCTGGAGTTCTTTGAGGATGTAACACGTAGGATGGACAAGGGGAACCAGTGGATGTGATGTATTTGGATTTCCAGAAGGCATTTGCTATGATACCACATAAAAGGTTATTGCACAAGATAAAAGTTCACGAGGTTCGGAGTGATATATTAGCATGGATTGAGGATTGGCTAACTAACAGAAAACAGAGAGTTGGGATAAATGGGTCATTTTCTGGTTGGCAAAAGGTGCCGAAAGGATCGATGCTGGGGCCTCAACTATTTACAATCGATATTAATGACTTGGATGAAGGGACCGAGTGTAAAGTTTGCTGATTATACAAAGGTGGGTGGGAAAGCAAATTGTGAGGAGGACACAAGAAATCTGCAAAGGGATATGGATAGGTTAAGTGAGTGGGCAAAAATTTGGCAGATAGAGTACAATCTGGGAAAATGTGAGGTTATACACTTTGGCAGAAAATAGAAAAGCAAATTATAATTTAAATGGAGAAAAATTGCAAAGTTCTTCAGTACAGAGGAACCTGGGGGTTCTTGTGCATGAAACATAAAAAGTTAGTATGCAGGTACAGCAAGTAATCAGGAAGGCAAATGGAATGTTGGCCTTTATTGCAAGGGGGATAGAGTATAAAAGCAGAGAAGTCCTGCTACAACTATACAGGGTATTGGTGAGACCACACCTAGAGTACTGCGTAGAGTTTTGGTCTCCCTATTTAAGGAAGGATGTACTTGCATTGGAGGCTGTTCAGAGAATGTTCACTAGGTTGATTCCAGAGATGAGAGGGTTGACTTATGAAGATAGGTTGAGTAGGTTGGGACTATACTCATTGAATTTTAGAAGAATGAGAGGTGATCTTATCGAAACATATAAAATAATGACAGGGCTCAACAAGTTGAATGCAGAGAGGATATTTCCACTCATAGGGGAAACTAGGGGGCATGGGGCCCAAATTTGCCCAGTTGCTCTGTTTTTTTTGGAGCAACTTGATTTTTTTGGAGTATCTTAAAAATTCCCATTCTGTCAGTGTAAGTGAGTTAGTTAGGATTTTTTTTAGTTTCTTTTTTTCAAAAGTTGCCAGCAACCTACGCCCGTTTTGGCCATGTAAGTCAGTTTGGACAGCTAATAGTTGCTCCACACTAACTTAGGCCAGTGTATGTGGCCACCTGTGGCTGCACAGAAAACCCTTGCGGAGAGTTAAGAAACCAACGCAGGTAGCCAGAGATGGGGGGAAGGGAAGGGAAGCGGAGAGGACCTTGCAAAGCACTAAACACCTTCACAACAACATTCAAGAAGCATAAAAACCATCAATAATAAATAAAAAATAAAACTTAAGTCCTACCTTCCTATCTTGGCCCGGGAAGTCAGCCGGCCGACTCCGACTCCTCTCTGGCTCTCTCTCTGACTCCGACTCTCTCGAGGATTCTCCAAGGACTCGACTTCTCCTCCGAGGGACAGGTGGATGACTTCTCTGAGGAACTGGTGGACGACTTCACCGAGGGACTGGTGGAAGACTTCTCCGAGGGACTGGTGGACTTCTCCGAGGGACTGGACTTCTCCGAGGACTTCTTCGAGGGACCTCCAGCTGGGAGCAGGAGCTACTGCGCATGCGCAAAACCTCCAGCGCACATGCGTTGAGCTGTCGGTACTTTCTTTTTTGCTAAGGGCCCTAGCTCCACCCTTAATGGACAGACCACACTGCGCCAAACCATGGGAGAGGCCACAGAGCGGTCAGAATCCGGGGAGATCTTTTTGGCGTCGTTTTCACCTTAGGAAATCGGCGCATCTCCGGTGAATGCTCCGAAAAAATGGGTGGGCCAAATTTGGGCTCATAGTCTCAGAATAAGGGCCCACCCATTTAAAACTGAGATGAGGAGGAATTTCTTCTCTCAAAGGGTTGTAAATCTGTGGAATTCTCTGCCCCAGAGAGCTATGGAGGTTGGGTCATTGAATATATTTAAGGCGGAGATAGATAGATTTTTGAGCAACAAGGGAGTAAAGGGTTATGGGGAGCGGGCAGGAAAGTGGAGCTGAGTCCATGATCAGATCAGCCCTGATCTTATTAAATGGTGGAGCAGGCTCGAGAGGTCAAATGGCCTACTCCTGTTCCTATTTCTTATGTTCTTATGTTCTTAAACCACCCAAAAAAGATCAGCCTTTTGAAAGCGCTGTAACTGGGTTTTTAATGGCATATTGACTGCTGAACAACCCTGAAAAATTATCTTATATTTGTGGTATGTTAAATTTTTCCATTAATAGGATTAAGAATTATATGGTTTTTAAAATAAAATATATTTTTTAAAAGCTTGCTTATGATATTTCAGATTCTATCTTAATCCTATGTGTATGTCCCAATCTTCATTTCACTCTCTATAAAATGTATAAAACATTAGAAACTGTGCATTTTACATCCTGATTTGCTGTCTGAGAATTCTGCAATGCGATTGGCTACTCAGCCTGCTCGATGACATCACTTTGCCGGACACTGGAGATCCGCTTGATTTGGCGCCATGTTCAAACTAAGGTCGGGACAGCTGAAATTCATGCCACAGAGATCACCGCTGACTGCAAACCTCGGGCCATTGAGACTAAAACCGCACGCAGTACCCCAGATGTGGTCACATCATGGCTATATACAGTTATAAAAATTATCTCTCTGGATTTATATGCTATGCCCCTTGCTGTGCAACCCAACATTCTGTTTGCTTTTTTAACAGCCTTAGAACATTGTGCCAATGACCTGTCAACTAAAACCCCAAGATCTTCTCTTCTGTTCCAATACCTCATGCACATTCCATTTGGCACATGATCCACATTGATCTTCCCTCTGCCAAATCTCAACCGTATATTTCCCTCTGTTAAATTGCACCTGTCATTTCTCCACCCATTGATAAAACTTGTGAAGATCCTTTTTAATTTGTGCGCATTGTTAGTCATCATTTGGCCCTACTTCCAATTTGGTATCGCCTGCAAATGTTGAACACTTTGGACACAATTCCTTCCACTAAATCATTTATTAACATTAGAAACAACACTGAACCTTGTGGTGCACCATTGATAACTGGCTGTCGACCAGATACCTGCTCATGCACTCATTGCTGTCTCCCAACCAAACATTTGTCAATCTGCTTTAATACATTCTCATCTATCCCATGGGCTTGGTCATTATGGAACATGTGGGACAATGTCAAATGACTTCTTGAAACCAAGGTAGATAACCTTGTGTGTATCTCTCTTGTACACAGGTTTATTATCTCCACTAAGAAAACCAATAAATTAGTCAAGCATGACCTAAAACCATGCAGAGTGTTTCGGATTAGCTCATGTTCCCCCAAAACGTCCCTTATATTATCCCTCATAATACTGGCATAAGTAAGCTGATACAACAACAACAACTTGTATTTATATAGCGCCTTCAACATAGTAAAACGTCCCAAGGCTCTTGACAGGAGTATTATCAGACAAAAAAATTGATACTGAGCCACATAAGGAGAAATCAGGGCACGTGACCAAATACTTGGTCAAAGAGGTAGGTTTTAAGGAGAGTCTTAAAGGAGGAAAGAGACGTAGAGAGGCGGAGAGGTTTAGGCAGGGAATTCCAGAGCTTACGGCCAAGGCAACAGAAGGCACGGCCACAAATGGTTGAGCAATTATAATTAGGGATGCTCAAGAGGCCAGAATTGGAGGAACACAAATATCTTGGAGGGTTGTGGGGCTGGAGGAGGGTTACAGAGATAGGGAGGGGTGAGGCCATGGAGTGATTTGAAAGCAAGGATGAGAATTTTCAAATCAAGGGGTTGCTTAACCAGGAACCAATGTAGGTCAGTGAGCATAGGGGTGATGGGTGAGCGGGACTTGTGAGTTAGGACATGGGCAGCTGAGTTTTGGATCACCTCCAGTTTACATAGGGTAGAATGTGGGAGGCTAGCCAGGAGTGAGTTGGAGTAGTCAAGTCTAGATGGAACAAAGGCATGGATGAGGGTTTCAGCAGCGGATTAGCTGAGGTAAGGGCAGAGAAGGGCGATGCTATGGAGGTGGAAATAGGCGTTCTTAGTTATGCCGTGGATATACTTTAATGACCTTGATGGCTAGGATGTGCCGCAAACTCATTTGCAAAGCTAAATAAATTCAAATTGGGCCAAGTTGGATTTATTTGAATGAATCAAAATTTGGAGCCAGTTTGAACTCAATCTCATATTCTGAATCTCATATTGTGCATGGATATAATGGACAGAAGCAGGACTAAATATCCCACTGGATGTTTGATGTCTTTAAGAAAATAGCACCAAACATACAGTGAGATGTTTAGTCATGCGTTTTGAGAAGTCTTGTGGTCATGAAAGGAGCTTAAGAAAGTCTTTCTTTCTTTCACACTTTGATCTATTATATCTGTGCACAATATGACATTGGCAGCAATATGGTGCATATTTACACATATTGGCAAAATATTTAGCATATCCTATACTTAGAGATCACTTCCCTCCGCCACTCAATGCTGGAAAAGCCCAATCATACTCACAGCTGAAAGCTGCAATGGACCTTTGAGACTCAAAGGGATTTGTAGTGAAATCTGCTTAATCCTAATAAATTCAGCTGGTGAGAAAGTGCCTTAGCTCAGATTGACGATGATACTTGTTTGAGCAAATTAATAGTAAAGCACTGTGTCTCATCTGTTTGTTGTCTAATTCCTTTGGTACCCAATGTCTTCTTGAACATACTCAAGGACCTAAGGAACATGTTAACATGTTCGGTGCCATCTATAACTGTGCTAATGTAGCTGAGCTCTCGTAAACCTCTTCCCCTATTGGATACCCACAGTTTATATTGATTAACTGGTAATTATCACATTACTGTTTGTGGGAGCTTGCTGTGTCTGGGGTATGATTCCATGGGTAATGGTTGACTTTTGATACCTCACTCAAGTCGAGACAGGATTGGATTCAGCTTTAATGTCTCCTTTGGTAGAGTTGCCAATTTTTCATGGCCTATGCTCATACGTGAAGATGTTGAGGTGCTGAGGGACTATTACCAATTAGTTCTATCCGCTGTGGCTCAGTTGGAACCTGGAAGTTCAATTTTAGCGTCAGCCATGGCTCAGTGGATAGCACTCTTGCCTCTAAGTCAGAAGGTTGTGGGTTCAAGTCTCACTCCAGTGACGTAAGCACAAAAATCTAGGCTGACACTCCAATGCAGTACTGAGGGCATGCTACACTGTCGGAGGTGCCGTCTTTCAGATAAGATGTTAAATTGAGGCCCTCTCAGGTGGACGTAAAAGATCCCATGGCACTATTTTGAAAAAGAGCAAGGGAGTCATCTCTGGTGTCCGAGCCAATATTTATCCCTCA
This sequence comes from Pristiophorus japonicus, assembly GCF_044704955.1. Lineage (NCBI taxonomy): Eukaryota > Metazoa > Chordata > Chondrichthyes > Pristiophoridae > Pristiophorus > Pristiophorus japonicus. Next base: position 23,365,119 of record NC_091997.1, read on the forward strand.
ATCAACATCACTAAAACTGATTATCTGGTCATTAACACATTGCTGTTTGTGGGAGCTTGTTGTGTGCAAATTGGCTGCTGCGTTTCCTACATTACAACAGTGACTACACTTCAAAAAAAGTACTTCATTGGCTGTAAAGCTCTTTGGGACATCCGTTGGTCGTGAAAGGTGCTATATAAATGCAAGTCTTTCCTTTCCCTTTCAATTGTGGAATTGTATCTTCAGCCCCAATCACTGTTGTCATTATTGCAGAGGTAAAGGGAAAATTAAATACGGGGGAAAATAAAAAAATCTCAATGTCCTTTGTACACGGTGCCAACAAGTTATGGAAACCAGTTACTGCTTTCTCGGTTGTGGCAGGCATTAGTCGTTAGGTTTTCAAGAGGTGATTAATCATCATCATTTACAACAAATGTTAGTAAATCTTTTAATACAAAATTGTGATCGAACATATGTTTAAATATATCAGAACCTTCATTTCTCAGATTTATTATCTACAGCCTGTTTCATGCCTTAACTAAGGATTAATTGTATTTAGGTCTTTATGTTTCTGAGGACCATTAGGCTGTTTTTTTGGCAGTCTCGTTGCCTTTTCCATATGCGCCAGTCCATAGGCTTTAATCATTTGCATGACAGGGCAGTCAATAGGACTGTGGTTGCAAACCAGCTTAAAGCAGCATGTTAAGAGCCTTAATAAGCAGTTAGGGAGTTTCTAAATGCATGAAAGAGCAGCACCTATTTGTGCACAGTAATTTTGGAATGCTAATGGAGTCCTGAGGGAAGAACTCGTTTGAAGGCCAGGCCCTGAATGTATTGGCCCAGGGATTGTGAGAACAGAGGGAAATTATATCTGGAAAGGAGGGGAACCATCGCCACTCACCTCCCATCCCCCAACCCCCGATCTCCCAGACTGCCAAGTTCACCAGATGGAGCAGGAAATTGCTGTATGTGTGCACCAGAACCCTCAGGAATTGGAGTGGTGCGAGTAAGGTGGCAGACTGGAAGGAATCAACCCAGGTTAATGCCAAGCTTTTTTTGAATTATTCGTTCAAGGGAATAATTTATTGCCCATCTGCAATTGCCCCGGAGAAGGTGGTGATGAAGCTGCCTTCTTAAACTGCTGCAGTCCATGTGGTGAAGGTACTCCCACAATGCTGTTCGGGAGGGAGTTCCAGGATCTTGATACAGCGACGATGAAGGAACGGCGATATATTTCCAAGTCAAGATGGTGTGTGAATTGGAGGGGAACTTGGAGCTGGTGTTCCCGTTCGCCTGCTGCCCTTGTCCTTCTCGGTGGTAAAGGTCGAGGGTTTGGGAGATGCTTATGCACTTCAACCGTCATATACCAATATGACTTCAAGTTAGTCCTGTAAGGTTTACACACTTTCACAAAAGGCACAGGAAGAGGCCACAAATAAAAAATGGTTTAAAACAAGCTTTTGGGACTGACTGGGCAGGGGGAGAAAAAGGGCGCCAGCCTGGGGCTGGTGGTAACTCATCACCAATTAAAAACACTCTCTGCGGTCAAGAGCCAGACATGTTTATGCATCAAAACAAAAGGATTGATACAATCCCACCGAGGAGCCCCTGGATTGATTGGCCAGAGGGGGAAAAGCAGTTCCCTCCAGAGACTACAAGTCTGCAAGAAACCAGGACAACAAAGGATCCCACAAGGCCTGCATTTTTGGAGAATGGGGCACTTAAGATACGGAGTTATATTGTGCACAGTTCTGTTCTCCATATTACAAAAGTGACATAGAATCACTGGAGAAAGTGTAAAACAGACTTACGAGGATGATATCAGGACTCAGAGGGTACAACTATCAGGAAAGACTAAAAAGGCTTGTGTCATGTATCTTACATTATTATATATAACTGTATCCTAACATGCTATACATGACTGTAATAAGATATGACCTGTAACCACCATCAAACCTTACCACCAGGGGTGCACTTGCAAGAGACAGGTATATAAGGACAGGTCTCAGGCAAGTGCAGCATTCCAGAGCTGTGAAATAAAGGTGCAGGTCCAGAGTGACCTTGACTTCACTACATGCCTCGTGTGAATCTGCACTGAGGGGACAGGACTTTACAGTGGCGACGGGTTACGGGATTACAGAATCCACAGAATGGCGAACAACAGATCAGATGAAAAGTACAAAGCGGGAGACAATTAGGAGGACTTTATAGAAAGGCTCCAACAAAGCTTTGTAACCAAAGACTGGTTAGCCGACGATAAGGCAGAAAGAGAACCATCTCTTGACCAGCTGTGGCTCGAAAATGTACGCTTTAATGAAGGATCTGTTGGCACCCGAGAAACCAGCAAGCAAGTCGTTTGAAGAATTGAGCACATTGGTAAGAGACCACCTGAAGGCAGCGAGCAGCCTACACATGGCCAGACACAGGTTTTACAACTATAGACGCTGTGTGGGCCAGAGCATACCCGACTTCATGGCGGAACTTCGGAGGTTGGCTAGTTTATGTGAGTTCTCCGATGAACTGAGGAGAGAAATGCTGAGAGACTTTTTCATTGAAGGAATAGGCCACGCAGTCATATTCCAAAAGCTCATAGAGACCAAGAACCTGACCTTAGAGGCAGCAGCACTGGTTGCACAGACATTCTTGGCAGGGGAAGAAGAAACGAGGTTGATTTACAATGCAGGTACGACAACTAACAAAATATCGGAAGAAGAAGTTCACAGCACTAAATAAGCTGCTACCCCCACACACAGACAAAACCGGGAGAACAGGCTCTCGACAGCAGGCAGAGGCCATCAAGGGCCACAGGAATGGCCGTTCACCCCTCATCAACCCACAATGCGAGCAATCAACTACAAACTGAGGGAAGCTCAAGAGAGATCAGCCAGACGCAGCTCATTCTTTGGGAACTCTTTGAACAATGGAACAGGTCTGTGCTGGAGGTGTGGGGGTGGGCACTCATCAAGGGGATGTCGATTTCAGCAGGCTGTTTGCAGAAATTGTGAATATACAGGGCATTTGGCCCGCATGTGCAAGAAAATGGCAGCTCGGCTGGTATACGAATCAGATGGGTCGGAAAGTGGACCAGAAGATAGTGGGGACAGGACCCGGGACACCGGTGTACAGCGGATCAACACGATAAATGGCCGCTGCTCCTACAACAGGACGCCTCCTATAATGATGAGAGTCCTACTCAACGGGATATCTGTCAACATGGAGCTGGATACGGGAGCGAATCAATCTCTCATGGGCGCTCAATTATTTGAACAACTGTGGCCGCATAAAAGAGACAGACCAAAAGTCACAAGGGTCGACACCACACTAAGGACCTATACCAAAGAAATCATACCAGTCCTCGGCAGCGTCATGCTCTCTGTCACACACAAAGGGACAGTGAACCGACTTCCCCTGTGGATTGTCCCCGGAGACCCCCAGCACTGCTGGGGAGAAGCTGGCTGGCAAAACTAAACTGGAAATGGGATGATGTCCATGCCATGTCATTAGAGGAACGGACCTCCTGCTCAACAGTTATAAAGAAATTTGAACATCTCTTTCAGCCAAGTGTGGGCACTTTCAAAGGGGCCAAAGTCAAAATCTACATCACACAGGATGTTAGAGCGGTCCATCACAAGGCCAGAGCTGTACCCTATGTGATGAGGGAAAAGATTGAACACGAACTAGACAGCCTTCTGCAGGAAGGCATTATATCACCTGTGTAATTTAGCAACTGGGCAAGTCCCATCGTCCCAGTCATGAAGCCTGATGGATCCGTACGAATCTGTGGGGACTACAAATCTACCATAAACAGAGTCTCCCTACAGGACCAGTACCCGCTGCCCAGAGCGGAGGACTTATTTGCCACATTGGCTGGAGGTAAACTTTTCTCAAAATTAGACCTCACATCTGCGTATATGACGCAAGAATTGACCGAGGAATCCAAGCTACTCACCACCATCAACACACATCGAGGCCTTTTCATGTACAATCGATACCCATTCGGCATCAGGTCGGCAGCTGTCATATTCCAGCGCAACATGGAGAGTCTGCTCAAGTCCATCCCGGGGACGGTTGTATTTCAAGACGACATACTTATCACGGGCAGGGACACCGACTCCCATCTCCGTAATTTGGAGGAAGTACTAAAGCGGTTGGATCGGATAGGCCTACGAGTCAAGAAATCCAAGTGCCTGTTTCTCACACCCGAGGTTGAATTTTTGGGCAGAAGGATTGCCACTGATGGAATCTGCCCAACAGAGTCCAAAACAGAAGCAATTCACCTGACACCCAGGCCCCGGAATGTCTCAGAACTGCGCGCCTTTCTCGGGCTACTCAATTACTTTGGGAACTTTATGCAGAACTTAAGCACGCTGCTGGAGCCTCTCCACGTGCTCCTCAGGAAGGGGTGCAATTGGTTTTGGGGGGACGCCCAGGAACGCGCCTTCAATAAGGCACGCAACCTTCTGTGTTCCAACAGTGTTTTGACTTTCTTTGACCCAGGTAAAAAGCTAGTTCTCACATGCGATGCGTAAGCGTATGGGGTCGGGTGTGTTTTGCAACATGTCAATAGCGCGGGCAACTTACAACCCATAGCTTATGCCTCCAAGTCACTTTCGCGGGCGGAGCACGGGTACGGAATGGTAGAGAAGGAGGCGGTCGCGTGAGTGTACGGTGTCAAAAAGATGCACCAATACCTTTTCGGGGCCAAGTTCACATTAGAAACTGACCACAAGCCCCTCACATCCCTTCTATCCGCAAGCAAGGCAATAAACGCCAACGCCTCGGCGCGAATTCAACAGTGGGCACTCATTCTGGCGTCCTATGACTATACCATAAGGCACAGACCAGGCACAGACAACTGTGCCGACACGCTCAGCAGGCTACGCCTGGCGACCATGGAAGGGTCTGACGAACAGGACTGTGAGATAGTCATGGCAATCAATGCCTTTGAGTCCACAGGTTCGCCCATGACGGCTCGCCAAATCAAGGCCTGGACGGCCAGCGACCCCACGTTATCCTTAGTAAAAAGATGTGACTGGGCAGAGGCTCGCGATGCCTGCCCCAAGGAATTAAAACACTTTCACAGGCGCATGCATGAGCTATCACTACAAGCAGACTGCCTGATGTGGGACAGCCGAGTAGTCATGCCTCTGTGAGGCAGAGAGGCATTTGTCCGGGAGCTCCACCGCGAGCACCCGGGGATCGTTCTCATGAAGGCCATAGCCAGATCCCACGTCTGGTGGCCTGGTATTGACGCGGACTTGGAGCTCTGCGTCCGAAGATGCACCATTTGTGCCCAACTCAGCAATGCCCCCAGGGAGGCTCCCCTGTGCCCCTGGCCCTGGCCTACCAAACCGTGGTCGCGAGTGCACGTAGACTATGCGGGCCCATTCATGGGCAAAATGTTCCTCGTAGTTGTAGATGCATTTTCAAAGTGGATCGAATGCACCATTTTAAACTCGAGCACAACCTCCACCACTGTGGAGAGCCTCGCAACCATGTTTGCAACGCACGGAATCCCTGACATATTAGTCAGTGACAATGGTCCGTGCTTCACCAGCGCAGAATTCCAAGACTTTATAATTGACCACGGCATAAATCACGTCAAGACGGCACCGTTCAAGCCGGCCTCCAACAGCCAGGCGGAGAGAGCAGTGCAAATCATTAAACAAGGCATGCTTAAAATCCAAGGTCCCACGCTGCAGGGTCGCCTGTCACGACTGCTGCTGGCATACAGATCTCGTCCGCACTCACTGACTGGGATCCCCCCGCACAACTGTTGATGAAAAGGACTTTAAAAACAAGGCTCTCATTAATCCTCCCAGACATGCACGAAATCGTTGAGGCAAAGCGCCATAAGCTGACTGAGTACCATGATAGAAATTCAAGGGGGAGATGGAATGAGATAGGGGACAAAGTGTTTGTACTAAACTATGGCAGGGGTCCCAAATGGCTTGCAGGGACAGTAACGGGCAAGGAAGGAAACAGGCTACTGTAGTACAAATGGACAATGTAAAAACCTGCCGGAGGCATGTAGACCAAGTCAAAAGCAGATTTACCAACAACACTGCGGAACCAGAGGCAGACTACAATGTGGAACTTGTACCACACCTGGTGGACAGACAGAGGGAACAACCTGAGGAAAGGGTAATCCCAACAGACAGCCCAGGCGAGTCAACAACAATCACACCAATCGAAACAGACAGCCCAGGTGAGATATCAGCAACCACACCCAAAGAAAAACAGACACCAAGGCAAACAACTGAACCACAACTCAGACGCTCCACGCGAGAGCGTAGACCACCTGAGAGACTGAACCTATAAAGACAATAAGACCTTGGAGGAGAGTGATGTCATGTATCTTATATTATTATATATAACTGTATCCTAACATGCTATACATGACTGTAATAATATATGATCTGTAACCACCAGCATACCTTACCACCAGGGGTGCACTTGCAAGAGACAGGTATGTAAGGACAGGTCTCAGGCAAGTGCAGCATTCCAGAGCTGTGAAATAAAGGTGCAGGTCCAGAGTGACCTTGACTTCACTACATGCCTCGTGTGAATCTGTACTGAGGGGACAGGATATACAGCTGGGGCCCTTTTCTCCAAAAAAGAGAAGGCTAAGGGGTGACCTGATCGAGATCTTGAAAAGTATGAAGGGGTTTGATGGGGCAGCCATAGAGAAAATGGTTGCTGCTGTGTTACTGACATAGTACCCTCATGCATTATGATGATGTTAAGTAATCTGGTACAAATGCATCTCAGTGGCACATTAACCTTGGTCACTTCATTGCAAACACTTCTTGATTTAATTGAGAATGCAGTGTGCTACAATGATTCTACCAGGAGAATGATTCCACCTTTTACAGAAATGGAGGAACAGAGGAAAACCCTACCAGTCCTTCCCAGGAAGATTACACCCTCACGGCTGCTCAACCTAGAACTAGCACTGCGATACATTGGCCCAGAAATCCCTGTTTCTTCTTCCCGCGGGTATTCAACTAAAAATAGGAGAAAAGATGCGCGCGGAAAAGGAGGTGGGGTAGCATTGCTGGTTAAGGAGGAGATTAAGGCAATAGTTAGGAAGGACATTAGCTTGGATGATGTGGAATCTATATGGGTAGAGCTGCAGAACACCAAAGGGCAAAAAACGTTAGTGGGAGTTGTGTACAGACCTCCAAACAGTAGTAGTGATGTTGGGGAGGGCATCAAACAGGAAATTAGGGGTGCGTGCAATAAAAGTGCAGCAGTTATAATGGGTGACTTTAATATGCACATAGATTGGGCTAACCAAACTGGAAGCAATACGGTGGAGGAGGATTTTCTGGAGTGCATAAGGGATGGTTTTTTAGACCAATATGTCGAGGAACCAACTAGGGGGGAGGCCATCTTAGACTGGGTGTTATGTAATGAGAGAGGATTAATTAGCAATCTCGTTGTGCGAGGCCCCTTGGGGAAGAGTGACCATAATATGGTGGAATTCTGCATTAGGATGGAGAATGAAACAGTTAATTCAGAGACCATGGTCCAGAACTTAAAGAAGGCTAACTTTGAAGGTATGAGGCGTGAATTGGCTGGGATGGATTGGCGAATGATACTTAAGGGGTTGACTGTGGATGGGCAATGGCAGACATTTAGAGACCGCATGGATGAACTACAACAATTGTACATTCCTGTCTGGCATAAAAATAAAAAAGGGAAGGTGGCTCAACCGTGGCTATCAAGGGAAATCAGGGATAGTATTAAAGCCAAGGAAGTGGCATACAAATTGGCCAGAAATAGCAGCGAACCTGGGGACTGGGAGAAATTTAGAACTCAGCAGAGGAGGACAAAGGGTTTGATTAGGGCAGGGAAAATGGAGTATGAGAAGAAGCTTGCAGGGAACATTAAGACGGATTGCAAAAGTTTCTATAGATATGTAAAGAGAAAAAGGTTAGTAAAGACAAACGTAGGTCCTCTGCAGTCAGAATCAGGGGAAGTCATAACGGGGAACAAAGAAATGGCAGACCAATTGAACAAGTACTTTGATTCGGTATTCACGAAGGAGGACACGAACAACCTTCCGGTTATAAAAGGGGTCGGGGGGTCTAGTAAGGAGGAGGAACTGAGGGAAATCCTTATTAGCCGGGAAATTGTGTTGGGGAAATTGATGGGATTGAAGGCCGATAAATCCCCAGGGCCTGATGGACTGCATCCCAGAGTACTTAAGGAGGTGGCCTTGGAAATAGTGGATGCGTTGACAGTCATTTTCCAACATTCCATTGACTCTGGATCTGTTCCTATGGAGTGGAGGGTAGCCAATGTAACCCCACTTTTTAAAAAAGGAGGGAGAGAGAAAACAGGGAATTATGGACCGGTCAGCCTGACATCGGTAGTGGGTAAAATGATGGAATCAATTATTAAGGATGTCATAGCAGTGCATTTGGAAAGAGGTGACATGATAGGTCCAAGTCAGCATGGATTTGTGAAAGGGAAATCATGCTTGACAAATCTTCTGGAATTTTTTGAGGATGTATCCAGTAGAGTGGATAAGGGAGAACCAGTTGACGTGGTATATTTGGACTTTCAGAAGGCGTTCAACAAGGTCCCACACAAGAGATTGATGTGCAAAGTTAGAGCACATGGGATTGGGGGTAGTGTACTGACATGGATTGAGAACTGGTTGTCAGACAGGAAGCAAAGAGTAGGAGTAAATGGGTACTTTTCAGAATAGCAGGCAGTGACTAGTGGGGTACCACAAGGTTCTGTGCTGGGGCCCCAGCTGTTTACACTGTACATTAATGATTTAGATGAGGGGATTAAATGTAGTATCTCCAAATTTGCGGATGACACTAAGTTGGGTGGCAGTGTGAGCTGTGAGGAGGATGCTGTGAGGCTGCAGAGCGACTTGGATAGGTTAGGTGAGTGGACAAATGCATGGCAGATGAAGTATAATGTGGATAAATGTGAGGTTATCCACTTTGGTGGTAAAAACAGAGAGACAGACTATTATCTGAATGGTGACAGATTAGGAAAAGGGGAGGTGCAAAGAGACCTGGGTGTCATGGTACATCAGTCATTGAAGGTTGGCATGCAGGTGCAGCAGGCGGTTAAGAAAGCAAATGGCATGTTGGCCTTCATAGCAAGGGGATTTGAGTACAGGGGCAGGGAGGTGTTGCTACAGTTGTACAGGGCATTGGTGAGGCCACACCTGGAGTATTGTGTGCAGTTTTGGTCTCCTAACCTGAGGAAGGACATTCTTGCTATTGAGGGAGTGCAGCGAAGGTTCACCAGACTGATTCCCGGGATGGCGGGACTGACCTATCAAGAAAGACTGGATCAACTGGGCTTGTATTCACTGGAGTTCAGAAGAATGAGAGGGGACCTCATAGAAACATATAAAATTCTGACGGGGTTAGACAGGTTAGATGCAGGAAGAATGTTTCCAATGTTGGGGAAGTCCAGAACCAGAGGTCACAGTCTAAGGATAAGGGATAAGCCATTTAGGACCGAGATGCGGAGGAACTTCTTCACCCAGAGAGTGTTGAACCTGTGGAATTCTCTACCACAGAAAGTTGTTGAGGCCAATTCACTAAATATATTCAAAAAGGAGTTAGATGAGGTCCTTACTACTAGGGGGATCAAGGGGTATGGCGAGAAAGCAGGAATGGGGTACTGAAGTTGAATGTTCAGCCATGAACTCATTGAATGGCGGTGCAGGCTAGAAGGGCCGAATGGCCTACTCCTGCACCTATTTTCTATGTTTCTATGTTTCTATGTACCTTTTGGTCGAACGCCCACCAGAGATCCCGGATTTGAGGCCTCCTCTTCTTGCGCAACGGAGCAGGTTCACGTTGGGACGTCCGCAGGAATCATGTGGGCCTGGACACCCAATCACGGTAAAGTATTTACTCATTCACAGTAATAGGCGTTTCATAAGTCAGAAACTCCTATTACTATGAATGAGAAACACCCCCAAACCCCCAAACATTACATAAAACATTAAAAAAACACCTCACATAAATACACTGTAGAAGTTAAAGTTGATAGAAATGTCTGTTAAAGATTAAAAAATTGCCGATTTAAAAAAAAATTTAATTATGGTTTAAAATAAAATTAACAGATTTAAACTCTTACGCCAGTAAAAGTAGGCTATGCACCTGCTTTTATCAGGTGCAAGAGTTTTAAGGACATTTGCTGGGCAAGATATGGGTAAATACCGCAATCTTGCCCTGCAAGTGTCCTCGCTCCCGATATGCGCGAGATCTGTCAAGCCAGAAACTCGACAGATCGGAAAAGCCGTTTTTCAGCGCATGCGCATTGTGCGCTGAAAACCGGCTTTTCCGATGCCTTCCCGGGTCCGTACACACTCCGTACAGACCCGGGAGGCCGAGATTTCCAGGCCACTATATTTTGGGCATTAGTGAGTTGAATATGGGAGTGCAGGATGAAGCACAATGCAAGGCTGAAGAGCAGCAAATTGTTTTTCAGAAAAAAGCATGAAAATATGTTTAGTATGGGGAGAAAGCAGGAACTTAGAACTGTGGAAAATCAGCTTCTCAGAGGGAGATAAATTCAGCACGGTCAAGGAAAAGTGAATTAGCTGCTCCCTCAGCTACAATTTCTGTGTCTGTGGTTACTGCACAAGGCCAGAAATCCGGGATAGGCAGAGGCCAGCAGGGAATCTATCTCCACACTTTGGAATTTAGATCTGCTTATAAGCCGGTTAATGCTGTCTGCGCAGTATTGACTACATGAGGGCCTTATCTCTGTGCAGCACACATTGCGAGATCTTGAGAGCAGTGTGAAAGAGTTCACTACGATAATCTGTGCAGCCAAAGAAGAAATGATGTACGCACTGCATGTGGTGGTGCATGCCACCGTGCTGGCGACATCTGCTATGTGGCACTTTGGCACTGCGGGTGAATCCCTTATGCATGTCTAAACTGCTGCTATGGAAACAACCAGTAAAAATATCCCCTTGGCCATTTGGAAATGGTTCAGACTTTCCACTCCCACATCGGTCAGTGGGCAGTTGAGGCGGTATCGTCAGCGGGCCTATGCCTGTTATTATCCAGGGACAAGCAGTTGGCTGTGCGTTTGTCATCCCAGACCATCGTGCATCCCTGCAGGACAGACAGTTGAGATGGCAGAAGATATTCTGGAAGTGGCAAACGCAAGTGCTGCTGAGCTAGCTCCCTCACAGGCAGGCCCACAACCCATTGAGATGTCATGCCCACGGAAACCCTTCACAAAGGAACAGCAGGGGGTTTAGTGGGTCACGCGTGATATGCCAACTGGTACAAGTAGGTAAGAACACTGACACAATCACGCCATCCACCTTCGCAACACCTTTATCTGTTACCTTCTATATTGTGTTGAGTTTTGCCATTTGGGAGGGTACAGGTGGACAAGGCTTTAAGATGGCAAGTGAAGATATGCCAGAAACGGGATTGTGAAGTGAGGCGCAGTGTGGTGTTATCCAAGGCTAGACACATCTGTGGATTGCGAAGTTTATTACTGTGACAATTACAGAAATGATAGGAAGGCCACCTGTATCGGTGCTGCGTTACAGGGTCTACAGCTGCCTCACAGTCATCGCTGAGTCAGGGCATATTGTAACTTGCATATTCTTCCCCTGCAGTGGAGGCTCCATCTATAAAATAACTGTGTTGTGACAGCAGGAATAAACTTCTGCTGCTCCCCTAATGCTGTAACCCTAACTTGATTGTGTCTCCTTGTGTTTCCCCTCTAGTGTCAGCTGTGGCTCAGTCTGGGTCAGAAGGTTGTGGGTTCAAGTCCCGCTCCAGGAACTTAAGCACAAAAATCTAGGCTGACACTCCAGTGCAGTACTGAGGGAATGCTGCACTGTCGGAGGTGCCGTCTTTCGGATGAGACGTTAAACCGAGGTCTAGTCTGCTCTCTCAAGTGTACGTAAAGATCCCATGGCACTATTTTGAAGAAGAGCAGGGGAGTTATTCCCGGTGTCCCGGCCAATATTTATCCCTCAATCAACGTAACAAAAACAGATTATCTGGTAATTATCATATTGCTGTTTGTGGGAGCTTGCTGTGCACAAATTGGCTGCCGAGTTTCTCACATTACAACAGTGACTACATTCCAAAAGTACTTAATAGGTTGTAAAGCGCTTTGCGACATCCGGCGGTCATGAAAGGAGCCATATAAATGTAAGTCTTTCTTTCTCTGCTCATATTGTTACAGTAGATGGGGACTTCCTGACTCATACTGTACTGCATTGTTACTGTAGGAGAAGAATGTTCAGCCCACACTGTACTGTATTGTTACAGTGAACGGAATTAATGAATCATGAATCAGTACAAGAGCTGTAATAATTACAGTATCATCTGAACATTAACGTCTGTTATTTCCTATACTGTTTTACCAGCCCAATGTACATCTTATCACAACGACATTTCCAAGAATGATTCTGCATGGTAAAGGACTTTGGGAAAGGCTGGCAACCTCCAGCAAAATTAAAAGTACAGTGCACAGATTTTGAAACTGGTGGAAGTGCAAACTCAGGGCAGCTATGACTTGTCATTGAATGATAAACCAACCCTGCATAGTAAGAATAAATCACTCACTCAACTATAGTAACTGCAACATAAACACACGACCCTGTGCACTAACTATATCGCTATAATGACTCCGACCCTAACTCTGCATATTAACAACAAAATATCCCAGTCCTACACTAACTGCAAACCGAACACCAAACTTAATCCAAACCTTTGCCCAGTTTAATTATAAAAAATAGTGTATTTTGGTTGGCAGCAGCTAATTCTGGAGAGTGTCCTATGTTGTATGAATCCGTTTTCACTTACGTTTTTCTTTAATTTATTCGTTCACGGGACGTGGGCGTTGCTGGCAAGGCCGGCATTTATTGCCCATCCCTAATTGCCCTCGAGAAGATGGTCGAAAACCGTCTTCTTGAACCGCTGCAGTCCTTGTGGTGAAGGTACTCCCATAGTGCTACAATTAAGAGTCAACCACATTGCTGTGGGGTCTGGTGTCACATATAGGCCAGACTGGGTAAGGGCGGCAGATTTTCTTCCCTAAAGGACATTAGTGAACCAGTTGGGTTTTTCTATGTTTCTTTGTTTTCTATGTTTCTATGTTTATGACAATTTGGTAGTTTCATGGTCACCATGAGTGTGTCAGCAGGGGAAGCTTGCACTAAGAACCCTGAACAATCAGAAGTAAAAGTGCAAATTACACAACTAGCGAAAGCCCAGCAGGCACTGGGTGAAGCATGTATGAAGTGCGCGTAGGTTACTGACCATCTCGGATGTGCGAATGGAACCTTAAGCAGAAAACTATCTGGCAATAAAGGAAAATAATAGATCTTGAAAGACAAGCACCACCCCATCACATTGTCTGGGGGTGGGCATGTGCTCTGATTTGGGGGTGAGATAAACACACTGACAGTGATGTTTTGTCAACTGTCCCAACAAATTAATGCTAAGGTTAAGGCAAATGATGTGCCCTGTCCTTGGACCAACACGACTTGCTGCCTACTCACCGACCGTTTGAAGTGGCTTCCCCGCTCGGGAATGTCATGTATGAAGACCATGTATACTAACTGTATAGTCACATAAGGTGTGCCACCAGAGGGCACTGCAGTGGGAGACCTGAGGGTCACCTGCATAGGTATGCAGGGCCCAGTATAAAAGGCTGCCCCCCATGCTTGTGCCTCACTCTGGAGTTACAATAAATGGGGCTAAGGTCACAACAGCTCAAGTACAATACTAGACCTCATGGAGTCATTCATAAGAGTATTAAAGACATAACAGGGAAAAACTGATACAAATCTTCAGCTGCTTTTATCTTGTCTGAGACCTGTGATAGTGTTACCTCCTGACGCTAGTCTCACACATCTGGCTGCAACTTGAAAGTAAACTTGTTGGGATTTCCCAAAGCTGACAGCTAGGAAGACTCAGTGAAAAATAATCTTTGACAGCCACTGGCCCAAGTGCAATTTAAGAACAAACAGCTTTGGTCTTTCATATATGTTGCGGCCTCACCTCCCAATCCACCAGAATACCATATGCATTGGAGTTGTACAGAAAGAAAAAAGAAAGACTTGGATTTATATAGCGCCTTTCACGACCACTGGACGTTTCAAAGTGCTTTACAGCCAATGAAGTACTTTTGGAGTGTAGTCACTGTTGTAACCACAGGGACACACAATTAGTGCCTTATCTCCCAATTCCACAGAACTGTTGCAAAGTTCACTGACCTACAGTAGATATTCTCTTGGGTACAACACACCAGTCACTCACGTAAGTGGAGCTTGTGTTTCCTATGAACTGGAGTATACCTTTAGTGTCCACTATCTGGTTAAATTATTGCAGAAACCAAGGGTCATCATGTAGATCCCTTGTTATGTGTAATAGATAGGTTCTCGTGTTTGTTGGGAAGTTGGACAGAAAAGCACTTCAGTGTGATGAGGCCAATCTTAAACCAACAAACTCATTTATTTTACATGAAATGTATTAATGAACAGAATACTGTTTTCCAGCAAGGTGCATCTATTTCCCACCACTCCTTGTATCATAAAATAACAAATCACACTTCCCTACCAGTGTTCTAGGTGAAAACTTACAAGTTACCTGTCCCTGAGCTAACTGGCACCTGTCCTCCTCTGTTACACGCTGCATGCACTCATAGTTAAGCTCAAGTCTCAATCTGCTTGGTTGTCCAGAGAGAGATAGAGATAGAGATAGAGATAGAGATAGTGGACAATTTAAATCCTACTCACTCAACAGAAACATGGCCGGTGGACAGTTAAAATCGCTCTGGCTCTTGCCTGACCGAAAGCCGCCATGATTGCAACATCTGTAATTTTAACCTGCAGGCAGCAAGGACACGCATCCAGAGCCAACAGGGTCCTTCTTTACATATGCAAGTTGTGGCCCGATGATGTTATTGAGACCCGACTGTAAGTTTAACTCAGGCCTGATCAGGGAATCCACTTGGAATTAAAATCGGAGCCTCTCAGAGAGAGAGAGAGAGAAAAAAACCTACTCCAACTCCTCCCTCACTTTTGGTGCCAAGGATTGGTCCACTGTGTCACCGATCAAAGTTATCACTTTGAATGGAAAGTGACCCCTCTGTGCAGGAGCTTGTGGCACCAATGTGTCTATTCAGTTCAGCCACCGCCCCCCTACCCCCCCGGCCAGGTGTATGCATGAAAGCCCACTCTATCATACTGGCACGAATTATCTAGGACCATACACTAATGAATTACATACAAATCACAGAATCTTACAGCATAGAAGGAGGCCATTTGGCCCATCGTATCTGTGCCACTTCTTTAACAGAGCTATCCAATTAGTCCCAGTATACCGCTCTTTCCCCATAGCCTGACAAATCGTCCCTTTTTCAGTCTATATCCAATTTCTGTTGAAAAGTTACTTTTGAATCTGCATCCACTACCCTTTCAGGCAGATCACAACTATGTAAAATGCTTACATAGCCTCTCCTCATTCTTCCTTGCAAAATGCATTACGTCACAGATCTCTGTATTAGAAGTTATCTCAAAACAACAACAACCTGTATTTATATAGTGCTTTTAAAGTAGTGAAATGTCCCAAGGCGCTTCACAGGAGTATTATGAGACAAAAAAGTTGAGGAGAAATTAGGGCAGGTGACCTAAAAGCTTGGTCAAACAGAATAGTTTTAAGAAGCGTCTTGAAAGAGGAAAGAGAGGTAGAGAGACGGAGAGGTTTAGGCAGGGAATTTCAAAACTAATACAATCGGCAAAAGTAAACACTGATACCGATGATGGCTGTTCCATCTTGTATTCCAGTCAGGGACCATCATAATTTACATTCTAAATTGCTTGTGTATCTCTGGGAGTGAACCCTTTGCAAACTGCAGTCGTAAGTAATCACAGGTGTGCAGAGTCACAAAGTATGAGACATACGCATGAGAAATTGCAAGTGCAGACACAAGGTTCTCTGCTTAAATGCTCTTGCCCGCAAGGCCCCAGCGAAATGCTGCAGGGCAGGTGAGAAAAGAAAATCAAAATGGACCCTTTGAATACTGAATGGTTTTTCAGAATCCGAAACAAATTTCAGAGCTCAGCAAATTGTTTATAGACTCTTCACCGGGCCATTTGTCAGGGTCGTACCTTGTATTTCATTAGCTAATACTTTACTCAAGTGGTGAACCTGTGGAATTCTCTACCACAGAAAGTTGTTGAGGCCAATTCACTAAATATATTCAAAAAGGAGTTAGATGAGGTCCTTACTGCTAGGGGGATCAAGGGGTATGGCGAGAAAGCAGGAATGGGGTACTGAAGTTGAATGTTCAGCCATGAACTCATTGAATGGCGGTGCAGGCTAGAAGGGCCGAATGGCCTACTCCTGCACCTATTTTCTATGTTTCTATGTTTCTATGTCTTCCTGCTGATAGAAGAACAGGGCCATTTCAGTTCATAGGAACCGTTCTTGACTTTGAATAAAAGTGGAAACACAAAATAGATGCAAGTTGCTAAGCTGATTTCAGGGCCGCATTCTCTACAGCCTGATAAGTTTAGCACCAAAACTTCATTCAGGAAATACAGGACAAGTGTCACGATGACTGTCATGTATTCAACCAGCATTGTAACCCATGTATAATCTGACCTAAGTTGTACACTGTGAGAACAATGACCACTAGGTGGAGACACTCCTAACCTGGGCCTTCAGGTAGAAAAGGGGAAGCTCCACCCACCTTCCTCATCTTGGAGTGCTGAGGAATAAAGGACAGGTCACAGACTGACCTTCTCTCAAGCATGGGCCTCGTGTGCATTTATACTGTATAGTAAGGACCTATCAATGACAAGCTGCATTCTTCACAAAATTATGATTTCATCTTGTGAATCATTGTTCATGAGCCAACAAAAATTGTTCTTTTGTTCAGGGTCATGATTGCAATATCTGTGTCCTAGTTCCAGCAGCATCCCAGAGCCAGATGGCCTTTGAGAGAGGCCCAGAAACACAAGGCACATCAGATGAATGCATTAAACATACGCTCACATCTAACTGTATAATTTCAAGGCCAATGCAAATAGTTGATCATTGGGTTTTTGTTTTTTATATACTATGTTAAAGACGCCATATAAATGCAAGTTGTTGTTGTTGGCAATAAGTTATTTGAAGTAAATATTTAGGGAAGAGAAATCGTTTCCAACAGGCAGAATTCTGCTTACTGATAATAGCTGATCATAGGCAATTCACTCATTTGTGGTACTGCACATTTAATGTCCGCTATAAGCTGACAAAATTGTGTATCCAATATTGTAGAGGAGACAGTATGGACCCAAATTTCCCCAGGAGTTGCTCTGTTTTTTATGTAACAACTAGATTTTTTTGGAGTAACTTAAAAATCGCAATTCTCCCCATTTAAGTTGCTCCAGTGTAAGTGAGTTCGTTAGGTTTTTATTTAAGTTCAGTTTTTTTTTCAAAATGGGGCGTTACCAGCCACTTAGGCCTGTTTTGGCCATTTAAGCAAGTTTAGCCAGGTAAAACTTACTCCAAACTAACTTAGGTCAGAGTAAGTGGCCACTTTTGTACGTTCTGAAAAACCCTGCGGTGAGTAAAGAGATCAGCGTGGGTAGCCTCCAAATGACAGTGTTATGATAGGAATGCTAGTTCTTTTTCAAATTCCAAGCAGCGAGACTGGACAGGGTATAGGTGCTATCAGCATGATTAAACTGAGTATATTTTTACTAAAGTTAGCTAGATATTGAAGTACTGGAGAATCTTTGAAGATTCTTTTCTCCCTCCCACTCCCCCGCCGGATCAAAACTCTTCCCCTCCCCCCCCATCAAAACCCTTTCCCTCACCCCCCCCCCATCAAAACCCTTTCCCTCACACCCCCCCCAAAACTCTTCCCTTCCCCCCCCCATCAAAACCCTTTCCCTCACCCCCCCATCAAAACCCTTTCCCTCACATCCCCCATCAAAACCCTTTCCCTCACCCCCCCCCCATCAAAACCCTTTCCCTCACCCCCCCCCCATCAAAACCCTTTCCCTCACACCCCCCCCCCAAAACTCTTCCCCTCCCCCCCCCATCAAAACCCTTTCCCTCACACCCCCCCCAAAACTCTTCCCCTCCCCCCCCATCAAAACCCTTTCCCTCACCCCCCCCCATCAAAACCCTTTCCCTCACACCCCCCCCCAAAACTCTTCCCTTCCCCCCCCCCATCAAAACCCTTTCCCTCACCCCCCCATCAAAACCCTTTCCCTCACACCCCCCCCAAATCTCTTCCCTTCCCCCCCCATCAAAACCCTTTCCCTCACCCCCCCCCATCAAAACCCTTTCCCTCACACCCCACCAAAACTCTTCCCTTCCCCCCCCCCATCAAAACCCTTTCCCTCACCCCCCCCATCAAAACCCTTTCCCTCACCCCCCATCAAAACCCTTTCCCTCACACCCCCCCCAAAACTCTTCCCTTCCCCCCCCCATCAAAACCCTTTCCCTCACCCCCCCCATCAAAACCCTTTCCCCCACACCCCACCAAAACTCTTCCCTTCCCCCCCCCATCAAAACCCTTTCCCTCACACCCCCCCCAAAACTCTTCCCTTCCCCCCCCCCATCAAAACCCTTTCCCTCACCCCCCCCATCAAAACCCTTTCCCTCACCCCCCCCATCAAAACCCTTTCCCTCACATCCCCCATCAAAACCCTTTCCCTCACCCCCCCATCAAAACCCTTTCCCTCACATCCCCCATCAAAACCCTTTCCCTCACCCCCCCCAAAACTCTTCCCTTCCCCCCCCCATCAAAACCCTTTCCCTCACCCCCCCATCAAAACCCTTTCCCTCACCCCCCCCATCAAAACCCTTTCCCTCACCCCCCCCATCAAAACCCTTTCCCTCACCCCCCCATCAAAACCATTTCCCTCACCCCCCCCCCAAAACTCTTCCCCTCTTCCCCCCCCACCAACCTGTCTCTTGTAGCACTCAGAGCAGGAAGGCAGCGGCCGGCTTGTGCGGCAGGCCACTTGGCCTGGGCTAGGGGCGGCGAGCATCACGCCGTCCCTTCGGCCAGGGATAGGGTCGCCCGGAGCCAGGACGCGCTGGGAGGGCCAGGAGCTATTGCGCATGCGCGCAGCTGCCGGCACTCTTTTCGGCACAGGGCTGTAGCTCCACCCACCATGCGTTCCGATGTTCTGCGTCACAGGCCACAGGCCTGGAACCAACGGGGAGAATACAGAGGTAAGAAATCGGCGCCGTTTCTGTACTACAAAGTCCGCGCACCTCCGCCGTTCTAGCAGAGGGGGCAAACTTGGGCCCTATGTGAGGGCAACATGAGACAGCAGTGATGATGAGAGAAATATCATTTGCATAAAATCTCCGACAGTTGTAACAAATAGAAAAGAAAAACGTACATTGAAACCATCGGATGTCTCAAAGCATTTTACAGCCAATGAAATACTTTTTGAAGTGTAGTCACTGTTGCAATGTAGGAATCGCTGCAGCCAATTTGTGCACAGCAAGCTCCACAAACATGCAACATGAAATTTAGTGATGAGTTGGTAGGTCGACTAGTCACCCAATTTCAACCTTTCAACAGTCGCTAATTGGCACCCTCCATCCTTTCACAAGTTGCTCCCTATCTCTGCTCTCAAAGCCAGAAACCAGGGAATATCACTGCTCCAGATCACTTCGACGAAATAGTTCTCAGTGCAGGCAATTAATGGCAATCTCGGTACTTCTGTTCAACAGTGCAGTGCTGAGGGAGCACTGCAATGTCGGAAGTGTCGTCTTTCATATGAGACGTTGAACCAAGGCCCCGTCTGTCCTTTCAGGTGGACGTAAAATATCCTATGGCACTATTTCGAAGAAGAGCAGAGAGTTGTCGCCAGTGTCCTGGCCAATATTTATCCCTCAACCAAAACCACTAAAAACAAATGATCATTATTACATTGCTGTTTGTGGGAGCTTGCAGATTTCATAAGAAATAGGAGCAGGAGTAGGCCATATGGCCCCTCGAGCCTGCTCCATCATTTAGGAAGATCATGGCTGATCATCGACCTCAACTCCACTTTCTCACCCGATCTCCATAACCCTTGATTCCCCTAGACTCCAAAAATCTATCTATCTCAGCCTTGAATATACTCAGAGACTTAGCATCCACAGTCCTCTGGTGCAGAGAATTCCAAAGATTCACAACTCTCAGTGAAGAAATTCTTCCTCGTCTCTATCTTAAATGGACAACCCCTTATCTTGAGACTGTGCCCCTAATTCTAGACCCTCCAGCCAGGGGAAACAACCTCTCAGCATCCACCCTGTCAATCCCCCTCACAATCTTGTATGTTTCAATGAGATACCTCTCATTCTTCTAAACTCCAGAGTGTATCAGCCCAATCTACTCAATCTCTTATCTCTCATTTCCTGCACTACAACTGTGGCTACTATTCAAAAGTACTTCATTGGCTTTAAAGCGCTTTGGGACATCCTAAGAACAGGAAAGGCACTATATAAATGCAAGTCTTTATGTGATCTGAATTCGAACCTCGGCTGATATCACCAAATACATCCCTGAGATTCATCCCCAGTGTACAGCAGGCTATTGCTATCTGGAATGTGCTGAACAATTCCTGGCACTAGAGAATCAGGTTCAAAGTTCATCTTTTGAGGCTAACATTTTGGGCCCGACTTTGGTGCTTACCGACGGTCCGCCGAGTTCCCGGTGGTATCGCGGCGGCCCGTCGTTTTTCACCGTCGGCAGATTGCCGAGGCGTAAGGCCTCAACTTTGGTCGTCTTCTTTTCGGCGGTCTGCCAACGTTTTGCGAATGTTGCGCAGCAGGCACTCTCGCAGAATGGAGGTGAGCCGGAGAAAGGCTTTCCTTGATCGACGGTATAGCTGCGCGCTGCGCATGCGCGGATTTTTCAAACAACTAAATGCACTCCATGAAGCCGTCTTTGTTTTAAACTGACTATTTAAAGCCACTTACTCCAACTTCAGTGTTCTCCTCTAAATAGTGCTGCTTTCCCTCTGGTGTTCCCAATTTTTCACGATTCCTCCCCATTTTTAAATAAACAAAATAACCTCCAGAAATCTTTATTTCTCTCCAAAAAGTGCTCTGCTCCAATTGCGTTTGCTCATCTCCAAATGCTGCTGCTTCTGCCGATGTCCAAATGAACACACCGCGCACTACCGCCCACTAAAAGCCGATTTTCCAGAACAGTATGCTTCAGGGTGGTACGTCAACAGTGAGTGACCAACGTTGGAGTTTTTGGTGGTATGTCGGGTCTTCAGTGTTGGCGGACGGTGCGCATACCGCTTGGCGGTATATCAGTCACCAAAGTCGCGCCGGGCGGTATGTCGGTGGTATGCAGCTGTTTTTCTACCAAACTTCCAATTCTCAGCGGTATGCGGGCGCGTTCTGCGGGTGGTAGTGGGCGCTATGTCCACCAAAGTCGGGCCCTTAAGTTGTAAAGCTGGAGAGAACCACACCAGCAATAGCGGAGATAGTGTTCGCAGGCCATTTATGGCCTTTTTAAAATGTGTTTATGCAATTTATTTGACGAAAAACAGTAACAATTTTATGACAGGACTCTTATCTCATCAAGTTCAAGCGTCCCTGTACTATAAATTCTGCTTGTAGCTTCAGTTTTACTTCAGAATGTCAGTGAAACCATTGCAGTATAAGTGGAGCTTTATTCCTTGCCCTAGTACATTAAGGCAGTGTTGAACGTTGAATGAATACTCGGATATTGTGAAGGGACATACGCTCAATGGGTGTCCAGCCACAGACATTACAACTGAACTTTGATTTTGTGGAAACACTTCATAAATCATTCTGTCCAATCATTCTGAACACCCGATAACTCGTGAGTGGAACTCTAGTGACCTCTCACCTCTAACATCAGAATAGTGTTTCCTCCCGATGCCAGCTCTTTGTTGATTTTTAGACAAACAGTGGGGCACGTTTATTTGTTTAGAGCTAACAAATTAAATTATCTGAAGTCTCAAGTTCTGAATTGGTTCCAGACAAACATTGTATTTTTTACAGATGTGTAGACCACACAGTCAAAACTAGATTCCTGCTGCTGTCACTTAATCATCTGAGAATGACATAGAAATGAATCATTCATCTTCTCTGGAATTTGGGACTGACTGGAATTCCCCAGGCACAATGCCCTGTTTTTCTTCATCTAACAACTGCCCAGGTTCTATTCTGCAAATTTTGTTGTACAGAATAATGTGTACAAAGGAGCGACAAGCCTGACATATCTGAGGGCATAACCCACAACAGAGACTCTCTACCTGGATACGGTGAGAGTCTCGAAGACCTTCCTGCTCGTTGTTTGCAGTTGAATGCATTTCCTTCCAATGTTTCTCCTCCAATGGTGCACTTGCCATCATGTGTTCTCCACTCAACGGGTTCCATCTCCCCACAGGGCTGCCCAAGGCTTAGCCAGGCCCTCAGCGTTTTTCTCAGAATGTTAGCACTTGGCTTCGATGACCTTTGAGGCGTGAAGCTCAAAGTGCAATGCCTAATGGCAGTCATAACAATACACTTATTCGTTTCATTAGGCCTTGGAGGGTGACATTTCAGCGCAGTCCATTATATATCAACACACATGTTTCGCACACTATGAGGCCTAATGCACAAACATGGGAGATCTGTGCGAGATTAATCCCAGAAATATGCCTAAGGTTTCTGATTAAAATGACATTAATCTTGTGTTGGCCCGCTAAATAGAAAACAGCTGATGATGGCGTGGGCGAATTTGCTATTTGTGTCTCATATGGAGGAGACCGGGGTCCCTGAAACCGAGTCTGCAAGCAGCATAAAGGCAATTACATTAAAAAATCTTAATTTAATCATTGGTTACATCTTCCAACTATTAATAAATGAAAGACTTGCATTTCTATAGCGCCTTTCATAGCTTCAGGACATCCCAAAGTGCTTTACAGCCAGTGAAGTACTTTTGAAGTTAGTCATTGTTGTAATGTAGTAAACACAGCCAATTTGTGCACAGTAAGCTCCCACAAACAACAATGTGAACCTGTTTGTGTTATGTTGATTGAGGGATAAATATTCACCAGGACACCAGGGATAACTCTCCTCCTCTTCTTTGAAATAGTGCCATGGTAATCTTTTACGGCCACCTGTGAGGGCAGATGGGACCTCGGTTTAACGTCTCATCTGAAAGATGGCACCTCCAACAGTGAAGGACTCCCTCCACGCTACACTGGATTGTCAGCCTAGATTGTTGTGCTTAAGTCTCTGGCGTAAGAGTTGAACCTACAATCTTCTGACTCAGAGGCGTGGGTGCTACCCACTGAGCCACAGCTGACATTAAAGATGAATTGTCAGCTTCCATGATGGCTCAGCTGGTTAAGTCAGTGATTAACTGAGCCACAGACTCCAGGAAGGGTCCAAGTACCATCCATGATCTGTGCTCAGTCAGCTGATCTCAACCGAGGGACAGTAGGAGCTTCTATAATCGGTCTTGGGAGGAAAGGGCCCAGGGTTCGCACTCCCAATCACAATTCAGTAGTCCTGTCTAGCAGTTGCAGCGTGCGAATGTCAGGTGGGGATTAGATTGGGTTCTGCTGGGATGCTGCCATGTCCAACTAGCCTGCTGACGTCCATCGTCAAGGTTCACACATCAATAATGGCCACTTTGGGTCACAAACCAGAGAGTGACCAGCATCCCTTGTAACCATACCCCAGCAAGGTGTCAACATGGGAAGGGGAGTGTTTGGCCAGTGCCCTTGTAACCATACCCCAGCAAGGTGTCAACGTGGGAAGGGGAAAAAAAATGATGAGAAAAAAAGAAAACTGCCTCAAAAGAAATTTCCATATATAGCCGCAGGGAAGAGCTATCTTTGTTATGTAGGCCTTTCCTATCATTTGGTTGAAACCTTACCCTAAATGCTAATATGGCAAGGATCAGAGCTGGCACCTATTGTTTAGGATCATTCGTGTTGTAATTTTTGAGTACTTCTTGTGATTTTCTTCTAATTTGTAAATCAAATCAATTGAACTGATTAATATTTAACTGATAACAAGTGGAGAAAGTCTTGGTATGATGTTGCACTCAGGCGGACGGGCATCCCTGGATTGGGCCGCTGGAAATCGCTTGTTATTTTTCTGTCCTGCCTCGTATAAAACTTTACAAGCATTTCACTCAGGAAAACACTGAACGGCGTCTCTGCTTCCCTAATTGTTGGAAGTGAAGATGCATCTTTTCCCTGGAGTGCACCATAAGGTGCATTAACTCAGGATTTGCTTATGTACCATCTATGTTAGTCATTTTGCAAACTGATGCAGCATGCTGACATTGTGTATTGGGTGTAGGAAATTCCCTTAACCTGGAAATTCTGCAGATATTAGACTGGTTAAATGGCCCGCCCCAGACTTTAGTTGGTTGTTTTCTAATCAAGACTACAGTTTCAGAAGTACATATCCCTTTATGTAGCAGCTGGGTTTCAAACTGATCATTGTCATAAAGACCTACATGCACCTTAAATTATGACAACCCCATGTACTACATTTTTAGTCTAACTTCTTCTGACTTTCATGTGTCGTAAGGCTTCCATTCAGGCCTGTTTTATAGCTGTTGACTATTTTTGGAGCGGTTTGTCAGCTTTATAGCCACTTATATGTATTGGCACAAAGTTGAGAAACTCATCAAGTAGAGGCTGTAAGCACAGTTGGTGTGGGAAATGCAACTATTACATTGGTGCAATGGAGGGAATTCTTTCCAGGGCTGGGATTAAGAAAGAAAGACTTAGAAAAGAACATAAGAACATAAGAATTAGGAACAGGAGTAGACCATCTAGCCCCTCGAGCCTGCTCCACCATTCAAAAAGATCATGGCTGATCTGGCCATGGACTCAGCTCCACTTAATCGCCCGCTCCCCATAACCCTTAATTCCCTTATTGGTTAAAAATCTATCTATCTGTGATTTGAATACATTCAATGAGCTAGCCTCAACTTGGGCAGAGAATTCCACAGATTCACAACCCTCTGGAGAAGAAATTCCTTCTCAACTCGGTTTTAAATTGTCTCCCCCGTATTTTGAGGCTGTGCCCCCCAGTTCTAGTCTCCCCGACCAGTGGAAACAACCTCTCTGCCTCTATCTTGTCTATCCCTTTCATTATTTTAAATGTTTCTATAAGATCACCCCTCATCCTTCTGAACTCCAACGAGTAAAGACCCAGTCTACTCAATCTATCATCATAAGGTAACCTCCTCATCTCCGGAATCAGCCTAATGAATCGTCTCTGTACCCCCTCCAAAGCTAGTATATCCTTCCTTAAGTAAGGTGACCAAAACTGCACGCAGTACTCCAGGTGCGGCCTCACCAATACCCTGTACAGTTGCAGCAGAACCTCCCTGCTTTTGTACTCCATCCCTCTGGCAATGAAGGCCAACATTCCATTCGCCTTCCTGATTACCTGCTGCACCTGCAAACTAACTTTTTGGGATTCATGCACAAGGACTCCCAGGTCCCTCTGCACCACAGCATGTTGTAATTTCTCCCCATTCAAATAATATTCCCTTTTACTGTTTTTTTTCCCCAAGGTGGATGACCTCATATTTTCCGACATTGTATTCCATCTGCCAAACCTTAGCCCATTCGCTTAACCAATCTAAATCTCTTTGCAGCCTCTCTGTGTCCTGTACACAACCCACTTTCCCACTAATCTTTGTGTCGTCTGCAAATTTTGTTACACTACACTCTGTCCCCTCTTCCAGGTCATCTATGTATATTGTAAACAGTTGTGGTCCCAGCACCGATCCCTGTGGCACACCACTAACCACCGATTTCCAACCCGAAAAGGACCCATTTATCCCGACTCTCTGCTTTCTGTTAGCCAGCCAATTCTCTATTCATGCTAATACATTTCCTCTGACTCCGCATACCTTTATCTTCTGCAGTAAACTTTTGTGTGGCACCTTATCGAATGCCTTTTGGAAATCTAAATACACCACATCCATTGGTACACCTCTATCCACCATGCTCGTTATATCCTCAAAGAATTCCAGTAAATTAGTTAAACATGATTTCACCTTCATGAATCCATGTTGCGTCTGCTTGATTGCACTATTCCTATCTAGATGGCCCGCTATTTCTTCCTTAATGATAGCTTCAAGCATTTTCCCCACTACAGATGTTAAACTAACCGGCCTATAGTTACCCTTCCTTTTGTCTGCCCCCTTTTTTAAACAGAGGCGTTACGTTAGCTGCTTTCCAATTCGTTGGTACCTCCCCAGAGTCCAGAGAATTTTGGTAGATTATAACGAATGCATCTGCTATAACTTCTGCCATCTCTTTTAATACCCTGGGATGCATTTCATCAGGACCAGGGGACTTGTCTACCTTGAGTCCCATTAGCCTGTCCAGCACTACCTCCCGAGTGATAGTGATTGTCTCAAGGTCCTCCCTTCCCACATTCCCGTGACCAGCAAATTTTGGCATGGTTTTTGTGTCTTCCACTGTGAAGACCGAAGCAAAATAATTGTTTAAGGTCTCAGCCATTTCCACATTTCCCATTATTAAATCCCCCTTCTCATCTTCTAAGGGACCAACATTTACTTTAGTCACTCTCTTCCGTTTTATATCTCGGTAAAAGCTTTTACTATCTGTTTTTATGTTTGCACAAGTTTACTTTCGTAATCTATCTTTCCTTTCTTTATTGCTTTCTTAGTCATTCTTTGCTGTCGTTTAAAATTTTCTCAATCTTCTAGTTTCCCACTAACCTTGGCCACCTTATAGGTA
This sequence comes from Pristiophorus japonicus, assembly GCF_044704955.1. Lineage (NCBI taxonomy): Eukaryota > Metazoa > Chordata > Chondrichthyes > Pristiophoridae > Pristiophorus > Pristiophorus japonicus. The sequence goes on from NC_091997.1 coordinate 23,391,841, forward strand.
TTGGTTTTTAATTTGATACTCTCCTTTATTTCCTTGGTTATCCACGGCTGATTATCCCTTCTCATACCGCCCTTCTTTTTCACTGGAATATATTTTTGTTGAGCACTATGAAAGAGCTCCTTAAAAGTCCTCCACTGTTCCTCAATTGTGCCACCGTTTAGTCTGTGTTCCCAGTCTTCTTTAGCGAACTCTGCCCTCATCCCACTGTAGTCCCCTTTGATTAAGCATAGTATGCTCGTTTGAGACACTACTTCCTCACCCTCAATCTGCATTACAAATTCAACCATACTGTGATCACTCATTCCGAGAGGATCTTTTACTAGGAGATCATTTATTATTCCTGTCTCATTACACAGGACCAGATCCAAGATAGCTTGCTCCCTTGTAGGTTCTGTAACATACTGTTCTAAGAAACAATCCCGTATGCATTCTATGAATTCCTCCTCCAGGCTACCCCGTGCGATTTGATTTGACAAATCGATATGTAATTTAAAATCCCCCATGATTACTGCCATTCCTTTTCACATGCCTCTATTATTCCCTTGATTATTGTCCGCCCCACCGTGAAGTTATTATTTGGGGGCCTATAAACTATGCCCACCAGTGACTTTTACCCCTTACTATCTCTAATCTCCACCCACAATGATTCAACATTTTGTTCATTAGAGCCAATATCATCTCTCACAACTGCCCTGATATCATCCTTTATTAACAGAGCTACCCCACCTCCTTTCCCTTCTTGTCTATCCTTCCGAATTGTCAGATACCCCTGTATGTTTAATTCCCAGTCTTGGCCACCCTGCAACCACGTTTCTGTAATGGCCACCAAATCATACCCATTTGTAATGAGTTGTGCCGTCAACTCATTTACTTTATTTCGAATGCTGCATGCATTTAGATAAAGTGTTTTAATACTAGTTTTTAAACCATGATTTTTAGTTTTAACCCGTCCTGCAGCCCCTTTATATTCATACATATTGTCCCTTCCTATCACCTTGTGGTTTACACTTATCCCAGTGCTACTCTGCTCTGTTGCCTCCTGCCTTTTGCATTCTTTCTTGGGGTCCTGTTCATCTGCGTTCTCACCCACTCTAACTAGCTCAGAGCCCTCTCCTGGGTTCCGAATACTCCTCGCATTGAGGCACCGAGCTTTCAGGCTTGCCTTTTTAATTACACTTTGACCCTTTAGAATTTTGCTGTACATTGGCCCTTTTTGTTTTTTGCCTTGGGTTTCTCTGCCCTCCACTTTTACTCATCTCCTTTCTGTCTTTTGCTTCTGTCTCCTTTTTGTTTCCCTCTGTCTCCCTGCATTGGTTCCCATCCCCCTGCCATATTAGTTTAACTCCTCCCCAACAGCACTAGCAAACACTCCCCCGAGGACATTGGTTCCGGTCCTGCCCAGGTGCAGACCGTCCGATTTGTACTCGTCCCACCTCCCCCAGAACCGGTTCCAATGCTCCAGGAATTTGAATCCCTCCCTGCTGCACCACTGCTCAAGCCACGTATTCATCTACGCTATCCTGCGATTCCTACTCTGACTAGCACGTGGCACTGGTAGCAATCCCGAGATTACTACTTTTGAGGTCCTACTTTTTAATTTAGCTCCTAGCTCCTTAAATTCATCTCGTAGGACCTCATCCCTTTTTTTACCTATGTCGTTGGTACCAATGTGCACCACGATAACTGGCTGTTCTCCCTCCCTTTTCAGAATGTCCTGCACCCGCTCCAAGACATCCTTGACCCTTGCCCCAGGGAGGCAATATGCCATCCTGGAGTCACGGTTGCGGCCGCAGAAACGCCTATCTATTCCCCTTACAATTGATTCCCCTATCACTATCGCTCTCCCACTCTTTTTCCTGCCCTTCTGTGCAACAGAGCCAGCCACGGTGCCATGAACTTGGCTGCTGCTGCCCTCCCCTGATGAGTCATCCCCCTCAACGGTACTCAAAGCAGTGTATCTGTTTTGCAGGGGGATGACCGCAGGGGACCCCTGCACTACCTTCCTTGCACTGCTCTTCGTGCTGGTCTTCCATTCCCTATCTGGCTGTGGATCCTTCACCTGCGGTAAGACCAACTCGCTACACGTGCTACTCACGTCATTCTCAGCATCGTGGATGCTCCAGAGTGAATCCACCTTCAGCTCCAAATCCGCAACACGGTCCGTCAGGAGCTGGAGGCGGATACACTTCCCGCACACGTAGTCGTCAGGGACACCGGAAGTGTCCCTGCGTTCCCACATGGTACAGGAGTGGCATATCACGTGACCGAGCTCTCCTGCCATGACTTAACCCTTAGATACACTTAATTTGGCGACAACAATGTTAACAGGTTACTTACTGATATAAAAAGAAAAAGAAAAGCTACTCACCAATCACCAGCCAATCACTTACCCCTTTGGCTGTGACGTCACCTTTTGATTACTTTCTACTTTTTTGCTTTTTCTCCCGGCTGGAGCTGTGCAAGCCACGCTTCTCCAACACACGCTGCTCCCGCCTCTCGCCGCCTCAGGAACACCCGCTGGGCCTCTGTAGGCCTCTCCAACACACGCTGCTCCTGCCTCTCGCTGACTGCCGCCGCCTCAGGAACACCCGCTGGGCCTCTGTAGGCCTCTCCAACACACGCTGCTCCCGCCTCTCGCCGACTGCCGCCGCATTTATATAGCACCTTTCACAACCACCAGACTTCTCAAAGCACTTTACAGCCAATAAAGTACTTTTGGAGTGTCGTCTTCTTCTTCGGCAGTCCCTTGGAGTCAGGATGTGGGACACGCGGCAGCCGATTTGTGCACAGCAAGCTCCCACAAACAGCAATATGATCATGACCAGATAATTTGGGTTTTTTTGTTATGTTGATTGAGGGATAAATATTGGCCAGGACACCAGGGATAACTCCCCTGCTCTTCTTCGAAATAGTGCCATGGGATCTTTTATGTCCATCTGAGAGAGCAGACACTCATCCGAGAGACGGCACCTCCAACAGTGCAGCATTGTCTCAGCACTGCACTGGGAGTGTCGAGCAAATTTTTTTTTATATGCTCATGTCTCTGGAGTGGGATTTAAACCCACAACCTTCTGACTCAGAGGCGAGAGTGCTACCCAGTGAGCCACAGCTGACACTGTTGACCAGGTACAATGTTGAAGCTTAGTAGAGGAGTCTTTTCCTGTATCTGGCCACGCTATACCGAACCTGGGAGCACTCAACACCGACACAGGGTTCCCAAAGTGCAAGGTGTTTCACTCTCCATTACAGATAGGTTGGTGAAGAAAGATTTCACCAAAATATGTAAAAAGTAACTAAAATCCTTACTATAGAATCTTAAATAAATATCACAAGGTGGAATGCCAGCAGACAAAGAGCAAAATTTCAGGGCCTCTATTTTGAAAGTCACCTCGTCAACCATTTACTTCCCATTCTTAATTGACAGGGGATAGGAATTAGAATTTACTTTTTATCAACAACGAGGGTGAGGGGGAAAGTTTAATGACTTAGGCTATAATGCTTTTAGGTCCTTGCTGACATTTCTGTCTAAAACTAAATACTTCCACTTTACTTATTTAATAATATAATAGGAACAAAATGCATCAGAGCTCTCCAGTGGCTAGTATTCACCCTGTGAAACGTGTAGCATTTTATAGCTATTAAATTGTAAAAATGGAGGCAGATATTACAGTTTTATGAATGCCATTTTATATTCAAACATAACACAGTGCCTGTCTGTTTTTATTCTGATACCCCATTGTGCATAGTAGAAGTCTGTAACCATGGAAACATTATCTTCTGGTTTAAAAAAAGAACAGGATGTGAAGTTCAAAATTATCTTGAAAAGGGCTAAAGTGTGCTGTTTGCTGCTTTGAAACTCGGAGAATAATTTTGACTGTGCTTTGCATTTATCAGACACATGTTAAGCTAGATACTGCCTTAGTTACCTTAACAGACACTGTGATGGACAAAACAATCACAACAAGCACATTCGGGGTGAAAGAAAGTCACAAAATATTTGGAAAATAAAGTGGGGGCGTGTTTCTAAAAGTTCCAGATGGAAAAAGACTTTAGGCAAGAGAAGTTCCCCTTCAGAACACCCCATCATATCACCCCTCCGCACCCCCACATCATATCACCCCCTCCACACCCCCCATCATATCACCACTCCACACCCCCCATCATATCACCCCTCCGCACTCCCCATCATATCATCCCCTCCGCTCTCCCCGTCATATCATCCCTTCTGCACTCCACACCATATCATCCCCTCCGTGCACCACCCCATATCATCCCCTCAATACTCCACCTCATTTCAGCTGTGGTTCAGTGGGTAGTGTAAAATATATAGCTCCACCCAGTGGACTACAACAATAATTACAACAATAAAGAGGGAACAGGTCACCTGACAGGTTCCTGAAGTTATCAGCCATCTTAAAACCTTCGTGTTTGTGAGGTTGTACAGAAGATATTACATTTGGCAATGAGGAAGAGATTTCTGGATAACCTAGCTGAAATTTTTGTTGGTGGATGATTCAGACAAACGACAGAGAGACTTTGAGACCTTCTTTGTTTTGATTAATAGCTAAAAATCCAAGGTAAATTACAAGCACACTTGACTGAACTGCTAGATTCCAGATGGCCATGCCTATGTGAATAATAGAGTGCTTGGGTAGGTTTCAATGCGACCGTGAGACTTTCGGAGCATATGTGGAGTGGCTAGAAATGTTTTTCACTGCGAATAGTATAATCGAAGTCACCAATGATGAAAATCATAACCAGGTGGTGTTGGAAAGAAAACGGGCTATTTTCTTAACTAAAGCAGGGCCCGAGGTGTATGAAACCCTGAAAAATGTACTTGTGCCTGTCAAGTCAAAGGACACATCACTTAAGCAGATTACAGCACTACAGTCCTGAGCCCTTGGAAATTGCTTAAAATTATCATTTTGGAATACGAGATCAATTTATTAAGGAAAGTAACAGTCTGTATATTGTAGCATTAAAGAATCTATCTATTTACTGTCATTTTGGAAACTTTCAGGACCGAGCATTGCATGACCGCTTTGTTTGTGGGATTAAAAATGATGCGATCAGTAGAAAGTTGTTGACAACTCCTAGCTTGACTTTTGACTTAGCTTGTGAGACAGCTATGTCGATGGATATGGCCGACCAATATTCCCGAGAATTTCGTACCATGTCCAGTTGTCAGACAACCGAGGTGAATCGTCTGCAGGTTAAAAGTAATAGGCAGTTGGGCCCCAAGGCCTCAGCGATTGGCCAAGGTAACAATACACTGATGTCATGCTATCAGTGTCTGGGACAACACATAGCCCAAAGTTGTCCATTTATGAAGGCAGAGTGTTTCTTCTGCAGGAAAATTGGACATCTTGCGAAGGCATGCCGACTGAAGAGTAAACCTACTTTCAAGGCTATAAGTAGAAATCCCCAGAGAGTACATATCATGGAAAAAAAAGCAACAGGACGAAGAAATACATGTCATCAGGAATAAGAGGGTATCTAAAAGCGATTCTAAAAGTATCATCATCCAAGTAGGTGTTGCAGGAACCTAGATACCTATGGAAATCGACACCGGTGCATCCGTGATCGTAGTACCAGAATCGCTATGTCTCGACAATTGTTTGATTTCACATTGGAGAAATCCAAGGTAGAGCTGTGAGGCTACTCAGGAGAGCAAATTCCTGTGATAGGACACATCACCATACCGGTGAAATACAAGGATCAATTTCAGAGCTTGCCTCGCTTAGTAGTGGCAGGAGAACTCAGCAGAGGAGGACAAAGGGTTTGATTAGGGCAGGGAAAATGGAGTACGAGAAGAAGCTTGCAGGGAACATTAAGACGGATTGCAAAAGTTTCTATAGATATGTAAAGAGAAAAAGGTTAGTAAAGACAAATGTAGGTCCCCTGCAGTCAGAATCAGGGGAAGTCATAACGGGGAACAAAGAAATGGCAGGCCAATTGAACAAGTACTTTGGTTCGGTATTCACTAAGGAGGACACAAACAACCTTCCGGATATAAAAGGGGTCGGGGGGTCTAGTAAGGAGGAGGAACTGAGGGAAATCCTTATTAGCCGGGAAATTGTGTTGGGGAAATTGATGGGATTGAAGGCCGATAAATCCCCAGGGCCTGATGGACTGCATCCCAGAGTACTTAAGGAGGTGGCCTTGGAAATAGAGGATGCATTGACAGTCATTTTCCAACATTCTATTGACTCTGGATCAGTTCCTATGGAGTGGAGGGTAGCCAATGTAGCCCCACTTTTTAAAAAAAGAGGGAGAGAGAAAACAGGGAATTATAGACCGGTCAGCCTGACCTCAGTAGTGGGTAAAATGATGGAATCAATTATTAAGGATGTCATAGTAGTGCATTTGGAAAGAGGTGACATGATAGGTCCAAGTCAGCATGGATTTGTGAAAGGGAAATCATGCTTGACAAATCTTTGGAATTTTTTGAGGATGTTTCCAGTAGAGTGGACAAGGGAGAACCAGTTGATGTGATGTATTTGGACTTTCAGAAGGCTTTCGACAAGGTCCCACACAAGAGATTAATGTGCAAAGTTAAAGCACATGGGATTGGGGTTGGTGTGCCGACATGGATTGAGAACTGGTTGTCAGACAGGAAGCAAAGAGTAGGAGCAAATGGGTACTTTTCAGAATGGCAGGCAGTGACTAGTGGGGTAATGCAAGGTTCTGTGCTTGGGCCCCAGCTGTTTACATTGTACATTAATTATTTAGACGAGGGGATTAAATGTAGTATCTCCAAATTTGCGGATGACACTAAGTTAGGTGGCAGTGTGAGCTGTGAGGAGGATGCTATGAGGCTGCAGAGTGACTTGGATAGGTTAGGTGAGTGGGCAAATGCATGGCAGATGAAGTATAATGTGGATAAATGTGAGGTTATCCACTTTGGTGGTAAAAACAGAGAGACAGACTATTATCTGAATGGTGGCAGATTAGGAAAAGGGGAGGTGCAACGAGACCTGGGTGTCATGGTACATCAGTCATTGAAGGTTGGCATGCAGGTACAGCAGGCAGTTAAGAAAGCAAATGGCATGTTGGCCTTCATAGCGAGGGGATTTGAGTACAGGGGCAGGGAGGTGTTGCTACAGTTGTACAGGGCTTTGGTGAGGCCACACCTGGAGTATTGTGTACAGTTTTGGTCTCCTAACTTGAGGAAGGACATTCTTGCTATTGAGGGAGTGCAGCGAAGGTTCACCAGACTGATTCCCGGGATGGCGGGACTGACCTATCAAGAAAGACTGGATCAACTGGGCTTGTATTCACTGGAGTTCAGAAGAATGAGAGGGGACCTCATAGAAACGTTTAAAATTCTGATGTGTTCAGACAGGTTAGATGCAGGAAGAATGTTCCCAATGTTGGGGAAGTCCAGAACCAGGGGTCACAGTCTAAGGATAAGGGGTAAGCCATTTAGGACCGAGATGAGGAGAAACCTCTTCACCCAGAGAATGGTGAACCTGTGGAATTTTCTACCACAGAAATTTGTTGAGGCCAATTCACTAAATATATTCAAAAAGGAGTTAGATGAAGTCCTTACTACTAGGGGGATCAAGGGGTATGGCGAGAAAGCAGGACTGGGGTACTGAAGTTGCATGTTCAGCCATGAACTCATTGAATGGTGGTGCAGGCTAGAAGGGCCGAATGACCTACTCTTGCACCTATTTTCTATGTTTCTATGTCTACAGAAGGACACTAGACCAGTTTACTGCAAGCCACGTGCCGTACCATATGCACTGAAGGAGAAAGTTTAGTAAGAACTCAAAAGACTAGAGACTGATAATATTATCACCAAGTTAGATCTGTGTAATTGGGCTACATTCATTGTTGTTGTACCAAAGTCCGATGGTAAGGTAAGGTTGAGCGGTGATTATAAAGTAACTGTAAACCAGGTTCTAGAGGGTAATCTCCCCAATACATTGACAAATGTAGAAGATTTGTTCACAGCACTGATAGGCGGTCAGATCTTCTCAAAGTTGGATCTTACAAATGCCTATTTACAACTTGAACGAGATGAGGAGTCCAAGCCATAGAAACATAGCAACATATAAAATCGGTGCAGGAGTAGATCATTCGGCCCTTCGAGCCTGCACCACTATTCAATAAGATCATGGCTGATCATTCCCTCAGTAACCCTTTCCTGCTTTCTCTCCATACCCCTTGATCCTTTTAGCCGTAAGGGCCATATGAATATATCCCTCCTGAATATATCCAATGAACTGGCATCAACAACACTCTGCAGCAGGGAATTCCACAGGTTAACAACTCTCTGAGTAAAGAAGTTTCTCCTCATCTCAGTCCTAAATGGCCGACCCCTTATCCTTAGACTGTGTCCCCTGGTTCTGGACTTCCCCAACATCGGGAAGATTCTACCCGCATCTAACCTGTCCCGTCCCATCAGAATCTTATATGTTTCTATGAGATCCCCTCTCATCCTTCTAAATTCCAATGTATAAAGGCCCAGTTGATCCAGTCTCTCCTCACATGTCAGTCCAGCCATCCCAGGAATCAGTCTGGTGAACCCTCAATAGCAAGAACGTCCTTCCTCAGATTAGGAGACCAAAACTGATTACAATATTCCAGGTGAGGCCTCACCAAGGCCCTGTACAACTGCAGTAAGACTTCCCTGCTCCTATACTCAAATCCCCTAGCTATGAAGGCCAACATACCATTTGCCTTCTTCACCGCCTGCTGTACCTGTATGCCAGCTTTCAATGACTGATGAACCATGACACCCAGGTCTTGTTGCAACTCCCCTTTTCCTAATCTGCCGCCATTCAGATAATATTCTGCCTTTGTGTTTTTGCCCCCAAAGTGGATAACCTCAAAATTATCCACATTATACTGCATCTGCCATGCATTTCCCACTCACCTAATCTGTCCAAGACACCCTGCAGCCTCTTCGCGTCCCCCTCACAGCTCACACCGACACCCAGTTTAGTGAAGTTGTGTATCTGTAAAGCATGCACTCCCATGTTCCACCACCAGGGAGCGCATCCTTGAAGTCCCAAGGGATTCCAGAAAAAGTTTCCAACACCTGGTTCGAAAAGGAAAGGAAATTTGTTAAGAACCTGGGTACATGAGGCCTCATCGACATGTGATAGCGCTCGGATGTCATCCCACTTCCAGCGGATTTTGCCCAGCCAGCTCCTTCCAAGCAGTGTGGGGCCATCGCCCGGGACAATCCAGAGTGGCAGTTCATGCACCATGCCCTCATAGGTGATCTTGACCATGGCGCTGTCCAGGACAGTGATAAGCTCTTTGGTGTACGTTCTCAGTTTCGTGTGGATGGGGCTCAGGGTTGGTCTGAGTGCCTTGTTGCACCACAGTCTCTCAAACAGCTTTTTACTCATGATGGATTGGCTAGCGCCAGTGTCCAGTTCCATGGCTATGGGTAAGCCATTCAAGTTTACATTTTTACATTATAGGTGGACATTTCGTCAAAAATGTGTGCACCCCGTGTACTTCAGCGTCTACCTCCTCTCTCTGAGGCTCAAAATTGCTTTGGTCCACCATGGACCGATCTTTCTCTGCCACGTGGTGTTTAGCAGGTTTTGTAGAGCTTGCAGCTCATCTGCAAGCTCGTTGGAGGTGCCCCATTGTTCCACAGCTCTTGCTAACATCATCTTTGAAGCGGCATGAATAGGCTGAATGGAAGCCTCCACAACACCAACAAGGTGTGACTTGCCTTGCATTCATCCTTTGTTGCGGACTCTGAGTCATCTGGGTCACCTGCGGCCTGCTGGCACTTGCAGACTCGTGGTTTCTGCCCTGTACATTGCTGCTCACAAACACAGTTCCAGTTAATTTATGAGCATTGCTAGCACTTGTGTGCTGAGAAATTTGTTTGGTGTTATCACTGGTGGACATAAACGCCTGTGCTATCGCAATGGCCTTACTGAGGGTCGGTGTCTCTACAGTCAAAAGTTTTAGTTGATGGTCTCGTGGCCAATGCCCAGTACAAAAAGGTCTCGGAGCATTTTCTCCAGGTAGCCATCAAACTCACATTGTCCTGCAAGTCGCCTTAGCTCGGCGACGTAGCTCACCACTTCCTGACCTTCAGACCGCTGGCACGTGTAGAACCGATACCTCGCCATCACCCGCTCTCCCTCGGGTTAAGATGCACCCAAACCAGTGTACACAGCTCCTCATACGACTGATCTGTGGATTTCACCGGAGCCAGAAGATTCTTCATGAGGCTGTAGGTCGGTGCCCTGCAGACCGTGAGGAGGACCACTCTCCTTTTTGCAGTGCTTCCTTCTCCGTCCAGCTCATTGGCTACAAAGTATTGGTCTAACCATTTGACATAGGCTTCCCAGTCCTCACACTCCGAGAACTTCTCCAGGATGCCCACAGTTTCCTGCATCTTTGCGTTGGATTCGTGTACTCATCGCCAGTTGCTGCTCCTAACACAGATGAGACTGCACAGAGAGAGGAGGTTAAAGTAACAGTGACCTGAATCTTTATTAAGACACTCCAGAGTGAGTAACAGGCCTTAGGGACTGGCTTATACAGAGTGCTCCAAGGGATGCTGGGATCCCTTGGGACTTCAGTGGATGCGCTCCGTGGTGGCGGAACATAGGAGTGCATGCTTTACAGATACACAACAAGTGTCATCTGCAAACTTGGAGATATTGCACTCAATTCCTTCATCTAAATCATTGATGTATATTGTAAAGAGCTGGGGTCCCAGCACTGAGCCTTGCGGCACTCCACTAGTCACTGCCTGCCATTCTGAAAAGGACCCGTTTATCCCGACTCTCTGCTTCCTGTCTGCCAACCAGTTCTCTATCTATGTCGGTATATTGCTCCCAATACCATGTGCTTTGATTTTGCACACCAATCTCTTGTGTGGGACCTTGTCAAAAGCCTGTTGAAAGTCCAAATACACCACATCCACTGGTTCTCCCTTGTCCACTCTACTGGTTACATCCTCAAAAAATTCTAGAAGATTTCTCCTTCATAAATCCATGCTGACTCGGACTGATCCTGTCACTGCTTTCCAAATGTGCTGCTATTTCATCCTTAATAATTGATTCCAACATTTCTCCCACTACTGATGTCAGGCTAACCGATCTATAATTACCCGCTTTCTCTCTCCCTCCGTTTTTAAAAAGTTGTGTTACATTAGCTACCCTCCAGTCCATACGAACTGATCCAGAGTCGATAGACCGTTGGAAAATTATCACCAATGCATCCACTATTTCTAGAGCCACTTCCTTAGGTACTCTGGGGTGCAGACTATCAGGCCCCGGGGATTTATCGGCCTTCAATCCCATCAATTTCCCTAACACAATTTCCCATCTAATAAGGATATCCTTCAGTTCCTCCTTCTCTCTAGACCCTCGGTTCTCTAGTATTTCTGGAAGGTTATTTGTGTCTTCCTTCGTGAAGACAGAACCAAAGTATTTGTTCAATTGGTCTGCCATTTCTTTGTTCCCCATTATAAATTCACCTGAATCCGACTGCAAGGGACCTACGTTTGTCTTCACTAATCTTTTTCTCTTCACAAATCTATAGAAGCTTTTGCAGTCAGTTTTTATGTTCCCGGCAAGCTTCTTCTCGTACTCTATTTCCCCCTCTTAATTAAACCCATTGTCCCCCTCTGCTGAATTCTAAATTTCTCCCAGTCCTTAGGTTTGCTGCTTTTTCTGGCCAATTTATATGCCTTTCTTTGGATTTAACACTATCCTTAATTTTCCTTGTTAGCCACGGTTGAGCCACCTTCCCCATTTTAATTTTACTCCAGACAGGGATGTGCAATTGCTGAAGTTCATCCATGTGATCTTTAAATGTTTGCTATTGCCTATCTACCGTCAACCCTTTAAGTATCATTTGCCAGTCTATTCTAGCCAATTCACGCCTCAAACCATCGAAGTTACCTTTCCTTAAGTTCAGGACCCTAGTTTCTGAATTAACTGCGTCACTCTCTACCTTAATAAAGAATTCTATCATATTATGGTCACTCTTCCCCAAGGAGTTTCGCACAACAAGATTGCTAATTAGTCCTTTCTCATTACACATCACCCAGAAATGGATGGCCAGCACTCTAGTTGGTTCCTTGACATATTGGTCTAGAAAACCATCCCTAATACACTCCAGGAAATCCTCCTCCACCGCATTGCTACCAGTTTGGTTAGCCCAATCAATATGTAGATTAAAGTCTACCATGATAACTGCTGTACCTTTATTGCATGCATCCCTAATTTCCTGTTTGATGCTGTCCCCAACCTTACTACTACTGTTTGGTGCTCTGTACACAACTCCAACTAGCGTTTTCTGCCCCTTGGTATTCCTTAGCTCCACCCATACCGGTTCCACATCATCCAAACTAATGTCCTTTCTTACTATTGCATTACATAGAAACATAGAAACATAGAAAATAGGTGCAGGAATAGGCCATCCGGCACTTCGAGCCTGCACCGCCATTCAATGAGTTCATGGCTGAACATGTAACTTCAGTACCCCATTCCTGCTTTCTCGCCATACCTCTTGATCCCCCTAGTAGTAAGGACTACATCTAACTCCCTCTTGAATATATCTAACAAACTGGCATCAACAACTCTCTGTGATAGAGAATTCCAGAGGTTAACAAGTCTCTGAGTGAAGAAGTTTCTCCTCACCTCGGTCCTAAATGGCTTACCCCTTATCCTTAGACTGTGGCCCCTGGGTCTGGACTTCCCCAACATCGGGAACATACTTCCTGTATCTAACCTGTCCAATCCCGTCAGAATTTTATATGTTTCTATGAGATCCCCTCATTCTTCTAAATTCCAGTGAATATAAGCCGAGTCAATCCAGTCTTTCTTTATATGTCAGTTCTGCCTTCCCGGGAATCAGTCTGGTGAACCTTCGCTGCATTCCCTCAAGAGCAAGAATGTCCTTCCTCAGATTAGGAGACCAAAACTGTACACAATATTCAAGGTGTGGCCTCACCAAGGCCCTGTACAACTGCAGCAAGACATCCCTACTCCCATACTCAATTCCTCTCATAATGAAGGCTAACATGCCATTTGCCTTCTTTACCGCCTGCTGTACCTGTACGCCAACTTTCAATGACTGATGTACCATGACACCCAGGTCTCATTACACCTCCCGTTATCTTTATCTGTCACCATTCAGATAATATTCTGCCTTCGTGTTTTTGCACTTTTCCAAAGTGGATAATCTCAGATTTATCTTCATTATACTGCATCTGCCATGCATTTGCCCACTCATCTAACCTGTCCAAGTTACCCTGTAGCCTCTTAGCATCCTCCTCACAGCTCACACTGCCACCCAGCTTAGTGTCATCTGCAAACTTGGAGATATTACATTCAGTTCCTTCGTCTAAATCGTTAATGTATATTGTAACTACCGCCCGCCCACTTTTTTTGGGCGGAATCATCAGAATGGGCAATTCCAATGCCCATAATATCGGCCAGCGTTACTTTCGGCACGTATTTAATGCCGAGATTTAATAATACCGCCCAGCCACTGTTTTTTGTTGTAAAGATCATATTTACTGAAACTACGCACAGTATATCGCCCATCCTTACTTTCGGCACCTCGCACACATCTCGCCCACAATATCGCTCGCCGAAAAAAAACGCTGGGCAAAAGTGGAACTAACCAGAACTACTCACAGCGGTATGGACACCATGGTCTAAATCACATGTCGCATCATTTAAAAGGCTGCTCTGCTTCAACCTCGGGGGAGTTTGGATGTACTCTGGAGGTCTTTGGAGGTGATGTGAACATCTGAACAAACATCTTATACTGTGGATGATTGGAATTTGCTAGGTGTCTTAGTGGGGACATTCCTTGTTTGTGACCAATCGATGGAAAACAGATAGCTATTAGAATGGGGCCTGTCCTTTCTCACCCTCTCTTGATGACCACTTACATGCTGCAGACTTGAGATGGCAGAAGGTACGCTCGACAGCATCATGTGCCCAATGTAAGACGTGACAGACTGATGAGGAGGACCAGATGTTACACCCCCCGCAAGTACAGGGAGAAGCAGTCTTACCTCAACTTGTCCGACACCACATGCCTTCGGAGACTGCCCTTCCACAAAGAGGTTATCTGTGAGCTACGTCAGGGAAGATCTGCAGCCTGCCAGCACCATCAGGACCGCGCTGTCCGTCAAAGTCAAAGGCACTATAGTTCTACGCTTCAGGTTCTTTTCAGGCCTCAGCTGGCGACATTTGCGGTATGTCTCAACATGCCACACATCGCTGCATTCGACAGGTCACTGAAGCCCTGTACACACGCAGGATGGACTTTATCAGCTTGCCTATGACCAGGGAGGCTCAGACTGAGAGGGTTTTAGGATTCTCCAGAATTGCAAACTTCCCCAAGGTGCAGGGAGCAATAGCCTGTACGCACATCGCCATGCGGGCACCTTTTCAGGATGCAGAGGTTTTCAGGAAATGCAAGGGATTCCACTCCCTTAATGTGCAACTTGTCGACCACCAGCAAATTATTATGGCACTGAATGCTAAATTTCCGGACAGCATCCATGATGCTCACATCCTGCATGAGAGCACTGTATGTGACTTGTTTAACAATCAGCCACAAGGTCAATGCTGGATGGTTGGTGACAAAGGATATGGCCTCGCCACCTGGCTGATGACCCCCCTGCGTGACACCCACACCAAATCTGAGAAGCGATACAATGAGAGCCACAGAGCCACTCGCAATATCGTCAAGAAAACCATTGGAGTGCTTAAGCGGCGCTTTAGATGCCTGGACCACTCACAAGGCGAGCTCCAATACCACCCTGAGCAGATAGCTCAATTCGTGGTGGTGTGCTCCATGCTGCACAACTTGGCTATCAGGAGGGAACAAGAATTGCCAGAAGGGTGTGACAGTCCACCTCAGGAGAGAGAGGAAGAGGAGGATGAGGAGGTGGACGCTGACCTCGGGCCACACAATCAGGCTGACGCTGAAGCCATGCCCCCGCCCCCCTGTACACCGAAGGAAAGGGCCCATGGTGGCATCAAAGCTGCAAGACTCTTATGTCAGCAGCTCATAAATGAGCGTTTTGCCTGAAAGAGTGTTGGTGGTATTTACAAGGCTGACACACTGTTGGGTGTGCAGGTCATACATCAATGGTGTGCATCGCCTTGGTGCCAGTTAAAGTTTAATTTGATTGAAGTTAAGTGTGATTATACCCTTTGATCATAGAATCATAGAATCATAGAAAATAGGTGCAGGAGTAGGCCATTCGGCCCTTCGAGCCTGCACCACCATTCAATAAGATCATGGCTGATCATTCACCTCACTACCCCTTTCCCGCTTTCTCTCCATGCTACTTGATCCCTTCAGCCGGAAGGGCCATATCTAACTCCTAAACTCCAGTGTATAAAGGCCCAGTTAATCCAGTCTCTCCTCATATGTCAGTCCAGCCATCCCTGGAATCAGTCTGGTGAATCTTCGCTGCACTCCCTCAATAACAAGAACATCCTTCCTCAGATTAGGAGACCAAAACTGAACACAATATTCCAGGTGAGGCCTCACTTAGGCCCTGTACAATTGCAGTAAGACCTCCCTGCTCCTATACTCAAATCCCCTCGCTATGAAGGCCAACATGCCATTAGCCTTCTTCACTGCCTGCTGTACCTGCATGACAACTTTCAATGACCGATGAACCATGACACCAGGTCTCGTTGCACCTCCCCTTTTCCTAATCTGCCGCCATTCAGATAATATTCTGCCTTCGTGTTTTTGCCACCAAAGTGGATAACCTCACATTTATCCACATTATACTGCATCTGCCATGCATTTGCCCACTCACCTAACCTGTCCAAGTCACCCTGCAGCCTCTTAGTATCCTCCTCACAGCTCACACTGCCACCCAGTTTAGTGTCATCTGCAAACTTGGAGATATTACACTCAATTCCTTCATCCAAATCATTGATGTATATTGTAAAGAGCTGGGGTCCCAGCACTGAGCCCTGCGGCACTCCACTAGTCACTGCCTCCCATTCCGAAAAGGACCCGCTTATCCCGACTCTCTGCTTCCTGTCTGCCAACCAATTCTCTATCCACGCCAGTACATTACCCCCAATACCATGTGCTTTGATTTTGCACACTAATCTTTTATGTGGGACCTTGTCAAAGGCCTTTTGAAAGTCCAAATACACCACATCCACTGGTTCTCCCTTGTCCCCTCTACTGGAAACATCCTCAAACAATTCCAGAAGATTTGTCAAGCAGGATTTCCCCTTCATAAATCCATGCTGACTTGGACCGATCCTGTCACTGCTTTCCAAATGCGCTGCTATTTCATCCTTAATAATTGATTTCAACATTTTCCCCACGACTGATGTCAGGCTAACCGGCCTATAATTACCTGTTTTCGCTCTCCCTCATTTTTAAGAAGTGTTAAGGAATCACCAGTGTGTAACGATGCAGCTATCTGATGCGCAACAAGGTTATGTTAAATACAAAACATTTAAACCAAACATTAGTCTGAAATCATAAGTATTTCTGTACAAACCAACCCTTCCCCCCCCCCCGCCCCGCTTCTCATCCCCACCTCTATTCCTTCCCCTTCCCCTCCTGACTCCAAGCCGCCTGGCCGAGGAGTTCCTCAGGCGCTGCTTCATTGGGGGGGGGGGGGGGGGGGGGGTGAATGACGGCAGAACCGCTGCTTGGACGGATATAGGAGAGGATGGTCCCGAGGTGGGAACGTGCTCCAAGCCAGAAGCAAGTTGTTGCTCCTGGCTCTCATGTGTCATTGGTAATGGGCATAAGGCACCTTGGGGTGCAGTGCTGCGCTCCAGGATCACTCTGCCACGAGTGTTCCTGGCTACCAGCTCCAGGGTTTTCTCCATCCCTTCCATGTTATATATTATTTGTTGGACAAAATCTCGGTGCCAACTATGTTCTTGGTGCTTACTAGGCTTTTTGTTGCTGGTGAATCCCCCTCGTGCCTCCCACAACGGCCAAATAAGCACACACCACACCCACACACGCTTTCAGTCCCTCTCCTCTTCTGCGCATGTAATGATGACCCCTGACCTCCTGAATCGCGGGAAACGAGCGTAGCATGCTGTTGCTAAGGACGGCGACACTTTACGGCAGAAGGTCAGAGAGATTTAACGCTAACGTCCATTTCAGATCGCTCATGGTAACACCCAATTTTTAAAATGGAGACTAGGGGCTTTGAAAATGGGCGACAAGTCGCCGATCTGAAAACCCATTTTTACCACCCACGCCGGAAATACTGCCCATTTTTGGGCGATCTGCACAAAAGTATAAACTCTAGCCCATTATCCTTTGTTATGTATAACCATGCAAGTTATGTATGATGATTATTGTTATAATTATGTTTTCATTAAGGAGGGAGAAGTGTAATATATATATAGCTCCACCCAGTGGACTACTGTGATAATGCAGCCATTGCTGTTTACAACAATAAAGAGGGAACAGATCACCTAACAAGTTCCTAAAGTTATCAGCCATCTTAAAGCCTGTGTGTTTGTGAGGTCGTACAGAAGATATCACAGGTAGCGCACTCGCCTCTGAGTCAGAAGGTTTTGGGTTCAAGTCCCACTCCAGGAACTTGAGCAAAAAGTCTAGGCTGCCACTCCAGTGCAGTGCTGAGGGAGTGCTGCACTGTCAGAAGTGTCGTCTTTCAGCTGAGACGTTAAACCGAGGTTCCGTCTGCTCTCTCAGGTGGACATAAAACATCCCATGGCAGCATTTTGAAGAAGAGCAGGGGAGTTATCCCCGGTGTCCTGGGCCAATATTTATCCCTCAATCACCATAACAAAAACAGGTTATCTGGTCAATGTCACATTGCTGTTTGTGGGAGCTTGCTGTGCGCAAATTGGCTGTGTAGTTTCCACATTACAACAGTGACCACACACCAAAAGTATTTCATTGGCTGTAAAGCACTTTGAGACTTCCGGTCATCATGAAAGGCGCTATATAAATGCAAGTCTCTTTTTCTTTCTTCTCAGCACTGCACCCCATGTCATCCCCTCGGTACTCCACCCCATATCATCCTCACAATGCTAAAAATTTCAATAATGCAGAACATAGAAATTCTATCACTTTTCGTTCTAGAAATATAGGCGATATTAAGTGGAAAATGACAGCAGATGGAAACCCCGATAGCTATTTTCTCAACAGCTCTATAAGTTCTTATGGAACCATTACAAAATTGCATCGTTTTTCAATAAGCAGCATACAGAGATGTGTCCACCCACTACAATAAAATTCAGTGTTTGAGTTCCATTTTATTTTGGGCCTTTAACAATCACACAACTTATACAACACAACATAACTTACATGAGCACAACTACTGCAAAGCGACATGCATACAACTAGAGATTTTCCTTTTAACTAAACTGCAATTGTACAATTCAGCTCACTGAGTGAATTATAGTATATTGCAGAAATCGAGACAAAAAATGGAAATAGGGGCATTTTAATGTTTTTAAATGCATCCACACAAACAGTGCTAACTTGTGCACAGTTATCATTTATATACTAGACTTCATGTACTTTCCTACACAACAAACTTTACTTTTAACTGTAAACTCTAGTTAAATGCAAATAATACTTAACTATAGTTCGCATGCCAGACAAGAGGCTCCCTAAGCAATTGCTCTATGCGGAGCTCCTTCACGGCAAATGAGCCAAAGGTGGGCAGTGGAAACGTTACAAGGACACTCTCAAAGCCTCCCTGGTAAAGTGCGACGTCACCACTGACACCTGGGAGTCCCTGGCCAAAGACTGCCCAAGGTGGAGAAAATGCATCCAGGAAGGCGTTGAACTCTTCGAATCTCAACACCGCGAGCATGAAGAGGTCGGGCGCAGGCAGCGGAAGGAGCGTGTGGCAAATCAGTCCCACCCCTCCCCCTTCCCCCAACTAATATTTGTCCCACCTGTGACAGGGTCTGTGGTTCTCGCATTGGTCTGTCCAGCCACCTAAGGACTTACTTTAGGAGTGGAAGCAAGTCTTCCTCGATTCTGAGGGACTGCCTATGATAATGATTGACAGCATTATCTCCTGCCATGAATGCTACCATTGCCCACACACTGCCCCATGTGACTTTAAACGGCAACATTAAAGGAAGTCACTAAATGAAAATTCATGTCTTGAAACTATTTGAGATTTACTCTCAGATCTGCCTCTATCTCCAAGGTTCCATGATTAGAGCAAACCTGTGGCTCTGCGTCTTTGTGGACAGATTCAAACTATTATATGGGTCAAGGCTTGTGAAAAATGAAACAAAGTTGTTCTGCTTAATGTTGATACCTGGGTGGAGCACTGGATCTTTAAACAGATGCTCAGTTCTCTGCAGATCATGTGCCTTTAAAAAGAAAGAAAGACTTTCATTTATATAGTGCAGTTCCATGACTACCAGATGTCTCAAAGCACTTTACTTTTGGAGTGTAGTCACTGTTGTAATGTGGGAAATGTAGCAACCAATTCGCGCACAAGCAAGCTCCAACAAACAGCAATGTGGTAATGATTCAATAATCTGTTTTTTTGTTATGTTGAATTCAGTAAAGGCCATATCATTTTTTTTTATTCGGGAGGTATTATTTTATTTTTGGACTTTTAGGAGCACTGAAATCATCGATGTCATGTATTCAACCAGCATTGTAACCTATGTATAATCTGACCTAAGTTGTACACTGTGAGAACAATGACCACTAGGTGGGAGACACTCCTAACCTGGGCCTTCAGATACAAAAGGGGAAGCTCCACCCACCTTCATCACTTTGAGTGCTAAGGAATAAAGGACAGGTCACAGACTGACCTTCTCTCAAGCATGGGCCTCGTGTGCATTTATACTGTATGGTAAGGACCTATCAATCTAAGCTATGTTCATTGCAACCACTGACTCCATCCCTCTCCCTAGCATCAATCTGAGGATGAATAAGACTGTTCGCAACCTAGGTGTCATATTTGACCCTGAAATGAGTTTCCAGCCACATATCCGCGGCATAACTAAAACTGTCTTTTTCCACTCCGTAGCATCGCCTGCCTCTTCTGTGACTCGGTGTCAAATGTATCTGTTTGTCTGTAACACTGTTGTGAAGTGACTTGGGACATTTTACTACATTAAAGGCGCTATATAAATAAAAGTTATTGTTATTATTGCTATTAATGTCACTCTGCTTGGCTACCAGTAAGTGAGTTTTCTGGTGTGCCAAAGGTCTCCCTCTTGGTATATCTTGCCCCAAAGCTGAAGACTGTTACCATCATAAATCATTCCATCTAAAATGCCAGGACAAAAATTGACCAAACTTGACCAGTCGGAGTGATGAAAACTGAACGAGCGTTGAGGCTGGCTTTCAAATCTATGCAACATGAGCCTGTGTTGTACTGACAGAGGCCTGCAGATCGCTATTGTGAATCCTTCGCATCTTCTGACCTTGTTCATCAAAAAACACTTCTCCAGTAATTCATGCTGTGACCTGATAGTTATCACAGCAAATCTGCAGCTGAATGTTCCACCTGAGGCTCACTCAGGATTGTTCCATAATCATTCTGCCAGGTTAGTTAGAGGACTATTTCTATGAAAAAATACAACTGAGTATCCTTGTGTAGGTCCAACCTGTTAATTTATTTAGCCTGAGATTAATCACATTTACATACGGTAACAATTAGGTCGATGATTTTATGAATGGAAGTTAACAGGGAAGGAAGAAATACTAATATTTAGTAGTGCAATACCACCCAAAGAGAGTTTTATGTATTTTGCTTCTGTCAGGAGTACTGCTGTCTGCCCACACATTGCAATATTATTATGATCTGTTGCTAGCTGCCAACCTTTTACTTTTACACTTCATTTTGGATTCATTTTACAGTGTTTATTAAATTTATGAAGGGTGCCCCAGGAAGATTGCAATTATACATCAAAACAAATTAAAATATCTATTTAAATTATTGCTGGCAAGTGAAGAGCCAATACTGAGATTACATTTGGTGATAATTTAGAATTTGGAAGGATGTGCTGATAGGGTTAGATGAGGTATAGTGGTGGGAGGTTCTTGTGGAGCTGTAAATTCTATGCTACACTATGGAGCGAATCGGACACGGTGCCAGTCTGCCCAGCATCATCCCAGTCCTGCCAAATGTTTCAAACGCGTTTATGAAATATGTTATTACACACTTAGCAACACATGGATAAGTGCCATTTAAATATACAACTCTGTAGATTTTAAACGCATGGGGATTAGAGTTTCCGATTTAGGCCCAATCACCGATTCCGCTGCAAATTGCACCCAAATTTGTGCCCGTTTTTTCCCTGAGTTTCCCCTCCAACTCATTTGCATATCGGCGAATGCTAAATCTGTCATGAACCAGTGCAATCGTGCAGCGTTTCAACACGTAATTCTTGAAATATTTGCTTCAAAAAATATTCTTTGATATATTTAAGAGTGGTAAATTGGTAAAGTTTGATCAACACAGCTGAAAATGGGTTTAACACAAAAAAATAAGCATTTTTAATCACAGTGTCACTCCACCATCTGTGAGTAACCTGATTTTAAATGACTCAAAATTACTTTTAAAATACCATACAGAACTATTTTCTAGTTATATTGGGATACAGTGCTTTAGTAAATTTTAAAAAATGTATCTAAAACCTTTCAAAACCTGCCTATTAGTGTCCTTGCGGCCAAAGGACCCAGCTTAATTTTAAGGGCCGCAAATGAGCGCAATTAGCGGTAACTCCCAACGGTTATTAATTCACCCTGGGGGCTTGGCCACGCGGTTACACCGAGATCGGACAAATTGCGCCGAACTAACCAGCACAATCAAGCGGAAAGTCGAGGCCACCATTTTTATCTGTATTATTGGCCCTCAATTTCCGGTTAAAATAACACAGAGGCTAATGGCGCTTCTCGAAGACCACAAATGGCATCAGATAATGCAATGCAGACCCAGATCTGCGTGTTCACAGACTCTGTGACAATGCTGAATAATGGTATCATTACACAAGCACTGGTTACCTTAAGTACATAAGCTATGGTAAAAGAAAAGTGGCCATGGTCAAAAGAAAGTACACGGCTATCAACTATAGGTCGCATCTTAGATTTTTTAAAAACTTTCGGCATGAATTTAGACCACACAGGAAAGGTTATTTTGCGGCTGAATTGATTGTGGGGTTGTTTGTGTGGGTCAAAATGTGGCACAAACTAACTCCTTTCAAAATTAACAGTATGGTGTTCCCGGATAGGACCCGATGGCCAGGAGCGTGTTATAAAGCTGTAATATAATTAAAAATATGAGGGATGAGTTTGATTTATTGACATCTCTAATCTCATCTTCTGACATATAAATGGTGTAAAGGGAGAATTCATTTGTAGAAAACTGTAAATAAGTGGGCTATGTTCGTGTTTTTGTTGTAAATGTCGCCATTTTGATGCACATCAGCTCATCTCAATCGACAACAATTCCCAAATAGCCACCTGCGGCATTGGAGGCCTCTTTCCCGACTCTACAATGTGATGTAAGTTTAAGATAGTTTTAATGATCTATCCCCTCTTGAAATAGTCCACAACACTTCCCATTAGTGGAGCCCATGTCCCAATGAACTAGGTGCCGCAGCCCAGCATTTGTGACCTCTGCATTGATCTTGTACGCTTCAGGACTCACATAATCTGGATCATTTATCTCCAAGCTGGAAGATGGTACTATCAACACATACCTCTCCAGTTGGACTCTGATTCCAGATTAATTAAGTTGATTTATTTATAGAAAATAAATTTACGGAAATGAAACACATACAAAATAATACAGATTTATCTATGAAATGTATTTGCTTCATGGGTTCTTTGCTTAAGAATTCGTAGAAACACATTGCTATTAAGAACTAGTCGATTTATTAACAAAGGTTTAACAATCACACTACACATTACCAGTCCATCCACTAGGCTCGCAACTGCATACCTCATCATGGATGACCTAGATCCAACTGACTGGGGTTTTATTGAGTCTTGTGAACATCACGTGACTGGCTAAGCCACTCACAATGCAACAGCTCTACAACTATTTTAAGTTGCGCCTGTAAATCAAGTGCCCCCTGATTAAAGGGGGGCACTAAAACTGGCACATTGAACAAATTAAACTTTTGACACTAATCTTAAATCAAATTAAAATTTGATCGCCAGAGGTGATGATGCACTCCAGTCCCTCCGGTGCCCACCTCGCAGAAGGTCGCGAGCATAGCGATGGACATCATGCAACAACTCTACAAACCTATGAGCATACTCACAGGTGCATACATTACAATCGACAATGACAACAGGAAAAGATTTTGATCTTTAAAGCTATATGCTGTTCTTGGTAATAGTGAGTGTAATACAGCTATGTGTAGAGTCCTTAATGTTCTCCTGCACGTAAATTTGGTTCGATTTCAGTATGTTTTAGTGAGTCAGTCTTTATCCCAAGGATTAATTGCACATCAGTGGATTAAATATACCAGTTGCCATTCAAGTTCATGGACTCTATGGTTAATTCCAGACTGACCTAAAATAATGCATAGAGGTTACAACCACTTCCAGGTTGAATGATCTGCCGGTGGGAATTGTTCACACCTCCAAAACAAAGCCCTCCTGGCTTAATTAACACATTCATACTTTCTGGAAATCAAAGAGAAAGCCACCTTGCAGAAACCAGATATGTTGGAGCCAGAAAGCCATCTTAGACCTTAAGCAATCTTCCCTTCAAATTTTTACAGAGCACGACTCATGTTCTATTTATTTATACAAAGTTAGTTCGGCCTTTCAGCTACCTTTACACCATGCAATACCATGGACTCTGTCACACCATCCAAGCTGAACAATGGATAATTGGTATTCCACACCAAGAATAAGCACTTTGTTCTACATAGAAACATAGAAACATAGAAAATAGGTGCAGGAGTAGGCCATTCAGCCCTTCTAGCCTGCACCGCCATTCAATGAGTTCATGGCTGAACATGCAACTTCAGTACCCCATTCCTGCTTTCTCGCCATACCCCTTGATCCCCCGAGTAGTAAGGACTACATCTAACTCCTTTTTGAATATATTTAGTGAATTGGCCTCAACAACTTTCTGTGGTAGAGAATTCCACAGGTTCAACACTCTCTGGGTGAAGAAGTTTCTCCTCATCTCGGTCCTAAATGGCTTACCCCTTATCCTTAGACTGTGACCCCTGGTTCTAGACTTCCCCAACATTGGGAACATTCTTCCTGCATCTAACCTGTCTAAACCCATCAGAATTTTAAACGTTTCTATGAGGTCCCCTCTCATTCTTCTGAACTCCCGTGAATACAAGCCCAGTTGATCCAGTCTTTCTTGATAGGTCAGTCCCGCCATCCCGGGAATCAGTCTGGTGAACCTTCGCTGCACTCCCTCAATAGCAAGAATGTCCTTCCTCAGGTTAGGAGATCAAAACTGTACACAATACTCCAGGTGTGGCCTCACCAAAGCCCTGTACAACTGTAGCAACACCTCCCTGCCCCTGTACTCAAATCCCCTCGCTATGAAGGCCAACTTGCCATTTGCTTTTTTAACCGCCTGCTGTACCTGCATGCCAACCTTCAATGACTGATGTACCATGACACCCAGGTCTCGTTGCACCTCCCCTTTTCCTAATCTGTCACCATTCAGATAATAGTCTGTCTCTCTGTTTTTACCACCAAAGTGGATAACCTCACATTTATCCGCATTATACTTCATCTGCCATGCATTTGCCCACTCACCTAACCTATCCAAGTCACTCTGCAGCCTCATAGCATCCACCTCGCAGCTCACACTGCCACCTAACTTAGTGTCATCCGCAAATTTGGAGATACTACATTTAATCCCCTTGTCAAAATCATTAATGTACAGTGTAAACAGCTGGGGCCCCAGCACAGAACCTTGCAGTACCCCACTAGTCACCGCCTGCCATTCTGAAAAGTACCCATTTACTCCTACTCTTTGCTTCCTGTCTGACAACCAGTTCTCAATCCATGTCAGCACACTACCCCCAATCCCATGTGCTTTAACTTTGCACATTAATCTCTTGTGTGGGACCTTGTCGAAAGCCTTCTGAAAGTCCAAATATACCACATCAACTGGTTCTCCCTTGTCCACTCTACTGGAAACATCCTCAAAAAATTCCAGAAGATTTGTCAAGCATGATTTCCCTTTCACAAATCCATGCTGACTTGGACCTATCATGTCACCTCTTTCCAAATGCGCTGCTATGACATCCTTAATAATTGATTCCATCATCTTACCCACTACTGAGGTCAGGCTGACCGGTCTATAATTCCCTGTTTTCTCTCTCCCTCCTTTTTTAAAAAGTGGGGTTACATTGGCTACCCTCCACTCGATAGGAACTGATCCAGAGTCAATGGAATGTTGGAAAATAACTGTCAATGCATCCGCTATTTCCAAGGCCACCTCCTTAAGTACTCTGGGATGCAGTCCATCAGGCCCTGGGGATTTATCGGCCTTCAATCCCATCAATTTCCCCAACACAATTTCCCGACTAATAAGGATTTCCCTCAGTTCCTCCTCCTTACTCGACCCTCTGACCCCTCTTATATCCGGAAGGTTGTTAGTGTCCTCCTGATTGAATACCGAACCAAAGTACTTGTTCAATTGGTCTGCCATTTCTTTGTTCCCCGTTATGACTTCCCCTGATTCTGACTGCAGGGGACCTACGTTTGTCTTTACTAACCTTTTTCTCTTTACATATCTATCGAAACTTTTGCAATCCGTCTTAATGTTCCCTGCAAGCTTCTTCTCGTACTCCATTTTCCCTGCCCTAATCAAACCCTTTGTCCTCCTCTGCTGAGTTCTAAATTTCTCCCAGTCTCCGGGTTCGCTGCTATTTCTGGCCAATTTGTATGCCACTTCCTTGGCTTTAATACTATCCCTGATTTCCCTTGATAGCCACGGTTGAGCCACCTTCGCTTTTTTATTTTTACGGCAGACAGGAATGTACAATTGTTGTAGTTCATCCATGCGGTCTCTAAATGTCTGCCATTGCCCATCCACAGTCAACCCCTTCAGTATCATTCGCCAATCAATCCTAGCCAATTCACGCCTCATACCTTCAAAGTTACCCTTCTTTAAGTTCTGGACCATGGTCTCTGAATTAACTGTTTTATTCTCCATCCTAATACAGAATTCCACCATATTATGGTCACTCTTCCCCAAGGGGCCTTGCACAACGAGATTGCTAATTAATCCTCTCTCATTACACAACACCCAGTCTAAGATGGCCTCCCCACTAGTTGGTTCCTCGACATATTGGTCTAAAAAACCATCCCTTATGCACTCCAGGAAATCCTCCTCCACTGTATTGCTTCCAGTTTGGTTAGCCCAATCTATGTGCATATTAAAGTCACCCATTATAACTGCTGCACCCTTATTGCATGCACCCCTAATTTCCTGTTTGATGCCCTCCCCAACATCACTACTACTGTTCTGTTTGCTTTATACTATTTGAGAGTATTGTGAACTCTCTTAAATCTCTAATCACTATACCACACATTTCAATATTATTCAAATATTGATTCAGATTGGATGGAATATTTCTCCTGCTGATTCCAATCTTTGGCTACTATAAAAAAAATACTGGTGAAATAGTTTTCAAACATCATATCCAAGAAAAGTCCCAATGTACTTCAGTCATCATTGTGTTTACTAATCACTGTAAATCTCCCAGAGCATGCTGGCTGCTGATACAAAGTTGCAGCAGCTTATAATCAGGATGATTAACACCCAACACTCACAAGGACAACATACGCTACACAGGGATTCTGAGATATAATTCCCTTTCAATTATTAAATTAAACAGAGATTTCCTGCACAATTTGAGTGTGTGAGTGCAGCTCCAACAACACTCAAGAAGCTTGACACCATCCAGGACAAAGCAGCCCTCTTGATTGGCACCCCATCCACCACCTTATACATTCACTCCCTCCACCACCGGTGCACTGTGGCTGCAGTGTGTACCATCTACAAGATGCTCTGCAGCAACTTGCCAAGGCTTCATCTACAGCACCTCCCAAACCCGTGACCACTACCACCTAGAAGGACAAGGGCAGCAGGCGCATGGGAGCACCACCACGTGCAAGTTTCCCTCCAAGTCACATGCCATCCTGACTTGGAAGTATATCGGCTGTTCCTTCATCGTCGCTGCGTCAAAATCCTGGAAGTCCCTCCCTAACAGCACTGTGGGAGTACCATCACCATACGGACTGCAGCGGTTCAAGAAGGCAGCTTACCACCACCTTCTCAAGGGCAATTAGGGATGTGCAATAAAAGCCGGTCTTGCCAGCGGCACGCACATCCCAGGAATGAATGAAAAAAAAATCAATGGCCCCAAGTTTCCACACACGGCGAAAAAGGCGCCCCTCAGAGCTGGGCACCTGTTTTTCACGCCGAAAACGGCGCCTGAAAAAAAACGCAGTATTCTCGAGCTCCTTGGAGCTCGATCTCTGCTTGGCGCGGCGCACAGGGGGCGGAGCCTACCACTCGCGCCGATTTTGTAAGTAGGAGGGGGCGGGTACAATTTAAATGAGGCTTCTAGGTGCCGGCAACCCTGCGCGTGCGCGTTGAAGCGTTCGCGCACGCGCAGTCTGAAGTAAACATTGGCACTGACGCCGCTGCAATCCCATGGCCGAATGGCCACAAGTCCGCCCGGGTGCTGCATCTTCGCTGGGAAAGAAGGCCTGCCTCAAGCACCAAGGCTGCTTGCTGCCTGCCCCCGAGACCGACGCCACACCGCTGCCTGAAAGGCCTGCCTGAAGCACTTTCACACAGGTAGGAAGATGGTTTATTTAATCTTTTCTTTGCTTATAAATTTTTATTCAGGTTGGATTTATTTGTATAATATTTGTATAAGTATAACTAAGGATTGATTGTAGAATTTACTGACTTCCCTTCCCCCCCCCCTCCCCCCCCACCTCGTTCCCGACGCCTAATTTGTAACCTGCGCCTGATTTTTTAAAGTGTAGACAAGGTTTTTTCAAGCGTACAAAAATCTTCACATGCTCCATTCTAAGTTAGTTTGGAGTACGTTTTCACTGTGGAAACTTTCAAATCAGGCGTCAGTGGCCGGACACGCCCCCTTTTGAAAAAAAAATTCAGTTCCAAAGTGAAACTGTTCTCCCTGACTAGAACTGCAGAAAACTAAATGTGGAGAATTCCGATTTCTAAGATAATCCGTTCTACACCAGTTGCTCCTAAAAATCAGGAGCAAATCATGTGGAAAATTGGGGCTGTTATGTGCATGACTTTCACTAATGATTCTCCATATTCATTGTTCATTTTTTTTTTCTTTCATAGAAATGACAACTAATTGAAGGTTTGCTTGTTGATGGTGGTAAATACCACAAGTAAAATCATTTTATTCTGGCACAGACGAGCACTTCTTCTACATTACACACCGAGCTGCCAGTGGTAAGGTGCTCAGCAGAGCCCGAGTGTTCTCTCACAGGAAACAAGTGGCAATCTGAGGCAGTGCCATATTGCACAGGAGTGCTATGCCATTTGTAGAGTATCCAGCCCTCCAGGACTGTCCTGGGGTCTTCAGGCATTAAAAATGAATCACATGGACACTGCTACAAGCAGCTCAGAGGAAAAAAGTCATAGGGGCATTAAAAAAAAACTTTTTTACTTCATTTTCTTTGAAGACTTTCATTTGTTAGTTGAAAAAATATTGCAGATGGGACAAAAAGGCTGTTTGACGGGTGGGGATCACCAGACGTCCCAAAGTGCTTTACAGCCAATGAAATACTTTTGAAGTGTAGTCACTGTTGTAATGTAGGAAACGCGGCAGCTAATTTGCACACAGCAAGCTCCCACAAACAGCAATGTGATAATGACCAGATAATCTGTTTTAGTAATGTTGGTTGAGGGATAAATATTGACCAGGATACAATGAATAATTACTCTACTCTTCATCAAAAGTGTGCCATGGGATTTTTTTTTACATCCACCTGCTAGAGTAGACAGGGCCTCATCTGAAAGATGATACCCCTGACAGTGCAGCGCTCCCTCAGCACTGCAATGGAGTGTCAACCTAGATTTTTGTGCTCAAGTCTCTGGAGTGGGACTTGACCCCACAACCTTCTGACTCAGAGGCGAGAGTGCTACCCATTGAGACAGGGCTGACACATGTGATGGGATCTCCAGGGATACATCCAAGCAGAATTGGCATACCTTCATTTCTACAGGAAAAGTACATGGATTGCGGGTTAGCTTTATAGCATTTAACTATGCGAGACACTGGTCTACCAGACTCAGGGGAGCTGTAGTATTGTGACTGAAGAGGACTGCAAGCATGAGGACCAAGACTCGTGAGCTTCGTCTACCAGGTGGAAAAAGTCACAAGTCTGTGCCTCACTCAGTGATGCTTTAATAATTCATCAGCAGAAATAAAAACAGAGAACGCTGGAAATAGATCCGAAAGGGAAAATGTTTCAGGTGGAGATCATTCACTTCTGATTTACCACATTCTCAGTTTTTCGATCATCTCTGTGTTTCGTTACATGGCTTCAGGTTAGTTTGGTGTTCTTTGAAAGTAGACTGGGGATTTATGAAGCGACTCAGTCATGGAGGCAGTTTCCGTCGATATTTTATTTTCCTATTGAAAACAATGAAGCAGAATTATGACTCCAACCACCCAGGACAAAATATATTCTGCCTGCTTGCATGGTTACGCCTTTTCTTTTTAGTCAATGATGACGTGAGAGGGAGCAGTTCATTTTCTATTATATATAGCTTAACCTACCTTCAGATCGTAGCTCTGCTATAACACATACCATATCTATGTTGGCCTTTATTACGAGATTTGAGTATGCGAATGCAGACATCATACTGCAATTATATCTTCTTCTTCTTAGGCAGTCCCCCGGAGTTGAGGATGACTTGCTTCCACACTAATATGAGTTCTCAGGTGACTGATGAGACCAATGCGGGACCTACAATCTCTGTCACAGGTGGGACGGACGGTGGTTGGAGGGACGGGTGGGTGGGGTGTTTGGGTTGTCGTACGCTCCTTCCGCTCTTTGCGCTTGGCTTCCGCCTCCTCCCGGCAAAGCGATTCGAGGTGTTCGGCGCCTTCCCAGATGCTTCTTTTCCACTTTGAGCGGTCTTGGGCCAGGGATTCCCAGGTGTCGGTGGGGATGTTGCACTTTTTCAAGGAGGCTTTGAGGCTTCAAAATCTCCTTGCAATTAGATAGGGCCCCGGTGTGACTGCACTTGGAGTACTGTGTTCAGTTTTGGTCTCCTTATCTAAGGAAGGATATACTTGCCATAGAGGGAGTTCATCGAAGGTTCACTAGACTGATTCCTGGGAAGGGGGAATTGTCCTATGAGAAGAGATTGAGTAGACTAGGCCTATATTCTCTAGAGTTTAGAAGAATGAGAGGTGAAACATACACAATTCTTATAGGGCTTGACAGGGTAGATGCAGGGAGGACATTTCCCCTGGCTGGGGAGTCCAGAACCAGGGGTTACAGTCTCAAAATAAGGGGTTGGCCATTTAGGACTGCGATAAGGAGAAAGTTCTTCACTCAAAGGGTTGTGAATCTTTGGAATTCTCTATCCCAGAGGGCTGTGGATGCTCAGTCGTTGAGTATATTCAAAACAGAGATCGATAGAATTTTGGATATTAAAGGAATCAAGGGATACGCAATAATGCAGCAAAGTAGAGTTGAGGTAGAAGATCAACCATGGTCTCACTGAATGGCAGAGCAGGCTCGAGGGGCCAAAGGCTCCTAATTCTTATGTACTTATTCACAGCAGACAAAAACGTGCAACATGAGGGACTGTGACCTATAGAGTAAACGATAAAATGGAAATATATTACTCTCCATTTACTCTCCACCAGGTAGGTTAGCATAGTGGTTATATCACTGGGCTAGTAACCCAAAGGCCTGGATGGTGTTTCTGAGACATGAGTTTGAATCTCACCATGGCAACTGGGGTATTTAAATTCAGTTAATTAAACCATCTGAAATAAAATCCAGTAATAGTGATGGTGAAACTACCAGATTGTTGTAGAAGAAATCTGCTGTCCTTACCTGGTCTCGCCTATATGTGACTCCAGACCCACAGTGATGTCGTTGACTCTTAACTACCCTCTGAAATAGCCTGCACAGCTCACTATCATCTTTACAAGGGCAATTAGGGATGGGCAATAAGTGCTGGCCTTGCTGCTGATGCCCATATGCCATGAACAAATAATTAAATATACATTGTAATGACATTTTGTTGCTTGTTGTCCCTTCGATAGTGGAGGCACTGTCCTTTAGACATTCCCTGTGCACCCTTCAAGGTTGACTCAACAGTGAATTTTTAATATCAAAATCAAAGTTTTAAAGCCAAAGAAAATGGATAGAGCTGGTTTAGATTTACACTGAGGCAGATTGTAAATCAACAAGTTTCAGGATTAGGTCTACACTTAGGTAGACAGATCACGAACTGTTTGCAATTAACAGGGTGAATTTATATTGTGACTGAGCTGGAACTCAGAACCATACAATAACGAGCTGGGACTATATTTTACAATGAGACACAAAAACAGCCAAAATAAACAAGGTTTTACAGGGATGAAGCTGTTAAAAACAGCATGGCACTATTCACAAATAATAGGGTAATCTTGGGGCTCTTGTGCGTCAGCTGTGGCTCAGTTTGTAGCACCCTCACCTCTGCATCAGAATGTTGAGGGTTCAAGTCCCACTCCAGCGACTTGAGTACAAAAATCTAGGCTGACACTCCAGTGCAGTGCTGAGGGAGTGCTGCACTGTGGGAGGTGCTGTTTTTTAGATGAGATGTCAAACTGAGGCCCTGTCTGCTCTCTCAGGTGGATGTAAAAGATCCCATGATGCTATTTTGAAGAAGAACAGGGGAATTATCCCCAGTTTCCTGGCTGGTATTTATCCCTCTATCAACATAACAAAAACAGATTATCTGGTCATTGTCACATTGTTGTTTTGTGGGAGCTTGCTGTGCACAAATTGTCTGCTGTGTTTCCCACATTACAACTGTGACTACACTTCAAAAGTATTTTATTGGCTGTAAAGTGCTTTGAGACGTCCAGTGGTTGTGAAAGGCGTATATAAATGCAAGTCTTTCATTCTCTAGCTGGTATTATTCCTTGTGCTCTCTCACAGAACCCAGCTTCACCTTAGGGCCCCAGTGTAAAGAAACAGCCAATTTTGCTTTCATATTTAAATACCTTCAAATAAATAAGTGCTCTTGAAAGGATGAAAGGAAAAAATGACTCTTAAAAACTATGGATATTGTTTTCAGTGTAATCATCCATGTGTTTATATTAGGGGGAGAGGAGGACACAAATTATGTTCCAAGAAATAAAAAGGCTGACTTTGAACTTAAAAGGTAATTAATATTTCTATCCACTTTATAATTCTTGACATGTGAAAAAGAAAATTCTGTCGTCTCACAAGGGTTGAAACACATTGAGGTTATAGCTCTTTATTAGAATCGCAATTAAAGAGAGAGCTGATTGTCCTTCCACAGGCAGGAAGCTGACCTCCTTTTATGTTAATGCTCCCATAAAGAAATATGGAAGCACTTTGGCCTAAATCAAGCTCGACCAAACCAGGATCTGCAGGTGATGGACGGCTTTGCATTGGAACCCTTTAAATCTCAGCACTTACATCCAAAGGATGCTTTTACAGATTTCGTACAGTAGGAGGCAGTAGAGTATTTAGCACAGACATTTCACCTATTCCGTTGGCAATGGGTTTTATCTTTATCCTGCAGTTGTCATATTCCGCAAGCTTCGTGTTCTTATAAAATTGAACACTAAATGTGATGAAAGTGAAGGCATAAAATTACTAACTAAATGTTATCAAAGTAAAGTCTGACCTCATCCATTCTCAACCAAAGAGCCTCACCCTGCAATTTCCCAGATCTACTCATCTGACAACAGATTATCAGTTCAGTAAATACCCCTGATAAGGAGATAATTAGTGTGATGGATCAGGATGTATAAAGAGCTGAGCTGTCTAACAGTAAAAGGATTTAATCATCACATTAGCTAGATTCTTGCAATTATCCGCAATCTATCTTTTATCCAGCACAATAAAAGGGAGCAGTGATGAGGCAGATTGTCATGAGAAAAGCAACATTGTGTGGCGAGCTTATTCAGAGTCACAAGTTGAGATGTTGCCGTCTGGATAAGTGGATATGGCAATGATAATGGATCAAGATGCAACTTAGCTAGGTGATTCTTGAGAGGATGGGTAGGTGCACCAGTGTCAAATAAATATACTAGAGAGGGACAAACAGAAAGAGGGAAAAATAAAGAGAGCGCGAAAGAGAGAAATGTTACCAGGGACAAAGCTGTAGTTATGAGGAAAGACCTGAAATGCTGGGATTTGAGTACCCGTATTAAAAACATAAGAAATAGGAGCAGGAGTAGGCCATCGAGCCTGCTCCGCCATTCAATAAGATCATGGCTGATCTTCGACCTCAACTCCACTTTCCTGCCCGATCCCCATATCCCTTGATTCCCCCAGAGTCCAAAAATCTATCTATCTCAGCCCTGAATATCTCTCTCTCTCTTAAGCCAATCCCTCGGAGTCGAGGATGACTGGCTTCCACACTAATATGAGTTCTCAGGTGACTGCTGAGTCCAATGCGGGACCTACAGTCTCTGTCACAGGTGGGATGGACGGGTGGGTGGGGTGCTTGAATATACTCAGCGACTGAGCATCCAAAGCTCTCTGGGGTGGAGAATGCCAAAGACTCACAAACCGCCTGAGTGAAGATTTTAAATACGGGCGGGAGACCCTGTAGAATTGCAAGGGATTGGGGGATCAAGGTGCGATGTCTGGGATACAGGACTTGCACTAAGTGGTGTTACTTTGCTTTCAACTGAGTGCCATTTTTTAAACAATGGTTGTGCGTCATTGCCACTCCACAACAATCTAAAGTGCCGTTTATTTTGCCAGGCATTTGCAGATAACTTATTTTTGGCTGTCATTTAGAGGATATGTAGATTACAAAAATGGAATTATTTTGCTGTTTTAAATTACTATTGAATTTTTAAAAATTGAAAACATCTTTCAGCAACATATTTTTCTCATCAGGAAGGATATGAATCCATGTGTGGTGCTGGCTGATATTACATCAAGAATCTTAGCATAAAATGTATCCAATGCACCTTCCATTCCAATATCCTCTACACTTAACACCATGCTCCAGGTAATACTGTCTGCTGGGGTCTGATAAAATCACCGTGTGGAACACTGAATGTGTCTCATTTATCGAATTGACTGAATAAATGCTCACAGCTGGGCCAGGCAGACCTTGGGCATGAGTGAAATGACCCTGTTTCACCTGAATATTGCAGGCTGTGTCCTTGACTGGCTGAGCCTATGCCTGATCAATAGTCGACCACGGCTTTTATCTGTGAATGCAACATGTGCCATGGAAAGATTAACGCCCAAAGCCATGTGTGTTTGCACAGCCGGTGCTGAGTGTGGCTTTCAGCTAATGCACAGTGCAGCGGGAGTAGTGGGGCCGTGTGGTCAGTGCCATAGAATGTCCACACTACCCAGCCTCTCACTGTAACTTGCCTTGAGACAGTCTCTCTTTCATAAGATTTTTGCCTTCTAATGCTCACCTCTCCATGTCAGCTGTGGCTCAGTGGGTAGCACACTCGTTTCTGAGTTAGAAGGTTACATAAGAACATTAGAAACAGGAGCAGGAGTAGGCTATTTGGCCCTTTGAACCTGCTCCGCCATTCAATACGATCATGGCTGATCTGATCATGGACTCAGCTCCACTTCCCTCCCCATAACCCTTTATTCTCTTATCACTCAAAAATCTGTCTATCGCCGCCTTAAATATATTCAATGACCCAGCCGCCACAGCTCTCTGGAGCAGGGACTTCCATAGATTTACAACCCTCTGAGAGAAGAAATTCCTCCTCATCTCAGTTTTAAGTGAGCAGCCCCTTATTCTGAGACTATGTCTCCTAATTTTAGTTTCCCCTATGAGTGGAAATATCCTCTCTGCATCCATCTGGTCGAGACCCCACATTATCTTATATGTTTCGATAAGATCATCTCTCATTCCTCTGAACTCCAGGTTGTGGCCTCAATTCCCACTCCAGAGATTTGAACACAAAAATATAGGCTGACACTCCAGTGAAGTGCTGAGGGAGTGCTGCATTATTGGAGGTGCCGTCTTTCAGATGAGACATCAAACAGGCCCTGTCTGCTCTCTCAGGTGGATGTAAAAGCGCTATTTTGAAGAAGAGCAGGGGAGTTATCCCCGCTGTCCTGGCCAATATTTATCCCTCAATTAACATCATTAAAGCAGATAATCCGGTCATTATCACATTGCTGTTTGTGGCAGCTTGCTGTGCGCAAATTGGCTCCCGTGTCTCCTACATTACAACAGTGACTACACTCCAAAGAAAGGTACGTCATTGGCTGTAAAACGCTTTGGGATGTCCGGTGTTTGTGAAAGACACTGTATAAATCCAAGTCTTTCTCTCGTCTCCTTAAACTTGCTCCAAGGTGATAGCTACTCTTGAGTATCTTGCTCAAGTGACTATTCTTCATATGTGAGCCTAAACCGCGAGTGTTGACAAGCTAGTCATACATTGATGAGGAAAACACATGTCAACCCCAAAGCAAGTCTTATAAATGCAAGTATTTCTTTTTTTTCCTTTAATAAGTGGGTCCACACTGGGTCGAACTTGACGAAAGCAAATTTGATGTTGGTCCCCTTGGATAATTGTAATCGAATTTCAGCTGTCATTATTCCAATATAAATAAACATGATTACTTAAGTATCTCAAGTTCAAAGTGAAATAAGATTAGCTCAAACGTATTGGGTTAAATTGAGGACAAAGTTGTCCAATACCTTAGCCACGAGGCACATGTGGCTAATTGCGAATCCAGATGTGGCTAATCGCATTTCTGATTAGAACATTTTAAAAAAAAGTGTAATAGACGCCATGGAGGGCAATTTTAATCCCAAAACACGGGTGGGTTGGGGTTGGGTGGGAGGTTAAAGTTTTAAAAATCTGAACCATGACCCCAACCCACCTCCAACCCGCCCGCTTACTGTTTTAACAGGATGGGCGAGCAGCCAGGAAGTGGGTTCCCACTTTAAATATTATAATGAGGCTCCGTGCCTCATGGTGATCCACCATTTTAAATTTAACTCTAGCTGGCCAGGTT
This sequence comes from Pristiophorus japonicus, assembly GCF_044704955.1. NCBI lineage: Eukaryota > Metazoa > Chordata > Chondrichthyes > Pristiophoridae > Pristiophorus > Pristiophorus japonicus. Next base: position 23,428,024 of record NC_091997.1, read on the forward strand.
TCCCAAGCCTCGAGGAACCCGCCATCTAAAACGAGGCGAGGACTGCTGGATCCAGGAGGTAGGTGCCTTTACAATGACCTGCTGGAGCCAGCGTCCCATCCCTCAGCACCGGCCCTTCTGACCTCCCCCTGAGGCCTTTGATCTGCCCCCCCACCCTCAACCTCCTCTCCTCCAAAGCCTCATCAGTCGTTGAAGGAAAGGGTTGGTGGGTAGTCTGGTTTGCCGCACGCTCCTTCCGCCGCCTGCGCTTGGTTTCTGCATGCTCTCGGCGACGAGACTCAAGGTGCTCAACGCCCTCCCGGATGCTCTTTCTCCACTTAGGGCGGTTTTGGGCCAGGGATTCCCAGGTGTCAATGGGGATGTTGCACTTATCAAGGAGGCTTTGAGGGTGTCCTTGAAACATTTCCGCTGCCACCTGGGGATCGCTTGCCATGTAGGAGTCCCGAGTAGAGCGCTTGCTCAGGAATCTCGTGTCGGGCATGCGGACGATGTGACCCGTCCAACGGAGCTGGTCGAGTGTGGTCAGTGCTTCGATGCTGGGGATGCTGGCCCGATCGAGCACACTGACATTGATGTGTCTGTCCTCCCAGGGGATTTGCAGGATCTTGCGGAGACATCGTTGGTGGTACTTCTCCAGCGCTTCGAGGTGTCTGCTGTACATGGTCCACGTCTCTGAGCCATACATCAAGGGCTGTTGTTGCTACCACTTCAATAAAATCCATTTGTCGCAGGGCTGCAAAGAGTTGAAGCAATCCAAGACATTCGCTGCAAGGACATCAAAACTGTGAACTTTTTAACTCTCGCAATCTCTCTTTCTCCTGCGGCCTTTTAAAAGTAAAGCTTGGCATCATCTAATCAAACTTCATGATTTACCTAATTTACTCTCTTCAACTTTAGTGGTTTTCTACATTATGGACCATTGCTAATCCGTTAAAAAAATACTTTTAAGGATCAAGTGCACTGAACAATGAGTTATTGAATTGTGCTGTTATGGGGAGGCGCTGACCATTCCTACAAGGGAGCGGATGGGGTCGGAGAGGGTCGGGCGCAATGGTGAAAGTAAATCAGAGAGAAGGTCACACACTCTTTTTGGGGAAAACATAATAAATTAAATCAAGTGCCCCCCGATCTGGGGGACACTCCAAACCCTTTTAGAAGGTCACACAGAACAAGTCTTGTGCTTCCAGGTGGCCAATTTAAGCAACACTGGCAGCGGCCCAGAACCTCCCTCAAGGCTGGGGGATAGTGCAATTAAAAAATAACTTGAATAAAATGCGGCCCTTAAGGGTGGTACTAAGCAACTCTAAATTTAGGGGGAAAATCTTTAATAAGTTCACCGCCTTTAAGTCCTTTTGAAGTTGAAATTGTCAATTATCCAGCCAGGAGTTAAGCTACTTCAGTAAATAAAGGAACTGTGGCTTAGTGTTAATCATTTACATCTGTGGGGAGAGCGTTTACCCATTAAACTGAAGCCGTTAGAACAGAAGTGAAGAATGAGCACATTTATTGGCATCGTGCCTTTACATGTAAAAAGCAAAACAAATTTACCAGAACGAAGGATGTGATACAATAAATCTCTCCATTAGTGGCCTGGTTGTCCTATCTATGAGTGCTAATGGGTTACCATTGTCAGGCATTAAATCAGGCTACCTACTGCCTGGTATTTTCATCCACTATTTATGTTCACCATTTTTAGGCCGGAAAATACAGTCAGAAAGAAAAAGAAAAAGAGACTTGCAGCATCTTTCACGACCACCGGACGTCTCAAAGTGCTTTACAGCCAATGAAGTACTTTTGGAGTGCAGTTACTGTTGTAATGTAATGTACCCAACCTCCTTTCCTGACTCCCACGTTAGCCGACATTGTTAACGGTTCTCTCTCCTCAGGTACTGTCCCCCTCTCATTCAAATCTGCCGTTATCACACCTGTCCTCAAAAAACCAACCCTTGATCCCCACTGTGCTTGTTAGCAACTGCCCCATCTCCAACCTCCCTTTCCCTCTCCAAAGTCCTTGAACGTGTTGTCGCCTCCCAAATCTGTGTCCATCTTTCCCGGAACTCCATGTTTGAATCCCTTCAATCCGGTTTCTGCCCCTGTCACAGTGCTGAAACGCCTCTCATCAAAGTCACAAGTGACTCATTTGTGATTGTGACAAAGGTAAACTATCCCTCCTTGTCCTCCTCGACTTGTCTGCAGCCTGTGACACCGTTAACCACTCCTTTCCTCCTCCAACGCCTCTCCACCATCACCCAGCTGGGTGGGACTGCACTCGCCTGGTTCCATTCATATCTATCTAATCGTAGCCAGAAAATCACCTGTAATGGCTTCTCTTCTCACTCCCGCATCGTTACCTCCGGTGTCCCGCAAGGATCTATCCTTGGTCCCCCTTCTATTTCTCATCTATCTGCTGCCTCTTGGCGACATTGTCCAAAAACACGGAGTCAGTTTTCACCTGTACGCTGACGACACCCAGCTCTACCTCACCACCACTTCTCTCGAGCCCACCATTTTCTCTAAATTGTCAGACTGCTTGTCTGACATCCAATACTGGAGGAGCAGAAATTTTCTCCAATTAAGTATTGGGAAGACCGAAGCCATTTTCTTTGGTCCCCGTCACAAACTGCATACACTAGCCACTGACTCCATCCCTCACCCCAGCATCAATCTGAGGCTGAAACACACCGTTCACAACCTAGGTGCCATATTTGACCCTGAAATGAGCCTTTGGCCACATATCCGCGACATAACTAAAACCGCCTATTACCCATCTCCGCCCCTGCCTCAAATCATCTGCTGCTGAAACCCTCATCCATGCCTTTGTTACCTGTCAACTTGACTATTCTAATGCACTCCTGGCTGGCTTCCCACATTCTACACTGTGTAAACTTGAGGTCTTCCAAAACGCGGCTGCCCGTGTCCTAACTTGCACCAAGTCCCGCTCACCCATTACCCCTGTGCTCACTGACCTACATTGGCTCCCGGTTAAGCAATGCCTCGAGTTCAAAATTCTCATCCTTGTTTACAAATCCCTCCATGGCCTCGCCCCTCCCTATCTCTGTAATCTCTTTCAGCCTCACAACCCCATGAGATGTCTGCGCTCCTCAAATTCTGCCCTTTTGAGCATCCCTGATTATAATCACTCAACCATTGGTGGTCGTGCCTTCAGCTGCCCTGGCCCCAAGCTTTGGAACTCCCTCCCTAAATCTCTCTGCCTCTCTACCTCTATTATTCTTTTAACACGCTTTGGAGGCAGTTCAGAGAAGGTTCATTAGGTTGATTCCGGGGGTTGACTTATGAGGAAAGGTTGAGTAGGTTGGGCCTCTACTCATTGGAATTCAAAAGAATGAGAGGTGATCTTATCGAAACGTATAAGATTATGAGGGGGCTTGACAAGGTGGATGCAGAGAGGATGTTTCCACTGATGGGGGAGACTAGAACTAGGGGGCATGATCTTAGAATAAGGGGCCGCCCATTTAAAACAGAGATGAGGAGAAATTTCTTCTCTCAGAGGGTTGTAAATCTGTGGAATTTGCTACCTCAGAGAGCTGTGGAAGCTGGGACATTGAATAAATTTAAGACGGAAATAGACGGTTTCTTGAATGATAAGGGAATAAAGGGTTATGGGGAGCAGGCGGGGAAGTGGAGCTGAGTCCATGATCAGATCAGCCATGATCTTATTGAATGGCAGAGCAGGCTCGAGGGGCCGTATGGCCTACTCCTGTTCCTATTTCTTATGTTCTTATGTTCGTATGTACCTCTTTGACCCAGCTTTTGGTTATCTGCTGTAATTTCTTCTTATGTGGCTCAGTGTCAAAATTATTTGTCCTGTCTTATAACACTGATGTGAAGCGCCTTGGGACATTTTACTATGTTAAAGGCACTAAATAAATAAAAGTTGTTGTTGAAATGTGGGAAAGGCGGCAGCCAATTTGCGCACAGCAAGCTCCCACAAACAGATAATCTGTCTTTGTTGTGTTGATTGAGGGATAAATATTGGTCAGGACATCGGGGTTAACTCCCCTCCTCTTCTCCGAAATGGTGCCACAGAATCTTTTTACATCCTCATGAAAGAGCAGACGGGGTTTAAGATCTCATCTGAAAGACGGCTCCTCCGACAGAGCAGTGCTTCCTCAGCACTGCAGTACAGTGACTGTTGTGTAGACAAAATGCAGCAGCTATTTTGCACACAGCAAGATTCTATAAACCATAACGAAATGAACGACCAGTTAATTATTTTGGATAAGGTTGGTTGAAAGAAAGACTTGCTTCACAACCATCAGACGTCCCAAAGCATTTTACAGGCAATGAAGTACTTTTTGAAGTGTAGTCACTGTTGTAATGTAGGAAACATGGCAGCCAATTTGCACAAAGCAAGCTCCCACAAAACAGCAATGTGATAATGACTAGATTTGACGTTTTTAGTGATAAATATTGGCTAGGATACCAGGGATAACTCCCCTGCACCTCTTCAAAATGGTGCCATAGGATCTTTTATGTCTACCTGAGAGAGCAGACAGGTCCTTGATTTAACGTCTCATTGAGTAGACTAGGCTTATATTCTCTCGAGTTTAGAAGAATGAGAGGTGATCTCATTGAAACATACAAAATTCTTACAGGGCTTGACCAGGTAGCTGCAGGGAGGATGTTTTCCCTGGCTGGGGAGGCTAAATCCAGTCTCAGAATAAGGGGTTGGCCATTTAGGACTGAGATGAGGAGACATTTCTTCACTCAGAGGGTGGTGAATCTTTGGAATTCTCTACCCCAGAGGGTTGTGGAGGCTCAGTCGTTGAGTATACTCAAGGCAGAGATCGATAGATTTTTGGATATTAAGGGAATCAAGGGATATGGGGACAGTGCAGGAAAGTGGAGTTGAGGTAGAAGATCAGCCATGATATTGAATGGTGGAGCAGACTCGAAGGGCCGAATGGCCTACTCCTGCTCCTATTTCTTATGTTCTTACGATCTCATCCAAAAGACAGCACCTCTGACAATGCAGCACTCTCTCAGTACTGCACAGGAGTATCAGCTGAGATTTTTGCGCTCTGGAGTGGGACTCTGAACCCACAATCTTGTTTTTCAGAGGCAAGGGTGCTACTCACTAAGCCACGGCTGATACCGTGAAGGTGGTCTGTTGCACAGGACTCCAGGCCATCTGTGTGCCTTTCTGTGTGTAAGCTTAAGGGATATTTCATATCCAAGCAGAACACAGAGCTGGGGGTCTTGCTTCAAAGTCTCATTCAAAAGACTAAGGGGTCGAAGTTCATCCCCTCACCGCCCGCTGCTGCCGACTGCCACCCACTGCCGCCGACACGGCTCTTCTTGTTTCGCCCAGTGCCACTTTCGGGGTGGCCTGGAGCGGTTGGGAAGAGAGAGCCGCCGGGAACTGCCCGCTGACGTCAGCTGACGGCCGAGTGGCGCAACTGCCGACTCCCGCCCGCCGAGCTCCAAGATCCCTATGGGCGGGAGTCGGCAGCAGAACGAGGGTGGACCGCTGCGAGGAGGCTGGTCTGGCCCCGCTGGTTAGTATGAAGAACCTGAAAAAAAGGTAAGTGAACATTAAATATAAAAAAATCCTGCATGGGAGCTGTTATATATGTAAACCTGTAAATACCAGGTTTAACCACCAGAGGGCTCATCCCCTGGAGTCCCAAGGTATCCCACAATCCCTTGGGAGCACGTGTACATAAAGAGGCCTCACAGGCTGGAGAGGAACTCTGAGACCTGTAATAAAGGACTACGGTCACACCTTACTTTGAGCTTGCAGTACCTGGTCTGATTCTTTATTCAAGACATAACAGAGGTCCCCTGGTTTTTTTATTATTTTTTACTGCTGCATTTTTTTTTTCAGTTCTTCGACCCACCGTGGGCCCGACTCCATCCTCGGCGGCACTTGGGCGGCAAGCGCCTCCGCCGCCGAGAATGCGGCCTCCCGCCCGCTGCCGCCCGGATTGGCAGCGCACGTCGTCCATTTGCCTCCTGCCGACCTTGGAGGGTCCTCAGCGATGAAAACCCCACCCGAAGTGCCGTCCGGTACCTCGGTGGCCATCAGCGGCACTTTGGGCAGCACTTGGGTGGGCGAAGGCCTTGCTGTAAATCGGGGCCTGCATCTCAAACAAGCAGGCACCCCTTCGGTAACGCACCTCAGCGTTATGAGAGTGCAAATCCTGGAGCAGAGTTTGAAACCACAACCTCTGACTCAGAGGCAGGAGTGCTACCAGCTGAACCAAACTGACATCTTTTATTCAGAGTCCTGAATATAAATTAAAAATGGAACGAAACGTTGAGGTATAGCACATTTGGCAGCATGCAAAAACACAATTTTCAAGGATATGAAACCAGCAAGCAGCTTTAAATAATTTGGTTTCAATCTGTTGGGTTCTGCCTTTAAATGGATGCACATTAAAATAAATCAAACAGAAAGTATTGGGCGTGCTTCACAGTGGCTTAAGCAACATCCAGCTCCGAAACATTTACGTTTTAGGTGAGATCTTTTATCAAAGCATCAGGGGGAGAGATTCAACATCAGTGGGAGCTCCCAATGGGTGATAGCGGATTGGTTGCTGTTATCATAGAATCAGAGAACGGTTACAGCACAGAAGGAGGCCATTCGGCCCGTCGAGCCCATGCCGGTTCTCTGCAAGAGCACCTCAGCTAGTCCCACTCCCCCGCCGTTTCCCCGTAGCCCTGCAAATCCACCCCGCCCGATTGGCCGATGCATTGGCTGCCATGGAAAGGAAAGCCACGTGAGATATAGAGCAGGAGACTGATTCGCTGCCGTCCATTTTACACCCCCAGGGAATTTGAATTTCACCCCCATCATTTCCACGATTCCCAGCATTTTCTGTGTTTTTTTTCAGATTTACCACCTCAGGCGGTGAAGGAGGCAAATGGTATGTTGGCCTTCATAGCGAGAGGATTTGAGTATAGAAGCAGGGAGGTCTTACTGCAGTTGTACCGGGCCTTAGTGAGGCCTCACCTGGAATATTGTGCACAGTTTTGGTCTCCTCATCTGAGGAAGGATATTCTTGCTATTGAGGGAGTGCAGCAAAGGTTCACCAGACTGATTCCCAGGATGGCAGGACTGGCATATGAAGAAAGGCTGGATCAACTAGGCTTATATTCACTGGAATTTAGAAGAATGAGAAGAGATCTCATAGAAACATATAAAATTCTGATGGGATTGGACAGGTTAGATGCAGGAAGAATGTTCCCGATGTTGGGAAAGTCCAGAACCAGGGGTCAGAGTCTAAGGCTAAGGGGTAAGCCATTTAGGACCGAGATGAGGAGAAACTTCTACACTCAGAGAATTGTGAACCTGTGGAATTCTCTACCACAGAACGTTGTTGAGGCCAGTTCGTTAGATATATTCAAAAGGGAGTTAGATGTGGCCCTTACGGCTAAAGGGATCAAGGGGTATGGAGAGAAAGCAGGAATGGGGTACTGAAGTTGCATGATCAGCCATGATCATATTGATTGGTGGTGCAGGATCAAAGGACCGAATGGCCTACTCCTGCACCTATTTTCTATGTTTCTGTGTCTATGTTTCTATCTGGTGTGGGGAGAATCGGATCTTGTATGTATACGAGGATTTCACCGTTCTTGATCCCTGACCCTTTGGCCGTTGTTGGTAATGGCACATTAGTTTAAAAACATGCTATTTGAAAAGAAAACAAACAGAGGCGGCATTAATTCCACAGCGCACAGCTCAGTAACACAATCACTCAGATTTTACAAATGGGATGTTAATGTTAAAATTGTCCTTGGGGGATAAACTTTGGCAGCAACAAACTTTAATTAGGGCCGGATTTTCGGCTGGTTTGCGACCGGGTTTTCGCTGCGATTTGACCCTCTGCGGTGAGCACCCGATTGCAAAGCCCGGGCGGGATCACCGGTTTCCTGTTTGCGGTGGCGATGGGACGTACCGCCGGGGAGAAGTGCGCCGAACGTGTAACGACGCGGATTGCATTACCGTCCAACTTTTGGCACTCTCCCTACTTATACGCCGCTTCCAGAACAGCGACAGGTAAAACCTAGCGGCGTAGCCCTGCCAGCAGCGGTAAGTTAGAAAACCTACAAAAAAGGTAAGTTAAAGTTATTATTTTTAAAAATGTTTGCAGCGATTGGTTAGTTAAGGGTCTTGCTAATGTTTTTGGAATGTCTTTTTGAATTAAAAAAAGAAATCCCCCTCTGAAAGCCTCTCTCGCAGAGCAAACGACCCCGCACTAAAGTTGGCGAAACTCGCGTTTTGCGCCGTGAATAATTGTGCAACGCCTCCCTTTGCAATGACCCAAAGACCGAAAGTTTGACCTAAAATCAGCAGTGCAGAAAAAACAGTAATTTTCACATATCGTTACCATTTTCACCCAAAACCCCCAAAACCCGAAAATCCAGACCCAAATTTCTCTTAAGAAAAAACATGTCGTTGGATTGGATGACAGCAGAAGGGCGGGCAACCCTGAACTGTAGAGAACAATTGAACGACTGATTTAACAAGATCTCCTAGGTCTGATTTACTTGAGCATATCTGACATTTGTATCACGTCACTGGATGATTTTTATGGATTTTTGGTGTATCCGAATATGTCTTGTACAGGCTGAGATAATCTTGCAGCCAGCCACACTGTTCTTTTTAATTTCATAAGTCCTCACCTCGGTGGAAAATAAAACTTTACAGTGGCACCACTTAAAAGAAAGTGGCTAACTCTTTGGAACTAGATTGTCTACGTTTGCTGGAGATAGAACTCAATCTCAGAATGTTGCCATGTTAGTAGTACCAGGCAGAGTTGACCTCCTAATCCTCAAGCTAAAGACACCAACTGCGGTATGAACCACAGACCTGCCATCTCTAGTACCATGGCTAGGTGAGTGCAGTAAAGACAGTGTTGGTTCGCTTTTTTCACACCAAGAGCTACCACAGTCAAGCACAATAATGTCTTTACCCCTGGAATGATTTTTGAATTCAGCGAAGGATGACCAAGAAATTGATAAAGAGAGAGAAAATAGAATGAGAGTAAACTAGCAAGAGACATAAAAATAGATTATAAAAGCTTCTATAGGTATGTAAAAAGGAAGAGATTAGCAAAAGTAAATGTGGGTGCCTTACAGGCAAAGACAGGAGAAATTATAATGGGAATAAGGAAATGGCAGAGACATAAAAGACACAAAAAACATTCCAGAGATAGTGGGGAACCTAGGGTCTAGTGAGAATGAAGAACTTAAAAAAAATAGTATTTATAAAAAAATAGTACTGGAGAAATTAATGGGACTAAAAGTCAACAAATCCCCCGGACCTGATGGCCTATACCCTAGAGTTTTAAAAGAGGTGGCTACAGAGATAGAGGAAGATAGTTGTGATCTTCAAAAATTCCCTAGATTCTAGAATGATCCCCGCAGATTGGAAGGTAGAAAATGTAACCCCGCTATTCAAGAAAGAAGGGAGAGAGAAAACAGGGAACTATAGACCAGTTAGCCTGACATCAGTAGTACGGAAAATGCAAGAAGCTATTATTAGAGATGTGGTAACGACACTTAGAAAATCATAATATGATTGGGCAGAGTCAACATGGATTTATGAAAAGGAGATCATGTTTGACAAATATGTTTGAGTTTTTTGCGGTTGTAACTGGGAGGATAGATTCGGGGGAACCAGTGGATGTAGTATATTTGGATTTGCAATAAGCTTCGATATGGTGCCATACAAGTGGTTATTACACAAAATTAGGGCTCATGGGTTGGAGGTAATATATTAGCATGGATTGAGGATTGGTTAATGGACAAAAATCAGTGAGTAGGAATAAACAGGATGTAACTAGTGGGGTACCACAAGGATCAGTGCTTGGGTCTTAGCTATTTCCAATCTATATCAATGACTTCGATGAGGGGACCGAGTGTAATAAATTCAAGTTTGCTGATGATACAAAGCTAGGTGGGAAAGTAAGTTGTGAGGAGGACGGAAAGAGGTTGCAAAGGGATAAAGACAGTTTAATTGAATGGGCAAGAACATGGCAGATAGAATATAATGTGGATAAATGTGAACTTATCCACCGGTAGGAAAAAAGACGAGCAGAATATGTTTTAAATGGTGAGAGATTGGGAAATGTTAGCATTCAGAGGGATCTGAGAATCCTTGTACATGAATCACAGAAAATTAACATGCAGGTAAAGCAAGCAGTAGGGAAGCAAATGATGCGTTGGCCTTTGGAGGATTGGGGTATAAGAGTAAAGAAGACTTACTACAATTATATCATCATCATCATCATAGGGGGTCCCTCGAACGAGGATGATTTGCTTCCACACCAAAAGGGATGAGTTTGCAAATGTTTCAATGAAGGACCCGATATTCCAGTCCTAAACTCCAGGGGTGGAAGATGCCTGTGCGTGGATTTTTTTAACATGTGGTGACCATTGCACATCAGCCACCACACGGGCTTGACAGAGCTAGGCCTTTATCCAGTGACAAGAGTTAACCAGGAAGACTGGAGACCTGCTTTGCTGCACGGGCCTAGTGCGCAAACATATCGCAGTGTGGGCTGGCCCTTGCTGCCCCTGGGCCCTCGGCACTTTTCGGTCCCATACCCCCATTTGTTGCACCTACACCACGATCTCTCAGCACTCCTCCGCACCAAACATTTACTGCACCTCTGCCACGATCACTCACAGAATCTCAGCCGTGATCCCTCCATCCCGATCATCCACTGCATTTCTGCCTCAATCTCTTGCCGCTCATCTGCCACGACCTTCCTACTCCTCCGCTGTACCTGGGCCCCGCCGATGTTCCTGCCCAATCTCCAAATGGCAACCTGGGTTTTGATGACGTCACCCAGTCACCCACCTTGAAGCTGTCGCACACTTGGAGCAGCTGACGCTGGAAGTTGTAGTGGCATTCTCGAGCTCTTATACTCCCGACCTGCGGTGGTGCTCTCCCGCATGTTGCGTGGGCCACCCCGAACTGCGAGAGGATACCACCGCAGGTCGGGAGTAGGAGAGCTGGTGCAATTATGTAGGGCATTGGTGAGACCATACCTGGAACAGTATGTACAGTTTTGGTCTCCTTACCTAAGAAAGGATATATTTGCCTTAGAGGGAGTGCAATAAAGGTTCACTAGACTGATTCCTTGTAAGGGGGGGATTGTCTTATAAGGAGAGATTGAATAGACTGGGCCTATATTCCCTCAAGTTTAAAAGAATGAGAGGTAATCTCATTGCAATGTCTAAAATTCTTAAGGGGTTTGACAGGGTAGGTGCTAGGAGGATGTTTCCCCTGGCTGGGGATTCTAGAACTAGAGGTTCACAGTGTCAGGTTAAAAGATCGGCCATTTAGGACTAAAATGAGAAGAAATTTCTTCACTCAGAGGGTTGTAAATCTTTGAAATTCTCTACCCCCAGAAGGCTGTGGATGCCCAGTCATTGAGTATATTCGAGACAGAGGTCAATAGATTTGCGGATACTATAGGAACCAAGGGATATGGGGATAGTGCGAGAAGATGTTGAGGTAGAAGATCAACCATGATCTTATTGAATGGCGGAGCAGGCTCGAAGGGCTAAATTGCCTCCTGCTGCTCCTGTTTCTTATGTTCTTATGTTCATCCACAATTCTAATGGGACAGGGGTCACTGACTGGTGATCAGGAATAGGAATCCTAGCTTTTCTTAAGTGGAAGGGAATGTAGAGATATAATGTAATGACACTGATTTCCAGCTCAAATCAACTAACCAGCACAAACCAGGGATATGAAAAATAGTATCTTGTCATGTCCAAAGAAACACAAGGACAAAATGAACAAACATACTTCAGATTAGGAGGCCTTTTCTACTTCAGGTAGACCAATATAAGCTATTAATTGTAAACCTCTAACCACAAGCGATATCCATCAAAAAGACTACAGCAAATCATTGGCCCTGTCCCTACTCATGGAACTGGCCCTTGTCTTCACTCCAGGGTATCAATCAAGAGTCACTGTCCCAGGATGACCATCAACTGGAGCTTTGAAATTGAATGCCATGGCTAGTTTCATTGATCCCTGTCAAATACTCTGAATGACCTGCCAGGTGGGCCCCCATCCATGTACAATGACAGCAATCAGATTGTACTGAAGGTTTCCAGAGCTACCTTACTCTGCCTTGCTCTGAGGTGTGAAAATTAGCTGGTCTGTAATGTAAATTCCCTCTGGCTTACAGAAAACAGATAGCAATTACTGGCCTTAACTTTGTGTGTACTATGGTCAGCAAAAAAAGCATATTTATTGATTTCAGTCTGCCAAACTGAAAAATATGCATTCCTGTAACCTTACATAAAATAAAGTCAATAGAAACCAATATTTACCCTTTGTGTACTATAGCCCATCAACTAAGAATCAAAAGCAATGACCCAACAGTAAAATACTTGGATTACTGACATAATTGTTGACTGTAATTTCAAAAGCTCTTTTGGCTGCATTTTCCTGTTGCTTGTTGCTTATTGGCACTTGTTTTCGCTACATGTTCGTTGGTAGCAGCTCTACTGTACCATATAAAGTAGACACCTCAAATCACTGGAGAAATGCCACCAACGATGTCTCCGCAAGATCCTGCAAATCCCCTGGGAGGACAGATGCACCAATGTCAGTGTTCTCGATCAGGCCAACATCCCCAGCGGAAGAAACGTGCGGCAAACCAGACTCCCACCCACTGTTTACTCCAACGACTGTCTGTCCCACCTGTGACAGAGGCTGTAGTTCCCATATTGGACTGTTTCCTGTCACCTGGGAACTCATTTCTAGAGTGGAAGCAAGTCTTCCTCGATTTCGCGAGACTGCCTTTGATGATGATGACTGAATTGGTATTATTTGAGACACTCAGCCTCATTCAGAGACCACTAACTAGCTGTGGCACAAATGTTATGTTATGTTATGTTATGTTATGGCTGTAAAGCATTTTGGGATGTCTGGTGGTCATGAAAGGTGCTATATAAATGCAAGTCTGTCTTTCTTTCTTTCTCTTTTGATGGTAAATCCTAAAATTGCCAAAGATTTTCTGGAATATTCAATAGTAGATGCACAAAAACAGGTCAGAATACCGCAGTGTACATAAATCATTACTTTCCATCTACTGAATATTAATTGTTATTGTAGTTCTGATTGAAGCAATAGTACTGTGATATGGTGAACAGGAAAGTTCCAGATTTACTCTCTGGTCCAATATTGGTTGGGGGTATTGGGAGGGGTGGGGGGGTGTCGTGGGGATTGCTATAAATCACCTCACTATTCCTGGGCTAGGAGGAAGGAAAGGAAATGAAAAAAAGAAAGGAGAATAAGAAAAAAAGTAAGTTCTCCCTCCTGCTCCTAATCACCCGTGAGCTATGCTGGAACTCAAATGCGTGCATCAAATGGACATTTGGCCAAAATGTACAAAAGTGCTTCAGAATGAACCACCACCTTTAGGAGCAGAGTGATTTATATCCAGAGGCTCGTGTAGACCAAGTATTTTGCACCTCAAACTCTCCAAGTGAACTGCTGAGATGACCATCAGCTTTGTGGGTCACCAGAGGATGTCGCATGAAGTCAGAGCTAGTGGCGAGCTGTTTTGTATGGATGTTGCTTGAAAAGTTAGTCGCAAGCTTATTAAAGGTGAGGGGTAAACACAATATCTGAAGCACCTCTCTTACTTTCTCCTCTAGTGTAAGCATATAAATAGAGCTGGAGCGTCGGGCCCTGAAACATCTTGGGCCACCCCGACCTGTGTGAGAACACCACCGCAGGTCGGGGCTATAAATAGAGCTAGAGCGCCGGGCCCTGGAACATTGTGGCGGAGGCACGGCGAATGAAGGTATGGGGCCCAGAAGAGCCGAGGGCCCAGGGGCAGCACGGGCCAGCACACACTGTGATATGTGTGCGCACTAGGTCTGTGCAGCAGAGCAGGTCTCCAGTCGTCCTGGTTAACCCTTGCCACTGGATAAAGGCCTAGCTCTGTCAAGCCCGTGTGGTGGCTGATGTGCAACAGTCACCACACGTTAAAAAGAAAATCCAACCACAGGCATCTTCCACCCCCTCAACTGGAGTTCAGGACTGGAATATCGGGTCCTTCATTGAAACATCTGTGAACTCTTGTGGATGCAAGTCATCCTCGTTCGAGGGAACGTCTATGATGATAATGAAGTATATAAAGTAATATTGAGCAGCAGTTCATCTGTAGGATCATGAATATTGCAAAGTATTGGACTACTAACTGGGCTGTAAGTTCATTGTGCCAGCTATACTATCCTCATTGAATAATCTTCCTTGACTGAGGATCACCTGATGAACTGGATGTAATGACCAATAACTGGACTTAAATTGATTTCAAATATTTTTGCTGGCATTTAGTTTAGGCTATTCCTGTAACTTCAGACTTTTTACTCCCTTAATTGGGTAGTTCTTATCATATTGACAAATCAGAGCCATGTTCAAAGGAATCCTAGCAGAATTAATCAATAGACACAATCAATGGCCCATCCCCTAGCTTTGAGACTTAAATTATTTTTGTAAATTACTGTTTAGAAATATACAGAGAAGAATATATAAAATATAAAAGGCATACCTGCAATTGTTTCAGGAGTAACTTAGATTGAAGTGTGGTTTGTGAATTAGATTTTATACAAGTCATATCAAAAATGAACAATATCAAATTTGTTCCATGAATCTTAAAATAGATATTGATTTGAGTCGCTGTTTCAGTGTTCGTAAAGAGATACGTTAAAGAATCTCAGAATATTAGGTTGAGGTAAAGAATATCAATGCCAAAAATCTGAAAAGAAAAAAAGAAAAGAAAGACTTGCATTTATATAGCGCCATTCATGACCACCAGACATCCCAAAGCGCTTTACAGCCAATGAAGTACTTATTGAAGTGTAGTCACTTGTAATGTAGGAAATGCAATTAGCACACAGGAAGCTACCACAGACAGCAATGTGACAATGACCAGATAATCTGTTTAGTGATGTTGGTTGAGGGATAAATATTGGCCAGGACACCGGGGATAACTCCCCTGCCCTTCTTCGAAATAGTGCCATGGGATCATTTACGTCCACCTGAGAGAGCAGACGGGGCCTTGTTTTAACATCTCATCCAAAAGACGGCAACCGGCGACAGTGCAGTGCTCCCTCAGCACTGCACTGGAGTGTCAGCCTAGATTTTTATGCTGCATGTCTCTGGAGCAGGACTTGAACCCACAACCTTCTGACTCAGAGGTCAGAGTGCTTCCCACTAATCCACTGGCTGACAGCAAAGAAAAGTAAGAACACGTAGCAAGTCTTGTTTGAGAAGACAGGCTTAACGTTTCCCACTGAGACCCTTTGTCAAAATTGGTAATCCCAGTGACTACTTTCCTTTGCCTGTTCGGATGAAGGGTCTCGACCTGAAATGTTGAGCTCTCTTTTTAGATGTCGTCTTCCTCCAGCATTTTCTGGTTGGAGTATTTGATTGGGATTAACTGAGTGTAGCATTTCTAAGCAAGCTCATTTGGCTCCTCTTTGGACGTGACAGGATTCAGTTAAATAAAAGTATTTCTTGGGGTTACACGAGAGAGAGACTGAGGTGTTTTGGAACAGCTGTTGGCCATGTTCCACAGCTGCATCCTTTTGGAATGAGTCTTCTTCACTTACCATTAAAATGAAGAAGGTCTCTGCCTTCGGAGAAGTTGGCAGTTCAGACAGCCCTCCTCCAATATGAATACCAGATGATCAGCCATCTGAGCTGTGATGTATGTAGCACTCAAATCACTGACTCCACACAGTATGGTGTTGTAGTAACTGCTGTGACCTTAGTCCTTTATTGTGTAACTCCAGAGTACCTCTCAGGTGTGGTGGGCAGCCTTTTATACTCTGTCTTGCAGGTATTTTTGGGTCTCCCACCACAGCGCCCCCCCCTGTGGCGCACCATTGTAACTATACATTAAATGCACCTGGACAATACATAACACGAGCCCATCTGTTGCTTGCATTAAATAAAAACTTTAGCTTTTGAAGATTATAAAGCAAACTAGAATGGTCCATTCAAAATACTGCGCCTGCGGGGTTTTTCTATGTAAAAGCAAGCAAGCCGGCTGCACAGGATTCCTGGAGCACTGCATGGCAGCTTAAAGGGAACATTGCTCCGAACATCTTTGAATCTTGATTAGGCCCTCGCTCCCATGCTGCCCGCAGCGCGCCTGTTAAGATGGCGTGGGGAGCATGTGCAACGTGAATCCTGTGAGTGCCGTGCTGCCTATATATCAATCCCTTGCACACCCCATTCTCGTCAGGCATGAGGACATTAGAATTGAGGCTAGTATATCCAATTCGGATCGCAGGAAGGTCCTTTTGTTATTGTTATATATGCATACTATAGGTATACTCTCTGTGTAGTCACTGTATAGTTGGAGACTTGTTTACTGGAGGTGCCATCAACAAGGTTCACACTGTATACACTATGCTAGCACCACCAGAGAGCGCAACTGGTGGAGGCCCAGGGGGTCACCTGTACACCACAGGTACCCAGGTATAAAAGGGAGTCCACCATGTAGTATCCTCACTCTGGAGTTATATTAAACGGACTAAGGTCACTACAGTTCAAGTGCAATATTTTGCCTCGTGGAGTCATTATCAGGGCCATTAAAGACATAACAATTGGCGATGAGATTACGGATTTTCACGCGAAAATGGCTAACTTTGGTACGTTGCAGCAGTTCATCGATGGGGATGATTGGGATGCCTTTGTGGAGAGTCTCGACCATTTCTTCACAGCAAACAACCTGGCAGGCAATAATCCGGCCACACTGGCTGATGAGCACAGAGCTATCCTGCTCACCAGTTCTGGGCCCACCGTCTATGGCCTCATCAGGGACTTGCTGGCACCAGTGCAGACAACGACCAAGACATATGAGGAGCTTGTAATGCTGATCCAAGAACAACTCAAGCCCAAAGAGAGCATCCTCACAGCCAGACACCGGTTTTACACCCACCGATGGCCAGGAAATCGCAAAATATGCTGCAGACCTCAGGAGGCTGGCGGCACAGTGTGAGTTTAGCGAACACCTCACCGAAGCGCTGCGGGATATCTTTGTCATCGGAATCGGCCATGGGGGCCTTCTTCACAGGCTACTATCTGCAGATACTACAGCATTACTGCAGAAGGCCATTACCATGAGCCAGGCATTCATGACCTCAACCTACGGCTCGAGGCGGATGACTCATCTTCAGGACTCAAACCCGGCAAGTACGGTACACAGACTGCCGCCTTTTAGAGGCTGGACTGTAGAACGTGAGTCTCCTCAGGGGAGAGAGAACAAGCGCCCCGAGTTCCTTAACTCTGAGTCCGCCATGCTGGCGTTGCAGAGGAAATCACCGGGCTCACCAGTGCCGTTTTAAGGACTATGTGTGCAAAGGGTGCAGCGAATGTGTAAAAGAAATAGGACTCACCGTGTTGATGAAGAGTCTGCAGACGGCCATGAATCCAGCGCAGATTATGAAGAGGCAGTCAGAGAGGCAGCCCAGCCCCACGATGAGGTGTACGGAATGTTTACCTGCACCACAGAAAGTTCCCCGTTGAGAATGGAAGTTGAGATAAACGGCGTTCTAGTCTTCATGGAGGCGGACATGGGGGCGAGCCAGTCAGTAATGAATCAAGAAGCCTTTGAGAGGCTATGGGACAATCAAACTGAACGACCCAAGCTGGTCCCAATTCAAGCAAAGCTGCTCACCTACACTAATGAACTCATCCCAGTCGCTGGTAGTGTGAATGTTAAGGCACTCCATGATGGCGCGGTGCACAAGTTACTCCTGTGGATTGTTACAGGTGATGGACTAACCCTAATCGGAAGAAGGTGGATGGAGAAGATCCATTGGAGCTGGGAAGATTTCATCCCTCCAGCGATCGACGTCCTCCGCGCTCAGAGGCAAAGCAAGCCCCCACCTGAGGGTGGATCCGGCACCAGAGAGCAGACCAGCACAGCACCCGAGGCACAGACCGCTCATCACGACTGCACGGAGATGATCCAGCTGAGACAACCCAAATGCACCTTCCAGGCTCCAGTGGCAGGACTCTGGAGGGAGAAAATCGGATCCAAAGGCGACTTCCCAGTTTCGGTGGCAGAACCCCGGGGAGAAGAGGATCACAGCAGCCGACATCGTGGATTGAAGAAAGATGGCGCCGAAACCACGAGGTGAAGCGCTGAAGGAAAAGATGGTGGCGGCCAGATCACGAGGTGCAGCGCTGATGGAGCAACACATGATACCAAGCGAAGAAGAAGATTGGGGTAAAGATAGCAAGGCTCTCTTAAAGGAGGCCAGCAACCCACCACACTTAAAGGGACAGTCCCACATTCTCACACAATGTAATAGCAACTGTGAGTCAAATGTAAAGCTTGTAATTGATGATCAGAGTTTTATACATGTAATAAGCAAAGAAAAGTCAGGCGATTGCGATCGGTGCTACAGTTTATCTACAATAAGCAATGAAACGTTGTGTGAGGCAGGATTTCAACTGTATTCTGATTATGTAGCGGGCAAACATCTATCGGAAGCACACAAGTCCAGCGGGCTACCCGATGCTGTAGCCTGTGCCCCTGGGACCAGGATGATGCACCACAGAGTGTGGCCACAAGCAGCTAAAATAGACAAGCTGCAGAGCAAGCGATCTCAGGAGGGCAACGACATCGGTATCGATACCCTACCCGATTGGCTCCATCTCTCAGGCACCCGATGGCACCAACCGCCACGAGTCTGAAAGAGCAAACTGCGCTAAAGCGCAGCCCCCAGACCCCATCGCCGCCAAGGCTACGCCCGGGAGTGAGGAGTCACCGTGGCGGTTCTCCCAATTGGGACTGGGACCAGCCAGGATCCCAAACCAAGTAACGCCTAGGCAAGCGAGTTAGCAGTTCCCTGTGCACTGCCAAACAACTGCTCCTCCAGGAGCAGCAGCGACCCGGGGCGTAAGGAGAGGACAGGGAGGTTACAGGCATCTGTGAACCTGCCCGACACTGGGAGTAACGGTAAAGGCCCCGAGAGCGGGCAACACGAACCAACCGGGTTCCCACTGCCAGCACCGGGCAACGCACCGCCACCAGGCTGCCTGGACACCATCCAGCAGTCTGGAACTAGCTTGTCCTCACTCACTGGTGCTGACCCCAGCACTGATCCCAAAGATGTATCATCAATGTATCTCACCAGTCAAATGTACTTGCCTCACAACTGTACCACAAATGCAATGATGTAAATGCAAATGTCCTTTTCTGGACTTGAATGTATATGAATGTGATGAGCCACCGGCATGATCTACATGTGGGGGGGGGGAAAAGGATGCATGTAGCCATGGACACACACATGGATCACACCCAGAACCTACTGAAGCCCCACTGCATCATCGAACCATCCCAACTGGTAACCACTACCCAACGTTGTGGCAATAAGGACTTGGGGTTAACAGGGAGAGAGCCAAGCCAAAGCACAGCCGAGGTGCAAGGGCTACTCTCACTTAAGTCTGGGGAGAACCAAGCCAGAGCACATAATGCAGAGGTATTGGCACAAAAGACTTGGGAGAGAGTGATGTTATACATGCATACTATAGATATACTCTCTGTGTGGTCACTGTATAGTTGCATAAGATAGAGATTTGTTTACCGGAGGTACCATCAACAAGGTTCACACTGTATACACTATGCTGGCACCACCAGAGGGTGCAACTGGTGGAGGCCCTGGGGTCACCTGTACACCACAGGTACCCAGGTATAAAAGGGAGTCCATCATGTGGTCTCCTCACTCTGGAGTTATATTAAACGGACTAAGGTCACTACAGTTCAAGTGCAATACTTTGCCTCGTGGAGTCATTATCAGAACATCTAAAGACATAACAATTATACCCTGGGGTATGTTGAAAATAAGATGCTCACTGGAGTGATCAGCGCTGCTGTACGTGTGGGTGGGTGGCTGGTGTGCAACGACCACCACACGTTAAAAAAATCCACGCACAGGCATCTTCCACCCTTCAAGATATAGTTCAGGACCTGGAATATTAGGTCCTTCATTGAAACACCTGTGAACTCATCCCTTTTTGGTGTGGAAGCAGGACATCCTCGTTTCGAGGGACTGCCTATGATGATGACATGAGAGAACACCTAAGGCTGAGCTGAAATGTGCAGCAATTGCTGGCAGTGGTGAGATCAGAACGCACGCCATTGAAATGACTGTTGCCTTTTATAAACCTACATGAAAGCACAACACTTAAACAAAACTCAATCCCAAAATCCTTCCTCTGAAGAAAAAAGTGACCAAATATCCTGAAATGTGATGCTTGGTTTTGACTCCGCATGTACAATATCACAGGAGGTCAATTAGTGAAGTTGCCATTGAGGAGGAATTTCTTCTCTCAGAGGGTTGTAAATCTGTGGAATTCTCTGCCTCAGAGAGCTGTGGAGGTTGGGTCATTGAATATATTTAAGGCGGAAATAGACAAATTTTTGAGCGAGAAGAGAATAAAGGGTTATGGGGAGCGGGCAGGGAAGTGGAACTGAGTCCAGGATCAGATCAGCCATGATCTTATTGAATGGCGGAGCAGGCTCGAGGGGCCAAGTGGCCTACTCCTGCTCCTATTTCTTATGTTCTTATGACTGCCATGTTTCACTTGGCTTGTATTTTGCTTTGTTGCCTGTGTCAAGCTAGCTTCTGTGTTTATCTGACCATTATAGTCTTGGACTCAGCAAAAACTGGAACAACACCACATTAAAATGATCAGAAAGAGACATGGATTTTTAGAGATTGGAGAATAAGCACATTATAAAAATGGGGGGAGACTGATACAGGAAAATAGAGATGAATACCATTCTTAAAAGGAGAGGGCTGAGCAAGATAAGAGCCTGGGTGCAGGATTCAGGTCTCTCTGTTGTGTTTTATTGGGATGTGCTATACTAATTATTGTGTTCCTAACACAGATGAAGCTGCACACAGGTTAAAGTAACAGTGACCTCAGTCTCTAATAAGCCACTCCAGAGTGAGGAACAGGCCTTAGGGGCCGGCTTATATACAGTGCTCCCAAGGGATGCTGGGATCCCTTGGGACTTCAGGGGATGAGCTCCCTGGTGGCGGAACATGGGAGTGCATGCTTTACAGATACACAACATCACTCCCCCCACAAAGTCAAAGTGAAAACTATTTACAAGGTGAGGCGGTCGGGAGCCTTTCTTTCCCTGGTGGGCCGCCTCGGTACAAATGTCTGTTCTGGTGTGCTGGCTGTGCCCTCGCTGGGTTGTTGGCCCTGCAGGGCTGCTAGGTGAGCCTGGCCTTGCTGGGCTGTTGGGCGTGATGGATCGATTTCCTGGTCCGGCGTGATGTCGTTGATCCTTTGGGTGTGTGTTGTGAGCTCGAAAAAGATGGTGTCTGCTGTGGGTTGTTCAGGGCAGTCTGTGAACCGCAGCCTCGTTTGGTCCAGGTGCTTTCTGCAAATTTGTCCATTGTCTAGTTTGACTACAAACAGCCTATTTCCTTCTTTAGCTATCACTGTGCCCGCGATCCGCTTGGGACCAAGTCCATAGTTTAGCACATACACAGGGTCATTTAGATCAATTTCCTGTGATACAGTGGCGCGACCATCTTTACATTTTGTTGCTGCCGCCTGCTCTACCTGATCATGCAGGTTGGGGTGAACCAGCGAGAGTCTTGTTTTAAGTGTCCTTTTCATGAGTAGCTCAGCTGGGGGCACCCCTGTGAGTGAGTGGGGTCTCGTGCGGTAGCTGAGCAGTACTTGGGACAGGCGGGTTTGGAGTGAGCCTTCTGTGACTCGTTTAAGGCTCTGTTTGATGGTTTGTACTGCCTGCTCTGCCTGCCCATTGGAGGCTGGTTTAAACGGGGCCGAGGTGACATGTTTGATCCCATTGTGGGTCATGAATTCTTTAAATTCAGCACTGGTGAAACATGGCCCGTTGTCACTGACCAGTATGTCAGGCAGGCCGTGGGTGGCAAACATGGCCCTCAGGCTTTCAATGGTGGCGGTGCTTCCCGACATTATTTCACATTCAATCCATTTTGAAAAAGCATCCACCACCACCAGGAACATTTTACCGAGAAATGGGCCCTCATAGTCGACATGGATCCTCGACCATGGTCTGGAGGGCCAGGACCACAAACTTAATGGTGCCTCTCTGGGCGCGTTGCTCAACTGAGCACATACGCTGCATTGCCGTACACAGGACTCTAAGTCAGAGTCGATACCGGGCCACCACACGTGGGATCTGGCTATAGCTTTCATCATTACTATAACCGGGTGTGTGCTGTGGAGATCCGAGATGAACGTCTCCCTGCCCTTTTTTGGTAGCACTATGCGGTTACCCCACAACAGGCAGTCTGCCTGAATGGACAGCTCGTCCTTTCGTCGCTGGAACGGCTTGATTGGCTCTTGCATTTCAACAGGGATGCTGACCCAGCTCCCATGCAGTAAACAGTTTTTTACTAGGGACAGCAGAGGATCTTGGCTGATCCAAGTCCTATTCTGCCGGGCTGTGACAGGTGATTTATCATTTTCAAACGCTTCCATGACCATCAACAAGTCTGCGTGCTGCGCGACCGTCAACAAGTTTGCAGGCTGCGCCATTTCCACCCCCGTGGTGGGCAATGGTAGCTGACTGAGAGCATCAGCACAGTTCTCGGTGCTTGGCCTGTGGCGGATGGTATAGTTATACGCTGATAACGCAAGTGCCCACCTTTGTATGCGGGCTGAGGCATTAGTATTTATCCCCTTGTTTTCAGCAAACAGGGATGTGAGGGGCTTGTGATCGATTTCCAGCTCAAATTTGAGGCCAAATAGTACTGATGCATTTTCTTTACCCCGAACACACACGCTAATGCCTCTTTCTCAATCATGTGGTAGGCCCTCTCGGCCTTAGACAAGCTCCTGGAGGCATAGGCAACAGGTTGCAACTTCCCCGCAACGTTAGCTTGTTGTAATACACACCCGACTCTGTACAACGACGCATCACATGCTAGCACAAGTCTTTTACATGGGTTATACAATACAAGCAGCTTGTTGGAGCATAAAATGTTTCTGGCTTTCTCAAAAGCAATTATTTGGTTTTTTCCCTATACCCAGTTCTAACCTTTGCGCAATAACACATGTAGGGCCTCTAAAAGGGTGCTTAACCCCGGTAGGAAGTTACCAAAATAGTTGAGGAGTCCCATGAACAATCGCAGCTCCATGACATTCTGTGGTCTGAGCGTGTTCCTGATAGCCTCTGTCTTGGCGTCTGTGGGCCGAATAACATCCGCCGCGATCTATCTCCCCAAAAACTCCACTTCTGTTGCCATGAACACGCATTTCGACCTCTTCAGCCGCAGCCCTATGTGATCCAGTCGCTGGAGGACCTCCTCCAGGTTTTGTAGGTGCTCGGCGGTGTCTCGACCCATGACCAATATGTCGTCCTGAAAGACCACCGTGTGTGGTACCGACTTGAGTAGGCTCTCCATGTTTCTCTGGAAGATCGCTGCAGCCGACCGAATTCCAAACGGGTATCTGTTGTAGATGAACAGTCCCTTGTGCATGTTGATGCAGGTGAGGCCCTTCGAAGACTCCTCCAGCTCCTGTGTCATGTAGGCCGAAGTCAGGTCGAGCTTGGTGAATGTCTTGCCTCCTGCCAGCATCGCAAATAGGTCATCTGCCTTAGGTAGCGGGTATTGGTTCAGTAGCGAGAAATGATTAATAGTTACTTTATAATCGCCGCAAATCCTGACCGTGCCATCACTTTTGAATACTGGAATAATCGGGCTGGCCCACTCGCTGAATTCCACTGGGGAGATGATGCCATCGCGTTGCAGCCTGTCCAGCTCGATTTCCACTCTCTCCCTCGTCATATGAGGTACCGCTCGCGCCTTGTGGTGAATGGGTCGTGCCTCTGGAACCAAGTGGATCCGCACCTTCGCCCCAGAAAAGTTTCCAATGCCTGGCTCAAAAATGGAAGGACATTTATTAAGAACCTGGGTACATGAGGCCTCATCGGCATGTCATAGCACTCGGATGTCATCCCAGTTCCAGCGGATTTTGCCCAGCCAGCTCCTTCCAACCAGTGTGGGGCCATCGCCCGGGACAATCCAGAGTGGCAGTTCATGCACCGTGCCCTTGTAGGTGACCTTGACCATGGCGCTGCCCAGGACAGTGATAAGCTCTTTGGCGTGCGTTCTCAGTTTCGTGTGGTTGGGGCTCAGGGCTGGTCTGAATGCTTTGTTGCACCACAGTCTCTCAAACATCTTTCTACTCATAATGGATTGTCTAGTGCCAGTGTCCAGTTCCATGGCTACGGATAAACCATTCAATTTTACGTTTCGCATTATAGGTGGACATTTCGTCGAACATGTGTGTACTCCGTGTACTTCAGCATCTGCCTCCTCTCTCTGAGGCTCGAAATTGCTTTGATCCACCATGGATCGATCTTCCTCTGCCACGTGGTGGTTAGCAGGTTTTGCAGAGCTTGCAACTCGTCTGCAAGCTCGTTGGAGGTGCCCCATTGTTCCACAGCTCTTGCAAACATATCCTTTGAAGCGGCATGAATAGGCTGAATGGAAGCCTCCACAACGCCAACAAGGTGTGAATTGCCTTGCATTCATCCTTTGTTGGGGACTCTGAGTCATCTGGGTCACCTGAGGCCTGCTGACAGTTGCAGACTCGTGGTTTCTGCCCTGTACATTTCTGTTCGCAAACACAGTTCCAGTTAATTTATGAACATTGCTAGCACTTGTGTGCTGAGAGATTTGTTTGGTGTTATCACTGGTGGACATAAACACCTGTGCTGTCGCAATGGCCTTACTGAGGGTCGGTGTCTCTACAGTCAAAAGTTTTCATAGGATGGTCTCGTGGCCAATGCCCAGTACAAAAAAGTCTCTGGTAGCCATCAAACTCACATTGTCTTGTAAGTCACCTTAGCTCGGCGACATAGCTCGCCACTTCCTGACCTTCAGACCGCTGGCACGTGTAGAACCGATACCTCGCCATCAGCATGCTCTCCCTCGGGTTAAGATGCTCCCGAACCAGTGTAAACAGCTCCTCATATGACTTATCTGTGGGTTTCACCAGAGCCAGAAGATTCTTCATGAGGCTGTAGGTCGGTGCCCCGCAGACTGTGAGGAGGACCGCTCTTCTTTTTGCAGCGCTTTCTTCTCCGTCCAGCTCGTTGCCTTCAAAGTACTGGTCTAGCCGTTCGACATGGGCTTCCCAGTCCTTACCCTCCAAGAACTTCTCCAGGAAGCCCACAGTTTGCTGCATCTTTGCGTTGGATTCGTATACTCGTCGCTAGTTATTGTGTTCCTAACACAGATGAGGCTGCACACAGGGAGGTTAAAGTAACAATAACCTCAGTCTTTAATAAGACACTCCAGAGTGAGGAACAGGCCTCAGGGGCCAGCTTATATACAGTGCTCCCAATTGATGCTGGGACCCCTTGGGACTTCAGGGGATGAGCTCCCTGGTGGCGGAACATGGGAGTGCATGCTTTACAGATACACAACACTAATGCGCTGCAATAGTGCTGTGTTCGCAAAAAACAAAGCAAATTTAGAAATACACAACCAAATTAATCACCACACAAAGCATACACATTAATTATTACAATTCTAAAAAGTATTGTACAAGAAAGAATGCAGGGGTGTGTGGTTTGCAGAAATATTTCCAATAAAATAGATAGCTTATCTATTGGATCAAATGTATGATAAAGGCTGATATTAGATTATGCTGTTCATGTAATACTTGTAAATTATGAAATCCACAAAAGCAGTTTGAGCAATTAATGAATTTTATTCAGTCAGCAGAAATGTTAAATGGTAAATGGGTAACATTGCTCTAATTCTGGTACCTTATGCACAGCCCTCACCGCCCCCCCCCCCACTTTTGTCACCTTTTGCCCCATCACTGCCAACTGTGTTTTCAGCCACGGAGGTCCCAGTCTCTTGAATTTCCTCCTTTAAAACCTCATCTGCTTCTGTGCATCCAAGGCCCTCCTCAAAACCTGCCTATGGCCAAGCTTTCAGTTAATCTCTCCTTGTGCTCGGTGTCTGAGTTGGTGCGGCTCCTTCTCTACCTAAAAGGTGCTTCATCAGTGGCTAATGGTTTACTAAATGATATGGAAACCTGACTACACCAAGGGCAATTAAGCAAACTTGTGCGTGGTGATGATATGTAAGGACCCTCAATAAAAAGGAGAAACTTTCTTTGATCTACATTAAATGTAGTGCAACTTCAAGCAAAGCAGTATGTTCCATATTAGCGGCAATTATAGCCTAAAGGAATATTAATAAATTGCGCAGATGTTGACTCTGTGATCTGTGGAATCGTGCAGAATCAGTACACATAATCAAACCAAAGCTTATATGCCGCTTGCTGTTCACAATACAAAGGAAAACATGTTCTCCCACTGTTACATTTGTTCTACATTCACTCTGTCACTGGCTCATATTTTCTCTAAGGCTTCCATGTGGAAATTTTAACTGTTGTGAAGTGGGCCATGAAGTCAGATTTGGCTAATTACTGACTAATCTTGATTGATCTTTATTGTACTGTCTGTTTCATGTGGTCTTTACTCACAAAATGCCTCACAGATGTAAAGATGTATTGACTGTGTGTACATGTGTATATATATATATTTTTTTAAAAGAATGACAAATTACAGCGTGGATCTAAATTTAGTGTCAATCCATCTTGGAGGCATTCCTTTCCAATTTGCAGAAATTCTAATCCAGCTATAATCAAAGCCCATTAATGACCATGCGGTTGTGGTGGAAATGTTTGTTTAAAGGAGTATTTCGATAAATTCCAAGTATTTTTGTGATGTTCAGAATAAATCCACAGGACTATATCGCAAGCTCAAACTGTTGTGACCTTGGTCTCTTTATTCAGACTCAACAGCATGGTGAATCACCTTTTATACTTGCTTGCCCCAGGGTGCACAGGTGACCCTTAGGTCTCCCACAGGTGTGCCCCCTAGTGGCGAGTCTTACATTTTGGTAAAGTTTACATACATACATAACAATTTTCAAGATAGTTTGATCGATGTGATCAAAAAAGTTGCTAAAATGAAACTGTTCCATAATTTAGTAAATGACATTCTACATGACACTGAAAATTAACACTGAAGTGCAAATAATTCCTTATTGTAATACAAACTATGTGTAATTTATTGATTTGCTACATTTACAGTCATTACATTACAATTTATCTTTCAATGCATCCACCAAGTGCCAACCACAATGAATGCACACACTAACATATCTACTGCAGGGGGAGAAAAGGACCCAAAATGGATCTCAGCAATTCAATAATAGAAACAAAAAATGCTGGAAACACTCAGCGGGTGTGGGGAGAGAAGCAGAGTTAACGTTTCAGGTCGATGGCCCTTCCTCAGGCCTTTCATCTCAGCAATTCAACACCGATTTCACCATTTTAAGCTTGCAATTCCGGAACACAATTTTCCTTCTTTACGCTGTTGTCTGAAATTCTTTTAAATCATTACAATCTCTCTGATACTCTCATCATTCTCTGCAGGGATGGAGCTATAAAAATAATGGTCCGTAAATTGCGGCCCCTACGGGCGTGTACGAGATGGCACACGCCCGTAGGGACTGTGCAAGTTCTGGGTTGTCGGGCGCAAAGCGCGTGCGCCTAAACCCAGAACTTGCGATCTGTCAGGGCCAATATATAATCAGCCTAAACATTGCTTAAAATTAGTTTACTGCATAAAAATGAACCTTGCTAATTAAGTCAGGAACAAAATGAGGTTGATTTGGTATTCAGTAACTAGCTATAAGAAGAGCCTTTTTAAGGGGAAAAGCAATGTTGGACTAAGCACTAGGAGCCATTCAGCACAGTTCTTGCCTTCCGACGAAGCCTGTTTGTCTAAAAGGCACCATCCCTCTGACATAACTCGATAATTGCGGTGTGATTGACACCAATTCTCACAG
This sequence comes from Pristiophorus japonicus, assembly GCF_044704955.1. Classification (NCBI taxonomy): domain Eukaryota; kingdom Metazoa; phylum Chordata; class Chondrichthyes; family Pristiophoridae; genus Pristiophorus; species Pristiophorus japonicus. The sequence continues at coordinate 23,455,939 of NC_091997.1, forward strand.
GAGTAAAGACTGGCCCTGACTTTGCTCCTCCCCTTATGTTAACCTTTCTCCATTCTGTTCCTTCTTTGACAAAACAAACGCTCGTGTAATTGCAACAAGGTTTTCTCTTGTGACACGGAAGCAGACTCTACTCCAATGATAATATGTTCTGAACGCGACTTCAAATGGTCTGTCGCTCAATGGTGTTTGTTAGTCCACTGGCTGTAAAATGGAAAAAAAAATAAACTTGCATTAACATAGCACCTTATCAAGGTGAAAAATAGAGATAAAAATTTGATGTCAAATTGAAAATGATAAGCGAAGAAAGCTTCGGGAGGAGGAAGGAGGGTGGGTGGGGAGGATTGAGCATGCAACCAGTGGAATTCCCCAGGGGCCTCTTATAGAATCATAGAATCATAGAACGATTACAGCACAGAAGGAGGCCATTCGGCCTGTCGAGCCCATGCCGGGTCTCTGCAAGAGCATCTCAGCTAGTCCCACTCCCCCGCCCTTTCCCCGTAGCCCTGCAAAGTTTTTTCTTTCAGGTACTTATCCAATTCCCTTTTGAAAGCCATGATTGAGTCTGCCTCCACCACCCTTTCAGGCCGTGCATTCCAGATCCTAACCACCCGCTGCGTAAAAAGTTTTTCCTCATGTCGCCTTTGGTACTTCTGCCAATCACCTTAAATCTGTGTCCTCTGATTCTCGACCCTTCCGCCAATGGGAACAATTTCTCTCTATCTACTCTTTTTAGACATCTCAGAATTTTGAACACCTCTATCAAATCTCCTCTCAATCTTCTCTGCTCTAAGGGGAACAATCTTCTGGATTGTTTAGACCAGTCTTGACCAATATTTTAAGCCACAAGTCACATGTGGTGAATTGTGAATCCAGTTATGGCTTTTCTGACTAGTAAAGAAAAAATGAGTAATTGGGCATGTGATCTCCATACTTATATTCACATGGTATTTGCATGTGTACCTTAACTTTTTTTGAGTATTTATTGGTTAACCTGGTAAGGTGAAAAGCAAACTGTGCAAGTGTTTCCATCATTTTAAGTGTTTACTTCTGTGGCTACTAAATGGTGCTAGACATTTGTTAAGTAAATGTATACATGTGAAGTGCATATACCTGTATTGTGTGAGTGTGTGTAAGGCCTTTTCTACTAATCTGTGTCTAAAATGGTATCACAGTAGCCACAACTGTGCCTGGTCAGCAATTTCTATTGAACAACGCCAGTTTAGACAATTGATGCATGATCTGGAGTAGAATGTATTTGCTTCATGAGCTCTTTGCTTAAGAATTCATAGCAACACTAGTTGGTTTATTAACAAAGGTTCAACAATCACATTACACATTACCAGTTCATCCACTAGGCTCACAACTGCATACCTCATCATGGATGACCCAAACCTAACTGACTGGGGTTTTATTGAGTCTGTTGAGCATCACGTGATTGGCTAAGCCACTCACAATGCAATAGCTCCACAAACCTGTGAGCATGCGCACAGGTGCAGACATTACAAGCGCTATGTCAAGGTTTGCTGATGCTATCACAACAAGTTTGTGTAGATAAGTGTAGGACTTGGACAAACTAAACAAGCTAAATAATGGCAGATGGAATGTAGTGTGGGTGCATGTACGATGATGCACGATGATAGCGGAAACACAAAACATGTGTACAAAATGGATGGGAGCTCATGGCAAAGATGAAGTAGGAAAAACATTTGGGTGTGATTACCAACCATGCACTGAAAGTATTTGGTGAATGTGAAGCTGCCGGCAGCAAGGCTAATCAAATATTGGGACACATCTCCAGGGCATTTGATTATAAGTCAAAACAGGCTACTTTAACCTTGCAGAAGCCATTGATGTGGCCACATTTACCTTCAACCTGATATTGATGCATTGAAAAGGGATCAGAGTAGAGCAACAAGGATGTTGCCAGGACATTGCATCCTGAGCTGTGAGGAGAAGCCCGCAGCAATGAACCTATTTTCATTTTCAATTAATTCTTTTACAAATTACGTTTACAGCGATGCCTACATCCCGTGAGCGAATAAAACAATTTAATGCATGCAATTAAAGTATATCGTTACTTTGTCTGCAAACAAGCTCCTTCCAGCTTCGCCCACTGCTTGTGCGCCGAGATCAAAGTGAATCCCTGAGCAAGCAGTACTTTCTGTTTGGATTTATTCAGAATAAGCCCTCTCTTCGCAGTTAGACTTCATCATGAAAACCATATGGGCTTTGTCATTTGAACCAAATTCTAATTAAAAACAGCACCATTCCGAGATAAAATTTGGGTCAGAGATTCTGAAATTACTTTGATTTCTACAGCTGCTGTATGCTCTCGAAACAGTTTACAATGTGCAGGCATAATTAGCGGCCTTTTCTGCTGCTACGTGCCATAGGTACATTTGCACTAAGTTGCGCACTGACGCAGGAAAAATACCGACCAACCATGAGGTCTGCCTTATTAGACAACAGCTGACCTGAGATCACCGAATACAACGGGTGCATCATGTGTGGAAAGTCAGTGAGCGAAGGCCATAAACACAGCTCCCTAGACCAACCAAGGAGTGTTATATTCCAGTGTCAAAAGGTGAGTTAGATTTACCCCGCTCACTTTAAGTATAAATTAGTAGCATATATTTAGGTCATTCCACTAGTTTTAGTGTAAAAGGCTCCACTTACAGGTACAGAGCAATCACAACAATCAAAAACGGTCGACGCAGGCATCCTGCAGCTAAACACATCTAATGTGCTATAAAGTGACAAGTCGGCAGATTGGAATAAAATAAGACTTGCATTTATATAGTGCCTTTCAGGACCTCAGGACATCCCAAAGCACTTTACAGTCAATGAAGTATGTTTTGAAGGGTAGTGACTATTGAAATGTAGGAAACGCGGCAGCCAATTTGCGCACAGCAAGCTCCCACAAACAGCAATGTGATAACGACCCGATAATCTGTTTTTTCTTTCGTGATGTTGATTGAGGGCAAGTCACATCAAACACCATCTGTGGCTGACATCAAAAAGAGTAATCATGCGCTCCCCTGCATGTTAACCAGGGTTAACCTGAAACCAGATGGATGGAATTTCTTCCTTGTTTATTTATCTGCACAAGATCGTAGGACAATGACTCGGAATTGCCAAGGACTTGGGTGGGCAACTTGTGCTTTGACCTTAACACCCAATGCACTGGCCAAGAAATTGAATGATGCCAAGTCTGTTTTACGGGCATTAAATGGCACCTAAGCCTCCAATATGGCAGGTGGGAAGCTCATTATGATCCAGAAATGCACTGCCCACCTTATTGATGGAGGCAAAAAAATAGATGTATAGGATCCGTGACTAATAGCTCATTTGTCCACATTATGTAGTTTGCATATTCAAATAAGGGGCTTACCGCCTGTTTGAGGGCCCCTCTAAAACAACTGTGTTGCCCTGAATGCAGCCAGCACCAGATCTACATGTGGCCTAACAGGCAGTCGATGCTGAAATCATCTACAAATGATTCCTCTGCAATCTTGCAGTAAGCACATCACACTTATGAATGGTTTATGAGTGTTGTGACACTGACAGCCATTGCTGCTGCAAAAGCTGACCCAAAATTGAATGAAACTGACATGAAATCTATCTGGAGTGCGTGCGAATCAATAAACTAATCTCAATTTTTGAATGCCAATTATAATTATTCTTGCTGGTTATGAAAATTTCTGCATCCCTTGATTTAGATTCCTGCCTCCTTGTCATTAATAAATAATTGTATTTATTTAAAGAAAGAAATTGCATGTATATTGCATTTTTCATGACCTCAAGATGTCCCAAAGTGCTTTACAACCAATCACATACTTTCTTTTGAAGTGTTGTAATGTAGCGAAATGCAGCAGCCAATTTACGCACTGCAAGGTCCCACAAACAGCAAGCAGACAATGGCCAGATGGTTATTATGATGTTGGTTGAGGCATAAATATTGGTCAGGACACCCGGGATGACACCCCTGCCCTTCTTCGAAATAGTGCCATTGGATCATTTACATCCACCTGAGAAGACAGAAGGGGTCTTACTTTAACATCTTATCTGGAAGACAGCACCTCTGACAGTGCAGCACTCCCTCTGTACTGCACTGGAGTGTCCACCTCGAATATATGCTTTAGACTCTGGAGTTGTTATTTTCAGTTTAACTATGCTATCTGACATTATGTGATGATGCACTTCAGATGAAAGAAAAGGAAAAGGTATTTTAAAATTCAAAATATCCCAAAGACACTAAATTATAGCTAATAAGCTGCAAAATAAAACTAGGTAAATCCATTGCCATCTTTTCTGGAAGTCCATGTTTGAATCCCTCCAATCAGATTGGATGACATCCGATGTGACTGTGACAGTGTATTCTATCCCTCCCCGTCCTTCTTGACCTGTCTGCAGCCTTTGACACGGTTGACCATTCCATCCTCCTCCAACGCCTCTCCACTGTTGTCCAACTGGATGGGACTGCGCATACCTGGTTCCATTCTTATCTATCCAGTCATAGGCAGAGAATCACCTGCAATGGCTTCTCTTCCCGCTCCCACACCGTTACCTCTAGTGTCCCCTAAGGATCTATCCTTGGCTCCATCTTATTTTTCATCTACATGCTGCCCCTCAGCGACATCATCCGAAAACACAGCGTCAGTTTCCACATGTAGGTTGACGACACCCAGCTCTACCTCACCACCACTTCTCTCGCCCCCTTCACTGTCTCTAATTTGTCAGACTGCTTGTCCGCCATCCAGTACTGGACGAGCAGAAATTTCCTCCAAACTAAATATTTTCTAACCTCCGTAAACTTGAGGTAACCCATGTCCCAACTCGTACCAAGTCCTGTTCACCCCTGTGCTCGCTGAACGACATTGGCTCCCAGTTAAGCAACGCCTCGATTTAAAAGTTCTCATCCTTGTTTTCAAAATTCCTCCAGGGCTTGCCTCTCCCTATCTCTGTAATCTCCTCCAGCATCAGAACCCTCCGAGATATCTGCGCTCCTTCAATTCTGGCCTCTTGAGCATCGCCAATTTTAATTGCTTAACCATTGGTGGCTGTGCCTTCAGCTGCCAAGGCCCTAAGCTCTGGAATTCCCTCCCTAAACATCTCCACATCTCAACCTCTCTACCTTTCTTTCCTCTGTCATGATGCTCCTTAAACCTACCTCTTTGACTAAGCTTTTCATCATCTTCCCTAATATCACCTTTTGTGGCTTGGCGTCAAATTATAATATAAGAAATAGGAGCAATGGAAGGACATACTGCCCATTGAACCTGCTCCACCATTCTATAAGATTGTGGCTGAACTTCTATATCAACTCCACGTTCCCGCCCTATCCCCATATTCCTTGACTCCCTGAGTGCCCAAATATCTAGCGATCTCAGTCTTGAAAATACTCAACGACTGAGCATTCACAGCTCTCTGAGATAGAGAATTCCAAAGATTCACAACCCACTGAGTGAAGAAATTTCTCCTCAACTCAGTCCTAAATGGCTGACCCCTTATTCTGAGATTAAGACCCCTAGTTCTAAACTCTCCAGCAAGGGGAAGCAACCTCTCAGCATCTGTCCTGTCAAGCCCTCTAAGAATTTTATATGTTTCAATGAGATCACCTCTCATTGAAACGTATAAAATTCTTAGAGGGCTTGACTCCATAAACTCCATAGAATATAGGCCCATTCTATTCAACCTCTCCTCATACGACAGCCCTCTCATCCCAGGAATCCGTTTAGTGAACATTCAGTGCATTCCCTCTAAGGTGAGTGTGTCCTTCCTTAGGTAAGGAGACCCAAACTGTACACAGTACTCCAGATGTCGTCTCAACAAAGCTCTATATAATTGCACAAAAACTTCCTTAGTCTTATACTCCAACCCCCTTGCAATAAAGGCTGATTGTAAGGGGAATAGATAGGCATTTCTGCGGCCACAACCGAGACTCCAGGATGGTATGTTGCCTCCCTGGTGCAAGGGTCAAGGATGTCTCGGAGCGGGTGCAGGACATTCGAAAAAAGGAGGGAGATCAGCCAGTTGTCGTGGTGCACATTGGTACCAACGACATAGGTAAAAAAAGGGATGAGGTCCTACGAAACGAATTTAAGGAGCTAGGAGCTAAATTAAAAAGTAGGACCTCAAAAGTAGTAATCTCGGGATTGCTACCAGTGCCATGTGCTAGTCAGAGTAGGAATCGCAGGATAGCGCAGATGAATACGTAGCTTGAGCAGTGGTGCAGCAGGGAGGGATTCAATTTCCTGGGGCATTGGAACCGGTTCTGGGGGAGGTGGGACCAGTAAAAACCGGACGGTCTGCACCTGGGCAGGACCGGAAGCAATGTCCAAGGGGGAGTGTTTGCTAGTGCTGTTGGGGAGGAGTTAAACTAATATGGCAGGGGGATGGGAACCAATGCAGGGAGACAGAGGGAAACAAAAAGGAGGCAAAAGCAAAAGACAGAAAGGAGATGAGGAAAAGTGAAGGGCAGAGAAACCCAAGGCAAAGAACAAAAAGGGCCATTGTACAGCAAAATTCTAAAAGAACAAAGGGTGTTAAAAAAACAAGCCTGAAGGCTTTGTGTCTTAATGCAAGGAGTATCCGCAATAAGGTGGATGAATTAACTGTGCAAATAGATGTTAACAAATATGATGTGATTGGGATTACGGAGACGTGGCTCCAGGATGATCAGGGCTGGGAACTCAACATCCAGGGGTATTCAACATTCAGGAAAGATAGAATAAAAGGAAAAGGAGGTGGGGTAGCATTGCTGGTTAAGGAGGAGATTAAGGCAATCGTTAGGAAGGACATTAGCTTGGATGATGTGAAATCTATATGGGTAGAGCTGCAGAATACCAAAGGGAAAAAAACGTTAGTGGGAGTTGTGTACAGACCTCCAAACAGTAGTAGTGATGTTGGGAGGGCATCAAACAGGAAATTAGGGGTGCATGCAATAAAGGTGCAGCAGTTATAATGGGTGACTTTAATATGCACATAGATTGGGTTAACCAAACTGGAAGCAATACGGTGGAGGAGGATTTCCTGGAGTGCATAAGGGATGGTTTTTTAGACCAATATGTCGAGGAACCAACTAGGGGGGAGGCCATCTTAGACTGGGTGTTGTGTAATGAGAGAGGATTAATTAGCAATCTCATTGTGCGAGGCCCCTTGGGGAAGAGTGACCATAATATGGTGGAATTCTGCATTAGGATGGAGAATGAAACAGTTAATTCAGAGACCATGGTCCAGAACTTAAAGAAGGGTAACTTTGAAGGTATGAGGCGTGAATTGGCTAGGATAGATTGGCGAATGATACTTAAGGGGTTGACTGTGGATGGGCAATGGCAGACATTTAGAGACCGCATGGATGAACTACAACAATTGTACATTCCTGTCTGGCGTAAAAATAAAAAAGGGAAGGTGGCTCAACCGTGGCTATCAAGGGAAATCAGGGATAGTATTAAAGCCAAGGAAGTGGCATACAAATTGGCCAGAAATAGCAGCGAACCCGGGGACTGGGAGAAATTTAGAACTCAGCAGAGGAGGACAAAGGGTTTGATTAGGGCAGAGAAAATAGAGTACGAGAGGAAGCTTGCAGGGAACATTAAGACGGACTGCAAAAGTTTCGATAGATATGTAAAGAGAAAAAGGTTAGTAAAGACAAACGTAGGTCCCCTGCAGTCAGAATCAGGGGAAGTCATAACGGGGAACAAAGAAATGGCGGACCAATTGAACAAGTACTTTGGTTCGGTATTCACTAAGGAGGACACAAACAACCTTCCGGATATAAAAGGGGTCGGAGGGTCGAGTAAGGAGGAGGAACTGAGGGAAATCCTTATTAGTCGGGAAATTGTGTTGGGGAAATTGATGGGATTGAAGGCCGATAAATCCCCAGAGCCTGATGGACTGCATCCCAGAGTACTTAAGGAGGTGGCCTTGGAAATAGTGGATGCATTGACAGTCATTTTCCAACATTCCATTGACTCTGGATCAGTTCCTATGGAGTGGAGGGTAGCCAATGTAACCCCACTTTTAAAAAAAGGAGGGAGAGAGATAACAGGGAATTATAGACCGGTCAGCCTGACATCGGTAGTAGGTAAAATGATGGAATCAATTATTAAGGATGTCATAGCAGTGCATTTGGAAAGAGGTGACATGATAGGTCCAAGTCAGCATGGATTTGTGAAAGGGAAATCATGCTTGACAAATCTTCTGGAATTTTTTGAGAATGTTTCCAGTAGAGTGGACAAGGGAGAACCAGTTGATGTGGTATATTTGGACTTTCAGAAGGCTTTCGACAAGGTCCCACACAAGAGATTAATGTGCGAAGTTAAAGCACATGGGGGTAGTGTGCTGACATGGATTGAGAACTGGTTGTCAGACAGGAAGCAAAGAGTAGGAGTAAATGGGGACTTTTCAGAATGGCAGGCAGTGACTAGTGGGGTACCGCAAGGTTCTGTGCTGGGGCCCCAGCTGTTTACATTGTACATTAATGATTTAGACGAGTGGATTAAATGTAGTATCTCCAAATTTGCGGATGACACTAAGTTGGGTGGCAGTGTGAGCTGCGAGGAGGATGCTATGAGGCTGCAGAGTGACTTGGATAGGTTAGGTGAGTGGGCAAATGCATGGCAGATGAAGTATAATGTCGATAAATGTGAGGTTATCCACTTTGGTGGTAAAAACAGAGAGGCAGACTATTATCTGAATGGTGACAGATTAGGAAAAGGGGAGGTGCAACGAGACCTGGGTGTCATGGTACATCAGTCATTGAAGGTTGGCATGCAAGTACAGCAGGCGGTTAAGAAAGCAAATGGAATGTTGGCCTTCATAGCGAGGGGATTTGAGTACTGTGGCAGGGAGGTGTTGCTGCAGTTGTACAGGGCCTTGGTGAGGCCACACCTGGAGTATTGTGTACAGTTTTGATCTCCTAACCTGAGGAAGGACATTCTTGCTATTGAGGGAGTGCAGCGAAGGTTCACCAGACTGATTCCCGGGATGGCGGGACTGACCTATCAAGAAAGACTGGATCAACTGGGCTTGTATTCACTGGAGTTCAGAAGAATGAGAGGGACCTCACAGAAACGTTTAAAATTCTGACGGGGTTGGACAGGTTAGATGCAGGAACAATGTTCCCAATGTTGGGGAAGTCCAGAACCAGGGGACACAGTCTAAGGATAAGGAGTAAGCCATTTATGACCGAGATGAGGAGGAATATCTTCACCCAGAGAGTGGTGAACCTGTGGAATTCTCTACCACAGAAAGTTGTTGAGGCCAATTCACTAAATACATTCAAAAAGGAGTTTGATGACGTCCTTATGACTAGGGGGATCAAGGGGTATGGCGAGAAAGCAGGAATGGGGTACTGAAGTTGCATGTTCAGCCATGAACTAATTGAATGGCGGTACAGGCTAGAAGGGCTGAATGGCCTACTCCTGCACCTATTTTCTATGTTTCTATGTTTCTATGACCCCTCAACACACACACAAGTGGCTACTGACATCATGGTTGACCACAAAGCCAAACTCACCATCCCCAGCAGCCCTGCAAGGCCGGCTGCCCAACAGCCCAGTGAAGAACCAACCAACTCACCCACAGCCTTTGAATTACCCGCATTTGTACCAAAACGATCGACAAGGGAGCGAAAAGCCCCAGATCGTCTCATTTTGTAAATAAGTGTACTATTGACTTTACGGGGCAGTGATGTTACGTATTTAACCCCTTGCAACCTGTATTACACTACCACCAGAGGGCCTACCTGTTAGAGTCCCAAGGGATCCCAGCATCCCTTAAGAGCACAGTATATAAGCAGGCCACCCACGAGATACCTGCACTCTGGAATCTTATTAAAGGACCTAAGGTCACATTTGCTCATTGTACACAGTACTCAGTTTCATCCTTTATTGTGAACGCATCAGTCTATATCCCTTTGCAGTTTCTTTGTGACCTTCTCACAGCTTACTTTCCCATGTAGCTTGGAGATATTACACTCAGTCGTCTCATCTAAATCTTTGATCGAGACAGTAAATAGCTGAGGACCAAGCACCGATATTTATGACACTCCACTAGATACACCCTTCCATCCTGTTTATTCCTACTCTTGGTTTTCTGTCCGTCAACCAATCCTCAATCCATGCTAATATATAGTACCCCAATCCCATGAGCACTAATATTGTGTAACAACCTCCTGTGTGGCACCTTATTGAATGCATTCTGAAAATCCAAATATACTACATTCACTGGTTCCCCCTCATCTATCCTGCTAGTTACACCCTCAAAAACTCTAATAGATTTGTCAAACACAATTTCCCTTTTATAAATCCATTTTGACTTTACCTAACCATATTGTGATTTTCCAAGTGCCCTGTTACCACGTCCTTAATTTTGTTTTATATTGCTCCAGTGAAGCACCTTGGGACGTTTTACTATGTTAAAGGTGCTATATAAATACATGTTGTCGCTGTATAGCAGCAGCGATGCTTATAGTAGTAGTCGCTTTTTGTGAATATCATCATGCATTAATTATTTGATGCTCGGAATTGTCAGCATAAATTATGCGTAGAATTAGACAATCTCCTCCCCAAGCAGTACATGTTCTAAAATAAATATCTGATATTAAAAAGCACAACAGGTCACTAAACCAGTGAAAGTGGAAACCACAGAGAAATCTGCTCTGTGTGCATTCTTACAAAAGGCTTCCTCTTTCTTAGGACAAGGCTCTCCATTGACCCAGGTCTGTGGAAAATACAGTCAAGATTTTGCAGAACCAGAAACGACTCTGACCATCAGCAATCTGTAAAGACTAATCAAGCGAGCACCTGTTCGACATCGCTTAATCTTTATCTCTTTTAACAAATGTGCTTGATTACATTAGATATCATGGTTTCTATTATACGAGGCTCTGAATAGAGTAGCTATTTATGACATCCTAACCTTTGACCTTGCCCAACTTGAGGCCAAAGCTAGTCCTGTCAAGGTGTCATGGGGTGAATCAAGCAATCAACTGGTACTGGGCGGCAGAGAGTGGAACACTCGAGTTGGTTCAGTTTGATTTCAAAAACAGAGAGCAAAGCTTAACCCTTTCCCTCGGAAGTAGTTCGAGCAGTCTGTGTACTTAAAAAAATAAACAGAGTGCAAAAGACCTTTAAAAGGCAGTAACCGACTCTCAAGAGTTCAGATCAAAGCACAATTCATCGTCAATTGCGCAGTTCCCTACTATATCATTCTATTTACTCCCTGACACCTTGAGAGGCAGTTAGAAAGGCATTTGGCAGGAAATCAAATGTCAAGTCTAATTGTGTCCTAAATAGTTCAGCATCTTCACTTCATTATGCTGCAATTATCTTTAACCCTTGACCCATACTGACTTAAGTCTTTCCAGTGGGGAACAGAAATCCGTTTTCTGCACCGAGGGTGGAACTAAATATTTTCTGCATCTTTTCCTGCTCCAGTTACAAGTGTTATGGCAGTGCAACTTAGGCAGAATTTTGCTCACTGAGTACTGTTTCAGCAGCTTCCTCTTCATGAACTAGATCTAACCTCTTGAGTGTACGCTCTTGTGTATTTTTAAACACGTGCTTGAAGGTTGGTTCCCGATGACCTTCTGCTGATTAACGTGGTATTGGTCAAGAGATCCTAGATTTCGGATCAATATAGTTATGCCTCTGTGAAACGCCCTGGGATGCTTATCTACATTAGAGACTTTGATAAATCCAAGTTGTTTGTTGTTTGCCTAGAAGGAAAAACCCTACTTAGAGTACGTATTTTGAGAGGAGACTTGTGGAAAATCTCCTGCTCTACAACAAATAATTAGACATCGAAAGGGAAAAAAAGAGAAAACACCACTACTGATTTCAGAAGATAGGAATTCCTTTTTGGCAAGATTCCTATGCAACAACTTGCAATTTAATAGCACCTTGAATGTAGTGAAACGTCCCAACATGCTTCACAAGAGGGTTATCAAATACAATTTGACACTAAACCATTTAAGGAGATATTAGGACAGGTGACCAAAAACTTGGTCAAAGAGGTAGGTTTCAAGGGTCATCTTAAAGGAGGGAATGTAATGAGGTGGAGAGGTTCCTGGAGGGAATTTCAGAGCTTTAGGGCCCAGACAGCTGGAGGCACTGCCGCCAATGGTAGAGTTAACAAGGATGAAAATATTTAAATCCTTAACATGCTCTATTATATTTATGTGTGAGAAACCTTTTGCATAGGTTTACCTATTTATTTTAAAAGGATAAAGAGTGTGTAAAAATAGATCATGCATGTGACTACAGCCCCACACAAGGCGCTTGACATTTACAGCCTTCTTAAGTGCCTGAGCAAGCCATTAAGTTGTAAGCAGTCGCTACAAGTTCAATAATAAACTATAATTCCCATCGAATACATTGTGAGAGCACCATCACCATCATCATCATAGGTCCCTCAAACAAGGATGACTTGCTTCCACATGGGTTCACAGATGTTTCCAGTCCTTAACTCCAATTGAAGGGTGGAAGATGCCTGTGTGTGGATTTTTTTAACGTGTGGTGGCCGTTGCACATCAGCCACCACACGGGCTTGACAGAGCTAGGCCTTTATCCAGTGGCAAGGGTTAACCAGGATGACTGGAGACCTGCTCTGCTGCACGGACCTAGTGCGCACACATATCGCAGTGTGAGCAGGCCCGTGCTGCCCCTGGGCCCTCGGCTCTTCTGGGCCCCGTACCCTCGTTTGCCACACCTCCTCCACGATCACCATAAGGACTGCATTCGGCCATAAAGAAGGCCATTTTTCACCATCTCAGAGCAACTAAGGATGGGCAATAAATGCAGCTTTGCCACCTTCACTCACATGCTGTGAACAAATCATTTAAAAACAAAATGAACTGAGCCCCTGTTTCAGCCCAATTTGCATCTTTTATGGTTCATGCCTCTTCTCTGATTGCCCTCTTATTGCTAAAGTACTGACGTTTTGAGTCTGCAGCTATGTCAGGTTTACATAAAAACATAAGTAATAGAAGCAAGGGTAGGCCATTTGGCCCCTCGAGCCTGCTCGCCATTCAATGAGATCATGGCTGATCTTCTACCTCAACTCCACTTTCCTGCATTATCCTCATATCCCTTGAATCCCTTAATATCCAAAAATCTATTGATCTCTATCTTGAATATACTCAACGACTGAGCCTCCACAGCCCTCTGGGGTAGAGAATTCCAAAGATTCACAACCCTCTGAGTGAAGACGTTTCTCCTCATCTCAGTTCTAAATGGTTAACCCCTTATTCTGAGACTGTGACCCCTGGTTCGAAACTCCAGCCAGGAGAAACATCCTCCCTGCATCTACCCTGTCACCCTGTAAGAATTTTGTATGTTTCAAGAGATCACCTCTCATTCTTCTAAACTCTAGAGAATATAGGCTTAGACTACTCAATCTCTCCTCATCGGACAATCCCCCCATCCCAGGAATCAGTCTGCTGAACCTTCGTTGCACTCCCTCTATGGTAAGTATATCCTTTCTTAGGTAAGGATCTCACTCCTGATTAATTAATTCATTTATTAATTCATTTCTCATAGGCCTTCTGACAATCTTCTTAATTAGTTTCTGTACATTCCTAAATTCATCCCAGTGAACCCTTTCACCCTTCTCCTTGAAGGATTTATAGGCATAACCTTCTCTCCTTATCTCACATGTGATTAATTTATTAATCCATTTTGGGTCATGCTTGCTTAGGTTTCACTGGCCTGCCTAGGTATGTATTTACTCTGCACTATGCTTTTAAAACCCCTCACTAACAAATTTATTTGCTGAGGCTGTTCCTTCTGTTGAAGTTAGATCTTTATAAAATTATACATTCGGTCCCCAGTCTTCCGGTACTTGAATGCTATGTCATGTTGAACCTGATCATTCTGTGCTCGCTATTGTCCAAGGAAGCTAAGCCTTCCATTTCCTGTGTGTTGTCGGGGTCACTTAGCATTTCCAGGTCAAGATGTGAATGGCCTTTTGTTTCTTTGCTTACGAACTGGGTCAAGGAGGCACAGCTACCAATCTGCACAATGCTGAGGATGTACAGGGACTTAGTTGCAAATACACTCCTGTTAGGGATTGCATACATGTTAAATTATGTTGCCTTGTGAATCTAGTTCCTATCTAACGCAGCCAGTATTTATTGGCGTTTATAATGTGAAAATATTGGCAAGGCTGTTATAATAATATTCTATTTACCTCATTTTGGCACAAACAAACTAAATATATATTTTGTTGTTCTGTCGAAATAGAACTATCTGGTGAGTTTACCATAAATTGATGCAGTATTGGTCTCCTCTGTTTATCCCACTCACTACTTGCTTTTCTCTCGCTGTCTGAACAGAAAAACATAAAAAATAGGAGCAGGAGTAGGCCATTTGGCTCCTCGAGCCTGCTCCGCCATTCAATAAGATCATGGCTGATCTGATCTTGGCCTCAACACCACTTTCCCACCCACTCCCCATAATCCTTGACTCCCTTGTCGTTCAAGAATCTGTCTATCTCCACCTTAAATACAGTCATTGACCCAGCCTGCACAGCTCTCTGGGGTAGAGAATTCCAAAAATTCACGATCCTCTGAGAGAAGAAATTCCTCCTCTTTTCCATTAATCAGTGAATAACTTAGGGTGAAATTCCAAATATATTTTATTCATTTTTATAGGGCAGTTATACTGTGCCGTTTGCTTTGATGAGAAGCAGTTTTGACTTCACACAGACCAAAGTTATGTAATGTTCTTCAGGTGGGTAAGAGCTGTGAGACTACCTGCAGGAAATGGGCTTAGCACCCACTGAAGTATAACTGCGACCTGGCGTGAAGACAAAATTTGAAAGTCCATGGGCCCACTTCGGAAAACTCAATTGGTAATGTTCCTAATGTTAGAGAGCCAATGCTCTATACAAATATTAAAACCTTATGGGCTGCTGTGGAAAATTCTGTGCATGCGTATAAGCAGGCATGAGCTGAGCCCCATTGTCCCAGGGAGAAAGTAATGTGGGACACAGCAGTGGAACTTTGGCTGAGCAAGGTCACATTGGAATTTTTAGGTTCCAATGTCTGGACCCTAGTATAATGACATCTCTCGATAAGCATATCATTTATATTCAGTCGCGAGCTGCAAAATCTTTATCCTGCAGATCCACTTTGTCTTTCCCATGATCTTCCTTCAGCAAGGAACTTAATTGCCTGATTTGTGAAATGGAAACTTGTTGTCGATGACGTTTGGTTGTGGGTTTAATGCAAACCTACAATTATAGTGTTTGGTTTTATTTTGTAAATTGGGAAGCGAGAATCAAAGCATTTAAATGTTTTGAATTTCACAAGCAACATTTCGCCTATTTATTTTACAATTGGAATAGATGTTGCACAGCTGAAACATTCATGCAAAGGTTTCTGTTTGCGTTTCCTCATTGATTACTCCGTCAAGTCTGCCTCCATCATAACAGCCCCTGGTTAATAATGCAGTTTCATTTATCAGCTCTTCAATTTCCTCCTTCACAAAGGTATGAATCTTTTATTAATCCTGCCCAATGCTATAGAAGAATTTGCACTAGGTGAAAAATAGTAATTTCCTTGTCTTCCCCCACTCTCGCCACCACCCTCCCCCCCCAACCCCCCCCTGCCCCCCCCTGCCCCCCCGCGCCACCGCCCCCTCCGCCACACGCTACATTAAACGTGCAGAAGTGGAATCCATAATCTTCAGGTGCTTTTGTAGCATTTCTGTTAAAGAATTCAACCAATAGGTACAATCTCCTATGTTCTAACATTTACAAAATTGACCTTCTGTACATTTTTAACACTGAATGGATGTAGAGGAATTCAACAATAATCCTGATACTCTGAATAAATGAAAGTTTCGGACATGACCTTCCTGAAAACGTGCTAAACAAATCACTCCTTTTGGGAGGGGGGGATGTGGGTGAGATATCGAGAAGCCCTGAACACTCATGTATCAATTTGATTACAATGATGTCAAGCGCAAATAGTTTGATGACACATTTTAATGTGGCTTATGTCATTCTATCAGGCATTTGCAAACTAGTAGCAAAAAGGTTTCCCAGGCAGAGTTTTATGAATATGGCGCCCTTTAACTTGAACCCTTTGGAATCACAGATACATCTTCTGCTGGCTATACTTGAATTCCAGTCAGTTAATGCAATTGCAAACTGAATTCAATCACCTGAGATCATGAAGAATGTCAAGTTTGTGTAGATCATTTACATGATTCGGTTTACATAACCCTTAAGAGTTCAAGTATGATTGTTTTCATAACTTTTGGGGGATGAAATTAGTAGCACAAAATGAGTGATGGTCTTCTCTAATGATTTCAATGGAATAGAAAATCAGGTGGGATGTAAAATGAGCTGCCAATTCATCATTGCCCATTTTGCGCTATAGCCAAAGACCAATGTCACCCTCATTGACTTTACAGATAAAGAAGAGACAGAACTTGCATTTTTCCAAGAATGACTTGCATTTATATAGCGCCTTTCACGACCACTGGATGCCTCAAAGTGCTTTGCAGCCAATGAAGTACTCTTGGAGTGTAATCACTGTTGTAATGTAGGAAACGCGGCAGCCAATTTGCACACAGCAAGCCCGCACATACAGCAATGTGATAATGACCAGATAATCTTTTTTTTGTTATGTTGATTGAGGGATAAATATTGACCAGGACACCAGAGATGACTCCCCTGCTCTTCTTCGAAATAGTGCCACGGGATCTTTTATGTCCATTTCATAAAGCAGTGGTTTAACATCTCATCCGAAAGACGGCAACTCCAACAGCACCCCCTGGAGTGTCAGCCTAGATTTTTTTTGTGCTCAAGTCCCTGGAGTGGGACTTGAACTTTCTGACTCAGAGGCGAGGGTGCTACCACTGAGCCATAGCTGACATAGTTAGTACCGTTCTTAACCTCAGAACATCCCAAAGCACCTCCGAGCTAATGAAGTATTTCTGAAGTGTTGATTGCTGTGGCAATGTCGGCAAACATTGCAGCCAATTTGCACTGAGCAAGGTCCTATAAACAATAAGATAAATGACCAGAAATGACCATGATGTGATTGAGGGATGAATGTTGACCAGGACACCAGGAGAAACTCCCCTGCTCCTCTTCACATAGTGCCAGGGGATCTTTTACTTCCACCTGAGAAGGCAGACCACACACTTTGCCATTTTTAGTGAGACAATTCAGTTTGGATGCTGCAGTTCTTACCACTTCAGCTGTTTATTTGGTACAAAGTAAACTTTAATATAAAAATTAATAATCATTTGCCTGTCATTTAGTAAAATATATTTTTTTAATTAATGAAAAGTTAACTGTTGACATTTTTAGTTATTTTTCATCAATTTTTTATGCACTTAAGTTCTAATTATCCAATAATTCACAAATATAAATAACACGGAAATTATCGACTAATTCAAATAAAGTGACTTTTTAATTTCATTACATGCCCGTGTATCACCCTGTTTGCGAGGCTGGGTGTGGATGCAGTATCTGATGTTAAATGAGAATGGAAAGGAGGTAGTCACCAATAGAAGGTTCTAGCAATAGTTTGGAAAGGCCGCACTGGTTCAGGTGAGTGATATCACCATGGAGACCGAGTGATGGAAGAAAGTACTATGTGCAGCAGCGATGGTTCAAGTGAATGATACATGAGGGGCAGTGACAGGGAACAGAGCTATCCAGTGATATCAATTATACTGCAGAGAGCCCTGGGACCGTTTATTGTTGTTCCATTCACAAAATGGATTGCCCATAGTCTCTAAATTAGCATATCCATTTGCTCTTACAAATTAACATTTTTTGTCAAATAAATAGCTTAATCCAAGCTTGTTGAAAATGTGTTCAATAATTTTGGAGCATGACTAGATCACCCCTGCTCGAAGCGTATGTTTGTAGACATCAGTTAAGGTCAGGATTGGGTCCAGCGGTGATGCCCCCCATGATCAAATTACCTGCTGACTCTCAACTGTCGAGACTTGTAGATTGAAGAATGGCCACTTGGATGAGGTGTTTGAGAGTGGCTGGTACCCGTGGGACAAAGTCAGCACCTTCAGGAGAGGAGGAAATAGGAAGGGAATAAAACATGATGGGTGAATTGGGTCACACATACACGCATCCAAATGCAATGTCACAATCACTAAATACGCAGAGGCATAGAACTGCGTTAATGTTCATTGATTTATAAAGAAGGAATAAAATATAAATATTCTGGATGTTGTTTTCAATAATCTGCTTTCCTATATTGTATTTAGTTCAGGTTGTATGTATTGGTAATAAGCTCTTTGGCTATAAATAAGACAAGCAATTGATAATTTAGCTTATGTTGTGAGATTCGAGTGTATACTGCAATGATTTGAAGTGTTTGCTTACTAATGTTAAAGTGCATTAAATACTGTATTGTGCTTCTCCTAATTATCTTAGCCAAAACTGAACCACTGTTCAAGGCTTTGGAATATGTTGTTTTGCCTGCAGATTAATCACTGCCAAAAGCTGTTCATCGAAGCTTGTCATCTCCCAGTATTCAATAATGGATGTGGGCACATATTCCACATGGCATTTCCAACAACATGGAGTAAGCCATTTCCTCAGTTAACAAACGACAACAAAACAGACTTCCTCTGTGCACCAATGGCAGGCCTGGCTCCAACCTCAAACAAAAGGTCAGTGAAGATCATTGAAGCCAATGAAGGAGAGGGCCTAACCCTCAGGAGTGCTTTGTTCACTGTGGGGTGCTTTGGGACATCCGGTGGTCGCGGGGTGGGGGAGGACACTGTAAGGATGCAAGTCTTTCTTTCTTTCTTTGTTACTTTCTTTCACTTGAGGGGGTTGTCTTCTGAGGAAAGGTTGAGCAGGTTGAGCCTATCCTCATTGGAGTTTAGAAGAATGCAAGGTGATCTTATTGAAACATATAAGATTCTGAGGGGACTTGACAGGGTAGATGCAGAGAGGATGTTTTCCCTCGTGGGGGAATCTAGAACTCGGGGGCATAGTTTCAGAATAAGAGGTTGCCCATTTAAAACAGAGAAAGAGGGAGGAATTTGCATTTGTGTGGTGCCTTTCGCAGCCACCAGACGTCTTGGGCGCTTTGCAGCCCATGAGGTGCTTTTGGAGTGTAGTCACTGTTGTAACGGAGATCAGGAGGAATTTCTTCTCTCAGAGGGTCGTGAATCTTTGGAGTTCTCTGACCCAGAGAGCTGTGGAGGCTGGGTCATTGAATATATTTAAGGTGGAGATGGACAGATATTTGAATGATAAGGGAGTCAAGAGTTATGGGGAGAGGGCAGGGAAGTGGAGTTGAGGCCAAGATCAGATCAGCCATGATCTTATTGAATGGTGGAACAGGCTCGAGGGGCCGTATGGCCTACACCTGCTCCTATTTCTCATGTTCTTATGTTAATCCTGACCCTTTCCCCTGCCTGCCTAACATTGGCTCCACCATATGGGCTCAGGCAGAGCCATTTGCTGGTTGACTGGAAGAGTTTGTCACCAGCCTGCGAATCACGATCAGCAAGAGTTTCTTCTCGAAACGTCATTCTCTAGCGAGTGGGGCACCCCAGAGACGGCCGTCACAGGACACCACTAATAACGAGGCCTTCACCGCAATGTCTGATTCCTGAAAAGATGCTCACAATGCTGCCATGGAGGCCTTGGGTGTCCAGATTCAGACAAGCATAAACAGGGAGGGGGGGTGGGGAGGCGGTTCAGCTCTGTTACTGTCTGTTGAGTCTGCCCACCAGCCAATCACTGGGGCTTCACAGAATGAACCCAGCATCAGTGGCCTGGAAGGTTGTGGCTCTGTGGGGCATAGCTTTCTCTTGGGAATCCGATTTCAGTCAGACAACTTATCCGGTTCCCGCCCCCATGCCTGAAGGTATGCCTGAAGGATCATGTCCACAGCAGGACTGGGGTGACCCATCATCTGGTTTGACTCGTTTCTCTCAGAACATTTGCTGAGGAGACATCAGCCATCTTGGTTCCATGAGGTTCCTGTTATGTATGCAACGCCTTGTAAACAGCATTCTTCTGCCACCAGAGGGCGCATCTGTTGGAGTCCCAAGGGATCCCAGCATCCCTCGGGAGCACTGCATATGAGCAGGCCTCCCATGCTGTGCCAGCACTCTGGAGTCAGAATAAAGAGACTAAGGTCACACTTACTCAAGTCTACAGTACTCAGTCATATTGCTTAAATTGAGACATAACAACTGGCGACTAGTAATATGCAACCATCATGCAAAAATGCAGAGAACTGTTGGTATCCTGGAGAAATTCTCAGAAGGTGGCGATTGGGAAGCCTTGACCAATACTTTGTGGCCAACGAGCTGGAAGGGAATGAGTACGCTGCCAAAGAAAGGGCAATCCTCCTCACCGTCTGTGGGGCAGCAACCTATGGTCTCATGAAGAATCTTCTTGCTCCGGTGAAACCAACAAGCAAATCATATGAAGAACTGTGTACGCTGGTCCGGGAGCAACTCAATCCGAAGGAGGGTGTTCTGATGGCAAGGTATCAATTTTATACATGTCAACGGTCTGAAGGCCAGGAAGTGGCGAGCTACGTCGCCGAACTAAGGCACCTTGCAGGACATTGTGAATTTGGTGGATTCCTGGAGCAAATGTTAAGAGACTTTTTTGTGCTTGGCATTGGCCATAAGGTTATCCTTCGCAAACTATTGACTGTTGAAACACTGAACCTGAGCAAAGCCATAACGATAGCCCAGGCATTTATATCCACCACCCAAAACACCAAACAGATTTCGCAGCATAAAGATGCATCGGCAAGTACTGTACACAAAGTAACGTCGTTTTCAGGCAGGAAGGCATATGGCAGAACGTCCACGCCTGTAGCTGCATTACCTCAGATGACACAGAGTACGTCATCGTGTGAATGTGAGGCAATTAACACCTTGTTGGCGCGGCGGAGGTGATCATCGAGCCCATCAATGCCGCTTCAAATACTGTGCATGCAAAGGCTGTGGAACAATGGAACACCTCCAGCGAATGTGCAGACCAGCTGCAAACCCTGCAATCCACCACGTTGCAGAGGAAGACCGATCCATGGCGGATCAAAGTGAACTAGAGACTTGAACCGAGGAGGCAGAAGTGTACAGGGTACACACCTTCACCACGAAATGTCCACCGATCATGTTAAAAGTTGAACTGAACGGAATTCCAGTATCCATGGAATTGGACACAGGTGCGAATCAGTCTATCATGAGCAAAAAGGCCTTCGAGAGGCTGTGGTGCAACAAGGCACCAAGGCCCAAGCTGAGCCCTATTCATACCAAGCTGAGAACTTACACTAAAGAGCTGATCCCTGTAATTGGCAGTGCAACAGTAAAAGTTTCCTATGATGGAGCAGTGCACGAACTCCCACTATGAATTGTACCAGGAGATGGCTCCACACTGTTCGGCAGCAGCTGGCTGGGAAAAATCCGCTGGAACTGGGACGACATCCGAGCGCTTTCGTCCATCGACGACGCCTCATGTACCCAGGTTTTGAGCAAGTTCCCGTCGTTGTTCGAGTCAGGCATCGGAAATTTCTCTGGGGAGAAGGTGCAGATCCACTTGGTTCCCAATACACGACCCATCCACCACAAGGCACGTGCGGTGCCATACATGATGCGAGAGAAAGTGGATTCGAGCTGGACAGGCTGCAACAATAGGGCATCATCGCGCCGGTTGAGTTCAATGAGTGGGCCAGTCAATTGTTCCAGTTCTCAAGGCTGGTGGCACGGTCAGAATTTGTGGGGACTATAGAGTAACGATTAACCGTTTTTCGCTGCAGGACCAGTACCCGCTGCCCAAGGCAGACGACCTATTTGAGATGCTGGCAGGAGGGAAGACGTTCACCAAGTTGGATCTGACCTCGGCCTACATGACGCAGGAGCTGGCGGAATCTTCGAAAGGCCTCATCTGCATCAACATGCACAAAGGTCTGTTCATCTACAATAAATACCCATTTGGGATTTGATTGGCCACGGCTATTTTTCAAAGAAACATGGAAAGTCTGCTAAAGTCAGTTCCATGCACCGTGGTTTTCCAGGACGACATATTGATCTCAGGGTGGAACACCATCGAACACTTGCAGAACCTGGAAGAGGTTCTAAGTCGGCTAGATCATGTGGGACTCAGGTTGAAATGCTCGAAGTGTGTTTTCCTGGCGCCAGATGTCGAGTTCTTAGGGAAAAGAATCGCGGCAGATGGCATCAGACCCACTGACGCCAAGATGGAGGCCATCAAGAACCCGCCAAGACCACAGAACGTGACGGAGCTGCGGTCATTCCTAGGGCTCCTCAATTATTTTGGTAATTTCCTACCCAGGTTAAGCACCTTGCTAGAACCTCTACATGTGTTGCTACGCAAGGGAGATGACTGGGTATGGGTGAAATTACAAGAGACTGCTTTTGAGAAAGCCAGAAATCAGTTATGTTCCAACAAACTGCTTGTTCTGTATGACCCACGTAAATGTTTAGTGCTAGCTTGCGATGCGTCTTCGTACAGGGTCGGTTGTCTGTTACAACAAGCAAATGAATCAGGAACATTTGGTGTCATGGTGCGTCAGCGAGAGGCTCGGGAGGTGCATGGAGAGGCCTATAAAAAGGCCCAGCGTCCGTGAGTAGTCGGGAGTCGTGGTGTGTCGACGAGAGGCTCGGGAGGTGCATGGAGAGGCCTATAAAAAGGCCAGCGTCCGAGAGTCATCGGGAGTCATGGTGCGTCGGCGAAAGGCTTATAAAGGCCAGCTTGTGTAGCTACAGGGAGAAGGCAATGAAGAAGCAGAAAGAAATCGAAAGGTGACGTCACAGCCAAGGGGGTAAGTGATTGGCTGGTGATTGGTAAGTAATTTTTGTTTTTTCTTTTCTCTATCAGTAAGTAACCTTTAGCATTATTGTTGCCGATTTAAGTGTATCTAAGGGTTAAGTCATGGCAGGAGAGCTCGGACATGCGTTATGCTCCTCCTGTACTATGTGGGAAGTCAGGGACGCCTCCGGTGTCCCTGACGACTACGTGTGCGGGAAGTGTGTCCGCCTGTAGCTCCTGACGAACCGCGTTGCGGAACTGGAGCTGCGGGTGGATTCACTCTGGAGCATGCACGATGCTGAGAATGACGTGAATAGCATGTTTAGTGAGTTGGTCTTACTGCAGGTAAACGGTACGCAGCCAGATAGGGAATGGAAGACCAAAAGGAAGAGCAGTGCAAGGAAGGTAGTGCAGGGATCCCCTGTGGTCATCCCCCTGCAAAACAGATACACCGCTTTGAGTACTGTTGAGGGGCATGACTCATCAGGGGAGGGCAGCAGCAGCCAAGTTCATGGCACCGTGGCTGGCTCTGTTGCACAGGAGGGCAGGAAAAAGAGTGGGAGAGCGAAAGTGATAGGGGATTCAATTGTAAGGGGAATAGATAGGCGTTTCTGCGGCCGCAACCGAGACTCCAGGATGGTATGTTGCCTCCCTGGTGCAAGGGTCAAGGATGTCTCGGAGCGGGTGCAGGACATTCTAAAAAGGGAGGGAGATCAGCCAGTTGTCGTGGTGCACATTGGTACCAACGACATAGGTAAAAAAAGGATGAGGTCCTACGAAACGAATTTAAGGAGCTCAGAGCTAAATTAAAAAGTAGGTCCTCAAAAGTAGTAATCTCGGGATTGCTACCAGTGCCACGTGCTAGTTAGAGTAGGAATCGCAGGATAGCGCAGATGAATACGTGGCTTGAGCAGTGGTGCAGCAGGGAGGGATTCAGATTCCTGGGGCATTGGAACCGGTTCTGGGGGAGGTGGGACCAGTACAAACCGGACGGTCTGCACCTGGGCAGGACCGGAACCAATGTCCTAGGGGGAGTGTTTGCTAGTGCTGTTGGGGAGGATTTAAACTAATATGGCAGGGGGATGGGAACCAATGCAGGGAGACAGAGGGAAACAAAAAGGAGGCAAAAGCAAAAGACAGAAAGGAGATGAGGAAAAATGGAGGGCAGAGAAACCCAAGGCAAAGAACAAAAAGGGCCATTGTACAGCAAAATTCTAAAAGGACAAAGGGTGTTAAAAAAACAAGCCTGAAGGCTTTGTGTCTTAATGCAAGGAGTATCCGCAATAAGGTGGATGAATTAACTGTGCAAATAGATGTTAACAAATATGATGTGATTGGGATTACGGAGACGAGGCTCCAGGATGATCAGGGCTGGGAACTCAACATCCAGGGGTATTCAACATTCAGGAAAGATAGAATAAAAGGAAAAGGAGGTGGGGTAGCATTGCTGGTTAAGGAGGAGATTAAGGCAATCGTTAGGAAGGACATTAGCTTGGATGATGTGGAATCTATATGGGTAGAGCTGCAGAATACCAAAGGGCAAAAAACGTTAGTGGGAGTTGTGTACAGACCTCCAAACAGTAGTAGTGATGTTGGGGAGGGCATCAAACATGAAATTAGGAGTGCGTGCAATAAAGGTGCAGCAGTTATAATGGGTGACTTTAATATACACATAGATTGGGTTAACCAAACTGGAAGCAATACGGTGGAGGAGGATTTCCTGGAGTGCATAAGGGATGGTTTTTTAAACCAATATGTCGAGGAACCAACTAGGGGGGAGGCCATCTTAGACTGGGTGTTGTGTAATGAGAGAGGATTAATTAGCAATCTCGTCGTGCGAGGCCCCTTGGGGAAGAGTGACCATAATATGGTGGAATTCTGCATTAGGATGGAGAATGAAACAGTTAATTCAGAGACCATGGTCCAGAACTTAAAGAAGGGTAACTTTGAAGGTATGAGGCGTGAATTGGCTAGGATAGATTGGCGAATGATACTGAAGGGGTTGACTGTGGATGGGCAATGGCAGACATTTAGAGACCGCATGGATGAACTACAACAATTGTACATTCCTGTCTGGCGTAAAAATAAAAAAGGGAAGGTGGCTCAACCGTGGCTATCAAGGGAAATCAGGGATAGTATTAAAGCCAAGGAAGTGGCAAACAAATTGGCCAGAAATAGCAGCGAACCCGGGGACTGGGAGATATTTAGAACTCAGCAGAGGAGGACAAAGGGTTTGATTAGGGCAGGGAAAATGGAGTACGAGAAGAAGCTTGCAGGGAACATTAAGACGGATTGCAAAAGTTTCTATAGATACGTAAAGAGAAAAAGGTTAGTAAAGACAAACGTAGGTCCCCTGCAGTCAGAATCAGGGGAAGTCATAACGGGGAACAAAGAAATGGCGGATCAATTGAACAAGTATTTTGGTTCGGTATTCACGAAGGAGGACACAAACAACCTTCCGGATATAAAAGGGGTCGGAGGGTCTAGTAAGGAGGAGGAACTGAGGGAAATCCTTATTAGTCAGGAAATTGTGTTGGGGAAATTTATGTGATTGAAGGCCGATAAATCCCCAGGGCCTGATGGACTGCATTCCAGAGTACTTAAGGAGGTGGCCTTGGAAATAGTGGATACATTGACAGTCATTTTCCAACATTCCATTGACTCTGGATCAGTTCCTATGGAGTGGAGGGTAGCCAATGTAACCCCACTTTTTAAAAAAGGAGGGAGAGAGATAACAGGGAATTATGGACCGGTCAGCCTGACATCGGTAGTGGGTAAAATGATGGAATCAATTATTAAGGATGTCATAGCAGTGCATTTGGAAAGAGGTGATATGATAGGTCCAAGTCAGCATGGATTTGTGAAAGGGAAATCATGCTTGACAAATCTTCTGGAATTTTTTGAGGATGTTTCCAGTAGAGTGGACAAGGGAGAACCAGTTGATGTGGTATATTTGGACTTTCAGAAGGCTTTCGATAAGGTCCCACACAAGAGATTAATGTGCAAAGTTAAAGCACATGGGATTGGGGGTAGTGTGCTGACATGGATTGAGAACTGGTTGTCAGACAGGAAGCAAAGAGTAGGAGTAAATGGGGACTTTTCAGAATGGCAGGCAGTGACTAGTGGGGTACCGCAAGATTCTGTGCTGGGGCCCCAGCTGTTTACATTGTACATTAATGATTTAGACGAGGGGATTAAATGTAGTATCTCGAAATTTGCGGATGACACTAAATTGGGTGGCAGTGTGAGCTGCGAGGAGGATGCTATGAGGCTGCAGAGCGACTTGGATAGGTTAGGTGAGTGGGCAAATGCATGGCAGATGAAGTATAATGTCGATAAAAGTGAGGTTATCCACTTTGGTGGTAAAAACAGAGGGACAGACTATTATCTGAATGGTGACAGATTAGGAAAAGGGGAGGTGCAAAGAGACCTGGGTGTCATGGTACATCAGTCATTGAAGGTTGGCATGCAGGTACAGCAGGCGATTAAGAAAGCAAATGGCATGTTGGCCTTCATAGCGAGGGGATTTGAGTACAGGGGCAGGGAGGTGTTGCTACAGTTGTACAGGGCCTTGGTGAGACCACACCTGGAGTATTGTGTGCAGTTTTGATCTCCTAACCTGAGGAAGGACATTCTTGCTATTGAGGGAGTACAGCGAAGGTTCACCAGACTGATTCCCGGGACGGCGGGACTGACCTATCAAGAAAGATTGGATCAACTGGGCTTGTATTCACTGGAGTTCAGAAGAATGAGAGGGGACCTCATAGAAACGTTTACAATTCTGACGGGGTTAGACAGGTTAGATGCAGGAAGAATGTTCCCAATGTTGGGGAAGTCCAGAACCAGGGGACACAGTCTAAGGATAAGGGGTAAGCCATTTAGGACCGAGATGAGGAGGAATTTCTTCACCCAGATAGTGTTGAACCTGTGGAATTCTCTACCACAGAAAGTTGTTGAGGCCAATTCACTAAATATATTCAAAAAGGAGTTAGATGAAGTCCTTACTACTAGGGGGATCAAGGAGTATGGTGAGAAAGCAGGAATGGGGTACTGAAGTTGCATGTTCAGCCATGAACTAATTGAATGGCGGTGCAGGCTCGTAGGGCCGAATGGCCTACTCCTGCACCTATTTTCTATGTTTCTATGTTTCTATGTTTCTATGTTGAGGGGATGACTCATCAGGGGGAAGCAGCGGCAGCCAAGTTCATGGCACCGTGGCTGACTCTGCTGCACAGGAGGGCAGGAAAAAGAGTGGGTGTGCTATAGTGATAGGGCATTCAATTGTAAGGGGAATAGATAGGTGTTTCTGCGACCGCAACCGAGACTCCAGGATGGTATGTTGCCTCCCTGGTGCAAGGGTCAAGGATGTCTCGGAGCGGGTGCAGGACATTCTAAAAAGGGAAGATGAACAGCCAGTTGTCGTTGTGCATATAGGTACCAATGACATAGGTAAAAAACGGGATGAGGTCCTACGAGGCGAATTTAGGGAGCTAGGAGCTAAATTAAAAAGTAGGACCTCAAAAGTAGTAATCTCAGGATTGCTCACCAGAGTAGGAATCGCAGGATAGCTCAGATGAATATGTGGCTTGAGGAATGGTGCAGAAGGGAGGGATTTAAATTCCTGGGACATTGGAACCGGTTCTGGGGGAGGTGGGACCAGTACAAACCGGATGGTCTGCACCTGGGCAGGACCAGAACCAATGTCCTAGGGGGAGTGTTTGCTAGTGGTGTTGGGGAGGAGTTAAGCTAATATGGCGGGGGGATGGGAACCTATGCAGGGAGACAGAGGGAAATAAAATGGAGTCAGAAGCAAAACATAGAAAGGAGAATAGTAAAAGTAGAGGGCGGAGAAACCCAAGGCAAAAATCAAAAAGGGCCACATTTTAACAAAATTCTAAAGGGGCAAAGTGTGTTAAAAAAACAAGCCTGAAGGCTCTGTGCCTCAATGCGAGGAGTAATCAGAATAAGGTGGATGAATTAACTGTGCAGATAGCAGTTAACGGATATGATGTGATTAGCATCACGGAGACATGGCTCCAGGGTGACCAAGGCTGGGAACTCAACATCCAAGGGTATTCAGCATTTAGGAAGGATCGATAGAAAGGAAAAGGAGGCAGGGTGGCGTTGTTGGTTAAAGAGGAAATCAATACAATTGTAAGGAAGGACATTAGCCTGGATGATGTGGAATCGGTATGGGTGGAGCTGCGGAATTCCAAAGGGTAGAAAACGCTAGTGGGAGTTGTGTACAGACCACCAAATATTAGTTGTGAGGTTGGGGACAGCATGAAACAAGAAATAAGGGATGTGTGCAACAAAGGTACAGCAGTAATCATGGGTGACTATAATCTACATATTGATTGGGCTAACCTAACTGGTAGCAATGCGGTGGAGGAGGATTTCCTGGAGTGTATTAAGGATGGTTTTCTAGACCAATATGTCGAGGAACCAACCAGGGAGCTGGCCATCCTAGACTGGGTGATGTGTAATGAGAAGGGACTAAATAGCAATCTTGTTGTGCAAGGCCCCTTGGGGAAAAGTGACCATAATATGGTAGAATTCCTTATTAAGATGGAGAGTGACAAAGTTAATTCGGAAACTAGGGTCCTGAACTTCATGAAAGGTAACTACGATGGTATGATGCGTGAATTGGCTAGAATAGACTGGCAAACTATACTAAAAGTGTTGACGGTGGATAAGCAATGGCAAACATTTAAAGATCACATGGATGAACTTCAGCAAATGTACATCCCTGTCTGGAGTAAAAATAAAACTGGGAAGGTGGCTCAACCATGGCTAACAAAGGAAATTAAGGATAGTGTTAAATCCAAGGAAGAGGCATATAAATTGGCTAGAAAAAGCTACAAACCTGAGGACTGGGAGAAATTTAGAATTCAACAGAGGAGGACTAAGGGTTTAATTAAGGGGGGGAAAATAGAGTACGAGAAGGAGCTTGCCGGGAATATAAAAACTGACTGCAAAAGCTTCTATAAATATGTGAAGAGAAAAAGATTAGTAAAGACAAACGTGGGTCCCTTGCAGTCGTATTCAGGTGAAATTATAATGGGGAACAAAGAAATGGCAGACCAATTGAACCAATACTTCGGTTCTGTGTTCACGAAGGAAGATGCAAATAACCTTCCGAAGGTACTAGGGGACAGTGGGTCTCGTGAGAAGGAGGAACTGAAGGATATCCTTATTAGGCGGGAAATTGTGTTCGGGAAATTGATGGGATTGAAGGCCGATAAATCCCTGGGGCCTGATAGTCTGCATCCCAGAGTGCTCAAGGAAGTGGCCCTAGAAATAGTGGATGCATTGGTGATCATTTTCCATGGACTGGAGGGTAGATAATGTAACATCACTTTTTAAAAAAGGAGGGAGAGAGAAAACGGGCAATTATAGACCGGTTAGCTTGACATCAGTATTGGGGAAAATGCTGGAATTGATCATGAAGGATGAAATAGCAGTGTATTTGAAAAGCGGTGACAGCATCGGACCAAGTCAGCATGGATTTATGAAAGGGAAATCAGGCTTGACGAATCTTCTGGAATTTTTTGAGGATGTAACTAGCAGAGTGGACAAGGGAGAACCAGTGGATGTGGTGTATTTAGACTTTCAGAAGGCTTTTGACAAGGTCCCGCACAAGAGATTGGTGTGCAAAATCAAAGCACATGGTATTGGAGGTAATGTACTGACGTGGATAGGGAACTGGTTGGCAGACAGGAAGCAGAGAGTCGGGATAAACGGATCCTTTTCAGAATGGCAGGCAGTGACTAGTGGAGTGCCGCAGGGCTCAGTGCTGGGGCCCCAGCTCTTTACAATATACATTAACGATTTGGATGAAGGAATAGAGTGTAATATCTCGAAGTTTGCAGATGACACTAAACTGGGTGGTGGTGTGAGCTGTGAGGAGGACGCTAAAAGGCTGCAGGATGATTTGGACAGGTTAGGTGAGTGGGCAAATGCATGGCAGATGCAGTATAATGTGGATAAATGTGAGGTTATCCATTTTGGGGGCAAAAACACGAAGGCAGAATATTATCTGAATGGAGGCAGACTAGGAAAAGGGGAGGTGCAACGAGACCTGGGTGTCATGGTTCATCAGTCACTGAAAGTGGGCACGCAGGTACAGCAGGCGGTAAAGAAGGCAAATGGTATGTTGGCCTTCATAGCTAGGGGATTTGAATATAGAAGCAGGGAGGTCTTACTGTAGTTGTACAGGGCCTTAGTGAGGCCTCACCTGGAATATTGTGTTCAGTTTTGGTCTCCTAGTCTGAGGAAGGACGTTCTTGCTTTTGAGGGAGTGCAGTGAAGGTTCACCAGAATGATTCCAGGGATGGCTGGACTGTCATATGAGGAGAGACTGGATCAACTGGGCCTTTATTCACTGGAGTTTAGAAGGATGAGAGGGGATCTCATAGAAACATATAAGATTTTGACGGGACTGGACAGGTTAGATGCGGGAAGAATGTTTCCGATGTTGGGGAAGTCCAGAACCAGGGGACATAGTCTTAGGATAAGGGGTAGGCCATTTAGGACTGAGATGAGGAGAAACTTCTTCACTCAGAGAGTTGTTAACCTGTGAAATTCCCTGCCGCAGAGAGTTGTTGATGCCAGTTCACTGGATATATTCAAGAGAGAGTTAGATATGGCTCTTACGGTTAAGGGGATCAAGGGGTATGGAGAGAAAGCAGGAAAGGGGTACTGAAGGAATGAGCAGCCATGATCTTATTTAATGGCGGTGCAGGCTCGAAGGGCCAAAAGGCTTACTCCTGCACCTATTTTCTATGTTTCTATGTTTCTGTTGCAACCGGTCGCTTATGCATCCAGGAGTTTGTCCAAGGCCGAAAGGGCCTACTGCACGATTGAAAAAGAAGCTCTGGCATGCGTTTACGGGGTGAAAAAAATGCACCAGTATCTGTTTGGGCTTAAGTTCGAGTTCGAAACAGACCATAAGCTGCTCATATCGCTATTCTCAGAGAGCAAAGAACATAAGAACATATAAAAACATAAGAATTAGGAACAGGAGTAGGCCATCTAGCCCCTCAAGCCTGCTCCGCCATTCAACAAGATCATGGCTGATCTGGCCGTGGACTCAGCTCCACTTACCCGCCCGCTCCCCGTAATCCTTCATTCCCTTATTGGTTAAAAATCTATCTATCTGTGATTTGAATACATTCAATGAGCTAGCTTCAACTGCTTCCTTGGGCAGAGAATTCCACAGATTCACAATCCTCTGGGAGAAGAAATTCCTTCTCAACTCGGTTTTAAATTGTCTCTCCCGTATTTTGAGGCTGTGCCCCCAAGTTCGAGTCTCCCCGACCAGTGAAAACAACCTCTCTGCCTCTATCTTGTCTATCCCTTTCATTATTTTAAATGTTTCTATAAGATCACCCCTCATCCTTCTGAACTCCAACGAGTAAAGACCCAGTCTACTCAATCTATCATCATAAGGTAACCTCCTCATCTCCGGAATCAGCCTAATGAATCGTCTCTGTACCCCCTCCAAAGCTAGTATATCCTTCTTTAAGTAAGGTGACCAAAACTGCACGCAGTACTCCAGGTGCGGCCTCACCAATACCCTGTACAGTTGCAGCAGGGCAGCCCTGCTTTTGTACTCCATCCCTCTCGCAATGAAGGCCAACATTCCATTCGCCTTCCTGATTACCTGCTGCACCTGCAAACTAACTTTTTGGGATTCATGCACAAGGACCCCCAGGTCCCTCTGCACCACAGCATGTTGTAATTTCTCCCCATTCAAATAATATTCCCTTTTACTGTTTATTTTTCCAAGGTGGATGACCTCACATTTTCCGACATTGTATTCCATCTGCCAAACCTTAGCCCATTCACTTAACCTATCTAAATCTCTTTGCAGCCTCTCTGTATCCTCTACACAACCCGCTTTCCCACTAATCTTTGTGTCATCTGCAAATTCTGTTACACTACACTCTGTCCCCTCTTCCAGGTCATCTATGTATATTGTAAACAATTGTGGTCCCAGCACCGATCCCTGTGACACACCACTAACCACCGATTTCCAACCTGAAAAGGACCCATTTATCCCGACTCTCTGCTTTCTGTTAGCCAGCCAATTCTCGATCCATGCTAATACATTTCCTCAGACTCTGTATACCTTTATCTTCTGCAGTAACCTTTTGTGTGGCACCTTATCGAATGCCTTTTGGAAATCTAAATACACCACATCAATCGGTACACCACTATCCACCATGCTCGTTATAACCTCAAAGAATTCCAGTAAATTAGTTTAACATGATTTCCCCTTCATGAATCCATGTTGTGTCTGCTTGATTGCACTATTCCTATCTAGATGTCCCGCTATTTCTTCCTTAATGATAGCTTCAAGCAATTTCTCCACTATTTTAGTATTAATACCAATGCCTCTGCTCGCATCCAAAGATGGGCACTCACTCTGTCTGCATATAACTGTGTAATTCGCCACAGGCCAGGCACAGAGAACTCGCTGATGCTCTCAGTCGACTACCATTGCCCACCACCGGGGTGGAAATGGCACAGCCTGCAGACTTGCTCTTGGTGATGGATGCATTTGGAAATGAAAAGTCACCCGTTACGGACCGCCAGATCAGGACCTGGACCAGCCAGGATCCTTTACTGTCCCTTGTAAAAAACTGTGTCCTCCATGGGAGCTGGTCCAGCATCCCAGCGGAGATACATGAAGAGATCAAGCCGTTCCATTGGCGCAAAGACGAAATGTCCATACAGGCGGACTGTCCTTTGTGGTGTAATCGCGTGGTTTTGCCTAAGAAAGGCAGGGAAATGTTCATACACGACCTACACAGTACCCACCCAGGTATAGTAATGATGAAAGCTATAGCCAGATCCCATGTGTGGTGGCCCGTCATCGACTCAGATTTGGAGTCCTGCGTGCGCCAATGCAACACTTGCTCTCAACTGAGCAATGCACCAAGAGAGGCACCGCTAAGTTTGTGGTCATGGCCCTCCAAACCGTGGTCTAGGATCAACGTTGACTTTGCGGGCCCGTAACTAGGCAAAATGTTTTTGGGTGTTGCGGATGCTTATTCATATATAATAAATCTTGAAAGAAAGTCTTGAATTTATGCAGCGTCTTTCACGGCTTCAGGACGTCCCAAAGCGCTTTACAACCAAGTAGTCACTGTTGAAATGTAGAAAATGTGGCAGCCATTTTGTGCACAACATGGTCCCACAAATAGCAATGTGATAATGAGCAGATAATCTATTTTAATGATGTTGGTTGATGGATAAATATCGTCGAGGACAACGGAGAGAACTCCCCGGCTGTTCTTCAAAATAGTGCCAAAGAGTCACTTATGCCATCTGAGTGGGCAGACAGCGGCCTTGGTTTAATTTCCCATCTGGAATACAGTACTGGGGTGTCAGCCGATATATTCTGCTCTGGCCTCTGGAGTCGGGCTGAGACCAGCGACCTTCTGACTCAGAGGTGAGAATACTAGCTTGCCTCCGAGACATTGTTGTGAAATTCCCATAAAGGATAGGCGCATCGTTCAATATCAAGGAAAGTGCAGGATGTGGGGGGGGGGGGGTTTCCCTCATGAAAAGGTGCGTCAGAGTATTAGTTCACCTGGGAAGCTGCCTCTTATAAAACCCTTTCTCATGTTTCTCATCCAGATGCAGGAGCATTCTCTGAAGCTTCCACATTATCCTGATCTTCACTCTCTGCTTGCAGGTTCTTCCCCCTTCTCATCCACCTGCAGCTTTTCCTCGCTCCAACACTGTGGAGAATGCAGCAGCGTATGACTATCCTGTATCCTTAAGCTTCTTCATAACGTTGAGTGACACCAGACATAAGAAGATAAGAAATAGGAGTAGGATTCCGCCCCTCGAGCCTGCTCTGCCATTCAGTAAGAACATGGCTGATCTTCTACCTCAACTCCACTTGCCTGCACAATCCCCATATCCCTTGATTCCCTTAATATCCAAAAATCTATCGATCTCTGTCATGACTTTACTCAAGGACTGAGCCTCCAGAGCCCTCCGGTATAGAGAATTCCAAAGATTCACCACCTTCCAAGTGAAGAAATATTTTCTCAACTCAGTCCTAGTTCTGAGACTGTGACCCCTGGCCCCCAGCCAGGGGAAACATCCTCCCTGCATCAACCCTGTCAAGCCCTGTAAGAATGTTGTATGTTTCTGTCATGTATGTACATGCTGTTTGTAGCCACCAGATGACGTAATTGTTGGAGGCCACTGAGCAGCACGCACATGGTGCTGCACTGGTATAAAAGGCCAGCCATTTTGTGAGTGAGTCACTTTGGGACTAAATAAAACACAGGAAATAAATAAAACAAGAACAGTACCTTGCTTAGTTAAACAGTACTCAGTTTAAACCTTGATTGCATACATAACATTTGGCGACGAGAATACAAGAGCCTTTGTTTGCAAAATGAGCACGATTGGATTTTTAGAGCAATTCGTGGAGGGAGAAGATTGGGCAGACTTTGTGAGCTGTTTGAGCCAGTACTTCATGGCCAACAAAATGAAGGGGGCCGACGACGCAGATTGGCGCCGAGCCGTGTTCCTCACTCTGTGCGGTTCAAAGATCAATGGTCTGATAAAGAATCAACTCATGCCTAGTGATCCAACAGAGAAAACGTACAAGGAGTTGTGTACATTGGTATGGGACCACCTCAAGCCAGGCGACGGCATCATCATCTCAAGATACAAGTTTTATACACACGTTCGATCGGAGGGCCAGAGCACGGCGGAATTCGTTGCCGACCTGAGACGTCTAGCGGGACCGTGCAAGTTCGGGACGGTGTTGGCAGACATGCTGCGGGACTTCTTTGTTATCGGTATCAACCACGAGGTGATCCTGCGCAAACTTCTGGTGGTGGAGGAGTTGGATTTAAAAAGGGCCATCCAGATCGCTCAATCATGTATGACGATGGACAGGAGTTTAAAGTAAATGTCGGTGAAGAACCGAACCTCGGCAAGTACTGTAAATGCAATTGATTCGGCATTTGGCAGAGCGGCACATGGCAGGGCCTATCCGGCTGCGTTCGCGAATGATTCAGCGTTCGGCAGAGCGGCACATGGCAGGGCCTATCCGGCTGCGTTCGCAAAACCTGTGGCTGCCCAAAGTCCGCCAATGGGAATGTATCCGACTTCTCCGTGTTGGCATTGTGGGGGAAATCATCGGCACCAGCAGTGCCGATTTAAGCAAAATAGTTGCAAAGGCTGTCTGAGAGTGGGGCATCTCCAGTGTAAGTGTCCACAGATGAGCAAGCGTGCTGCGACACACCACGTGGAGGATGAGAGTCAGACTAGCGCGATCCAGATACACAATCCGAGATGCCAGAGGAGGAAGTGTATGGACTGTACTCTTTCATAACCAAGAGTAAACCAATTTTGATTAATGTGAAGTTTAATGGGATACCGGTATCGATGGATCTGGTCACAGGGGCGAGTCAATTGATCATGAATGAGAGGGCATTTAATAAGCTGTGGGATACTAAGACTGCAAGGCCCAGGCTGAGCCCTGTTAACGCCAAGCTGTGCACGTACACTAAAGAACTGATAAAGGTGATTGGCAGTGCACAAATTAACGTGTCATATAATGGTGCGGTACACGAGTTACCGCTGTGGATTGTTCCAGGCAATGGCCCAACGCTGCTCGGCAGGAACTGGTTGGAGAAAATCAGATGTGACTGGAATGACATAAAAACGTTGTCGTCGGAGGAAGATACATGTGCCCAAGTACTGAGCAAGTTCCCCTTGCTGTTCAAACCGGGTATCGGCAACTTCACGGGAGCCAAGGTGCAGATCCACGTGGACTCAGATGCAAGACCCGTCCATTATAAAGCTCGGGCAGTACCGTATATGATGAGGGTGAAGATCAAAATTGAACTGGACAGACTCCAGCACGAAGGGATCATATCACCGGTCAAATTTAATGAATGGGCCAGCCCCATTGTTCCTGTGCTGAAAAGTGATGGCACAGTAAGAATCTGTGGAGACTACAAGGCTACGATCAACATGGTTTCGAAACAAGATTAGTATCCGTTACCAAAGGCTGATGACTTGTTTACGACGCTAGCCGGAGGGAAGTCCTTCATAAAAATGGACTTGTCGTTGGCCTATATGACGCAGGAGTTGGTCGAGACGTCGAAGAGTCTTACGTGCATTAACATGCACAAAGGATTGTTTATTTACCACAGGTGCCCGCTTGGAATTCGCTCGGCTGCAGCAATATTCCAGAGGGATATGGAAAGTCTACTGAAGTCCGTTCCCAGAATCGTTGTGTTCCAAGATGACATCCTGATTACCAGTCATGACTCCAAGGAACATCTGAACAACCTGGAAGAGGTTCTACTGCGTTTGGACAGAGTGGATCTCAGACTTAAGCACTCGAAGTGTGTCTTCATGGCACCGGAGGTCGAATTCCTCGGGAGGAAAATCACCGCTGATGGCATCAGACCTACTGACATGAAAACCAAAGCCATTAAGAATGCGTCCAAGCCGCAGAACATAACGGAGTTGCATTCGTTCCTGGGTCTACTCAACTACTTTTGTAACTTCCTACCTAAATTGAACACCTTACTTGAACCACTGCATATGCTATTGAGAAAAGGCAACAACTGATTGTGGGGCGCATTGCAAGGCAGAGCTTTCAAGAAAGCCACCAATCTGCTTTGCTTGAACAATCTGTTGTTACGCTATGACCCATGTAAACATTTAGTCTTGGCCTATGAAGCATCGTCATATGGAATTGGTTGCGTGTTACAACAAGCCAATGAGTCAGGGAAACTTCAACCTGTCGCGTATGCATCCAAAAGATTGTCTAAAGCAGAAAGAGCCTACAGTATGGTCGAAAAAGAAACTTTAGCATGTGTGTACGGTGTTAAAAAGATGCATCAATGCCTGTTCAATCTGAGGTTCGAATTAGAGACCGATCACAAGCCGCTCATTTCGTTGTTTTCCGAGAGCAAAGGTATCAATATCAACACTTCATCCCGCATCCAAAGGTGGGCGCTGACATTATCTGCCTATGATTATGTAATTCGCAACAGACCTGGCACAGAGAATTGTGCCGATGCTTTGAGCCGGTTGCCGTTGCCCACACCGGAGGTGGAAATGCCACAACCTGTGGATCTAATGTTAATCATGGATGCTTTTGAGCATGAAGGCACTGCTGTCACGGCGCAACAAGTTAAGACCTGGACCAGCCAGGACCCGATATTATCGTTGGAAAAGGTTGCATCCTCAAAGGGGGTTAGTCTGCCATACCTAAGCAAATGTGCGAGGAGGCCAAACTGTACATTTGTCACAAGGACAAACTGTCTATTCAAGCAGATTGCATATTGTGGGGCAATCGTGTTGTAATGCCCAAGAAAGGGAGAGAAAAGTTTATGCATGAGTTACACAGCACACATCCTGGTATAGTGATGATGAAGGCCATCGCCAGGCCCCACGTATAGTGGCCAGGAATTGATTCTGAGCTGGAAACCTGCCTGCATCAGTGCAACACCTGCATGCAGCTCAGCAAAGCACCAGTGGAATGGCCGCTGAGTCTGTGGTCATGGCCATCCAAACTTTGGTCCAGGATCCATGTAGATTTTGCAGGTCCCTTCCTGGGCAAGATGTTTTTAGTGGTGGTGGATGCTTATTTGAAGTAGATAGAATGCATAATCATGTCATCCAGTACGTCCATGGCAACCACAGAGAATCCCAATGTCATGTTCGCGACACATGGTCTGCCTGACATAGTGGTGAGCGACAATGGGTCATGCTTCACCAGTTAGGAGTTTCAGGAGTTTGTAAAACTTAATGGCATAAAACATGTAAGGTCAGCACCTTTCAAGCCTGTGGCCAATGGGCAAGCAGAACGTGCAGCACAAATTATCAAGCAAAGCATGAGGAGAGTAACCCAAGGGTCATTGCAGACCCATTTGCCTTGCATACTGCTGAGTTACAGGACAAGAGCACAGACTCACAGGGGTCCTGCTTGCTGAACTCATAATGAAAAGAGGTCTTAAGACCAAGTTATCACCTGTGCACCCGGATTTAAGTCATTATGTTGAATACAGAAGACAGAGTCAACAAGGGTACCACGATTGTGCAACTGTGCCACGCGAGATTTCTGTTAATGATCATGTATATGTGTTGAATTATGGTCAGGGTCCCAAATGGATCGCTGGTACGGTCATGGCCAAGGAGGGCAACATAGTATTTGTTATTAAGCTCAAGAATGGACAAACTTGCAGGAAACACATGGATCAAACAAAGCTGAGGCGCACAGATGAGCCAGAGCAGATGGACGAAGAAACCACCGACGACCAACCAACCTACCAGCAGCCTTCAGTGGACTCAAGGGTCATCAGTGAACCCGGAATTTCCATCACGGACTTGTTCAATAAAAATGGACTTGCAATTCCTGACATGACCACTGCCACCCCCAACAAGTCAGCCATCCAGCCACCAGCCACAACAGACTCCGTGCACTCACCCAAGGCCGGAATTGAACTGAGACGGTCAACCCGGGAGCGTAAAGCACAGGACCATCTCAACCTGTGAAAGACTGTGATAAGATCTCAGAGGAGGGTATTGTCATGTATGTACATGCTGTTTGTAGCCACCAGGTGGCATAATTGTTGGAGGCCACTGAGCAGCACGCACATGGTGC
The DNA here is from genome assembly GCF_044704955.1 of Pristiophorus japonicus. Taxonomy (NCBI): domain Eukaryota; kingdom Metazoa; phylum Chordata; class Chondrichthyes; family Pristiophoridae; genus Pristiophorus; species Pristiophorus japonicus. Next base: position 23,494,394 of record NC_091997.1, read on the forward strand.
TGCACTGGTATAAAAGGCCAGCCACTTTGTGAGTGAGTCACTTTGGGACTAAATAAAGCACAGGCAAGGTTGTACCTTGCTTCGTTAAACAGTACTCAGTTTGAACCTTTATTGCATACATAACAGTTTCAATGAGATCACCTCTCATTCTTCTAAACTCTAGAGAACATAGGCCTCATCTGCTCAATCTCTTCTCATAGGACCACCACCCCCCTCCCCCATCCCAGGAATCAGTCCGGTGAACCTTCGTTGCACATGTCCAGCCTTGGAATCTAGATTGATTTTCGAAGAGGTAAAGGGCAAATTCACCAGATTCCGCCCCCCTCCCCCCCTACCCTCTCCACAAAAGGCTGTGGCTGCTGGGTCAATTGACTGGTATAAACCCTGGTCTAATGGGCTGATCGCGCAGGGTGATCGGCATCATATCATTGTCTCATTTCATGTTTTCTAATTAATTCTTGACTCATTACAAATTGGAAACACGATTCCAGCGCTCTTCAGTTTTGTTATTATCATTCTAACAAGAAATCAAAGGCCCTGATGTGGTGAGGTCTTGAGGGAGGGAGGAGAATTGGGTGAGAATATAATTACCAGACTTGTGCTGGAGTCATGGATTTTGCAGACAGAATTGCTCCATTGAGTGTTCTATGCCTCACAGGGGAACTTATTAATATACAATGCCATTGAAATGTATATGCTATCCTTCTCGGAGATCCCATTGAAATTCTGCTCTTCCGACTCTGCCTGGTTTTCACCCTATTCAGATATTTTTGTTCCGATTTATTTGAGCTCAGTTCTATGATATTCTACACACACTGCTAACTTACTTCAGGCATGTTTACAATTATTTTTTGATTGTTTTTTTCTTGACTATCATGCAAATCTTGTGATGCAAAAATCCAGCTCGGCAGTAGCCTGCAGCCATCACAAGGATTTCAGCCTGACATGGTCAGAGATCAAGAATACTCCACGTGGCCCATCAGGCCCATTCATCGCTTGAATCCAATCTACGCTATTGTGGACTCAACCTCCAGATGGAACATTCCACATGAATCCTCTAAAGGAAACCAAGCACGACTCCAAAATCAATTTTTTCATATCTTGAGCTGCAGCCCTCCAACAATCCTTCTCTTCAAGCTGTCTGTGTGTCAGCTGTGGCTCAATGGGTAGCACCCTCGCCTCTGAGTTGGATGGTTGTAAATTCAAGTCCCACTCTAGGGACTTAAACACATAAATCTAGGCTGACACCCCAGTGCTGTGCTGAGGGAGTGCTGCACTGTCAGCGGTGCTGTCTTTAAATTAAGACATTAAACTGAGTCCCTGTCTGTCCTCCCAGCTAGGTGTAAACGATCCCATGGCACAATTTCACAGAAGAGCAGTGGAATTTTCCTGCTATCCTGACCAATATTTATCCGTTAATCAACATAACAAAAACAGATTATCTGGTCTTTATCGCATAGCTGTTTGTGGGCGCTTGCTGTGCACAAATCTTCTTTCTTTCTGTTATATATGTAAACATTGTAACTGTGTAAGACTTGCCACCAGAGGGCGCATCTGTTGGAGGCCCAAGGGTCACCTGCACACCTCGTGCAAGGGAGTATAAAAGGTTGTCTGCCATGCTTCTTTGGCACTCTGGAGTTTTATTAGATTAAGGTCAAATCAGTTTAAGCTTACAGTACTCAGTCTTGTGAAGTTATTCTAAAGATAACAATTAGCGACGAGTAACAGATCACGAACTTTCAAGCGGTTTTGGCTGCCATTGGTATTCTTGAACGGTGATGATTGGGAAACCTTCGTTGAACGTCTCGACCAGTACTTCGTGGCAAACGAGCTGGATGCGGACGAGAAAGCAATCAAGCGCAGGGCGATTCTCCTCACCGTTTGATACAGCCTCATCAAGCATCTGCTAGCACCGACGAAACCAACAGAAAAGACATATGTAGATTTGTGTACGCTGGTTTGGGAACACCTCAAGCCAAAGGAGACCATCTTAATGGCCAGGTATCGCTTCTATACGCATCATCGCTCCGAGAGCCAGGACGTGGCGAGTTATGTCACCGACCTAAGGTGCCTTGTGGGACCTTGCGCTTTTGCTGGATATTTGGGGGAAATGCTGCAGGACTTTTTCATGCTTGGAATCGGCCACGAGGTCATTCTTCACAAGCTGCTGTCTGCCGAATCCCCAGACCTGAACAAGGCCATCACGATAGCCCAGGCTTTCATGTTCACGAACACGATAATACTAAACTGATATCTTCTCAGCATCAAAGCTCACCAGCAAGTACTGTGCATAAAATAATGCCGTTAGCAGGCAGGGCCTATACATCGGCAGCTGCAAAACCTAGGATGACTCAGAGTCCACCGTGGGGCGTGAATGCGAATCCATTAACACCATGTTGGCGCTGCAGGAGTGATCATAGAGTCCATCAATGTCGATTCAAGCACTAAGTGCGAAACAATGGGCACCTCCAGTGGATGTGCAAACGTGCTGCAACTCAGCACGTGGCAGAGTCGGCAGAAGATGGTCGATCCAAAGCGGATCACGCAGAACGAGTAAGAGAGGTAACTCAACCCGAGTCCGAGGAAGAAGTGTATGGGGTACACATCTTCACCACCAAGAACCCTCCTATAATGCTGAAAGTCAAATTAAATGGCATTCCAGTTTCTATGGAGTTGGACACGGGGGCAAGTCAGTCAATTATGAGCCAGAAAGCTTTTGAGAAACTGTGGAGCAACAAGGCACAAAGGCCAAAACTGAGCCCGATTGATACAAAGCTGCGCACTTACACCAAAGAGCTCAAACCAGTCATTGGCAGTGCGGCAGTGAAGGAATCGTACGATGGAGCTGTGCATGACTTATCACTGTGGATTGTACCAGGCGATGGCCCAACGCTGTTCGGTAGAAGCTGGCTAGGAAAAATTCGATGGAACTGGGATGACATCAAAGCACTATCTTCGGTGGATGACACCTCGTGCTCTCAAGTGCTGAGCAGAGTTCCGTCGCTATTTGAACTGGGCATCGGCAACTTCACAGGCGCCAAGGTGCAGATCCATCTAGTCCCTGATGCACGGCCTGTACATCACAAGGCTCGAGCGGTTCCATATATGATGAGGGAGAAAGTCGAGATCGAACTGGACAGACTTCAATGAGAGGGAATCATATTGCCAGTTGAGTTCAACGAGTGGGCCAGCCCAATTGTTCCGGTATTGAAAAGCGATGGCACAGTCAGAATCTGCGGAGACTATAAGATAACGATCAACCGAGTCTCGTTACAAGACCAGTATCCACTACCCAAGGCAGATGACCGGTTCGCAACGTTAGCAGGGGGGAAGTCGTTCACCAAACTGGATCTAACCTCTGCTTACATGACACAGGAGCTAGCTGAATCTTCGAAAAGATTAACGTGCATCAACACGCACAAAGGACTGTTTATATACCACAGATGCCCATTTGGGATTCACTCAGCTGCTGCCATTTTCCAGTGAAACATAGAGAGTTTGCTGAAATCAGTTCCGTGCACCGTTGTGTTTCAAGACGACATCCTGATCGCCGGTCGTGACACCATCGAACACCTACACAACCTGGAAGAGGTTCTAAATCAACTAGACAGAGTGGGATTCAGGCTGAAATGCTCCAAATGTGTTTTCCTGGTACCAGAGGTCGAATTTTGGGGGAGAAAGTTTGCGGCGGATGGCATCAGACCCACGGACTCAAAGATGGAGGCCATCAAGAATGCATCCAGACCACAGAATGTGACGGAGCTGCGTTCATTCCTGGTACTCCTCAACTATTTTGGTAATTTTCTCCCGGGGTTGAGCACTTTGCTGGAACCATTGCACGTGTTGCTATGTAAGGGTGACTACTGGGTTTGGGGTAAATCTCAAGAGACAGCCTTAGAGAAGGCCAGAAACCTGCTATGTTCTCACAAGTTACTTGTATTGTATGACCCGTGTAAACGTTAGTGCAGGCTTGTGATGCAAACTGTAAAGTCCTTACTCAACAGCATGAAACCACACGAGGCACATTCTGGGGACAAGGTCACTCTGTGACCTTTGACTCTTTATTTCAGGACTCCAGAAGTGATGACCCTGCGTGAGACCTCCCTTTATATACCTGAGTGATCAGGTAAGGAGTGTCTGCCACAAGTTCACCCCTTGTGGTCAAGGTGTGCATCTGGATTGAGTGTATACAATAATACAGTGGTGTTACATTGTGGTTACAAACATGACCCCCCCCCAAAGTCTGATTGGGATCACAGGTTTAGTCTTTCAGGTGGTCATGGAGCGCTGCAGTTGGGGCTCCGGTTGTTGGACACTGAAGTGAGTGTCTGTTACCTGTGGTGATTCTGGCCTGTCCGGGCTGACCGCAGGGACTGTGCATTCTTCCGATTGCTCTTGTTGCTCGTTCACTGGCGGTAGTGTGAGCTCCATCTCATGGTCTTCTTCAGGTTTCTCCGTGTCGATGCTGAACCATTTTTTTACTTGGTCCAGATGCTTGCGGCATATCTGGCCATTGTTGAGTTTTACCACGATGACCCTATTCCCCTCTTTGTCAATTACAGTACCCTCAAGCCATTTGGGCCCCATGGCATGATTGAGGATGAATACAGGATCATTTATTTCTATACATCTCCCCCTCGAATTACGGTCATGGTACTCGTTTTGTGACATGCGCTTGCCCTTAACTATGTCGGTCAGGACTGGGTGAATGAGGGACAACCAAGTTTTGAGTGTCCATTTCATAAGGAGCTCTGCGGGCGGGACTCCCATGAGCGAGTGCGGTCTGGATCCATAGGTCAGCAGGAGGCGCGATAGGCAGCATTGCAGGGAGAGTCCCTGAATCCTGAGCATACCTTGCTTAATGATTTGGACTGCACGTGCCGCCTGGCAATTGGAGGCCGGCTTGAACGGCGCAGTCCTGACGTGGTTGATGCCATTGCCCAACATGAACTCCCGGAATTCATAGCTTGTGAAGCATGGGCCATTATCACTAACCAGGATGTCCGGCAAGCCATGGGTTGCGAAGATCACACGTAGGCTTTCCACGGTGGTGGATGTCGTGCATGAATTCTGAATGATGCACTCGATCCATTTCGAGTACACATCTACTACAATAAGGAACATCTTTCCCATGAACGGGCCCGCGTAGTCAACATGAATGCGTGACCATGGCTTGGCGGGCCAGGGCCACGGGCTGAGCAGGGCCTCCCTGGGGGCCTTACTCAGCTGGGCACACGTCGTGCACCTGCGAACACAGTGTTCCAGGTCTGAATCGATACCAGGCCACCAAACGTGTGACCGGGCAATGGCTTTCATCATCACAATGCCTGGGTGCTCGCTGTGGAGTTCCCTGATGAATGCCTCCCTGCCCTTCTGGGGCATGACTACCTGGCTGCCCCATAGTAGCTTGGATGGAGAGCTCATCCATCCGTCTGTGGAACGGTCTGACCTCCACAGGGCATGCTCCGTGTGCGGGCGCCCAACCCCCAAGTCAGGACACATTTCTTAATCAGGGTTAGGAGAGGATCTCTGTTTGTCCAGATTTTGATCTGGTGGGCTGTGATGGGGGAGCCTGCGCTGTCAAAGGCATCGACAGCCATGACCATTTCGGTGCTTTGCTCCGCTGCCCCCTCAGTGGTGGCCAGTGGAAGCCTGCTGAGCGCGTCAGCGCAATTTTCAGTACCGGGCCAGTGCCGGATGGAGTAGTCATAAGCAGCCAGCGTGAGAGCCCATCGCTGTATGCGAGCTGATGCATTGGCATTGACAGCTTTGCTGTCTGACAACAGGGATGTTAATGGCTTGTGGTCCGTCTCTAATTCAAACTTCCTACCAAAGAGGTGTTGATGCATTTTTTTTACACCATAGGCACATGCGAGCGCTTCCTTCTCGACCATTCAATATCCCCATTCTGCTTGAGAGAACGACCTGGAGGCATAAGCCACAGGTTGTAGTTGACCCTCAGCATTGCCCTGCTGCAACACGCACCCAACCCCATAGGACGATGCATCACATGTCAGAACCAATTTTTTACAGGGGTCGTACAGGGTCAACAACTTGTTCGGACAGAGTAGGTTTCGCACCCGATCAAAAGACCGTTCCTGAGAGTCCCCACAAAACCAATCGCAACCCTTATGCAGGAGCACGTATAGCGGCTCCAACAATGTGCTCAAGTTCGGCAGAAAGTTCCTGAAATAGTTCAACAGTCCCAGGAATGAACGCAACTCCGATGTGTTGCAGGGCCTGGGTGCTTGTCGAATCGCCTCTGTTTTGGATTCGGCGGGCCGAATCCCATCTGCAGCAACCCTCCTGCCCAGAAACTCAACCTCGGGAGCTAAAAACACACATTTAGACTTCTTGAGTCGCAGGCCTACCCGGTCCAGTCGGCGTAGCACCTCCTCCAGGTTGTGGAGGTGTTCCTCGGTGTCTCGACCCGTGATGAGGATGTTGTCCTGGAATACGATTGTTCCAGGAATGGATTTAAGCAGGCTTTCCATGTTTTGTTGAAAACTTGCAGCCCCTGATCGAATGCCAAATGGGCACCTGTTATAAGCGAACAGTCCCTTGTGCGTGGTGATGGTGGTCAGTAGTTTGGATACGTCGACCAGTTCCTGGGTCATATAGGCTGAAGTGAGGTCCAACTTGGTGAACAGCTTGCCGACTGCCAGCGTGGCGAAAAGGTCCTCCACTCTTGGGAGCAGGTATTGGTCTTGTAGGGACACCCGATTGATGGTGGCCTTGTAGTCGTCACAGATCCTGACAGAGCCATCCGCTTTTAGAACGGGAACGATGGGGCTCGCCAGGTCGCTGAATTCAACAGGCGAGATGATGCCCTCTCTCAACAGCCAGTCCAATTCGCTCTCGATTTTTTTCCCGCATCACATACGGCACCGCTCTGGCTTTGTGGTGCACTGGCCTGGCGTCCGGGGTGATGTGTATCACTACTTTAGTGCCTTTGAAAGTTCTGACACCCGGTTGGAATAGTGAGTCGAATTGTTGTAGAACTTGTGAGCACGAACTTCGCTGCACCGATGACATTGCGTCAACATCCTCCAGTTCATCTCGGCTAACCAGTTCCTCCCCAATAGTGTGGGACCATTGCCCGGGACAATCCAGAGCAGCAGCTAATTCACTAACCCATTGTGTGTGACAGCCAACATTGCACTGCCTTGCACCGGAATGATTTCTTTGGTGTAAGTCCCTAATTGTGTCTCAATACTTGCTAATTTGGGTCTACTGGCTTTAAGTGGCCATAGCTTCTCAAATTGCTGAACGCCCATGAGTGACTGGCTGGCCCCAGTGTCCAGCTCCATGCATACTGGGATACTGTTTAGTAAGACCCTCATCATCATTGGTGGCGTTTTGGTGTATGAGCTGTGAATATTCGCCACATGGACCCGCTGAACCTCGGCGTCCATCGATTTGTCCCAAAAGTCATCCTGCCTCAAAGAACCCTCTTCTGGTCCATCTGCCTCACATATTAGTCTGGTTGCAGACTTTTTGCACATTCGAGCTAAATGGCCACTGAGATTGCATTTCTGCAGACAAACTGTTGGAATCTGCAAGACCTGCAGCTGGAGTGTTAGCCTAGATTTATGTGCTCAAGACCCTGGAGTGGGTTTGCAGAGGAAACTTCATGAACATGCACACCCGGAACAAACTGGAGCCCATTAGCAGTGTAAAATCAGAATGGCCTGGAATTTGCGGTGGGTAGCAACAGCAAATGAACAGCCTTCGCCATTATTCCTCCTTTGAAAATAACCGCAACTTCAGGATTTAGCACCTGCGCATCCTAATGCGGAAATCCTGAAGTTGCGGTCAGTGAGTCCCAGCTCCAACACTGGCTGCACTGTAAAGAATATCCAAAAACCTTCCCACCCCAAGAGCCGGCAATCAGTGAAATCAGTGAAACTGATGAAAACTTTGTCTCTTCCTTGGTAAGATCGCTGTTAAATACCCCAGTAAAAGCTAGACCTTGTTGGATTAGGTGTAACTGGGGTTTTAACAGCGCAGTGACTGCTAAACAAACGTTGTGGACGGGAAAAATTCATTTTAATTTTGTCAAATTTCTCCAGAATGATGAATTACAATTTTGAACAAAGTTTAAAAGAATTATATATGTTTTAAAAGTTTAATCCTATTTATTTAAAATTTACCTCTTCCCCAAGTGAGACTCCCAATCTTTGTTTATTTTAATATTCAGAATGAAAGCAGCCTCTTCACTTCCTGGTTTGCTGCCTGTGAGAAAGCTGCATTGTGATTGGCTGCTTAGAAAGCTTGTTGGCATCTCAGCAGATGGAAATCCCATTAAACTACACTCAACCGAACCTCGAAAAAGCCAGACTGCTTGCCACAGAGATCGTGCAAACTTTGTGGGCAGCTTTCTTTGGGACCAGCCCTCTTTGCTTTGCTGCTGACTGCAAATTACGGGCCAAAATTAATAACTTTAATGGACAGAAAATCATGCCAAAGATTCTCTGATACTCTGATTACAGGCAGAAAATGCCTCTGCACTGGGGCATAAATTTAGCACCTAGCACCTTTAATGTAGTAAAACGTCCCAACGCGCTTCACAGGAGCGTTATCGAACAAACGTTGTCACCGAGCCACATAAGGAGATATTAGGGCAGATGACCAAAAGCTTGGTCAAAGAGGTAAGTTTTAAGGAGAGTCTTAAAAAGGTGTTCACTGTCAAATGTTCAGTGATCATATGCACTGGAGAGTGTAGGAGTTCTGAAGACTGAGATGGGTCAAAAGGGCACCAAATCTGGAATTCTATACAGTACTTGCATCCAAGAATATTTCACAGCCTTTTCTTGCACATGAAAAGTGTGGAAATCTCACCTTGTAAGCAATATAACACAAGCTGTGAGGTCACTCATTCATAAATTCTTGTCCAGAAATCAAGACTTTTGCAGTTGGATGCTTGTTCACTGTTTAGCAGCTCCAGCGCCATGTATAATGGATGTGGGGGTTAACTCTTAGGCTGACATATATTCCTGGCCTACCTTCTATACACAAGCTGTTGGTGGTCAGTACTGTAGCTTTTAAGTGGAATACTTTTGCATCGAAATGGTTTTCAGTTCAGATTTTACACACGTATAATATTATAATCCCGCTCCATGAAGAGTTGCTGTGATCCCAGCAAAAGGCATTGAGCCTGTGATACATTTTTGTTTGGACCAACCTCTGTACAACAGCGAGCACAATTAGTCCCGTGATGTTGAGGACAGACCCATTCAGCTGGTTGTGATTGCAATATGAACATAGCAAGTGTGACTCATTGCCAGTCAAAGCTAAATTTATTAAATACATTTGCTTCGTCTAGTCTTTCTTTCCTTTGATCTTTATCACATCGCTATATTCCTTAACATATTTTCAACATAACTGTGGCAATTATGCAAATGTTTTGGAAACAATGCACCAAACATCTAACGACATGTTTTGTAATATATAGTTAAAAGGGCATTGTCATCGAAAACTGCCTTGCAGGGGAGTTATAACTACTTTACACTAACTTCTAACTCGCACCAAGTCCCGCTCACACATCACCTCTGTGCTCGCCGACCTACATTGGTTCCCAGTTAAATAAGAGCATAAGAAATAGGAGCAGTAGTAGGCCATTTGGCCCCTCGAGCCTGCTCCGCCATTCAATAAGATCATGGCTGATCTGATCCTGACCTCAACTCCACTTTCCCGCCCACGCCCCATAACCCTTGACTCCCTTATCATTCAAAAATGTATCTATCTCCACCTTAAATATATTCAATGACCCAGCCTCCACAGCTCTCTGGGGCAGAGAATTCCAAAGATTCACGACCCTCTGAGAGAACAAATTCCTCTTCATTTCCTTTTTAAATGGGCGACCCCTTATTCTGAAACTATGCCCCCTAGTTCTAGATTCCCCCAAAAGGGGAAACATCCTCTCTGCATCTATCCTGTCAAGCCCCCTCAGAATCTTATATGTTTCAATAAGATCACCTCTCATTCTTCTAAACTCCAACGAGTATAGGCCCAACCTGCTCAACCTTTCTTCATATGAAAACCCCTTCATCTCAGGAATCAACCTTGGGAACCTTCTCTGAACTGCCTCCAATGCAAGTAGATACTGTACTGCAGCATTTTGTAATTGCTCCCCATTTAAATAATAATTTGCCTTTTTATTTTTCCTACCAATGTGGATAACCTCACATTTTCTCACATTATAGTCCATCTGCCAAATTTTTGCCCACTCACTGAGCCTATCTATATCCCCTTGTAGATGATTTGCATCCTCCTCACATCTTGCTTTGTAATTCTTTGTATCATCAGCAAATTTGGCTATATTACACTCGGTCCCTTCATCCAAGTCATTAATATAAATTGTAAATAGTTGAGGTCCCAGCACTGATCCCTGTGGCACCCCACTAGTTATAATTTTCCAACCTGAAAATGACCCATTCATCTTGACTCTCTGTTTTCTGTTAGTTAGCCAATCTTCTATCCACGCTAATATATTACCCCTAACCCCATGAGTTCTTATCTTGTGCAGTAATCTTTTGTGTGGCACCTTATCGAATGCCTTCTGGAAATCCAAATACACCACATCAACTGGTTCCCCTTTATCCACTCTGCTTGTTACATCCTCAAAGTGCTCCAGCAAATTTGTCAAACATTATTTCACTTTCATAAAACCATGCTGACTCTGCTTGACTGCATTATGATTTTCTAAATGTCCTGCTACTACTTCCTTAATGATAGACTCCAGCATTTTCCCAATGACAGATGTTAGGCTAACTGGTCTATAGTTTCCTGCTTTCTGTCTCCCTCCCTTCTTAAATAGGGGTGTTATATTTGCGGTTTTCCAGTCCGCTGGGACCTCTCCAGAATCCAGGGAATTTTGGTAGATCACAACCAATGAATTCGCTATCTCTGTAGCCACCTCTCTTAAGAGCCTAGGATGCAGGCCATCAGGTTCAGGGGACTTGTCCACCTTTAGTCCCATTAGTTTTGCTTTGTACTTTATCTCTAGTGATAGTAATTGTTTTAAGTCCACCACCCCCCTCTCCTCCCACCACAATACCTCCTTGATTATCAATTATTGAGATGCTTTTAGTGTCCTCTACTCTGAAGACCAATACAAAATATTTGTTCAAAGTCTCTGCCATTTCCCTGTTCCCCATTATTAATTCCCCAGTCTCATCCTCTAAGGGACCAATGTTTACTTTACCTACTCGCTTCCTTTTTATATACCTGTAGAAGCTCTTACTGTCTGTTTTTATATTTCTTGCTAGTTTACTCTCATATGCTATCTTCTCTGTCTTTATCATTTTTTCATTATCCTTTGCTGGTTTCTAAAAATTTCCCAATCCTCTGGCCTTTCACTGTCCTTGTATGCCTTTGTTTTCAATTTGATACCATCCTTTACTTCCGTAGTTAGCCACGGATGGTTCATCCTTCTCTTAGCATCTTTTTTTCTCACTGGAATAAATCTTTGCTGAGAGTTGTGAAATATCTCCTTAAATGTTTATCACAGCTTTTCTACAGTCTTACCCTTTAATATATTTTCCCAGTCCACTTTAACCAACTCTGCCTTCATACCTTTGTAATGTAATTACCTTTATTTAAGTTCAAGACACTAGTTTACCTAGCTTTCTCACCCTCAAACTGAATTTGAAATTCTACCATGCTATGATTACTCTTCCCAAGAGGATCCTTCACTACAAGATCATTAATTAATCGTATCTCATTACACATTATCAGATCTAAAATAGTCTGCTCCCTGGTTGGTTCCACAATGTATTGTTTCAAGAAACTATCTCACATACACTCTATGAACTCTTCTCAAGGCGACCTTTGACAATTAGATTTGCCAATCAATATGAAGATTAAAATCGCCCATAATTATTGCCGTACCTTTCTTACAAGCCTCCATTAGTTCTTGATTTATACTCTGTGCTAGAGTGGATACTGTTTGGGGGCCTGTAGACCACTCCCACCAATGACATATTTCCCTTATTATTTCTTATCTCCATCCAAACTGATTCTACATTTTGATCTTCTGAGCCAATACCATTTCTCACTACAGCACTGATCTCAAACTTTATTAACAGAGCTACCCCACCTTCTTTTCCTTTCTGCCTATCCTTATGAAATGGCAAATACGCCTGAAAATTTTGGGCCCAAGTTTCGGGCCACACCTAAAACGGTGCAGCCCGGACCTGGACACCCGTTTTTCGCGCCACAAAGTGCGCCTAAAAAAAACTTACCTATTCTCTGGCTCCCTGCAGGTCCTCTGGAGCTGGGCGCGGCGCAGCACGAGCTGTAGGGGGTGGAGCTAGGTCCCTGCGCTGAAAACAGTGCCGGGACCTCTGCACATGCGCGCTACAGTGGGCACGCATGTGCAGTAGCTCCAGGCGCCCAAAACTGTGGGAGGGGCCCAAAACACGCAGCCCCTAGCCCTGGCCGAATGGCCTCACTGGGGCTGCGTGGATAAGGCTCCACCTACCCGACCGGACCCGACCCGACCCCCGCTCTCCCCCCCACCGCGACTCTCCCTCCCCCCCCCCCCCCCCGCGACTCTTCCCCCCGGACCTCCCCCGAGACCCGACGCCACCTACCTGTAAATCCAGCCCAAAATCTTGGGCCCAGCCATTCAGCCTCCTTCTCTCCCTTCCTTCCCTCCCTCCCGCCTTCCTCTCGCTCTCTCTCTCTCTCCCTCCCTCCATCCTCTCTCCTTTCTCCCCCTCTCCCCCCTCTCCTCCCCTCTCCCCCCCTCCCCCTCATCCTCTCACCCCTCCCCCTCTCCCTCCCCCTCCCCTTCTCCTCCTCTCTCCCCCCTTCTCCTCCTCTCCCCCCCTTCTCCTCCTCCCACCCCACCCACCCCCCTCCTCCACCCCCACCCACCTCCTCCTCCCCCCCAAACCCTCCTCCCCCCCACCCCCCTTCTACCCCCCACCCCCCTTCTCCCCCTCCCCCTCCCACCCCCCTTCTCCCCCTCCCCTCGCTGTCAGAAACACAGACACTGACAGACAGAGAGCGAGAGACACACACACACAGACAGACAGAGAGATAGAGACACTGACAGAGACACACTGGGGGGGCCGTCCCAGCACGCTGTTGGAGGACTCCTGGTGCTGCAGTCGGTAAGTAGAAAATGTTTTATTTCTTGATTTTTTTAAAACATTTTTTAGTTTTTATTAATTTTTTTTGATTGATTTATTGGTTGATTTATTGATGTATTTATCATTTATTATTGATGATGGCTCTTTATTTGTAAAACTGAAGTGTTTAATGTTTGTAAACTTCCCTTTAAACCCTAGCCCCCCCCCCCACTTTCCCCACGCCTAATTTGTAACCTATGCCTGATTTTCTAAAGTGCAGACAAGGTTTTTTCGAACGTACAAAAATCTTCACTTACTCCATTCTAAGTTAGTTTGGAGTAAGTTTTCACTGCCTAAACTTTGAAAACAGGTGTAAGTAGCCGGACACGCCCCCTTTTGAAAAAAAATTCTGTTGCAAAGTGAAACTGTTCGAACTGACTAGAACTGGAGCAAACTAAATGCCGGGAATTCAAATTTCGAAGATACTCCATTCTAAACCAGTTGCTCCAAAATAACAGGAGCAACTCAGGCCGAAACTTGGGCCCTTAGTTCCCAGCTTTGGTCACCTTGCAACCACATCTCTATAATGCCAATCAGTTCAAACCCATTTATTTTTATTTATGCCGACAACACATCTATTGTGTTACGAACACCTCAATTTTAAAATTCTCATCCTTGTGTACAATGAGCAAGTGTGACCTTAGCTCCTTTAATAAGACTCCAGAGTGCAGCCTGGACCCTGTGCTGTCACTAGTAAAAAGTTGTGTCCTCAATGGGAGCTGGTCGGCTGTTCCCGGGGAAATGTAAGATGAAATCAAACCGTTTCACCGACGTAAAGGTGAAATGTCCATCCAGTCGGATTGTCTCTTATGGGGTAATCGTGTGGTTTTGCCCAAAAAAAGGCAGGGAAACGTTTATACGTGACCTACACAGTACCCACCCAGGCATAGTCATGATGAAGGCTGCCGCCTGGTCGCACATTTGGTGGCCCGGCATTGACTCGGATTTGGAGTCATGCATGCACCAATGTAACACTCGCTCACAGTTGAGCAATGCACCAAGGGAGGCTCCACAGAGTCTGTGGTCGTGGCCCTCCAAATCGTGGTCCAGGATCCACATAAATTTCACTGGCCCCCTTCTAGGAAAGATGGTATGAGACGTAAATTGGCTAGAATAGACTGGCGAATGATACTTAAAGGGTTGACAGTGGATAGGCAATGGCAAACATTTAAGAACATAAGAACATAAGAATTAGGAACAGGAGTAGGCCATCTAGCCCCTCGAGCCTGCTCTGCCATTCAACAAGATCATGGCTGATCTGGCCGTGGACTCAGCTCCACTTACCCGCCCGCTCTCCATAACCCTTAATTCCCTTATTGGTCAAAAATCTATCTATCTGTGATTTGAATACATTCAATGAGCTAGCCTCAACTGCTTCCTTGGGCAGAGAATTCCACAGATTCACAACCCTCTGGGAGAAGAAATTCCTTCTCAACTCGGTTTTAAATTGGCTCCCCCGTATTTTGAGGCTGTGCCCCCTAGTTCTAGTCTCCCCTACCAGTGGAAATAACCTCTCTGCCTCTATCTTGTCGATCCCTTTCATTATTTTAAATGTTTCTATAAGATCACCCCTCATCCTTCTGAACTCCAAGGAGTAAAGACCCAGTCTACTCAATCTATCATCATAAGGTAACCCTCTCATCTCCGGAATCAGCCTAGTGAATCGTTTCTGTACCCCCTCCAAAGCTAGTATATCCTTCCTTAAGTAAGGTGACCAAAATTGCACGCAGTACTCCAGGTGCGGCCTCACCAATACCCTATACAGTTGCAGCAGGACTTCCCTGGTTTTGTACTCCATCCCTCTCGCAATGAAGGCCAACATTCCATTCGCCTTCCTGATTACCTGCTGCACCTGCAAACTAACTTTTTGGGATTCATGCACAAGGACCCCCAGGTCCCTCTGCACCGCTGCATGTTGTAATTTCTCCCCATTTAAATAATATTCCCTTTTACTGTTTTTTTTCCCAAGGTGGATGACCTCACACTTTCCGACATTGTATTCCATCTGCCAAACCTTAGCCCATTCGCTTAACCTATCCAAATCTCTTTGCAGCCTCTCTGTGTCCTCTACACAACCCGCTTTCCCACTAATCTTTGTGTCATCTGCAAATTTTGTTACACTACACTCTGTCCCCTCTTCCAGGTCATCTATGTATATTGTAAACAGTTGTGGTCCCAGCACCGATCCCTGTGGCACACCACTAACCACCGATTTCCAACCCGAAAAGGACCCATTTATCCCGACTCCCTGCTTTCTGTTCGCCAGCCAATTCTCGATCCATGCTAATACATTTCCTCTGACTCCGCGTACCTCTATCTTCTGCAGTAACCTTTTGTGTGGCACCTTATCGAATGCCTTTTGGAAATCTAAATACACCACATCCATCGGTACACCACTATCCACCATGCTCGTTATATCCTCAAAGAATTCCAGTAAATTAGTTAAACATGATTTCCCCTTCATGAATCTATGCTGCGTCTGCTTGATTGCACTATTCCTATTTAGATGTCCCGCTATTTCTTCCTTAATGATAGTTTCAAGCATTTCCCCCACTACGGATGTTAAACTAACCAGCCTATAGTTATCTGCCTTTTGTCTGCCCCATTTTTTAAACAGGGACATTACATTAGCTGCTTTCCAATCCGCTGATACCTCCCCAGAGTCCAGAGAATTTTGGTAGAATATAACGAATGCATCTGCTATAAATTCCGCCATCTCTTTTAATACCCAGGGATGCATTTCATCAGGACCAGGGGACTTGTCTAACTTGAGTCCCATTAGCCTCTCCAGCACTACCCCCCTAGTGATAGTGATTATCTCAAGGTCCTCCCTTCCCACATTCCTGTGACCAGCAAATTTTGGCATGGTTTTTGTGTCTTCCACTGTGAAGACCGAAGCAAAATAATTGTTTAAGGTCTCAGCCATTTCCACATTTCCCATTATTAAATCCCCCTTCTCATCTTCTAAGGGACCAACATTTACTTTAGTCACTCTTTTCCGTTTTATATATCTGTAAAAGATTTTACTATCTGTTTTTATGTTTTGCGCAAGTTTACCTTCATAATCTATCTTTCCTTTCTTTATTGCTTTTTTAGTCATTCTTTGCTGTTGTTTAAAATTTTCCCAATCTTCTAGTTTCCCACTAATGTTGGCCACCTTATATGCATTGGTCTTTAATTTGATACTCTCCTTTATTTCCTTGGTTATCCCTTCTCTTTCCACCCTTCTTTTTCACTGGAATATATTTTTGTTGAGCACTGTGAAAGAGCTCCTTAAAAGTCCTCCACTGTTCCTCAATTGTGCCACCGTTTCGTCTGTGTTTCCAGTCTACTTTAGCCAACTCTGCCCTCATCCCACTGTAGTCCCCTTTGTTTAAGCATAGTATGCTCGTTTCTGACACAACTTCCTCACCCTCAATCTGTATTACAAATTCAACCATACTGTGATTACTCATTCCGAGAGGATCTTTTACTAGGAGATCGTTTATTTTTCCTGTCTCATTACACAGGACCAGATCTAAGATAGCTTGCTCCCTTGTAGTTCTGTAACATACTGTTCTAAGAAACAATCCCGTATGCATTCTATGAATTCCTCTTCCAGGCTACCCCGTGCGATTTGATTTGACCAATCGATATATAGGTTAAAATCCCCCATGACTACTGCCGTTCCTTTTTCACATGCCTCCATTATTCCCTTGATTATTGCCCGCTCCACCATGAAGTTATTATTTGGGGGCCTATAAACTATGCCCACCAGTGACTTTTTCCCCTTACTATCTCTAATCTCCACCCACAATGATTCAACATTTTGTTCATTCGAGCCAATATTATCTCTCACAACTGCCCTGATATCATCCTTTATTAACAGAGCTACTCCACCTCCTTTCCCTTCTTGTCTATCTTTCCGAATTGTCAGATACCCCTGTATGTTTAATTCCCAGTCTTGGCCACCCTGCAACCACATTTCTGTAATGGCCACCAAATCATACCCATTTGTAATGATTTGTGCCGTCAACTCATTTACTTTATTTCGAATGCTGCGTGTGTTTAGGTAGAGTGTTTTAATCCTAGTTTTTAAACCATGATTTTTAGTTTTGACCCCTCCTGCAACCCCTTTATATTCAGTGGCCCTTTTTGTTTTTTTGCCTTGGGTTTCTCTGCCCTCCACTTTTACTCATCTCCTTTCTGTCTTTTGCTTTTGTCTCCTTTTGGTTTCCCTCTGTATCCCTGCATTGGTTCCCATCCCTCTGCCATATTAGTTTAATTCCTCCCCAGCAGCATGAGCAAACACTCCCCCGAGGACATTGGTTCCGGTCCTGCCCAGGTGCAGACCATCCGGTTTGTACTGGTCCCACCTCCCCCAGAACCGGTTCCAATGCCCCAGGAATTTGAATCCCTCCCTGCTCAAGCCACGTATTCATCTGCACTATCCTGCGATTCCTACTCTGACTAGCACGTGGCACTGGTAGCAATCCCGAGATTACTACTTTTGAGGTCCTACTTTTTAATTTAGCTCCTAGCTCCTTAAATTCGTCTCATAGGACCTCATCCCTTTTTTTTACCTATATCATCGGTACCAATATGCACCACGACAACTGGCTGTTCACCCTCCATTTTCAGAATGTCCTGCACCCGCTCCGAGACATCCTTGACCCTTGCACCAGGGAGGCAACATACCATCCTGGAGTCTCGGTTGCGGCCGCAGAAACGCCTATCTATTCCCCTTACAATCGAATCCCCTATCACTATCGCTCTCCCACTCTTTTTCCTGCCCTCCTGTGCAGCAGAGCCAGCCACGGTGCCATAAACTTGGCTGCTGCTGCCCTCCCCTGATGAGTCATCCCCCTCAAAAGTATTCACAACGGTGTATCTGTTTTGCAGGGGGATGAACGCAGGGGACCCCTGCACTACCTTCCTTGCACTGTTCTTCCTGCTGGTCTTCCATTCCCTAACTGGCTGTGGACCCTTCTCCTGCGGTAAGACCAACTCGCTACACGTGCTACTCATGTCATTCTCAGCATCGTGGATGCTCCAGAGTGAATCCACTCTCAGCTCCAATTCCGCAACGCGGTCTGTCAGGAGCTGGAGGCGGATACACTTCCTGCAAACCTAGTCATCAGGGACACCGGAAGTGTCCCTGAGTTCCCACATGGTACAGGAGGAGCATAACACGTGTCCGAGCTCTCCTGCCATGACTTAACCCTTAGATGATTTAAAGATCACATGGATGAACTCCAGCAATTGTACATCCCTGTCTGGAGTAAAAATAAAACGGGGAAGGTGACTCAACCGTGGCTAACAAGGGAAATTAAGGATAGTGTTAATTACAAGGAAGAAGCATATAAATTGGCCAGAAAAAGCAGCAAACCTGAGGACTGGGAGAAATTTAGAATTCAGCAGAGGAGGACAAAGGGTTTAATTAGGAGGGGGAAAAGAGAGTATGAGAGGAAGCTTGCTGGGAACATTTAAACTGACTGCAAAAGCTTCTATAGATATGTAAAGAGAAAAAGATTAGTGAAGACAAATGTAGATCCCTTGCAGTCAGATTCAGGTGAATTTATAATGGGGAACAAAAAATGGCAGACAAATTGAACAAATACTTTGGTTCTGTCTTCACGAAGGAAGACACAAATAACCTTCTGGAAATACTAGGGGACCAAGGGTCTAGTGAGAAGGAGGAACTGAAGGATATCCTTATTAGATGGGAAATTGTGTTCGGGAAATTGATGGGATTGAAGGCCGATAAATCCCAGAGTACTTAAGGAAGTGACCCTAGAAATAGTGGATGCATTGGTGATCATTTTCTAACCGTCTCTGGATCAGTTCCTGTGGACTGGAGAATAGCTAATGTAACAACACTTTTTAAAAAAGGAGGGAGAGAGAAAATGGGTAATTATAGACTGGTTAGCCTGACATCAGTAGTGGGGAAAATGTTGGAATCAATTATTAAAGATGAAACATTTAGAAAGCAGTGACAGCATCGGTCCAAGTCAGCATGGATTTATGAAAGGGGAAATCATGCTTGACAAACCTTCTAGAATTTTTTGAGGATGTAACTAGTAGAGTGGACAAGGGAGAACCAGTGGATGTGGTGTATTTGGACTTTCAAAAGGCTTTTGACAAAGTCCCACACAAGAGATTGGTGTGCAAAATTAAAACACATGGTATTGAGGGTAATGTACTGACATAGATAGAGAATTGGTTGACAGACAGGAAGCAGAGAGTTGGAATAAACGGGTCCTTTTCAGAATGGCAGGCAGTGACTAGTGAGATGCCGCAGGGCTCAGTGCTGGGATCCCAGCTATTTACAATATACATTAATGATTTAGATGAAGGAATTGAATGTAATATCTCCAAGTTTTCAGATGACACTAAATTGGGTGGCGGCGTGAGCTATGAGGAGGTGCTAAGAGGCTGCAGAGTGACTTGGACAGGTTAGGTGAGCGGGCAAATGCATGGCAGATGCAGTATAATGTGGATAAATGTGAGGTTATCCATTTTGGTGGCAAAAACACGAAGGCAGAATATTATCTGAATGGCGGCAGATTAGGAAAAGGGGAGGTGGAACGAGACCTGGGTGTCATGGTACATCAGTCATTGAAATTTGGCATACAGGTACAGCAGGCGGTGAAGAAGGCAAATGGTATGTTGGCCTTCATAGCTAGGGGATTTGAGTATAGGAGCAGGGAGGTCTTACTGCAGTTTTACAGGGCCTTGGTGAGGCTTCACCTGGAATATTGTGTTCAGTTTTGGTCTCCTAATCTGAGGAAGGACGTTCTTGCTATTGAGGGAGTGCAGCGAAGGTTCATCAAACTGATTCCCGGGATGACAGGACTGACATATGAGGAGAGACTGGATCGACTGGGCCTGTATTCACTGGAGTTTAGAAGGATGAGAGGGGATCTCATAGAAACATATAAAATTCTGACGGGACTGGAGAGGTTAGATGCAGGAAGAATATTCCCGATGCTGGGGATGTCCAGAACCAGGGGACACAGTCTAAGGATAAGGGGTAAGCCATTTAGCACCGAGATGAAGAGAAACCTCTCCACTCAGAGAGTTGTTAACCTGTGGAATTCTCTACCGCAGTGAGTTGTTGATGCCAGTTCATTGGATATATTCAAGAGGGAGTTAGATATAGCCATTATGGCTAAAGGGACCAAGGGGTATGGAGAGAAAGCAGGAAAGGGCTACTGAGGTGAATGATCAGCCATGATCTTATTGAATGGTGGTGCAGGCTCGAAGGGCCGAATGGCCTACTCCTGCACGTATTTTCTATGTTTCTATGTTTCTATGTTCTTAGTAGTAGTGGACCCTTACTCAAAATGGATTGAATGTGTAATCATGATATCCTGCACGTCCAGTGCCACCATTGAAAGCCTCCGAACTATGTTTTCCATCCATGGCTTGCCCGACTTCCTTGTCAGTGACAATGGACTGTGTTTCACCAGCTCGTAATTCAACGAGTTTATGACTTGCAATGGCATTAAGCATGTCAGGTCTGCCCCGTTTAAGCCCACATCCAACGGTCAAGCGGAACGGGCAGTCCAAACTATCAAGCAGAGCTTGAAACACGTGACGTACAGCTCCCTGCAGACCCGTTTATCTCGGCTTCTGCTCAGCTACCGGACGCGACCCCACCCCCTTACCGGGGTTCCCCCGGCGGATTTGTTAATGAAAAGAGCACTCAAAACCAGGCTCTCCTTAGTCCACCCGGATCTTAATGATCATGTGGAAACCCGGCATCACCGGCAAAACATGTACCACGATTGCGCGGCTGTATCGCATGACATTGATGTAAACAGCCCTGTGTTTGTCCTTAATTATGGTCATGGTCCCAAATGGGTTGCTGGCACTGTCTTGGCCAAGGAGGGAATCGAGTGTTTATTGTCAAGCTATATAATGGACAAACATGCAGAAAGCATTTGGATCAGACCAAACTGCGATTCACTGACAACCAGGAACAACTTGAGGAGGACATCACTATCATCGATCCACCAACACACACCCAACCAGCAATCGACCTCGCTGTCAATCAAGAGGATGAACTCACCATGCCCAACAGTCCTGTCAGACCAGCCGTGCCACAGTGCAACAATGGCCCGACCAACTCACCCATGCCAAGGTTCGAACTCAGGCATTCAACCAGGGAGCAAAGGACCCCGGACCGCCTCAACTTGTAAATAACTTGTATCAAAGACTTTGCGGGGGGGGGGGAGTGATATTATGTATGTAAACATTATAACTGTGTAAGACTTGCCACCAGAGGGTGCACCTGTTGGAGACCCAAGGGTCACCTGCACACCTCATGCTTTGGCACTCAGGAGTTATATTAAAGAGACTAAGGTCAAATCAGTTTAAGTTTACAGTACTCAGTCTTGTGGAGTTATTCTAAACATAACTTCTTTCTTTCTTTCTTTCTTTCTTTCTTTCTTTTCTTTCTTTCTTTTCTTTTCTTCCTTCCTTCCTTCCTTCCTTCCTTCCTTCCTTCCTTCCTTCCTTCCTTCCTTCCTTCCTTCCTTCCCTCCTTCCTTCCTCCCTCCCTCCGTTCTTTCTTTCTTTCTTTCTTTTCTTTTCTTTTCTTTTCTTTTCTTTCTTTCTTCACAAACCCCACTCCACCACCGAACCCCCACAGCACAGGAACCATTGTGTCTTCTAATGTATTTGATGATCTAAACCAACTCCTATCTCTTTAACGCTGTTCTCACTGGATATTTATTCAACTCCTGTTTGAAGGAGTTTATTGACAACCTGTTCCGTTCACGGTGAAGTTGCTCCTCCATTGAACACCCCAATTGTTTTTTTTCATGAATGGCTGTACAGTATTTGAAATTTGAAAAAGGATGGAGGAATAGGGATGATGAATGTGTCCAACGTATCTGTTTGTGCTTTGAGATTTTATGAGCTGCGTGCACACAGTGTAAGCTGGGAAAGAAAAGCAATAACTGGCCTGTAATCAGTCTTTAAAGGTGCACTTTATAGAGTGAGGATACTGAACATAAACCTTTTACTGTGCATCAATCCAGTGCACCTTTTCCACTTGGCAAGAAAGAGAATATATACATAGCTCCACAGGGGGCACATTTTAAACAAGGTCATTTAAACAACTAAAGCTTTGAAGCAAAGTAAGGAAGCTGCTCTATGGGTCATTATTAATATTTAAAGGTAGAGTCCTTCTCTTTAAAATATCCGTGCATAGTCATCTGCGCAGGTATATATATAAGATATAAAATTAATCTCCATGCTGTTGGGATCTAGGGGTCGATTTTAACGAAGGACAGGTTTGGGGTGAGCAGGGACACGGGGCAGGAGGGACACCCCCAGGATGAACTCAGCACCGTGTTATCTCCCAGGCCTCATTTAAATAATCCCAGACATCCTCCCACCCAAAGTCAATGGGAGTGATGTCAGAGTTGGTGCCAAGGCAGGGGAGGGGGCACAAATTGGGTCAGGAGCTTAAGGACACCGGGGACCCAAGGGAATAAAATTAGCCCTGGGCAGGGGCTTTGGAAGTTGATGCCAGTGCTGGGAAGGACCAAGGACTCATTGTGGGGTCTGGTGGAGCACTGCAGTGGAGGTGCTGTCTTTCGGATGAGACGTTAAACTAGCTCCCTCAGGTGGACGTAAAAGATCCCGTGGCACTATTTCGAAGAAGAGCAGGGGAGTTATCCCTGGTGTCCTGGCCCATATTTATCCCTCAATCAACTTAACAAAAACAGATTATTTGCTCATTATCACATTGCTGTTTGTGGGAGCTTGCTGTGCGCAAGTTGGCTGCCGCATTTCCCACATTACAACAGTGACTGCACTTCAAAAAGTACTCCATTGGCTATCAAGCATAAATCCAAGTCTTCCGTTTCTTTCTTTTCCTGCTTCTCCTGGCCCACAAGGATGCCACAGAAAAGGTACTTTTTAAAAATGGCTTTTGTCTCTCCTGGCCCACTCCGTGACTCTCGCTGTGCTGCTGCCGGGGTTGGCCCCGTGTATGGACCTCCCAACTCCAAAAGTCAAAATGACGTTGCAGTGCTGCAACCTTTCGATAGAAAGTAGGCCCCCGTTTGCCGCTGACAGCCAGTCCACCTGTGCCTGAATTACAGTAAGTACGGTGGGGGCGCGGAATCGATTTAAGAAAGTGGAGTGACAACTCTCTCCCCACCATATTGTCAGCTGTGGCTCAGTGTGTAGCACACTTGCCTCTGATGTCCCACACACCAGGGACTTGAGCACATAAATCTAGGCTGACACTCCAGCGGAGTGCTGCGCTGTTGGAGGTGCTGTCTTTTGGATGAGATGTTAAACTGAGGCCCTGTCTGCCCTCTCAGGTGGATTTAAAAGAAGTGCAGGGGACTTATCCCTCAATCAACATAACAAAAACAGATTATCTGGTCTTTATCACATTGCTGTTTGTGGGAGCTTGCTGTGCGCAAGTTGGCTGCCGCGTTTCCTACATTACAACAGTGGACTACACTCCAAAAGCGCTTTGAGACATCCGGTGGTCATGAAAGGTACTAAAGAAATGTAAACCTTTCTTTTTATATTAACGCCCCAGCAGCGCCATTCCTGTGGGTGGTGGGGTGGGGGTGTCGGGGGGTGGGGGAGGGAATAGAATCTATTGCACAGTATTAAAAAAAAAATTCATAGGGTGGATTTGCTCTCTGGATACACCTCAGATGTGTTGCACCTGAGAATAAACAAGTGCGCATGTTTTTCCTCCCCCCGAGCCATTTCCATGACCTCTCAGGCCTGAAGCCGAATATACCTTCACTGCAATCATTGGCCAGTGGGCCTGCAGTGGCTCAAAGCATCCTGGGCGGGTTGCTCATTCAATGCTCTTGCCCTGATTTATTTAGTCGCCCCCCCCAGCTCCGTACATGTGTCGATGCTGAGTGAGGACAGAATCGGGTTTAGCTGAGATGCTGTGAGCAGCGTGCTGATGCCTCATTGGTGGAGCTCACACATGAGGAACGCTCTCCCACTGTGCACTAGTACTGGCACCGCTGGGACCAGACCCCAGTATGAGTCACTGCCTTCAGCCGGAGGGCAGGGGGCAGGAAATTCAAAACCAAATACCTCCGCGGTCCAGATCATCAGCAAAATAAGATATGACAAATGGCCATTAATCATGTTAACTGGCCAGGGTGTAAAAGGTTTGATCCACAGTGTGAATCACATGGTGATTTGATTAAAAAGCTATTGTGGCAAGTGAAGCATGGCAGGAAATTTGATCTTAAACTAGAAAGAAGCGTTTAGTAGAATGTGAAGACGTCTTGCCTCATATTTCAACTATTTTTTTGCATCTTCTTCGTCTAGTTATCCCCAACTCCAGTTACTCCTGTGTCCTCGGTACAACTAGAGCCAATCACTTCTCATGGGAGACCCCTCCCCTACTCCTTCCCACCGCCTATCATTTCCCTCTCACTAACACTCCCCCACATTTATTAATCTCAAGTCCCAGAAGCTTAGTCGGGCTTTCTTTTCAGGGCTAATCAGTGCTGAAATGTATACAAAATGGTGATTTCTTGTTAAGACTGGTCAAAAACTGTTTAAAGACAATACACTTTTGTTTTTCATCTGTGATTGAATTAGTAGGTCAGAATTTGATTTCGTCAAGTCAATCACTGATGTATAGACTGCCATAGATTATCTGCAAATCAATCTGAATAACAGTAAACCTTTCTTGCTTCTCAAAACAGTAAAATGATCTGAAGAGTCTTGATCTTGAATGGAATTTGACCTTCTGGCACTGATATTACACAAGATATATTTGACCTTGATAATGCGCAAGATGTATTAAGCTTCGGTGAATGAATATTGTATCTACAAAGAAAATAAAAACTTGCATTTATAGGTATTGCTTCATGTCTCAAATATCTCAAGATGCTTCACGTCAAGTACTTTGAAGTGCTGTCACGGTGATGTTTGCAGAAGTGGCAGTACTTTGTGCACAGCAACGACCAGGTCATCTAACAATCACCCTCGGCTCACTGCATATTTTTGAATTTCCCTTCTTTAGGCATCAATTTAGGCATAAGAGGTACTGTAGCATAATGGCTATATTACTGGACGAATAAACCAAAGGCCTGGACCAAAAATCCAGTGATGAGAGTTCATATCCCATCACGACAGCTGGGGAATTTAAATTCAGTTAATTAAGTAGATCTGGAAATAAAGTATCAGGAATGAAACTACCGGATTGTTGGTAAAACCCATCTGGTTCACTAATGTTCTTTAGGGAAGGTCCATATGTGACTCCAGACACATAGCAATGTGGATGACCCATAACTGCCCTCTGAAATGGCCTAACGAGCCACTCAGTTGTATCAAACAAAGTCAGCACTTCAGAATGGCTGTTGATGCTTCAATGAGAGCCTTTGATCTGCCTGGTGAGACCATTTTAAATGTTTCTGGCACTGGGTATGTAGGGTTGGCACTTGCTACCAGTGTCACCTCCTTCCAAACTGCCTGCACATCCTTTTTCTGGGACATAACTTCCTTGGTGCCAAAGAACTTTTTGGCCCTTATCATTGACAGCATTATCTCCACCATCGCTTGTGAGAAAATCTTGAGGCATTTGTGATTGCAGACCCGCCAGATGGTGCCCTTCCGCCTACCCTTGCTTTGTAATATTCCAGTGCAGCTCGAGTGAGCGTGTACATGAGCATCGCGTGCTCTGTCTCGTCCCTTCTTGAGTCCCCAGCTGTGCTTCTGGTCATTCTGGCTGCTGCAGCGTGTTAACTGTTGCAGCTAGACGGAGTTTCAGTCACGAGCAGAATTCTCACTGAAATCCCATTCTGCATATTCAGTGTGACCGCCCCCCCACCCCCACCCCCACACTGCACCCCCCTCCCATCCCCATCCCAGTCAAGGAATCCCGCCCCACCATTATTGTGATGAGCTTGCGAGAATCCAAACCATGATCTTTAGAAGTTTAAAGCACTCTGGTCATCATCATCATAGGCAGTCCCTCGAAATCGAGGAAGACTTGCTTCCACTCTAAAAGTGAGTTCCCAGGTGACTAACCGTCCAATACAGGAATTACAGTCTCTGTCACAGGTGGGACAGATAGTCATTGGAGGAAAGGGTGGGTGGGGAGTCTGGTTTGCCGCACGCTCCTTCCGCTGCTTTCGCTTGATTTCTGCATGCTCTCGGCGACGAGACTTGAGGTGCTAAGTGCCCTCCCGGATGCACTTCCTCCACTTAGGGCGGTCTTTGATCAGGGACTCCCAGGTGTCGGTGGAGATGTTGCACTATATCAAGAAGGCTTTGAGTGTGTCCTTGAAACATTCCCTCTGCCGACCTGGGGATTGCTTGCTGTGTAGGCGTTCCGAGTAGAGTGCTTGCTTTGGGAGTCTTGTGTCGGGCATGCGGATGATGTGGCCCGCCCAACGGAGCTGGTCGAGTGTGGTCAGTGCTTCGATGCTGGGGATGTTGGCCTGAGCAAGGACGCTAACGTTGGTCAACCTGACTGTAGACACGCTCGTTACTTTGGGTTTCAGACTCCTTCTTTTATCAGAAACTGGTTTATTTATTTTTGTGGTTAATTCATTGGGTATCAGCACATTAATATTACACCTCTCTGAATACATCTTCTCTAGCTGACAAAGCCAAATACTTCCTCCACAGAACATATTGAGCAAGCCCTTGACTTGCGAGATGGTGAGTTGCCAATCCATTTGACCTCTCCCCTGAGTTTTATTTCCATTGAACAGGCTGCCGACACATGGTCGCCCATTCTACACTATCGCACAACGTCAAGACCTATCCCACGGAATTTCTCCAACACTGCTCCTTCGACCCATCTCTCATTACACAGCGACATTCCTTGAGTCTTAAGTGTTGGCCCAAACTTAATTTGTAAATGGAGCATGGTTAGCAAACAAATCTCCAGATTGTTGTTGAGACGAGATTTGCATTTTCCATTGTGGTAAAATTCTGTTTTTAGCACATTTTGTGCAGTTTATATTAACACCACGTGTGCCACGCCTTTCGTATGCCTGGCAACCATTGGATGTATTTTATTGCAAATTTTATAATAAAATACAAGCCAGAATATTTCATTGGAAACCCTAAGTGGATTTTCTAATGCCAATATAGACACGTTCATCTACTTCTTAAAACTGCTTTCTGTCGTAATGCTAAAAGCATTTTTAGCATTCCTAAAAATATTTAAGGCCAAATTATGGAAGGTTAGTCGAAATGCAATGCGTTCTGATGTCCATTTGAGTTCTGTGAGTCGCTCTTCTTAACTTAGTGCCTCGCCTCTGAGTCAGAAGGTTGTGGGTTCAAGTCCCACTCCAGCAACTTGAGCACATAAATCTAGGCTGACACCCTATGTGGTGCTGAGAGAGTGCTGCACTGTTGGAGGTGCCATCTTTTGGATGAGACTTTAAACCGAGGCCCCATCTGCCCTCTTAGGTGGACGTTAAAGATCCCAGGGCACTATTTCAAAGGAAAGCAGGGGAGATAGCCCCGGTGTTCTGGCCAATATTTATCCCTCAATCAACATAACGGAAACAGATTATCTGGTAATTATCACATTGCTGTTTGTGGGAGCTTGCTGTGCACAAATTGGCTGCCGCGTTCCCCACATTACAACAGTGACTACACTCCAAATGTACTTAATTGGCTGTAAAGCACTTTTGAGATGTCCGGTGGTTGTGAAAGGCGCTATATAAATGCAAGTCTTTCTTTTCTTTCTTTAAGTGCTGCAATCATCCTGTAGTTCATCTGTGAACATTTTCCATTGCGTTAATGTACCTATACAGGTCAAGTGCATAAAACTGGGCCTAATATTCCACATGTGGCCTGACCAATCATCTGTAGGATTGTGACAAATCAGCTATTTTTCAGAGAGTTACAAAGACATCCTAGCGGGAACCTAGTTTCACATTCGCTCTTCCTCTGCGAGGGAATCCCTTACCTCTAAATGAAGTCTCTCTCCATCGTAACACAGCTCAGACAAAATTCTTAAGTGTGATTGTTTGGGAACGGGAATTTGTATTCCAAATAATTGGTCTTTCTGCCCCACCCCTTTACATTCAGCCTTGTAGAAAACCAGGAAAGAACATAAGAAATAGGAACAGGAGTAGGCCATACGGCCCCTCGAGCCTGCTCCGCCATTCAATCAGATCATGGTTGATCTGATCATGGACCCAGCTCCACTTCTCCGCCCGCTCCCCATAACCCCTTATCCCCTTATTGTTTAAGAATGTACGAGACGCCAATCAATATCCTATTTGAGATTTGCCATGTGTTTTGGTATACTTTTGTTTTTAAAAACTGTGGAAATTGTTTAGCCAAGTAATTGGAGCCACTATGACAGGAAAATTAATTTCACATGAGTGGGAGATGGTCTGTTCTGAACAGAAGCAATCTGTCAGCCAGCAGAAAAATACAGTGGGCCAGATTTTACTGAAAATGTGTGGTGTCTCATTACTTCAGCTTGTGAAATCTTTTACGAGATTTTAAAAATGTCAAATTTTTATTTTTTTTTCTTACTTTTCCTTTCTGTCTTTTTTCTCTGTCTCTCTTAATCCAATCTTTCTTTCCCTCTCGTGAACGACACACACTGTTGTTCGTGCACAAATCGGCGAGCAACTTGTGGCAAGGAAGAGATACCCCGAGAATTGTAAATCGCCACAAGTTTCTGGACAATTTACACCGCTCCACCATTAGCTTCGTGAAAACGCATCTCACTCTTAATCTCCCGGTGATTTTCATCAAGTCGCTGCATTTGGACATGATCTGCCCATTAAACTCGTCACTGAAAAATAACAGCATTAAGTACCCTTTCAACCACGTGATAATAGTTAATGACTGCCAATCACCCTCTCTTACTCAGAAAGTGAATAATTATGTGTGGTGTCTCATTCCTTCAGCTTGTGAAATCTTTTACGAGATTTTAAAAATGTAACATTTTTATTTATTTATTTTTTCTTATTTTTCCTTTCTGTCTTTTTTCTCTGTCTCTCTAAATCCAATCTTTCTTTCCCTCTCTTTCTCATTCTGTGCCTGATTTGACATTGAATTCACGCACTCTAATTCACCCTCCTTCTCAGTTTATTTCTCAATCCATAAATCTCATTGGTTCAGGAGTTACACGGTTTGTCCCATTTTTCACCAGGATCCCAGATGCCCTGTGGCCCTGACTGTGCCGTTATCA
Source organism: Pristiophorus japonicus (assembly GCF_044704955.1). Taxonomy (NCBI): domain Eukaryota; kingdom Metazoa; phylum Chordata; class Chondrichthyes; family Pristiophoridae; genus Pristiophorus; species Pristiophorus japonicus. The sequence continues at coordinate 23,523,695 of NC_091997.1, forward strand.
GCGCACACTTCCAGGAACTTTGTGGGGAAAACACGTTAAATCTAAACATGCACGAACAAGTCTAACTAACGGGGCATGGCGCGAGATACCCTACTCTAGCAAAATCCGACCCATATCTAACCAGATAATTTACAATTACAAATGAGTTAGAATCCTTAATGGACATGTTCAAAATGTCTCTTGGCTAGCTATGACATTCTGTTTATACAAAATAATTAAAAATACCACATGCAAATGAACTTGATATTGGAAATGTAAAGAGATGAGAACATCACCCGATATCTCCTATGCTGCATTTTCCAAGCCCGTACCATGGGTTCAGACTGAAGTCTCGAGATTCATTTGTTGTTCGGAGTGTTTGATCTCCGGTTTTAATTCTGCTTTTATAATTTTTTGAAATAATTTATAGTTGTGAAAATGATAATGAGGTTGGAAAGTTCAGCAAATAGAGAGGGGGTTGGAATGTGATCACAATTTAGGGAAATAATTTCAGTTAAAGTTTTGATTTTCATGAATAATTATGTTTGGTAATATACCTTTCATTTTGGCAAAATTGCCCCTTTTTTAGCCCTGTTAGCGCCTCCGGGGGGGCGCAAATGGGAGGCAAGGCGGTTTTCGCCCGGGTGAGGGGCGCACTACCTCCCGGGAAATTGCCCCAGAGGTTTGGGAAGCGCTGTCCCGGCAGCACCACGCCCCGCCACGCAACCAGCGATGACGTTATTGCCGTGCGTGGTGACCCCCTCACCGCCCCACGGTGACCTCTTAACGCCCCACGGTAAAATTGCCCCGTGTGCTGCAAGGTTGATGCAGGCGGAGGTCAATGCCAGCTTCACAGGTCGTGAAGCTGCCGGACGTACGCTCCTGGGGCGCTGTTTAAAGGGGAGGCGGCCGTGTCCTGGGCCACCATCTTTGTTGGTCGGCCGCTCTTGGGGCGACCCGACCATGGTGGCCCTAGCGTGGACCGGCTGCCATCGTGCAGCCCGTCACTCCACCTTGGGTGCCGGACTGCTGGCCCGGTCTCACGTGTCCCTGCTGGCCCAGTGGCGGCTACCAAAGGGCCACGCAGGGTGCGAGCGGCCCTCCCCTTTAATGGAAGCTTTGTAGTTTGTTAGCACTACACATGGCATCTGTGTAGCGCTGGACCGCCCCTGGGAGCGCTCCTCAAAGGAAGCGGACACAGCCCTCTACTTCCTGTGCGGGGCGTAAGGCTCAATTCCACGTTGATGACAGGATTTCCGAGCTGGGCGATAAAAGTCCCGGCCCCAGAAGGTTACCGCCCCCAATTGGAGCGAGGGACAATTTGGCCCCAAGATTTCTTGTTCGAGATGATAAACAAATCAATAGAAACAAAAAAAAGAACTAAAATAAAATTGCAATATGCTAAATGAAATACGAGGGAAATGTTCTAAATGATTGCAGATTTCTTGACTTGCTCATTAACTTATGATCCAAAGCCATGATCCAGATGTGCTCTCCAGCTGTTGCTGATTGTGTATGCGTACTTATTTTTCCAGCATTGGAGCAAATGTTATTTATGATTTGCAGGCTTTGTGGTGAAATCTTTGATCATTAATTTCTTCCTTGTCACTTTTGCAAATTCTTACTGAGAATTCACAGAATCTATGTCCTTGGCAGTGTTTTCGGGTCACTTGATCAAGTAGATTATTCTTTCCATATTCAAAGGAAAAATAATTATTCCAAATGCTTCTAGTAAAATAATGAGTGATGCCCAAACTCCCACGGATTAAGAATTGGTTACATTCTCACTTGCACTCGGCAGCAATTTAATACCTCTCCCAACTGAGTTTCATTTATTTAACTTTATCATTGCATAATCTCTACACTGACATACAATGGATAATTTCACACTCCGACAGTCACAATGGAGAGCCACTCTTGCAGGGAGAATTGCACAGAATTACCTCCAATAGTCTATAGTGCTTGTTGAACAATATACTTTCATATCGAAATGTTGGGATGATTAGTAGTGCCTGTGTAAAGTTCTTACACAATTCCCCCCTGCAGGCGACTGTGAACTTAGAGGCTGGCCAAGTGCCGGAGGTCCGCAACAAAATCCAGTATGCTCTATCCTTCCCGACATCGGTGGGTATAGAATCTGTGTCGGGCCATGTGTACGCTGCTCGCCGGTTTGAGGTGCTCACCGATTAGTTTGCTGAGCTCTTCAAAGGTTTTGTCCGCCGGCTTCTCGGGTGCTAGCAGGTCTTTCATGAGCGCGTAAGTCTTAGGTCCACAGCTGGTCAGCAGATGAGTCCTTCGCTTGTCGGCCGCTGTGTCTCCCAGCCAGTCCTTCGTGACAAAACTCTGCTGGAGCCTCTCAATGAAATCGTCCCAGTCCTCACCAACACAGTACCGTTCATCTGTGCTGCCGGTCGCCATTCTCGCGGGTCGTTGATTCCCGTTTCTCGTCGCCAATGTAAAGTCCTTACACAATACCACAAATCCACACGAGGCACATTCTATGGACAAGGTCACTCCATGACCTGCACCTTTATTCACAGGACCAAGAAGTGATGACCCTGCGTGGGACCTCCCTTTATATTCCTGGATGACCAGGTGAGGAGTGTCTCCCACAAGTTCACCCCCTGTGGTCAAGGTGTGCATTTCTTACGTATATACAGTATTGCAGTGTTGTTACATAAAGGTTACATACATGATAGCCTGAAAGGTAGCCCCACGTTCTGATCTCAGCCACCTGCCACCTATCGCCAACATCTCTAACCTTAAAGACGTCGGGGCCGAAATTACCCACCGCCTGAAACGAGGCATGCCTACCGGTTTCGATGTGTTCTGGCTGCCCCAATGCACTGGGGCGGGCCAATCGTCAAAATTCAGCACTTCCGGGATTTTTTGGAGGGGGGGCGGAAGTGGGGGCGGGGCAGAGTAGCCGGCACTGTCAGTCATCGCGCTGATGCATCACAACGTCTCTCCCCTTCAGTTAAAGGGAAGGGCCGCTGCGAACACTGCAGCCATTTTAGTGGCAAACACTGGGTCACCAGGGAGGGTTTCGGCCGGACCGGGCCAGCGGCCTGGCACACAAGAGGGGGTGCCAGGCTGCCTGTTGGCGGCCCGGCCGAACCCAGAGGCATAATTGTCCGCCCGACCTGGCAGTCGGCCGATTTTTTTAAAAGTAAGATGTCGTTACCGGCAGTGACACATTCCCTTTAAGGGTGGCCATGCCGCCAAGCCACAGAGAGTTTACCGACACCGATCGGCGGCAGCGCCGCTCCCTCGAGGCAATTCCGGGAAAGGCGCAATTTCCAGAGGGGCAATTCCGGAAAAGGGGCAATTTTGGGAAGGGGCTGGAAAATGGGTGGAGCAGTCCCAGGCACCGCTCCAAACCTAAGGAAGGGCAATTTCCAAAATGGCGGTCCCTCCGTGGAGACTCGGTGGCCATTCCGCGCCGCCCATGGCCGCCGCTTCCAGGGGGCCAGAGGCCTTTTTGGAAGGGACAATTTCAGCCCCTTCATCTCGTTCCTTTCTCTCTTTTCTTTAATCTGCATGGTATTCCCTCTGTATTCTCAGATTACCATCTCTTTAGTTTTGTATTTCTTCCTTTCAGCTCTACATTCAGAGTTCTCTGTCTTGTTTTCTCCGACAGTCTGAAAGGCTCAGCTGTGTTTGTGCTCTCTCTCTCTCTCATTCTCATACAGGCATGATGGGCTGGAATTTCCTGGAGATTAAACTGAAATTTATGTTGATTTCTGGCCCGATCTTGCTGATTGGAGACCTGTGCCCAAATTTCCTGTGGAGTTTTATCTGCCTATGCAATTGCCTAAAAATACAACATAACTCCATGTAAACGCCTTATTCACACGAAAACCTTCCAGGAAATTCTGGGCCAATGTTTCTATCGTTATCAGCTGGATGCACTTTGAAGGAATGCATACAAAATAATACCAAATACAATTATTTATCTATTTGGGAACGTTCTGTTTTATAGATGGAATAATGGAACAGGTTAGCAGTACTTAAAGGACTCAGAGTAGCGAATTTACACTGGCTCATCTCCTGTAGACAGGTGGATGATTTACAGATTAATATTAGCCAGGGTCTGTGGACTTCCACAACATGCACCGAGATTAAAGGCCATCACTACTTGTTAGTATGGAAAGCTATCCAGCCAGCTCCACCCAGACAATGGGCTCAATTTTCCGCAGTGCTGCTTTTTGGCGTATTTGAAGAGTTACGCCCATATTTTTGAGACCAGACAATGCCACAAAAAGGCTTGCAACTTTCCCCATTGTAATTTTTGAAATGGGCACCGCGCAGCATGTCCTTTAGCTTTGGGGAGTGGAGACTAAGGTCTGCGTCAAAAAAAAGAATATACCCCTTCTGCGCATGTGCGGAAAAAAAAATGACGTTTTCTACGTGACTGGTATGGGCGCGCATGCCCAGTACACCTCCCGGTCTGCATTCGACCATTTTTAAAGAGTTAGTTCGGTGTGAGAACTTTTCTTCTGACTGAAAAAAATCAGAACTGCAATATGCAATGAGACACAAGGGCCAAGAATTTCTCACAGTATGAAGTGGAGGCCCTGGTTACTGTAATTAAGGCCAGATGGCACGAGCGGGATACCAGCAGAGGTCACATAAAAGTTACACCAAAGAAAATGAAGAAACGCTGGAACCAACTTGCAGAAGATTATTGTGCAATGATGACCACCCCGAGATCTGGAGGCCAGTGCAAAAAGAAGTGGCAGGACTTTGGTCAAGTAATTAGTGTTAAGTAATATTTTTATTTATTCAATGGAAGTGCAATTGTAAATGTGACCATCTGTATATCCCACCCAGCAGAAAGCCACCCTCTCTAAAAAGTTATATTTTCATCTGTGCAGAGGAAGGTGGCATACAACAAAAGAGAGAACTCTAACAGGAAGGGCCTCAGCAAATCTACATCCACTGACACCCTTGGAAGACAGGGTCGCTGCTTTGATGGGTCCTGCCTGGAGAAAAGCAAGCACCACTGCACAAGCTGGGCCCACACGCGAGGGAGAGGGTAAGTCCTGCAAATTCCATAGTCTGGCTTTGTTAAATGTTAAGTACTGTGCAGGCTAACCATTCTTCGGTTCATGGGGATGTCTCCGTCAGCTACGCTTCGTTTGATGCAATGTGCTATCATTTATCGTGGTCTTTCAAATCAGCCTGCGCTGTGTGAGCTTACTCATGCCCCCTGTCCCCTCCTTCGTTGCTAACCATTTGTCTGTTCTGTTACATTTTGCAGAACTTGAGGCCAACCCTGACGAGGCTGAAGCTGATGTAGAAGAAAATTCAGATGCGGATGAGCCTGAAGAGGAGAACATCTTCCAATCCACCTTCCAGACCAAAAGCATAGGGGTGAGGGGGAGGGGGAGGATAAAGCCCCCACTGTTGCACTCACTCTGGAGGAGGAGCTGGTGCTACCCATTGACGTGCCAGCCCTTTTCCTGAGTGGGGCGAGTGTTGGGACATTTTCTGGTTTCACACTGTCCGAGGCTGGGGGTCCCAGTGGGATGCAGAGAGCCACACCCAGGGCCCCACCATCTGAGGCTGCGTGTCCCAGGGTGAGGAGGGGAAGGAGAGCTTGACAGCGCTCTCCTGAGTTGCAGGATATAGCAGATGTGGTTCAGATGATGGCAATGAGTGCAGAGAGCATTGACCTTACGCGGTCACGCCTGGATACCGTCGGTGGGGTGGGCGATTAAGTATTGGGACTGTCGGGAGAAGTAACAACACTCTCACGAGAAAAGGGAGCACTGTCAGTGAACATGAGGGAGGGAATGTCACAGGTAGCTGATACAATGTCGGTAAACATGAGGGAGGGAATGTTGCAGGTAGCTGAGAGTTAGCTACTGCAATAAGGGAACGCGCCCAGACCCCACGGCCATTGACGGAATCAACTGCCACTCCCACACCAATCCCAGGCCAGCCTCTGAAGAGGCCCAAGTCGGGCCTTCCACATTACCGCCTGCCCACGCCCACCCCATCAAGCAGTGCGCATTACCCGAGATGCTCGAAAGAATAAGCTTGGTACCAACCCGAGAAACACTGCGCCACCGCCTGCGGGCAGGGGTGGAGTCACCAAGACCAAGCGCAGCGGGCGGTCTTAGAATAAGGTGGGGGAGACATGGGTGCAGCCTTTCTTTGCTGCTGCTGCTGCTGCTGTTATTATTGTTGTTACTGTTGTAACTGTTCTCAACTTAAAAGTTTTTTGTAAGTGATGTAAATTTACAAGTTTAAAAGTTTGCAAGTGATCTTAATGTTTGTAAGTGATCTGTAATGTCTGTAAACTTGTAATGTTTTAGCTCCACACTGTGGATGTGGACGTATTGTGTACTGCAAGTGCAGGGTTAATAATAAACAGAACCAGGCAGATTTCCGGAGACTTCCGAGAGAGCTGCCTGCCATGTTAGGAAGCTGTGTGTGCTGTGTTCTGTGAATATATCACATGATCGTAACTGAATAGTTTAAAGTTTGATACAAGAATATTTTTATTAAAGTTAAGCTAAGAACAAACAAGTGTTAATATTTTGAATAAAATATATATTTTAAATTATAACTGAATCATTTCCATTATTTGTTCCATTATTAACACAACTTTTTGAACTGAAGAAGAACCATTCCCATTATTTGTTCCAGTAACACAACACAACATTACAGAACAGGTCCAAACAGTAAACATGGTCCATTTGGAATAGTTGCCGCTGAGCCTTCAGGCAGCAAAGCGTTGACGGATGAGCTGCTGGTGCAAGGCTCAAGCAATCGTTAAAGGGGCATGACGGCCCGCCCTCCTCCGCCGTCATGCTCCGGGTTCAGGTAGTTGCATGGCTTCCTCATCCTCCTCCTCCTCCTCGTCATCTGCATCTTCCCCCTCATCATCAACCACTCTCACCTCAGGTGAGTTTTCTATTACAGATGCTGTTGCCTCATGATGGCTAAGTTATGCAGCATGCAGCAAACAACAGTGAACTGATCAACAATCTCAGGGAAGTATAGCAAGTAGCCTCTGGAATGGTCCAGGCATGGAAACATTGCTTCAAGATGCCAATGGTCCTCTCTATTATGCTGTGCGTCGCAATGTGCGGCATGTTGTATTCCCGCTCAGCTTCCGTCCGGGTTACGTGTAGAGGTGTCATGAGCCACGTGGCGAGGTCGTACCCTTTGTCCCCCAGCAGCCAGCTCTGCCCTTCTGGCTGCTGCTGAAGCATGGCACTCTCGCATAGGATGAAGGCATCATGGGTTCTCCCAGGGTATCTCGCATCAACTGCCATGATGCGATGCATGGCGTGACACACGAGCTGCACGCTCATCAAGTGGAAGCCTTTTCTGTTCATGTACATCTCGGAATCCTCCAAAGGTGCTCACAAGGGTACAATCAATGCAGCCCTGTACCTTGGGGAAGCCAGAAATCCTGGAGAAGCCCACAGCCCTTTCACGTATTGCCCAAGCAGTCACCAGCGATGCCTCTGCTTCATCACTCTACCCAAGTTACAACTGTGATCCAGAGCAGGCTAAGTCTATGTCTATTCTCATTCACAAGAAGTGACAAAGGGGCAAAGCAAACCCAAGAAGAATTTCTTATCCATCGATTGAAAAAAAAATCTTGGATAAACTTTTTTATAATTTTTTTTGAGAATTGGAGGACATAAAGACTGTGTTTGCTAAATC